>NC_059204.1:19182658-20382658 GCF_020615455.1 Coregonus clupeaformis | reverse complement strand
CGTGGAGCAGGAACAGGCCGGGCAGGACTGGCGACGCACACCGTAGGCTTGGTGCGTGGAGCAGGGACAGGCCGGGCTGGGCTGACGACGCACACCGTAGGTTTGGTGCGTGGAGCAGGGACAGGCCGGGCTGGGCTGACGACGCACACCGTAGGTTTGGTGCAGGGACAGGCCGGACAGGGCTGGCGACGCACACCGTAGGCTTGGTGCGTGGAGCAGGGACAGGCCGGGGTGGGCTGTCGACGCACACCGTAGGCTTGGTGCGTGGAGCAGGGACAGGCCGGACAGGGCTGGCGACGCACACCGTAGGCTTGGTGCGTGGAGCAGGGACAGGCCGGGCTGGGCTGGCGACGCACACCGTAGGCTTGGTGCGTGGAGCAGGAACAGGCCGGGCAGGACTGGCGACGCACACCGTAGGCTTGGTGCGTGGAGCAGGGACAGGCCGGGCTGGGCTGACGACGCACACCGTAGGTTTGGTGCGTGGAGCAGGGACAGGCCGGGCTGGGCTGACGACGCACACCGTAGGTTTGGTGCGTGGAGCAGGGACAGGCCGGACAGGGCTGGCGACGCACACCGTAGGCTTGGTGCGTGGAGCAGGGACAGGCCGGGGTGGGCTGTCGACGCACACCGTAGGCTTGGTGCGTGGAGCAGGGACAGGCCGGACAGGGCTGGCGACGCACACCGTAGGCTTGGTGCGTGGAGCAGGGACAGGCCGGGCTGGGCTGGCGACGCACACCGTAGGTTTGGTGCGTGGTGCAAGAACAGGCCGGACCGTACTGGGAACACACACCACTGGCCTTAAACGGGGATCAGGAACGGGCCGGACCGGACTGGCAATACACCTCAGTACCTCTCGCCGTGCCTCTACAACTTCCTTCCCTCCTCTCGCCAATGGCTCCCGTAACCCGGTGGCCTTCTCTCCTCGTCTCCTATTTCGCCCTGTGGCAGCCTCCTGCTGCCCAGTCGCCCATGCCGTGTGCCCCCCCCTAAAAAATTATTGGGGGTGCCTCTCAACCGTCCGACGATGGCACTGCTGACGCCGCTGCTCCTCTCTCGCCAGGGCCTTAATCCTACCCCAAGGTCCCTTGCCCCCGAGCATGTCCTCCCAGGACCACGATTTGCCCACCTGGGCCATCGCCAGCCTCTCCATCTCCTTTCCTGGCGCTTCCTCCCATGTCCAGTCTGCCTGCTCCTGGACACGCTGCTTGGTCCTTTTATGGTGGGTTTTTCTGTCACGATCGTCGTAGGAGTGAGTAGACCAAGGCGCAGCGTGTGAAACAAACATGACTTTAATTAGTTAAAGTATACAAAACAAAACACGACTCGTGAAGTCCACGGTAAACAAATACCGACACGGAACAAAAACCCACAAACCCAAAGTGAAACACAGACAGTTAAATATGGCTCCCAATCAGAGACAACCAGCCGACAGCTGACACTCGTTGCCTCTGATTGGGAGTCACACAGGCAAACATAGAAATAACCACCCTAGAACACCCAAACAAAGAAACAGAACACATAGAATGAACACACCCTGGCTCAACATATAGAGTCCCAGAGCCAGGGTGTGACATTAGTAGACACTCTTATCCAGTAGTGAGTGCGTACATTTTCATACTGGTCCCCTGAACCCACAACCCTAGCATTGCAAGTGCCATGCTCTACCAACTGAGCCACATAATCACATCACATCATCACAAACCAATTGATGTCTCAATGTACTCAATTACTGTATTGTGCATTGTTTTTCTTCATGGTGATGGAAAGTCTACAGGTAGCTACAAACCTAGACTATGTACAATACAATAATGCACTGTACATTTACATTAAGTGCTTTGTAGGGATGGTAAATTAATACTGCACAAAAAGTGGTTGTTTTCCATGTTATTTGATCAAGAAAAATATTTAATTTGATGTGGATGTTTTGTTTCTTTGCCGATAACTTTGCACCTTTTGATGTAAATATTTGAGGACATGGTTTTATTCTTTCTGGATTCCATTAGAATGACAATTGCAGAGAAAGGGACAGGGCAACAACTCTTACAATTCCAACTATTGAATCCTGCAAGTATCTGTTCTTAATTATACAACTACCTTTTTTGCCAAAGCAGAAATGCTGGAGAAAAAAAAATAGCCCACCCTACAGACGTCTACATCGGTCCGCTAATAGTAGTAAAGGCCCAGTGCACTACTTTTATGATTTAATTTTTTCTTCAAAAAATTATATATATTTTTATTAATATTATTTTTACATTTTTAACCCCTACTTCCTGCGGCTATGCTGATGAGCACCTACATTGGAACGCAGTGGCTGTACAGTAACACGCTATACATGATGTAAGAGCACAGGCTCTTCGCTTCACAGCTCTGTATGGGATTCAACTGACAGCTGTTTTAAACTTGAGAAACTCCACAAGAAGATGCCCCTATCTCTCCCACTAATTGGGCTACTTTTGCAAGTTTTTTGTTTTCTGAGTGAGGGAGATGCTGAAAATCATGAGGATTCGATGTGTTAGGAAAGATAAAATGTTGAGGATTATAATAAATACCGCTTTGATGTCACACAACCATACAACTGTGCACCTCATTTCCATATTATAAAACTCATGTAATTTACAGTATCAATGTTTATGATCGCTATGTTTGATGTACAGTTACAAGGATGACATGCCGCCATACCCTGTGTTGTTCTGAAAAGAATGAGCTTATGTTTGTCATACTGTGTAGAAAATTTGCCACAGAACACACACCTGAATGTACTCATGACTCCATTCTATGCGCACCAAAATTACTATATCTGACGTGCCTTGTGAAAGACTAACACTGTATGATTGTCATTTTTTTACTTAGCTTGTCATGTTGGCAATAGAACAAGCTTTCAAATGATGCCCACCTGATCCAGATTGCGATTTATAATGGACCGTTTTTGGATGGTGACGATGCAGGGCTTGTTCCAAACAAAAAAACTACAAGTGTTCTTGCTTTAGTTTCTCAACGGCACAGCTTGGAGAGCAAAAAAACACCTAATAGTTGAAGGCTCTTTCCTTGAGAGGAAAGTGCACACTTTGGAGAGGTGTGTGGCCACTTGGAGACACCAGTAAGTCCTCTCACTCAAACTCTTGCCATTGTTTTGTCTTATGTTGCACCTACCCCACATTTTCCATGAATATTTTTATTATGTTACTGAATGTATCCAGAGTATTTTCAGATTCCGTTATCAACAAATGCTACGAAAAGTACAGTAAATGTAAAATGCACATAAAATCAACAGTGCAATGTTTGGATTCAGTCTTGTGTCAGGTGAACTGTTGTGTCCTCACCTTTGGTCTAATAATTTCCCATAATCTCCAAACTGTTCCCTTTCAATTGCTACCATCGTTATGCATATGCTTCTCATATTTCTTCGGAAAGAAACATTTACATTTAGCCCTATCTATATGGGCCAATTCCCACGTGTGTAAAGGGTTAACCAATATGGAGAATAAAGATACATTTTTATTTAAAATATTTGCCTATTTTTCTCCTCCTATGAGCTCTCTGAAAGAGCATGACGCAGGGGAAATTATGCTCTCTACTCAGAGTCAACATAAACAGCTTCTGATGCAAAAACAAATATCAGGCGGAAAAAGTAAAAGGGACTGACATTGTCTGATTAATAATTCCCTCTCATCAAACCGTCACATTCGAAACCAAAGATGGGAGAGAGGAGCACAAACATATAAACACTTTATATATACATTTTGTAGTTATTCCCATTGTTAATTATGCAGTGGAATAGTTGCATTTGAAACGGAAACCATAAAACATAAGTGTCTATAACCATTGATGGGGTTACTATTGGGATGAGACATGATTCTTTGGCAGTCTTTCTCAGTCTAGGGCCAGACATCATCTTTAATACTGTGTTCAATATTCATTTTAGGACTTGTTGAGTCCAGGAAACAATCATACGTCAACTTGAATGCTAATGTTAGATTGATGTTCCCCAGAAAACACTCTCCATTGGACATTCATCATAGGAAATAGTGAAGGGATGATACACATTTGTGAGAAGTGTGCCTTGATATGACTATACAGGTTTGCTACCTTAATTTGATCAGTCTGTTGTCGCAGAGAAATTTCCTGCGCAGCAGGAAATGCAAATTGTAGTGTATTCAAGGTTTAAAAAGGCTTCTATCAAATCAAATCAATGCAAATAGTCTGGGTAGCCATTTGATTAGCTGATCAGGAGTCTTATGGCTTGGGGCTAGAAGATGTTAAGAAGCATTTTGGACCTAGACTTGGTGCTCCGGTACCGCTTGCCGTGTGGTAGCAGAGAGAACAGTCAATGACTAGTGTGGCTGGAGTCTTTGACAATTTTTAGGGCCTTCCTCTGACACCGCCTGGTATAGAGGTCCTGGATGGCAGGAAGCTTGGCCCCAGTGATGTACAAACAATTGTAATTTCACTTTAACATTTCAGACTTGATTTTCCATAACAAAAAATGTATCATCCCTTACAAAAATGTCCATTAATTATAATCCACATAATAATTCACATTTTCTGTTGCTGTAGGATTATTTTCCTGCTGTGAGAATCAGGGTAATATTTATCCACACCTTTACAGTTCATATTTCTTTATTGATATTAACAGTCCACTCACCTTCATGCTACCTAATTATTGCATAAGAGTTGGTTTGCCCCTGTTCAAATATTATAATAAGCTTAGCTACTACTGCAAGATGATTTCTGAGTCAGTTTGTTTTGCAGTAGTGGATTAGGTACTGAGTAACTCACTGAGTCAGGCTGCCATCAAAATATTTCCTGACATTTCTGAATGGCGTGAAATTACAAAAATGTAAGAATAAATTTCATCCTTCGGGACTCACCGCCAGTTCTACTCTTTCACTTTCTTTTTTTCTGCTGAGGCTGAGAGTTTGGGTTTCCCCCCGAGACTCTTCCTTCTGTTCCGGCCATCATCCTCTGTAAACATCAGTCTGCAGGCATTTAATTATGCCTGGCACTGAGAGAGAACCCAGAGAGAGGGAGAGAGAGAGCAAGGGAACGAGGGAGAAAGAGAGAGAAGAGAAGATAAATGACACTCCAGTAGTGCCTCCTTGCCCATATTCTCCTCCTACCTTCCTGTCTTTTCCACAGAAAAAGGTACACATATTTCAAGTCAAATAGAAGGTGTTTTAAATCGAGCTTCAATATATTATTCATCAAAGCCAAGTGATGCAGGCCCACCTCCAACTCTACCGATATCTCCCAGTGCCAAGCAAGCTCTGGGGTGCTGTGTTTGTGTCTCTCTCTCTCGTGTGTGTGTGTGTGTGTGTGTGTGTGTGTGTGTGTGTGTGTGTGTGTGTGTGTGCGTGTGTCTGCACACATCCATGCAAATAGTTCAAAGTCTGAGTCTCACCCACAGCAATGTGGGTTTCTGTGCATTTTGACATAACAGAGCATAATAGAGCATTTGCCATGATAGAGCAGCACTTGAGACATACTGTAGATTGAACCACATTTACCAATTATAAAGTATCAGGCACAGGAGTGTGAAAACAATGAATACATGAATGTGAAATTTTCCCACTACTTTAAAGTTTCAAGTTTTATTGTCACATGCACAGGATACAGCATGTGTAAAACAGCACAGTGAAATGCTTAACTTGCGAGCTCTTTCACAATAATGCACATCAGAGGTAGTGTAGCCCCCCCTTTTGCCCTCAGAACAGCTTCAATTCGTCGAGGCATGGACTTTACAAGGTGTCGAAAGTGTTCCACAGGGATGCTGGCCCATGTTGACTCCAATGCTTCCCACAGTTGTGTCAAGTTGGCTAGATGTCCTTTGGGTGGTGAACCCTTCTTTATACACACAGGAAACTGTTGAGCGTGAAAAACCCAGCAGCGTTGCAGTTGTTGACACAAACCAGTGCGCCTGGCACCTACAATCATACCCCGTTCAAAGGCACATAAATCTTTTGTCTTGCCAATTCACTCTCTGAATGGCACACATACACAATCCATGTCTCAATTGTCTAAAGGCTTAAACATCCTTCTTTAACCTGTCTCCTCCCCTTCACCTACACTGATTGAAGTGGATTTAACAGGTGACGTCAATAAGGGATCATAGCTTTCACCTGGATTCACCTGGTCAGTCTATGTCAGCGAAAGAGCAGGTGTTCATAATGGTTTGTACACTCAGTGCAGATAAGAAATAAAATATGTGAAATGCGAGAGAAGAAAAAAATAAAATTAACAGGAGAATGCAGTTATATACAGGTCAGGTCAATGGCAGTTATTCCAATGTGCAGGGGTACTGGAGTGATTGAGGAAGGAATGTACATGTAAACAGCGGTAAAAGTGGCTGGTAGCAGGATAAATACTAATGGTAATAATCGTAATAAACAATATAGCAGCAACAAATGGTAATATGAATCACCATAATCTATCAGTTATGGCAGCAACATATGTGGTGCATGCATGGTAATGAGTGAGTGTGAGTGTATATGTGAGGTGTCAGTAGTGACTGTGTGAGCATGGGTGCATGAGTGTGTTTTATGCTATTCAACAGTCTTATGGCCTGGGGAAATAAGCTTTTTCGGAGCCTGTTGCTCCGCAACCAGATGCTCCAGTACCGCCTGTTGGACGGGAGCAGAGAAACAATCCGTTTCGGGTGGATGGAGTCCTTGGCAGTTTTCCAGCCTTTCTCAGACACCGCCTGGTATGACTGTCTTGGAAGGCTGGGAGCTCGCCCCCAGTAACGTTCTGGGCCGTCCGCACCATCCTCTGTAGGGCCTTGCGGTCGCAGGTGGAGCAGTTGTCATACCAGGCGGTGATACAACCAGTCAGGATGCATTCGATGGTTCACCTGTAAATGTTCCTGTGGATCGGAGAGGCCATGCCATATCTCTTCAGTCTCCTAAGGGAGAAGTGGCGCTGTCGTGCCTTCTTCACGACTGTGCTGGTGTGAGAGGACCAGTAGTCAGTAGTTTCAATATTAAAGTTTTTGTCAGCAAATTTAAGTTGATAGTAAATATTCTGCCGTTACAGAACTTATTGGTTGTGAAGTTACTATCTATATGCCCAGTTTGTCTGATTGGTTTTGATTTTAAATTTATAAACTTATTTTAATGGTGTATTCAACATCTTGGAATCTTAGGTGAAAGAGATCGGCTAATGAATCATCAAAATGATGTTCCTATGGCTTTTGACTCTTAACTGACTGTTTCAGCTGCTCTCCTCAATTCTGTGCTCCACTGTAGTGACAGGTGAGAGCAGAGAGGAGAGGAGTATGGCTATTAGTGTTTTTTCTTCAATTTCTTTGGTGCTATTTTCACAACTATGTGGTGAATTTTCAAAACTCACAGTACAAAACTCCAAACTGGTAACACATTTAAGGAAGCAAGTCATATTCAAAACATTTTATTTGGATTCATTTTGTTTGAAGACATCTTTCACCACACAACCATTGATCCAAAATATATGTTTACTGTGAAATATAATGACAACAATGATTTACAAATAATACAACATGATGATTTCTTCTCAATTTAGTTGAGTTAACAACCAGTTAATCCAATAGCAAAAAATTCTAGATATATGTTTCAAAATTGACCTTTAATGTAATATGCTACAGTACTGTAAAATACAGTACATTAAACTGTTTTCACATTATGGTAATACACTTGCACTACCCATCAAACTTTACCCATCAAAAATGTTCAATCAAATTTCCATAATTTCTATCCTATGTGTGATCAAATATGTGATAATTGAAGACATCTTTCACAATCATTGATGAAAAAATGTATTGTTAAGATATAATTACAACATAGGTGTACTGTAGTCAAATGAAACATATGAAATTATTAAAAGAAACATAATGTTTAGCAGACACTAGTTTGCATCAAGCCTGTCTTGAACATTTGGCCATAGGTTCTCATCAACATTGCAGTAAATGTCCTCATTGTTCATGCACCTGGGGAAAAACCTTTTGGCATGGCGAATCCAAGCCTCACATTTAATTGCATGCCTCATCCATGGCCTGGAGGAGTGTGACACGTCATGGGGATGGCAATCATACACCTTCCACCTGTATTGTTATTATGCATCGTTTTTTTTAACAGTATTGTACTTATGTATTGTAGTGGTCCTGTGTGGTGTGGTGTCCGAGACAATGATGCTGATTATGCTGTGATGATAAGAATTCCGCTGACGCTGTACTTTGATTATAAAGGTTTATTGTATCAAAGATCACAGTATCAATTTACAGACATCTGCAGATATCTGGAGAATAACCGGACCCAATCCATAATATGTTATTTCTCCCCGTCCTTTGTTCAAAACATGGTATTTATCCTATGTAACATAAGATGGGTGGTTTTTGACAGACCAATCCCCGGCTTCCACATATCTCCAAATGTCCTCTATTCCAAGAAGCCTATGTAGTAATGCTTTCCAGATGTTTCAGCAAAGCAGAGTAAACTTAATCTATTACACCATTTGCAAATGTCAGCAAAATCATAGATCTTCAGACACTACATATTTCCCCCCTTCGAGACTAATTAAGTCTCAAAAACAAAAAGAATAGGATTATGACAAATACAATTTTTTGTTCTTGAGTAACTTCAGCAATAAACCAAAATTTATGGAGAGTAAACACATGTTTATATAGACACATTTTTGTATGGAGTGTAAATAAATTGTTATGGAGTGTAAATAAATTATTATGGAGGGTAAGAGACGAAAAACCTGTCTGGCAGCTTTCATTCCAAATATCCATCAATCAATCAAGACAGGAAAATTCTCTCACGGCCCCTCTGCCCCAGGCGACCACCTAAGTACTCCAGATCAATTTATAAATCTTTATCAATGCATTTTAAGCTACGATGCAATTGAATACACATGAAAACCTCAGAAAACTGTCGTGTATTGAGATTATGACGTTGTTAATGTTTTAAGTGGAACCAGAGAGGACATTAATTTTAGTATCAAGAGGGAATGTTTTAGTGTAACGCCACATACAACAGACAGGAAGTGTGTTGTAGACAGGGGAGACTGGTGATTGGCCAGAAGAGGGAGCCCATCTTTTTGCATTGTTTATAAGTAGGGGTTAAACGATGAAAGGGCAGAGCGGCCATTCTGAGGCGTCGCTCTCCGGATGTCATGACATCTGTCACTTATGCTAAAGCTTGTGATCTGAATAAACCTTATGATCAAAGTTCAGTATGAGCGGACTCCTTTGTTCATCAGCAATAATTGCCACCATTCACCCGATACGACAAATGGCGCCCAACGTGGGGCTGGTCTGCATCTCTCCTTTGCTCATTCGTAGCCGCCAAGCTAACTCGGTCTGAAGTGCCAGAAAAGGGTGAGTTTTCCTCACAGCTTTGGAGATTGTTAGTTTTGGATGCTATGTGATTGTACACTGGAGGAATGTACCATTACGACCGTGCCTCGTGGCGTTGTTGCTGATGACTGGGGGTCTGGCTAATCATTATAAAAAATTTAAAAACAGCGCAAAACGGGAGAGAGCCTATAAATTGTTTATAGAGATGTGTTGCTTGAATAGTAAGTCAAGAACAATCGGGGCCAAGATATGTATACAAGTTAGGACATTGCAGGATTTGATAAGCCCTCGTAACAAACGGGGCGACCGCATGGTGGGCCATAAATCCTGGTAACGCGTTATGGGTTTCAGGTCAGTCTTAGACTGGGGTTTGGTTGTAGATGTATTGGGGGTTGCTTGCCCATCTTCTGTCCGACGGGATATTTGCGTGGGGGGGACCGCTCATATAAATAGCCATACTCACGGCAGCCTAAATTTAGGACAAAGGAAACAGTAATTAAAGACGCAATGTCGGGTACATTGTTTTTATGCTACATGGTGCATACAGGCTAAGGCTAAATGCTAAGGCTAAATGCTAATATGCTGCATGCTAACATGTGACCGTAGAGGTCCACTGCGATGGATTAAAGCCTCTTAAATTATGTTTGTATGTGGAATTCAGGTTCTATGTTTTGTGAGCGCTGTTAAATGTTGTTTGACTATGAGGGGGAAACGGGAGTTACAGCAGGACTGTTAACCGTCTATTTGGGTTGGGGAGAGATCTAAGAATCTCCCTTCCACGGTGAAAAAGTATTTTTGAATGTATCGCGCATGCGTGGGATTTTACTAAACAACACATCTGTTACACTGCAGGGGGAGACAGGGAGACACAGACGTGGGAACAAAGAGGAGAGATTTTAACACGAATCTTATAGTTTAAAGCGGCTGCTGTTTGAACATGAAACTATTTGTTGAGATGTAGTGAATTTATACATTAAATATATGTTGACGGAGTATAATGAATTGAATTAAATGACGGATTAAAATAAAATAAAAATGTTTTTGAGCGATCTATTTAGTTCTGAGTTTAGTCTTAGAGTGAATAATGGGTGAACGAAGGAATGTTGAATATGGTTGAGATAACTCAGTGATTGCAGTAACTACTAAAATCTTTTTCTGTGTCTCTGTTCTTTTGTCATATGAGAGGAACAAAGGAGAGAGAGAGGAGGGGCTAACGTGTGACTGACGCACACGTCACGTGACGCGACAGAGGATCAAGTCAAAAAAGGGTTTGAGACTGGTCTGGTTACAAAATCTTCTTTGATGTTTTGACAATTTCACATAGGCTTGGCAAATACTATTTCATTAAAAATTGCATTTTGGAGGCTATGTGCATCACTGGGGTGGATTACAGTTCAGTTGGAAATCAGGTACTGACAGTATTCTGGATTTAAGATAATTAGGTGCTTATAGAGCAAGGGGTTACAGGCTTTGTTTATGGGTATTGCTTTGAAGTTGACTAACTTACATTTGCATTTGATGGGTTGTGGTAAGATAGCCACCACTAATTGATAAATTGGTGACATAGGATATAGGAATAAAAATTGGTTTTAAATTATTCATAATTTTTAATTGATTTTTTAATTGATTGTTTATTTTAATTAGAAATGGTTTTTGAATAAAACATTTAATTGATTTTTTAAATATTCATATTTTAATTGATTTGATTTTGGGGGATTTTTTTTTTTTTTTTTTGGGGTTGTTTGGGTTTATATTAATAATTAGAGGGGGGAAGCCATAGGCTATATAGTCTAAAATAAGATAGTTCATAATAAAGGAATATAAAAGAGTAGTTACAATGGGGAGAAAAGGACAGCAAGGCTATAAAAGTCATTACACCGATTTATATAGTGCAAAATGGTAATCCTTTAACTAAAGTATTGCTAGGTTATCCGGCAAATGAAACAAAAGTTGCCCTTCATTCTCAAACAAAAACTGATAAAAGATTCCAGCGATAAGATAAACAGAGGTATAGAGAAGGTGACAGGAGAAACTAATGGCAGAAGTTAGTACACCTTTCTCACATACGGATTCAGCAAAAAGACACCCACCTTACGAGAAGGAAGTAGAGCTTAGGGATGTTTATCCTCAGCTTCCAGGGATCATCCAGGAGGGTGATTGTTGCATCAGAGATGAAGATGAATAATAGATAGAGGACAAGCAGAAACGACGATAAAGATGAATCCAAAACTCCAGAAGGAAGAAAATGAGATGTCTGGAAGAGAAGAGTGAGGTTAAAGAGGACGAGGATGATGAAGATGAGAGTGATTGAGAAGAGGTCATGGGTGGATATGACTCTGTGATCAGAAGGAAGTTGGCAAGAGAGGAAAGAAGAAGGATACTAGAGATTGGATCTCTGATGGAAGTTGAAGGAAGAAGGATACAAGAGATTCGAGTTCAGATGAAGACAGCGATAAAGAGGAGACTGAAGGTGCTGTGTATTCAAAAGGAGTTTATCCTACAAGGACTGGCACAGAAGAAAAGTAAGAAGATGATGGAAGATGATATTTTGAGGACAGAACTTAGAATATAAGCTGTTGAAGAATCCTGATATGTCAACAACAAAGAACAGGACGAAGAAACTCTCAGAAAACTCAATCATACAACTAGTGGAGAAGAGAAGCTTTGGTTATGAAGAATCAGAGTGAACCAAATCAACAATCACTGTTACAGCTTCAACTGAACAATATCAAATACAATTGTACCAGCCAAGGGGGGTACCAGGTGTTCCATATCCACAGACAGTTTCTGGACAGACACAGAATTGGAGAGGAAGAGGACGAGAAGGCTTAGAAGGAGGAGGAAGATTTCAGCTACACTTCCAGCAACTTTCAGAAGACTGTTATAATTATGGACAGGTTGGTCACTTTACCTGTGACTCCAACAAGTCAGGAGGAAACAACAGAGAACATTTTTAAGGAAGATACAGGGGTCAGTCAAGATCACCTGTTCTCCAGGTGAACCCTAAGGATTCTAGGAGTGCCTAGAAGATACGAAGGGGGGTGTCAGCTGATAGCACCGATTAGAGAAGAGAAAATATCTAACAATTGAAGTAAAACCAGAGGACTATGAGAAGTGATAGTGTATAGTGTAAAAGCTTTTATCTGTGTTCAGCCTAAAGAGGTTAAACATCTCACTATGTAAAATTAACTAATTAGGATAGGGATTTGAGGTAGTAAAACAGTTAATTACTCTTAAGGTACTAATATTAGAGCATATACCTATTGCAGTGTTGGGAAGAGATGCATTGTTTAAATTGAATTGTACAATAAGATGTACACTAAATGGCTGTCTGGTAGAAGATTTTAAAAAGTGGGGTTTTTGGGAATCATATTTGCTTAAAACGATAATATCATAGGAAGGATGATAATCTATTAGACTGCCTATTAGACAATCTGTCTGGAAAATAAAGTTAAAAGGGGTGACTGTTATTCTGGGTTACATTCTTACACCAAGGGATTTCAGGCTAGGCTAAAAGGTGTTTAGTCGTTTGCCAAGTCTGTGTGTAAAGAAGTCAGAAGCAGGTGGGGACTTTCCCAATCACATATTCTAAAAATTGGTGGTAAAGGGATTTTGTGAATAAATCAGTGGAAAAGGTTTTTAAAGGTTAGGAGAAAAGATTAGATTAAAAAGTTAGGAGAACTAGGTTGAAGGAACTCTAAGACAGTAAGCTAAGTTTCAAAGTTAGTAGTAAGAGAGAGAACAATGGTGAAGGACACTTTAGAGTAGGAAGATCAAGGTAATTGTAGGTGTATTTTTTATAATCAAAAGTTTGAAAGTTAGGACTGAGAGTTGGGAAAAAGTGACACTAGTGGTGATAGATGGAAGTACAAGCAAAGACTTCAAAGCTTTGGGGAAAATGGATTAAGTAACAATAAGGACATTAACACGTCAGTCTATTAAAACAACAGTGAGAAGCAATTTAACTCTTTCAACATTGATAGTTATTAAAGCCATAAATATATCGCATTTGATTATAAGGGAGCCAATGGCTCCAGCACCAATTTTAGAGGAAAAAGACTTATTAGGGTTAGGATGGGGACGTTCCTCCCACATGGAGAGATAATTATGGAGAAGAAGTATTGTTATCAGGACCAAGAGTAGAAGCTGTTGCACCTAATCAAAGGAGGTATAGTTTGGAAGAGGGTTATGAGTGACTGTTCACTTATGTTGCGTAATGGTACAGAGAAAGATCAGGGAGAATATATGTGTACTTATCTAGTGCAAGCATTAACATTTGTTCCGGTTAAGAATTATTGGTTAAAAGGCTATGTAATTCATAAAGTAACGCTTATAATGGAAGAGTTGAGGTCTGTTGTAGCCTCCACAGTCATTGAGGGAGTTCAGGAGGAGTAGATTACAGTAGCCACTCCAACAGTAGATAATACACAGAGGATAACGGGAACTTTCGCACTAGAAGTAATTAAGGTTGATACATCAACTAAATCAACTACTTTAATGGTAACTTTGGAAGGGATTAATGATACGATGGCAATAGCAAATGTAGGAAGTATGACATCGACAACAACTTTTCTGAAATTAAAGGGGTTTATGTTACGGATGGAGAGTGCTGTCAATGATAGTACGAATAGGGTTAAAATAGGAGAACAGATAGTAGTAGAGAGAATATAGATTCATCATGGAGGTACAGGATGAGGTCTTTGATTTTAATGACAGACAAGGAGAGGTATCTGATCAGTACCGCTCGTTAGGGAAGAGAGAAACTAAATGGAGTGGTTTGATTCTTCTGTTGTGAAAATTAGAGATAGATGGGCAGGTTCCAGCAGCTCATTCTGTAATATCAGTAAGGAATCTTGAGGGTCCATGTCTGGTGAGAATTCCAGCACCAAACATGTTAGAGACGGTCGCTCGACCTCTATCAAGTATGTGTCAATCTTATGCTTTGTCATGACTGTTGTATCAGCAACAACAGTCAGTAACAGATAAAATAATGTCGTTGTCAAAACATTTGTTTAAGCCTAGGTTTAGGTGTTATTGGGTTAAGTGAATTAACTTGTGTGCATTTGTTAGATGTGAAGTAAAATCAGGTAACAGCGTAACTGAAGCGTTTGAGGTGTAACCATTGAGGGCTAAAAGTTGTTTGGTTCTAATAAAACATATGAGGTAAGGGGTATGTTTATGGGAATATCAGATTGTGATGATTATATGATAACTTTGGGTAGGCATGACCTTAAGGGTAGTAATGAGAAATAGGTTATTTTTTATGTACCAGTTAGTAAGAAGAGCAGGACTTTGATGGTTAAAAGATTAGCTTTTGCCTGACAATGTGACTATTGGGAATGTTAGAGATATTTAGAGGGTTTGTGGTGATAAAGCGTATATATTCTTACCCTATGGATAGACAGGATGTTGTTACATGTCAACGTTGAAGCTTCCATATGAGGTTTCTACCATTAAAAGAGGGGTAGCACCGGACACAGAAATCTGAAGCTATATTTGAAATTGGATGAAAAGAGACATGGCTACATGTCATAGTCTTCAAGCCTATCATTGAAGGATAAATCTAAGGGAGAAGGGGGGACTTTTTCCATGATATGGTGTAACATTTGGGAAGATCATATTGATAATATTAGGTATACTTTGAGTCCAGATAGTTCCGATAATATCACGAGTGTTATAGATGTGTTGAAGAATATAAGGGATGCGTTTGGGAGATCTGAGAAGACTTGGTTGCAAGATCAGGTAGGCCAGTAGGGGCAGTGATGGGTTACATTTAATGGCAGCTTTGATAACACTGTGTGATGTTTGTAATTTGTTACTGACCTTTGAGAAAGCTATGATATTGAGATAGGTTGGAGAGTGATGCCTGGAGACAACACTCAGATGCCGGTGTTGACTGTTCCTGATCTGGATGAAGATGGACAAGTGGAACTGAATGAATAAATATCATTTTTGATAATTTGATCATTTTTCAATTTTTTTTTATTTTTATTTTTTATTTTTTCAATATTAGGGTGATTTTGGTATGATTTTATGAATCAAAGGGGGGAAAGGGTTAATGTGATTCATACATCATTTATATATCATTTTTATATTCTTAGTTGATATTGATGTTTAATTTGAAAGTGTTTGTTTTGCAAAAGATACTGTTTGGTATTTTCTTTTCTTCCAGAAGCATTTGGGGGACATGTGGAGATTGAAATACTCAAACAAGGACAATATGAAGGGACAATATGACTGGAGGAGATGAAACAAGGAGGGTGTGGCCGATTCCATCATCAACAGTCCATTGGAAGAGGAGACTACGGGGAGATGAAGTGTAGTGGACTACATTCCAGTGTCTGCAATGAAATATAGACATATTTGCATGTGTAATACATAATTTGTGTCATATTCTTAGGTATTAATTTTTGTAGAATGATGTTTGATGTTATTGAATACATGTGAGGATCTTAGATGTTTTTGTTTATTTCGTGAATGCTTAGGGACAGGGAGTCTAGGCAGGGAGAGGTCCACTATAGGGTCCAATGGGTTGACCAGCCTTAGAGTGGATATTTTTTGGATAGGATTTTGTTTGCAGGGGCTTACATGTGTATTTAATTGCATCATAGTTTCAAATGCATTTACATGGTTTATGAGTTTATTTGGAGTACCGTGGTGGTTGCCTGGGGCAGAGGGACCGTGAGAGAATTTTACTGTCTTGATTGATGGATGGATTTGGAACGAAGGTTGCCAGACAGTTTTTCGCTCTTACACTCCATAAAGATTTGTTCATATTTCATAGTAATGTATTCACACTTCATAAACAGTTATTCATATTTCATAGAAAGGTATTTACACTCTAGAGAAGAATGTTTTTGGTTTAATGTTAAAGATACTCAATAAGATAAATTGTTACTTGTCATAATCCTATTCTGTTTGTTTTCGAGACTTTTAGTTCATCTCGAAGGGGGGATATGTCGTGTATTGAGATTATGACGTTGTTAATGTTTTAAGTGGAACCAGAGAGGACATTAATTTTAGTATCAAGAGGGAATGTTTTAGTGTAACGCCACATACAACAGACAGGAAGTGTGTTGTAGACAGGGGAGACTGGTGATTGGCCAGAAGAGGGAGCCCATCTTTTTGCATTGTTTATAAGTAGGGGTTAAACGATGAAAGGGCAGAGCGGCCATTCTGAGGCGTCGCTCTCCGGATGTCATGACATCTGTCACTTATGCTAAAGCTTGTGATCTGAATAAACCTTATGATCAAAGTTCAGTATGAGCGGACTCCTTTGTTTATCAGCAATAATTGCCACCATTCACCCGATACGACAAAACAAAATACAATCAAAAATGTCCACATTCAGGCTGGTCGACCCATCGGACCCTCCTGTGGATTCTCTCTGTTCCTGCCTAGACCCAATATCCCTAAGCTTCAACGAAATAAACAAAAACATCTGAGGTCCCCGCATGTACCCAACAACAGAAAATATCATTCTTCAAAAATTTATACAGAAAGAATATGACACAAATTATGTATTACACATGCAAATATGTCTATATATCATTGCAGACACTGGAATGTAGTCCACTACACTTCATCTCCTCAGCAGTGTCGACGTCCAATGAAACGTTGATGATGGAATCTGAACATTTCCACACCTTCCTTGTTCCACTTCCTCCAGTCCATTCATATTGTCCATGTTTGAGTATTTGAATCCCCTCTACACATTCCCATATACTTCTGGAAGAAAAGAAAACACCAACCAGTATCTTTTGCAAAACAACACATGCAAATTAAAACATCAATATCAACAATAATATAAGAATGATATATAAAATGATATATAAGATGAATCACATTCCATTTCCCCCCTTTGATTCATAAGAAAATACTAAATATCACAATAATATGTAAAGACGTAAAAAATGATCGGATATTCAAAATGGATATCTATCCATCAATACTCCATCCAGTCCCACTTGTTTATCTCCATCTAGATCAGTAACAGTTAACAACGGCATCTGAGTGTTGTCCCCAGGCATCACAACTCCAACCCATCTCAATATCATAGCCTTCGCAAAGGTCAGTAACAAAGTACAAAAGCAAAACATCACACACAGCGCTACAAGAGCTGCTACTAAAATCTGAACTATCACTGCTCCCACTGGGCCTAACTGATCTTGCAACCAAGCCTTCACTGACCATCTATCTCCTTCAGATCGACCAAACGCATCCCTTATAGTCTTCAATGCATCTATAACACTAGTGATATTATCGGAACTATCTGGGATCAAAGTATAACAATCATCCCTCGTCAAGTTCATAGCCAAACATAAGCCACCTTGTTTGGCTAAAATATAGTCAAGAGCCATGTCATGTTTCAACAGCGTCAGTCTGTGACTTCTTTGAGTATTTCACAGAAGGTTAAACCCTCTTATCGTTTCATTTGCAAAACCCTGCAAAGTATAGGTAATATTATCAATGTGATCTGCCAAAAATGATACACCATACCATGGAAAAAGTCCAAGTCCCCACTTCTCTCCTAGACTCATCCTCCAATGGTAGGATTCCAAACTATGAAATTGCGCCATTTCCCTTTTCACCCTATTTCCAGACCTAGAATCAGATTTAGCAGTGTCCGGTGCCTTCCCCCTTTTGAATGGTATAAACCTCATATGGAAGCTTCAACGTCGACATGTAACAACATCCTGTTCATCCATAGGGTAAGAATATATAGGCTTTATCATCACAAACCCACCAAATATCTCAAAAATTCCCAATAGTCACATTGCCAGGCAAAAGCTGATCTTTTACCATCAAAGTCCTGCTGTTCTTACTAAATGGAACATAAAAAGTTACTTTATATGTCTCATCACTAACCTTACGTTCATGCTTACCCAAAGTCATCATATAATCATCACAATCTGATATTCCCATAAACATACCCGGTCCATCATATGTTTTATTTGAACAAAAACAGCTTTTAGCCCTCACGGGTTTCACCTCCAATGCTTCAGGAATCGCTGTTAACTGATTTTCCTTCCGATCTAACAAATTCACATAGGGTAATTCATTTAACCAAGAGCAATTAAACCTAGGCCTAAACAAATGCTTCGACAACGACATCATTATATCTGTTAATGATTGTTGCTGATACAACAGCACCGTCTCTAAGATTGAACCCCATGTGCCTGGTGCTGGAATTCTCAACAGACATGGACCCTCAAGATTCCTCACTGATCTTACAGAATGAGTTAACTGCTGGAACCATAGATTCCTACCTGCCCATCCATCTTTAATTTGCAAAACAGAAGAATCAAATCCATATGCCTTCCATTTAGTTTCTCTCTTCCCTAACGAGCGGTATTGATCAGATATATCTTCTGGTGTTCCATCAAAATTAAAGAACTCATCCTGTACCTCCGGGATAGTATTCTGCACTATTTCAGATGAATGTGCATGATTCTCTGCTACCATCTGCTCTCCTATTTCAACACTATCCTTACCACCATCTACAGCACTCTCCATCTGTATCATAGACTTCTGAGTCACGTTTACTACATCCTTTAGTTTCAGAAAAGTTGTTGTTGGTGTCTGTGTCACATTTCCGAAACATGTTATCGCCGTCGTAACATTCATTTCTTCCAAAGTTACTGTTAAAATAGTGGCTTTAGTTGATGTATTAACACTCTTAATTATTTCCAGTGGCAAAGTTACAGATGTCCTCTGTGTATTATTTACTGTTGGAGTGGCTACTGTAATATACTGCTCCTGAACTCCTTTGGTGACTGTGGAAACTTCAACAGACTTTAAATCTTCCATCATAAGCGTCACCTTACGGGTTACATAGCCTTCTAACCAGTAATTCTTAACTGGAACAAATTTAAACACTGGCTCTAAATAAGTACAAGTATATTCTCCCTGATCTTCCCATGTAATATTACGCAAAATGAGTGAGCAATCACTCATAAACCTCTTCCACTTCATATCGTTGTACAAAATATACTTCCTTTGACTAGGTGGCACAGCTTCTACTTCTGGTCCTGATAACAACACTTCTTCTCCATAGTTATCTCTCCACGTGGGAGGAATGTCACCACCCCCACTCCGTCTCTCACATCTACAAGGAAGATGAGCTGTACCACCCATCCTAACCCTAATGACAGTCTTTTCTTCTAAAATTGGTGTTGGAGCGAGTTTCTGAGGCGCCATTGTAATCAAATGTGATACATTTATAGCTTTAATAACTGTCAATGTTGAAAGAGTTGAATTGCTTCTTACTGTTGTTGTATTAGGCTGAAGTGTTGATGTCATTGTTGTTGATTCATCTATTTTCCCTACAGTTTGGAGCTCTTTACTTGTATTTCCATCTATCACCACTAGTGTCACTACATTAACTCTCAGTCCCGACTCTAATCCCTCACTTTCAATCTGTGGATTATAAAAAATAAATTTATAATCACCTTGATCCTCCTGCTGGGAATTGTACACATAGAGACTGCAATCACCTTCAATCTTCAGTCTTCTCTTATCATTCAGCAACGCATACTTTCTCAATGCAACTGCTCCTAACAAATCTAAACTCCTGCCATTGCTATCTTCCCACTGAACTCTAAATTTCCCTTCACCACTGTTCTCTCTCGTGCACTGGCATGGAAGCTGAGCTGACTTTCCTAGGGTTACTTCAACCCTAGTTTTCGTAACGTTTTGATCTGACTTTTCTCCTAACTGGTCTGGGCCTACTTTGTCTAACCGAATCACCAGCTTCTCCTGTAACAGAGTTGCCCTTGGTGATCTCCGCAGTTTCACATTCCACTGAAATATTCCCTGTTGTTTCTGGGACGTATTGAAAATCAATGTCCCCAAATCTCCTTTCCCTTCCATCCATTGCAGAGTAATCTCTGGCATCATCAGAAGTGTACACATTATCATCAACGTTGTCCACAACATGGACAATCTCTCCTTCTGGGTTTTGACTCTGGATATTGTCATGCATCTCTCCTTCCGCCTGTTCTTCCCTATCTTCATCCTGCTCTCTTGAGCCTTCAACATCCTGTCTCTCTGTGCGTGGCACCACTTCTCCAGGCGCTTTAACACAATGTGACAAATGATACCACGTTGGAGACCCTTTAACCTGGACAGCTGTTCCAGTACTACGAACATCTTCAAATGGTCCTTCACGACGTTCGTTATACCACTTCCTTCTAAATACCTTCACGAACACCTTGTCCCCAGGTTGCACTGTACTCCTTTTTTGCTCATCAAGCTTCTCCTGCACCTCTTCTTTTCTTTGCCTTTCAGAAACATATGTGGACAGCTTTTTATGAGAATTCGCCATATATGTAACGTACGCTCTCATTTCATCTTCCAAAAGAGCCAAGCTTGGACCCTTTCCGCTTGTTCGCAAACAAGGCGTAGGCATCCTTCTTCCTGTGACCAGTTCATGGGGTGTCATACGTAGATCACGCAACTCACTTGAGCGACACACTATTAATGCTAAAGGAAGCGCCGCTATCCAGTTCAGACCGGTATGCTGGCAAATTTTGACAATGCGATTTTTCAAGACACAGTTCATTTTTTCACAAATCCCTTGACTTTGTGGGTGATAAACTGCTCCAAGACGTTGCTTAATTCCCAATTTTTGTAACATCAATTTCACTGATTTATCCACAAATTCTTTCCCATTGTCTGAGGATATTCGATCGGGAAGTCCCCACCTGCTTATGACTTCTTTACACAAGAACTTAGCAACCGACTGAGCATCTTTTCGCTTGGTTGGACAGGCCTCCGGCCATCGTGAAAATCTATCTACAACCACCAACATGTATCTTTTCCCATCAACTGGTTGTATCATATCAACAAAGTCGATAACCAACTCACGCATAGGACCTCTCGGTGTAGGAATGTGACCAGGAAGAACAGTCACACCCCTGCGAACATTATTTTTCAGACAAATTGTGCACCTGCCTATGACATAGTCAACCTGTTCAAGCAAATATGGTGCCCAAAAACAATACTCCTTTGTGATCTTTCTCCTAACCTCCCCCTTGCAACATGAGCTGACCCATGTGCTTCCTGAATCATCAGACCTAATAGGTCTAGAGGCGCTACTATCAACCCCTCATGGTTTCTCCAAAGACCAGTAGCATCTTTGACGGCACCTCGGTCTAGCCATAATTGTTTGTCGATCGTAGAAGCAGCTTCCTGCATCAAAATCACATCCTTGAGCGTAATTTTGTCTTCCAAGTCCACTCCATGAGTGACCAGAAAAACTTTGCCCAATTTGTCCGCTCCTGTGACGGCTGTTGCAGCTTCATCAGCAGCTTTGTTCCCTTGTATGACTTTTGACACATCTGTTTTATGAGCTGCACACTTAGCTATCGCTATCTCTTTAGGCTTCATCATAGCATGCAACAGTTTCATTATTTGCGCATGATGTTGTATCGGAGAACCATCCATTTTCTTAAACCCTTGACCTTTCCACACTGCTCCAAACAGATGACATACACTATGTGCATATGCTGAATCAGTGTATATCGTCACTCGCTTTCCTTCTGCTAACAAACATGCTTATGTTAGCCCCACAAGTTCAGCAAGTTGTGCAGACGCAGGCTGTGGTATTACTTCAGCCGTTTCAACAACAAATCCAGTTCCTTGGGCTTTAACTACTGCATAGCCAGCACACAATTTATCTCCCACACGATAACAAGACCCATCAGTCCAATACTCCAGGTCTGCCTCACGTAATGGAAAGGCTTGCAAATCTGATCTAAGCCTCGAGTATTTCTCTGCTTCTTGGACACAATCATGTGGCTCACCATCCTCTGAAGTTGGCAAATTCTCGGCTGGATTCACCGTATCACACCTCACTAGGGTGACATCTTCCTGCTCTGATAGTCTCTGAGCCTAGGCATAGTCAATGTATATTTTCCAAAGTTCAGAAGATTTCTGAGACTATGATGGGTAAGAATTGTTACTGGGTAACCCATCGTAACAGATGATGCTTTGTCATACATTGAATATACTCCCACCATTGCTCTGTAGCACAGTGGTAGCCCTAGTTCTACTTCTGAATAGGCAGTAGAGTAGTAGGAAAAAGGCTGAAGATTCGTCCCTGTGCCTGTCGGCTGACAAAGAACTGCACATGCATATTTACCTCCAGTAGAAGTAGACACATATAGCAAAACATTCTTAGAGTAGTCTGGTAGTGTGAGTGCAGGTGCCTCCTGCAACCTCTGTTTGATCGTTTCAAATGCCACAAGGCCTTCCTGTGTCCAGGAAAGATTGCTATGGAGTTGACCACTTCCAGTATCCTTAACCATAGCTTTCAAAGGTCCCGTCAAACTAGCATAGCTCTCAACCCAAGCTGAAGAATAACCAGCAATACCAAGAAATGCCATCATCTCTCTGACAGTTCTAGGCTTCGGAGTCTTACGAATAGCTTCCAATTGACTATCCGAAATGCTTCTGTGTCCATGCGTTATTTTCTGACCCAAATAAACAACCTTCTCCTGGCAATATTGCAACTTTTTCTGTGAAACCTTATGCCCCTTTTCTGCCAATACCTGTAGCAATTTAATTGAGTCTCTATGACATGTTTCTTTATTCTGTGAGCAGATAATTATATCATCTACGTACTGAATGACAGTGCTTTGCAATATCTGATCTATCCCTATCAAATCATCCTTCAGTACTTTATTGAAAATGTGGGGGCTATGCCTGTACCCCTGTGGCAAACGACTGTACTCATAGAACTGTCCCTTATATGTGAACCCAAATAAACCCTGACTTTCTACACTAAGTGGAACACAAAAAAATGCACCACATAAGTCTAACACCGTAAAATGTGTCGCATCAGGAGGAATTTGGGCTAACAAGGTATGCGGGTCTGGCACTTCCGCTGGAAAGTCAGTCACTACCTCATTCACCGCTCTCAAATAATGAACCACACGATAAGTTCCATCTGTTTTTTTCACAGGCAACAAAGGTGTGTTACTCTGAGGATTTTTTGTTGTCCTTAAAACACCTGCTTTCAAAAGTCCTTCAATTTGTGGTTCGATCCCTTGGATTGCTTCATCTTTCAATGGATACTGATTCTTCCAAGGAGGTCTGGC
The DNA here is from genome assembly GCF_020615455.1 of Coregonus clupeaformis. Taxonomy (NCBI): domain Eukaryota; kingdom Metazoa; phylum Chordata; class Actinopteri; order Salmoniformes; family Salmonidae; genus Coregonus; species Coregonus clupeaformis. The sequence continues at coordinate 20,359,228 of NC_059204.1, read as the reverse complement.
TCCTGGTCGAAGTTCAACTTTCACCGGTTGGGCTGATTTCACAAGTCCAATATTGGTACTGTGTTGAGACCACAAACATTCTGGAACTTGTTGCAACATCTCCTCTGTCATGGGGTCTGAATCCATCTTCGCACTGCAAATAGATTCATGTGTCATCCGTACAGCTTGTGGCTCTCCTTGTCCTTGAGCCGAAATCATTATTTTGAGAAATCGCTGATCTTCACTCCTCCAAATCGCCAAATTCTCTTTCATCGGTACGAAAACAGGTTTCTCTGCTTCTGTCATAATTTGTCCTATTTGCTTCTGCTCATAGCCTTCAGAAACCAACAAGGTCACATGTGGCACACTCTTCTCAATCTCAAATTCTTTATCCAGATAATCGTCTGTGTTTATCTTCATAGCTGCTCCTTGTGGTCCTAAAATTATGCAACATGAGCTGAGTTGAACTTTCTTTGGTTGATGACTCAACCATTCCTCCGAGTCTGATTGGGCAGCATTCTTGAAATACTTGAGCGTACAATGAAATGGATATTCCGGAAGCCTCGCATCTGGCATGTTTGTCACAATGAATTTCTCCCATATCATAGCCTGCTTCAGAAAATCTTCACTGAGATTTCCAATCCAGAATACTGAAGAAGAATCCATCTCTGTCGTCATCAACAATTGGTAAACCTTTTCCTTTGGCACTTCTACCAGACAGCCGTCTGGTGTACATTTTATCGTACAGTTCAATTTACACAATGCATCTCTTCCCAACAATGTGATAGGTGTATGTTCTGATACCAGTATGGGTATTGTAATTTTCTGATTTTCATAGCAGAGCTCAATTGGTTCCGTAAGAGGAATCAGCTGTTTCACTCCCTCAAATCTGATTGTCCTAATTAGTTGATTGGACATAGGGAGATGTGTAGCATCTTCAGGCCGAACACAGGTAAAAGCAGCTCCGCTATCCGCCATCACTTCCAATGGTCGTTTGTTTACGTTCACCTCAATTGTTGGATATTTTTCCGGTCCTGATGCTACCAGCTGACACCCCCCTTTCGGATCTTCTGGGCACCTCTAGAATCCTTGCTCCGGGCCCCTATAAGGGTTCACCGGTCCTCCAGATGATCTTGACTGGCCCCTGTATCTTCCTCTGAAATTCCCTCTGGTGTTTCCTCCTGGCCCATTACACTCACGGGAAAAGTGACCAACCTGTCCACAATTATAACACACTTCTGAAGATTGCTGGAAGTATGGCTTAAATTTTCCTCCTCTTCCTCTTCCTAAGCCTTCTCGTCCTCTTCCTCTCCAATTCTGTCTCTGTCCAGAAACTGGCTGTGGATATGAAACAACTGGTACCGCTATTGGTGGCTGGTACAATTGCGGTTGGAACTGGTTCGGTTGAAGCTGTGGCAGTGATTGTTGATTTGGTGCACACTGATTCTGCATAACCAAAGCTTGTTTCTTCTCCTTCTTATTCTCCACCAGTTGTATTTGATTGAGTTTTCTGAGAGTTTCTTGGTCCTGTTCTTTCTGGTTGTGTTCCTTTTTCCGGTACAGATCCACTTGATGGGCTATATGATCTGTATAGACACCTTTTGTCATGCTTCCAAGTCCAACCACCTCTGCCAGTTTGCTCCTTACTGGTGAGGGCAGTCCCATCTGTAGTTTAGCTCTCAAAATTGACTGCTCAATTTGACTCATATCTGGATCATTTCCGGTAATATTTCTCCACACTTGATGAACTCTTGACACATAGGCTCTCAGATTTTATTGTTGTCCTAGTGGGTCAATCAGAATGTTGTCAGGATGCACATTTGTTGGAAATGTATCTTTCAGTGCTCTCCACAGCCGATTTCTACTTGCAGCTAACAATTCAGGATCATTCACCGCAGTCCCCACATATCGATGAAGTCCAGCTCTCTGAAAAATTTCTTCCATACCTGGAATCCCAAGGAGATTAGCCAAAAGTCTCTTAATGTCTCCTATGGCAGACTGTGTTCCCACCGTAATTTCTTCCAATTTTGAAATCCAAGGATATGCTCCATCTTGAAGAGTAGGCAGCTTCTCAAGTATATCTGACATATCAGTATTCTGCAAATGCTTATACTCCAGGTTTTGTCCTCGAATTATCACTGGCATCATCTTCTTACATGTGCTCCCTTGTCTTGGCCTCAATGTATACTTCTTCTCCAATTCTTGGGATCCTTTTTTCAGCAGTTTTTTCTTCTGTATCTTCAGCTTCTTGAGTTGTTCTTCCAGTTCTCTTACTTCTTCTAAATTATTGGCCTTATGCAGGCATGATATGCATCGATCTATATCTTGTTCTATTTCTTCTGTGCTAGTCATTGTAGGATAAAATCCTTTTGAATATGAAGCACCTTTAATCTCCAAGTCTTCATCGCTGTCTCCATCTTCACTTTCATCAGAACTCGAATCTCTTGTATTCTTCTTCTTCCAACTTCCATCACCCCTTCTTTCCGCTCTGGCCAACCTCTGTATGATCACAGGGTCATATCCACCCATGATCTCTTCTGAATCACTCTGATCATCATCATCATCATCATCATCTTCAAGGTCCATCCTCCTGAACCTCACTCCACCCTTAGTTTCCAGACATCTCGTTTTCTTCTTACTTTTGGAGTTTGGATTCATCTTTATGGTTGTTTCTGCTTGTCCTCTCTCTATTATTCGTTCATCTTCATCTCTGATGCAATAATCACCCTCCTGAATGATCACTGGAAGCTGAGGATAGACGTCCTTAAACTCTACTTCTTCCTCGTAAGGGGGGGTCTTTTTGCTGAATCCATATGTGAGAAAGGTGTATTGACTTCTGCCATTAGTTTTTCTGTTACCTTCACCTCTTTTGCCATTTTCTCTATACCTCTGTCTCTTATCTTTTCTATCTTTTATCAGTTTTTGTCCTTCATTTTCAAACAGCTTAAGAACACCCAGCTCTCTTTGTCTCTTTTCTTTACGTTGTTCCCCTTTTTTCCCCTTCTTTTGATCTGCCTTATACGTGGATACAAGCACTTGCATTATCTTGATGACGTCTGGGTTAAGAGTCCCTTCCACTGGCCATGGTTGTTCAATGTCAGGCCAACGTTTATTCCATTTTCCAGATAACCTTGCAATACCATTAACTAGAGGATTACTATTTTGTACTACATCAACAGGAGTAATTACTTTTGTAGTTTTGATGTCCTTTTTCCCCATTGTAACGACTCTTTTATATGTCTCCAAGTTCCTGTGAAATGGTCACAACATGAAATATTCTATGCATACACAATATATCTATTATATCCTGTAAGGGAAAGTAGGTTTTGTGGATAGAACAGTACTGGCCTTAATTTGACTTGATCCGTCGCAGCACACCCTGTCGCTTGATGTACTCGTCAGCACCTCCTCTCTCTCTCTCTGTCTCCTCCTTCTTATCGTCTCTCATATCACAGAAGAACAAAGAACAGACAATAATTTAGTATTTTATGCATACCTATGTTCACATTCGCGCTAAGAAATAAGCAAACAGGTTAACTCAGGAATATTATAAATAGCGCAATAACATTTTATTTTATTTATTTAATTATTTGTATTATTATTATTATATATTTTTTTTAATCCGTCAACATATCTTCTCATTTATCAATTCAATAGATCTCAATCAAATAGTTTCATAGTCAAGCAACAGCCGATTTAACAAACAGAATACTTTAATCATATGTAAGTCTCCCCCTCCCTCTCTGTCTGCTCTGAGTCTGCGTCTCCCAGCAACTCAGTGCAGGCAGGGGAGTGGCATATTTGCTCTACGTAACTCTAAACTCATAAAATCCCACGCATGCGTAGTTCATTCACCAGTGCGATTCCAGAGTGAAAGGAGCTCTCAAGCAGCTCTCTCCCAGCCTAAACAACAGAAAGTAGACAGACCCGCTGTACCTCCTCTCTTTCCCCCATAGACAAACAGTAACACTTAACAGAACTCACAAACCAACACAGAACATAGAACACAAATCCTACTTCGAAGTTTCTTATCTTCACTTATTGTAATCTGCAGATTTATAGTTATTTTCTTATCCATTACAAAACATCTCTATACACTCTTAAAAAGTCCGCCCTGTAGGCTCATGATATTCTAATAGTTAGTAAACGTTCTCTTTTTATAGAGACTCATAAGATTTTTAACCTTAACGTCCTTCCAGGGGGCTCATATATAGTTAACAATTATTAACGTTCTCACCAACGGAGACTCATAAGATTTTTTAACCTTAACTTACATATTTCCTTATGAAAACAAAAACCCCTGTTCTCAACCAAAACATATATATGTATATATCTCTAACATAAATCTTATCTTAACATGAGTCGACACACACAACAGAGACTTATTTATTTTATTATTTTTCTCTCTCCCACACACACACATACACAGTTTAAACAAGAATGCATCCGTTCATACAATACACTAAGCATGCTACCGTCGCTCCTTATTTCTCATTGTTCCTTCCTAAATTTGTGCTACCTCGAGTTGCAGATATTCAATGAGAGGTTACTTCGAACATATACTTTGTCAACTATATTCCGAGAGGTAACGTGCAATTGAATGTATCTTCTACAAACTCACAGTTCCCAGAACTGACCTGAAAGTCAACCTAATGACTCTCCTAGGATTTATGGCCCATCTTAATGATCGCCTCATTTGAGGGCTTCCTTAAAATCAGCGACGTCCTAAAAGTATACTTTTTCCTTATTTCCTGGCCTTATTCCTTCATGCTTTTCCTGGACACTCCTTTTAATTTTATTCAAGCCAAATATCGGTGTGCCCAGTGTTAATAATTCCTATAGATACTCCCCCCTGTTTGTGTTGTTCCCAACGCAAACAAATTTAGAAATTTTGAACGGATTCTCATCACACAGCAAATAACAGCAAAGCGCACACACAAGTCCTTTGACGGTACATCTGAACGCACACACATACACAAGCACACGAACCGACCAGCGCCCAAAGCTGTTAGAAATCTCACCTTATCTGCCGGCGTCTTGAGCGGGAGTCACTTCGCAGCCCATGAATGGAATGCTGAGAAAAGACGCAATACGTCCCAAATCCTCGTCGCCATTCTGTGGTGTCCGAGACAACGATGCTGATTATGCTGTGATGATAAGAATTCCGCTGACACTGTACTTTGATTATAAAGGTTTATTGTATCAAAGATCACAGTATCAATTTACAGACATCTGCAGATATCTGGAGAATAACCGGACCCAATCCCTAATATGTTATTTCTCCCCGTCCTTTGTTCAAAACATGGTATTTATCCTATGTAACATAAGATGGGTGGTTTTTGACAGACCAATCCCCGGCTTCCACATATCTCCAAATGTCCTCTATTCCAAGAAGCCTATGTAGTAATGCTTTCCAGATGTTTCAGCAAAGCAGAGTAAAGTTCATCTATTACACCATTTGCAAATGTCAGCAAAATCATAGACCTTCAGACACTACAGTGGCTCAGTTAGTAGCGCATACCACTAGCAACCCCATAGTGGTGGGTTTGATTCCCACCGAGGTCACATACAAAAATGTGTGGACTCACTTTGGATAGAAACACCTGCTACGTAAATGGCATATATTACAGTACTGTATTGGCCAATGCAATTTTAGTAAAGCAGTGTGAAACCCCCCTATCAAAAATACCCCAGCAACTTCATTCATGTTTACTGTATAGGGGATTAATTACATACAGTACATCTCTGATGTCAATATCATATTTTAAAAAACTTACTGTGAAGTAAAATCAAAGTCATAATAGTACATTATAGTATATATCATACTTTATATGTTTATACTTTACAAACATACATTTTTATTATGTAGTTATCAAAATCTGTAGTAGACAAACCTGTATAAAATCTATAGGTTTACCAAACGGGTAAGTGATTATCAATTAAGAGCAGTCAGACTAAGTAATAGTAAAATGCATTTTAACAAATGAGAAGAAAATCATATCAAAAGTAATGTGAGCATTTCATTGTGAAATGCAATTACTTTATATGAACATGTATTGCATGTTCATATAAACTGGCGGGCCACCAGCCATACACACACATACACTCTAGACCCTGTGTAGAAAAACTGCAAGGGTCTGGATGACCTCTACTAAACACTATGTACTGATTCAGGGATGTGTGAAAGACCACAGGGATGTCCGGCAAGAATAGAGCCAAAGTATGTCAGGGCAGTTTAAAGTGTCACCACATAACAACACACTCCGGTTCACTTTGGATACTTACAGAGCAGGGTGTGTGGTTTCTAGGAGGAAAGAGATACATGGAAATAGAATTAACCATACAAAGTTATTCACACAAAGGCTATACAAGGCAATTAGGCCTATACCTATTTTGATAACACTTAATTTTAAGGGGTCCTTATTACAGTGCAATTACATGTGCAATTACACTGTAACAAGTATTGTAATTAACTGTAACAACTCAGAGTTACAGTGTAATAACAACATGTAACTGGTAGTAATTGCGGTATGTAATTACAGAGGTGTAACAATGAATGCTTGTTACCATGCTTGTTACAAATGGGCAGGCTTCCACTAAATTCACTAACTTAAGAGTTTCGCTTCTTCTCAGCTGCATACAGTAACAACTGTCACAAAGGTTGTGATCCCTTGTGGATGAGCTGGGTGTCTGAGACATTATAGCCTATGCTCAATAGGCTCTAATTACTTACCCTTGAATGTGCACTGTTCAAACTATATCTCCACTCAGTGTTGTTGCCAGCACTTGCCCGTAAATTAAAGTGTACCATCTGGGCTATCTTGGTTGAGCTGGTAAAAACAGATCAGTAGTTCAACCTCACTGACTGGGATCTAATATGGGCGGCATCCCAGATGTGGAAAAATACACTATTTCAAAGCATAGTACATGTAATGTTTGCCTAAGCACAATGTAATTACTAGTTGTTACACAGGATTTAGCTCATTAAAATGAAGTGTATCTTGAGGGGTACTTATTTGTAATTAATGTGTACTAATACAGTACATTACCTATCCTGACAAACTGGCCCTCATGTTAAAGCATCTGGAAGTTTCACTTCATTTCAGAATAAGGTATGGAAATTATGTGAAACTTCCAGAAGCTTTAAAAGGAGGACCATTTTACGTTCTGGGCATTTTTTTTCCAGTCCCACAAAAAGCCCTCACTCTGTCACTCAGAAACGTATTCCAGTGTCTGCCTGCCTGCCTGCCAGAAAATATTTGGCAGTATGTGTGCCAGGGTTTCTGTTAGGAAAATTTGGTGCAAGACAAAGTGACCTGGAAGATTTTAATTTACCATACATTTGAGAAATCCATATGCATTCAGATCCGACCTGGCATAGCCAGCTCCATCAATAAACAAGGGATATAATCGCCAAATTAGCCACATTTACGTGTCCTTAAACAGCCTATAACAAATTACAGAAACACTATTTATTGTGTTTCGATGTGGTGCATAAGCAAAACTTTATAGCCAATTTCAAATAAATATGTTTTACTTTCCTAAAACAATAATTTTCCACCTCATGGTTCAGCTGTTGGAGATTTGAGCACTAAATGCATCAGAGCATTGCATTCATAGGCCTATAGGCTTAGGTGTCCACTGTATGATATTAATAAAAAACAAAAAACAAATAATAAATAAAATAAAACAATTATATATACACTACCAGTCAAAAGTTTGGACACACCTACTCATTCAAGAGTTTTTTGTTATTTTTACTATTTTTTACATTGTAGAATAATAGTGAAGACATCAAAACTATGAAATAAGGTCCTCTGTAGCTCAGCTGGTAGAGCACGGCGCTTGTAACGCCAAGGTAGTGGGTTCGATCCCCGGGAACACCCATACACAAAAAAAATGTATGCACGCATGACTGTAAGTCGCTTTGGATAAAAGCGTCTGCTAAATGGCATATTATCTATTTTATTTAAATAACACAAATGAAATCATGTAGTAACTGTGGTGGTCGAACAACGATGCTGCAATGCTGTGTTGACAAGGAATCCGCTGACACTGTACTTTGATTATAAAGGTTTATTATATCAAAAGATTTCAGCATCAATTTACAGATTTCTGCAGAATCTGGAGAACAACTAACCCAATCTCAAATATGATTATTCTCTCGTCCCTTTGTTCAAACATGGTATATATCCTAATTAACACAAGATGGCGTGTTTTGAATAGACCAATCCCTGGCCTCCACATATCCCCATGTCCACTGTTTTAGGGGGCCCCTATAGTAATACTTTCCAGATGTTTCAGCAAAGCAGAGTTCATTTAACCAACAATATGAAAACCTTAGCCAAAGCTATAAATGTTCAGATACCAAAAAAGTGTTAAACAAATATATTTTATATTTGAGATTCTTCAAATAGCCACCCTTTGCCTTGATGACAGCTTTGCACACTCTTGGCATTCTCTCAACCAGCTTCACCTGGAAAGCTTTTCCAACAGTCTTGAAGGAGTTCCCACATATGCTGAGCACTTTATGGCTGCTTTTCCTTCACTCTATATCTCTCTCTCTCTCTCTCTCTCTCTCTCTCTCTCTCTCTCTCTCTCTCTCTATATATATATATATATATATATATATATATATATATATATATATATTGTGATGTCACGAGAGGCTGTGTCCTGGAGGGACGTTACATCCCCCTGAGATGGCTGCAAACCCAGACAGCTATGGCTCCATCTGCTGGTATGGTCGGGAACTCCAACCCTCTATGGCCAATCTTCCCACGCAGCTGAAACCAATCAGGAGCTGATGAGCTGAAGGTTTGTTGAAGGGAAGAGACACGGTCTCCAACCTGGGCTCTCTGGAGGACAAGAGTGCTGCACGTCCACTTCCATGAGGAATATAAGGATTTGGAGATACTTACCTTTGGGAAATACTCACCTTTGGATATATGCACCTGTGGAAATACGTGTGGGACATTTGGAAGGACGTTTTGCTGGGTTGGCCACTAGCTGCAACGTGGAATACAGTAAGACTGGGGAAAAGTTATTTGAGCGAGGGAGAGTTATGATTTTGGATGTGGAAGAGACATCCCTGAACTGTTAACCCTTAAAGAGCCACCAGAGAACAGAATTGTGTTATACTTTCGTTAGTTTCCCAAGACCTTTAATAAAATCCTTGTTTTGGTTGAACCTGGTCTCCTTGCACTACTTGAGCAATCCCGCTGAAAGCTGTGTAGCCTCTCGTGACATCACAGATGGTGGAGAATACGGGCAAGCTCAAGCGTTAATAGTGCATGTCAGAGGAGGATACCGAAGGTTTGATCACCCAGTTTTCCAAGTTGGCCGTAGGCTCCCCGCCCGACTGAAATGGAGGACATATTGAAAGCCCTTGTTGCTGGCCAGCAAGCCCAGATGCAAGCAAACGTGGCTCTCTTGGAGGAGCAAAAGAAAGCCAACCTTCTGAAGGCAGAGGAATTGCAGTTGCAGAGACAGAGGGTGGTCCAAAATACCCGCCCAATAAAGGCAAGTGACTTTATATCTAAGATGGGAGCTACCGATGACATTGAGGCATACCTGCATGCATTTGAGGCCACGGCCACTAGGGAAGCCTGGCCCAAGCAACAGTGGGTTGGTCTGTTAGCCCCCTTCCTAACCGGGGAAGCGCTGAATGCTGTCCGGGACCTGGGCCCTGACCAGGTTACTGACTATGATGCCCTGAAGTCTGAGATCCTCAGCAGATATGGACTCACAAGGTTTGGTATGGCCCAGCCGCTTTCACAGTTGGACCTTCCAACCAGACCAACCTCCTCGGGCGCAGATGCATGAACTTGTCCGAATCGCAAGGAAATGGCTGGATCCGCAGAGGAATACAGCAGCGGCGGTGGTGGAGGCCGTTGTGGTGGATCGTTACCTACGCGCCCTGCCTTATGAGGCAAAACGGTTCATCAGTCAACAGGCCTTGACCACAGCTGATCTGACCGTGGAAGCTGTGGAAAAGTACCAGGCCACAGCGGAGATGCTGAATGCTTCCCGGAAAAACCCCAGGAGTGCGGCCCCACCACAAATGGGGAAAACCCGTCCAAAGGACCCCAAGGTCTCGAACCCCGCCGCGTCAGGACTTATCCCGGCTCCAGGGGGAGCCAGAAACCAGGCGGGTCCAAGAAGAGTACACCAGGATGGGGAACCTCGACAGTGTTACCGGTGTGGGGAGATGGGACATATCTCCTGGCAGTGTGGGAAACCAGCCGATGAACCTATGCCCACTGCGGAGTCCTCCAGCTCAGCACCCACACATCGTTGTGCCTCGCTCTTGGGAGTCGTAGATGGCGGCCCGGATCGACCCCCCCCACCTGCCCGGTAACTGTGAATCACCATGATGTGGAGGCCTTACTGGATTCTGGTAGCCGGGCCACCCTGGTGCGTAAGGATTTGGTGGGCCCACGTGTCTGACCCCCGGGGAAAGTCCTCCCAGTTTCCTGTGTCCATGGGGACACCAGAGAATACCCCATTACTGAACTTACAATGACCAGCACACGGGGAACCATACACACGACGGCGGGGTGGTTGATTCCCTCCCCGTCCCTGTCCTAATTGGACGAGACTGCCCCGCCTTTTACCCACTCTGGAGAGAGTCTCAGGAGAGGATAACCCGAGTACCTCGGAAACGGAGAGGCAAGACTCATCCTGGGAAGGCTCCGGTGCAATCCTCCGAGTTACTCACTCCCGCCCGGGCTCTGATAGGGATGGCAGGTGCCCAGACCGACACCGAGACTGGTCCGGATACGGGAGAAGAGAACGCAGCCCAGGAAAGTGCTCCGTTCTCCAGTGAAGAAGACGTCCCAGGCACCCAAGAGCTTCCCCCTCTCACAGGCCAGTATGGTACGGCTCAATTACAAGATCCTACTCTTGCAAATGCCTTAAGAAATGTGCAGGTATTAGAAGGTGTAGTGGTAGGTGATAAGACAACCCCTACTTACCCCCATTTCGCAGTAAACCGGGGGTTAGTATATCAGATAGTCAAGAAAAATGAGGAAGTGCATGAACAGCTCCTCGTGCCACAGCCCTATCGGGCCACAGTACTCAACCTAGCCCACACACACCCGCTAGGGGCCCACTTGGGGGTAGAGAAGACTAAGGAAAGAATCATGCAACGTTTCTTTTGGCCAGGAGTACACAAAGAGATAGAGAACTACTGCCGTAGTTGCCCTGAGTGTCAGCAGGTTGCGCCAAAGCCCACATATAGAAACCCGCTCATTCCCTTGCCCATTATCGAAACTCCTTTTGAGAGGATTGGATTAGACATAGTCGGGCCCTTACCGAAAAGTGCCAGGGGACATCAATACATTCTGGTCATTCTGGACTATGCGTCCCGGTACCCGGAGGCCATTCCGCTGAGGAAGGCTACATCCAGACAAATCGCCAAGGAGCTGTTCCGTCTCTCAACTAGTCTGGGAATCCCAAAAGAGATATTGACGGACCAAGGGACTCCATTCATGTCCAGGGTGATGAAAGAACTCTGTGCTTTACTGAAAATCAAACAGCTGAGAACCTCGGTCTACCACCCCCCAGACAGATGGCCTAGTCGAACGTTTTAACAAAACACTAAAATCCATGCTGCGGAAAGCGGTAGGGGAAGATGGGCGCAACTGGGATCAGCTGTTACCATACATATTATTTGCGGTGAGAGAGGTACCTCAGTCTTCTACTGGTTTTTCACCCTTTGAGCTCTTGCTTTCCTACAGACCCAGAGGACTGCTCGACATCGCCAAGGAGGCCTGGGAGGAGCAGCCATGCCAACAGCGGACACTGATCGACCATGTAGGGGCTATGAGGGAGAGAATGAAGGCCATCTATCCCATGATGCGGGAACACCTGGAGGCCAGTCAGCGGCAACAGCAAGCCTCCTACAACAGATCTGCTCAACCCAGGGAGTTTAAGCCGGGGGACAGAGTGCTGGTCCTGGTGCCAACCGTTGAGTGCAAATTCCTGGCAACCTGGCAAGGACCATATGAGGTCATTGAACGCATGGGAGAAGTAAACTACAAGGTGAGGCAACCAGATAAAAGGAAAACTGAGCAGATTTATCATGTTAACCTTTTAAAGAAGTGGCACGCCAGAGAGGCGCTGTTCAGCTCTCTACCCCCCACAGAGACCCAGGAACCGGCGCGAGAAGAGGTTCAGCTGGGTCCAAATCTGTCCCCACATCAACGACAGATGGCCCTGGAACTCGTGGAGCAGAACCAGGATGTCTTCTCCTCCCTTCCCGGTCACACAGAGGTGGTCCAACATGAGATCCGCACCATGCCTGGCCGAACGGTAAACCAGCGCCCGTACCGCGTGCCAGAGGCTCGTAAAGTGGTTATACAGAAGGAGGTAAGGAAGATGCGGGAGTTGGGAGTAATCGAAGAGTCCCACAGTGCCTGGGCAAGTCCCATCGTACTAGTTCCCAAGCCAGACGGTTCAGTACGATTTTGTAATGACTATCGAAAGTTGAATGAAGTGTCTGAATTTGATGCATACCCAATGCCTCGTGTCGATGATTTAATAGACTCCTTGGGGCATGCTCGTTTCCTAACCACTCTTGATCTCACAAAGGCTACTGGCAGGTGCCCTTGACCCCGAGCGTCTAAGGAGAAGACAGCCTTTGCCACCCCGGGAGGGGCTCTACCAGTATACCCGACTTCCGTTTGGTCTCCACGGGGCACCTGCCACGTTCCAACGCCTGATGGATCGAGTCCTTGCGCCCCCACAAGAGGCACGCAGCGGCTTATTTGGATGATGTTGTTATACAAAGTCAGGATTGGGCCAGCCACCTACCCCGGGTACAAGCGGTGCTGGATTCGCTCAGGGAAGCAGGGCTCACGGCAAACCCGAAGAAGTGCAAGGTGGCCTTCAGTGAGACAAACTACCTGGGGTACACCATTGGGCGGGGGTTGGTCAAACCACAGGAAGCCAAACTGCGGGCCATACAGGACTGGCCGCAGCCCATCAACAAGAAGCAAGTAAGGTCATTTTTGGGCCTCGCTGGCTACTATAGACGCTTTATTGCAGATTTTGCTACCATAGCTGCACCGTTGACGGAGCTGACGACCAAACGCCACTCACGAATGGTGAAGTGGAACCCTGCGGCGGAGGCGGCTTTCCTCAACCTGAAGCGAGCACTCTGCTCCAGTCCGATCCTGGTGGCACCAGACTTCAAGAAGGAATTCATTGTCCAAGCGGATGCTTCGGAGGTGGGTCTGGGTGCTGTCCTCACCCAGGCACATGACGGTGAAGAACATCCCATTCTCTACCTAAGCAGAAAGTTACTTCCAAGAGAGAAGAACTATTCAACGGTGGAGAAAGAATGTCTGGCTGTAGTCTGGGCCCTGGAGTCCCTTCGGTTCTATCTCCTGGGCCGACGTTTCATGGTGGTATCTGATCACGCCCTCTGCAGTGGATGGCCAAGAACAAGGAATCAAACAGTAGAGTAACCAGATGGTTTTGAGCTTGCAACCGTTTAACTTTTCTGTTGTCCACAGGGCTGGCAAGCACCACGGCAATGCGGACGCCCTCTCCCGGCGTGATGCCTTCTTCGCTGCCTTTACCCGACGAGGACGTCGGTCCCGAGGAGGGGGATGTGTGATGTCACGAGAGGCTGTGTCCTGGAGGGACGTTACATCCCCCTGAGATGGCTGCAAACCCAGACAGCTATGGCTCCATCTGCTGGTATGGTCGGGAACTCCAACCCTCTATGGCCAATCTTCCCACGCAGCTGAAACCAATCAGGAGCTGATGAGCTGAAGGTTTGTTGAAGGGAAGAGACACGGTCTCCAACCTGGGCTCTCTGGAGGACAAGAGTGCTGCACGTCCACTTCCATGAGGAATATAAGGATTTGGAGATACTTACCTTTGGGAAATACTCACCTTTGGATATATGCACCTGTGGAAATACGTGTGGGACATTTGGAAGGACGTTTTGCTGGGTTGGCCACTAGCTGCAACGTGGAATACAGTAAGACTGGGGAAAAGTTATTTGAGCGAGGGAGAGTTATGATTTTGGATGTGGAAGAGACATCCCTGAACTGTTAACCCTTAAAGAGCCACCAGAGAACAGAATTGTGTTATACTTTCGTTAGTTTCCCAAGACCTTTAATAAAATCCTTGTTTTGGTTGAACCTGGTCTCCTTGCACTACTTGAGCAATCCCGCTGAAAGCTGTGTAGCCTCTCGTGACATCACAATATATATAACGGAAGAGACGCTTAGGCCTAGCCCCAGAGAGAGAGTGAGCGAGATATGCCGGCAGAATGCTACGACACCGACATGAATATCTTTATGTCAGATGGGTACTGCATCTGCTATACAGATAAAGGCATACAGAAGGAGGCTAATTCGTAAATTTTCTATCAGAATATCTTGTATAAAGATAAGCATTGTATTGTTAGATTATAGGAGTAACTCTGGTAGGCCTAAAACATTCTTCCTCACCTCAGGTTGAAATGGAGTGCCGGTGCGCACTGCCTTCATATCATACTGTAGGCTTGAAGTAGCTCAAGCTTAATAATAGACACACCACACCAAACCTTCACAAAGTTTCTAAATTTTATTAGGGTAATGTCAAAAGTAAGTTAAGCCATTGTTTATAGGGAAAATAGGAGAAGGCTATTATATTGTGGAAAACACATCTTTACAGTTAGAACCTAATTTGCATATTTTAAGAACTGGTTTCGATTTAATAAATATGTTTACAATAATAACAGTGATATACAATAATAATAATAATGATAAAACTAATGATTATTAATACGAAAATAAATAAATGTAACTTCCAAAATTGCATCCTACTTGAAAAGCGATAATCTTCTCATCTTAGTCCACCACCATATTAAACTTGTCCACACAGAGGACATTCCTCTTCCACTTCCTTTTAACTTTCTAAATCCTGTGTAACACCTAGTAATTACATTGTACTTATGCGTTTATTATATGTACTCCGTGGTGTACTAGTGTGCTTATCCTCCCACTTGGATCGTGCTTCCAGAAACTTTAAAATGAGGGCCAGTTTGCCAGGATGGGTAGTGTAGAGGAGGACCTGTTGGACTGTATATTCTTAGCGTTTTCTTAGCATTATGTGTTCTCTCCCAGGTGCTTGTAAGGGCACAGATGACAGACAGGTAGGATTCCAGTTGAGGTAGTTTAATGACGCTGATTAACATAAAGCAGGAACGGCACAGCACAGCACAGTGTATGGCTTGACAATTGTGTTAACCAAGAGTGTGTGTGGTTCTGAAAAGGGGGAAATTAAATACAATAGTAAATGACAGGTATAGGCTTAATACAACCTCCAATTACATAACCTATTGTAGCCATATTATTTATAGCTTATCTGCTGCACAGGGCAATACAACCTAACAACATGGCTGTGACTTCACTAATGAATGATCAGAGGAGTGCAACTCCACAGCACTACCGAGCAGCACCATCATCCTCACACAACTGCATGAACTTGAATGTATATAGCTACATCTACAAGGCTCATTACTAACAAAATACCCACATAATCTACACAGTATACACCCATACAACCACAGGGCATATAAGACTAGACACTGGTGGACATTATACTATACACTGAAATCAGGGGCGCAACTTTGGTTTTAGAATTGGGGGGGGGGGACATAATTATTTTTAAATTTTATTTTTTAAATCCAGTCGGATAAACACTCCAAACAGCCTACCCGACTGCTCGGAGGCGTCCGCATGGTCCTAAAGCACACTGTTGCCTTGTTTTGTATCACATTCCAATGATAAAACTGGGGGGCAAAAAAATGCTATTTCACAATATGAGGGTGAAAGTTGCGCCCCTGATTGAAATGCTAAATGTCTGAAATGAGATGACAGAAACAACAGGGTTAGCAAGCTTACAGTTGCTAGCTCGCGTTAAAAACGTTAATTAGCATAGTAAAGACGAGTGCGTCCACAACACATGAATAGGAAGAAATATGAACTCACATTTCTGAAGGATGCACACTGGCCTTGGCTAAAACAAAGAATGCTAACTAAAGGTAATCACAGGAGATGGCTGGAACTTATCACTTGGCTTGTGGACTTTCTCTAGTTACTTAATTCTCCTCAGTTAGAGATCGCCCAGCAAGCTCTGCTCCACATCACCGGTGGGCGGAGCTACAGCTCTCTTATAATGAACTAATATTTACTCTCAATAGTCTTTCGTACGGGTAGTGTACTGTATAAGAACACTTTAATTATAAGTAAGTACACTCAAGATACACTTCATTTTGCCTAGCTAATTACATTGTACTTACATGTACTATGCTTTGAAATAGTGTGTTTTTCCTCACCTGGAATGACCAAGTTAACCCAGATGGTACACGTTATTTTGGTGGCAAGTACTAGCAATAATGTTGAGTGGAGATATATTTTCAACTGTGCACATTCATGGGTAAGTAATTAGAGCATATTGAGCATAATCTCTTGGACACCCAGCGCATCCACGAGGGGTCACAACCTTTGTGACAGTTGTTAATTAATCGGATGCAGCTGAGAAGAAACAAAACACTAAGTTTGTGAATTTAGTGGAAACCTGCCCATTTGTAACAAACATGGTAACAAGCATTCATACACCTTTGTAATTACAGACTGCAATTATTACCAGTTACATGTTGTTAATACAGTGTAACTATTGGTTGTTACAGTTAACTACAAGGATAAAGCACCAGGCCTGGAAATGACCGGCAAATATGAAAGGCACTGCCACTGTAGCATACAATCACACCAGTAAAGGATGGACTATCTGCACAATATGGACGAAAATGTGAGATAATGGCATCAGACTGAACAGCCCCCATGTAGCCTAAGCATTATCATTAGTGGTGGGCTACAATTATTTAGCAGGATAGGCAGGTCATGCAAACAAATGATTAGCCTAGCAAGCCAAAGACACATACATGACTACAAACACCAATCGCTGCAAACAGATTTCACTATCAACACTCAAATAGGGCTACTTACATAATTTTACGCACATAGTACCACAGCACCAACTTCTTTGTTGTTAGCTCTGCTCCCATGTGTTAATTTCCCTCTCTTTATCAGATTAGCCCCGCCCAGTAGGCAGGCACCAGCAAGGTAATTAGAGGACACACGGGAGCAGCGAGTGGTTTGTTGGCATCTCAATCGTGGTCTGTAAGGGCCTTTTTTATATCCTGACCCTACACACCCTACTTAGACACAGGCAGTAGTGCTGACACATAACATTGGCAGTACAGTACAGCGTTTCTCAACCATTTATGTACCAGTGACTGAAGAGACATGATCCTGATCTTTTTGAAACAGCTCATGTTTAAAACATGCTTAAATCAAATACAATATGTAAACACACCACTATAACTGTGCCTCTGCTCTAGCCATTTTGTTTGCCTCCCTGTTGTGCTGTCTGTCTGTCTCAGCATCTACTCTGCTGTCACTCTGTGCTTCTTCTTGTTTGTTTAACTGTCTGTCTGCCTGTCTGATTAAGCCTTATATGTTATAAAAACCACGCTAATGACTTCGGCTATATTGGTAAATTAGTGTCTGTCATATGTGTTTCTCTGAATTAACACCTACCGTAAGTGTTAATTATTGCAGGGCCCCAGACTAACCTTTTCCCCTGTTGTCACTGGTGCCACTAACTTTTACAGTTGGTGGCACCAGCTCATGGGTCCATCTTAAAAAGTAAATAATAGTTGTTTCATTTCATCTAACACGTCCAAGCAGGAATGCATGACTCAATATATTTTTATGTGTAATCTAATCAAGTGACTGACATTAATTTTGAGTTGACTATTCAACTACAATTGCTAGATTTTTTTGGTTCAATAGAGATGAATTAGATACATCTTTATGTGCACTAACTAACATCACAGGCTTATTAATTTGGGGTTCAACACAATGAGGAAGTGGAAACGCAAAACACATTAACTAACTAGATTGCTAACTCTAAATATAATAGGCTACCCACTGCTAGTAGCAATGCATTCATCCAACAGTAAATGTAATGTCCTAAAATAACTTTGCAGTTGCAGGCTACTACCCATGATACCTATAGGCATTTTTGGTATCTTGTAGTTGTCACTGTATTAGACTCAGCATATGTGATTAGATGATGTTTAAATGTTGAAGTTGAAATGGTGCTGGAATAGTGGAGGCAGCGGCTGTTTTCTTTGCGACTTGCGGTAACTCTAAATCAATAGTTGTTTAGTAGTCCGAAAATGTCGGAAACATTAACATGCTTGACCATGCTGTAGGTCATGTTTGTTACATGCAATATGTTTTGTGGACTTCACCGAAGAGATGTTGCTCTCCGGTTTTATGATGAAACAAAGGTGTGGTTGAATTTATTCTGCCACTGTGTCTTCTTATTGTCTCGGTCTTAGGCCTGTATATCAAGGTGTCAAGGCATATGAACTAACAGGCTATAGAGTAAGCGACGCAATTATCACAACACAAATGTTGTAAAATTGCTTTTTTTCCCTGGCTTGGCTTACCCAGTGATTTTACCCACGCACCGCTACTGCTGTTCCATTCAAAAAAAATAATTATAGCATAGTATTACTGTTGTATCGTATTATCTCTTCCATTGTGGATTAGAGACCATTTATTGAATCTCCCTCCTATTCTTATGAATGGCTCACACAATGGATATTGTTGCTGTATATGAAAAGACTGAGATGATCACATATGTGAGCACAATGTGGCTCTGATAAGGTGGCCATACATAAAGACAGGCGTTTTTAAAGGCTGATGGAGCAGTTCAGTAAAATAATGAGGGCCAACAGCATTTCTGAGGGAGCTGGGAGCCCAACCCATCTCCAGTGAACTGCATGATCTTTCTTTGTGCTAAACCACATGTCATCCTCAATCCTCACATTGTGTCTCTGGTTATTTATTTCACTGAGCTTTTTCTCTAGGGGCAAAATAAGATGGTTCTCAGAATGGTCTTGCACGAAGGGGCTCTGTGCTGGCCAGGATGAAGACAATGAGAGCGGTGGAAGGGAATATGAAGGGCATGTTCTTTGTGACTGGTGTGTGTGTGTGTGCATGTGGCAAACGCACACATGCCTGAGTGCATGCTTGAGTGCATGTATGTACTGTAGGTGTGCATGTACAGTGAGGTCCATAATTATTGGCACCCTTGATTAAGATGCGCAAAAAAGACTGTATAAAATAAATAATACACATAATGAGCTATATTGTATGCTCAATTTATTTTTTGAGGAAATTATATTATAATATATTAATACAATTGCTCAGAGAAAGAGATTTTGTTTAACAAGTAATACAAAAATATATATTGGATATTGGATCCCCTGTTTTCAATACTCCAGCACCCTCCCCTTGTGAGGATAACGACACTGAGCCTTTTTCTAAAATGTTTTATGAGATTGGAGAACACATTACATTTTACATTTTAGTCATTTAGCAGACGCTCTTACAGTGGGGAAAAAAAATATTTAGTCAGCCACCAATTGTGCAAGTTCTCCCACTTAAAAAGATGAGAGAGGCCTGTAATTTTCATCATAGGTACACGTCAACTATGACAGACAAAATGAGAAAAAATAATCCAGAAAATCACATTGTAGGATTTTTAATGAATTTATTTGCAAATTATGGTGGAAAATAAGTATTTGGTCAATAACAAAAGTTTCTCAATACTTTGTTATATACCCTTTGTTGGCAATGACACAGGTCAAACGTTTTCTGTAAGTCTTCACAAGGTTTTCACACACTGTTGCTGGTATTTTGGCCCATTCCTCCATGCAGATCTCCTCTAGAGCAGTGATGTTTTGGGGATGTCGCTGGGCAACACGGACTTTCAACTCCCTCCAAAGATTTTCTATGGGGTTGAGATCTGGAGACTGGCTAGGCCAGTTTTTGATTTCATCTGACCATATGACATTCTCCCAATCCTCTTCTGGATCATCCAAATGTACTCTAGCAAACTTCAGACGAGCCTGGACATGTACTGGCTTAAGCAGGGGGACACGTCTGGCACTGCAGGATTTGAGTCCCTGGCGGCGTAGTCCCCCCGTGTGGGGGGACTACGTGTAATTCAAGGTCCCCCCATGTGGTTCTGGGATTTTTGCTCACCGTTCTTGTGATCATTTTGACCCCACAGGGTGAGATCTTGCGTGGAGCCCCAGATCGAGGGAGATTATCAGTGGTCTTGTATGTCTTCCATTTCCTAATAATTGCTCCCACAGTTGATTTTTTCAAACCAAGCTGCTTACCTATTGCAGATGCAGTCTTCCCAGCCTGGTGCAGGTCTACAGTTTTGTTTCTGGTGTCCTTTGACAGCTCTTTGGTCTTGGCCATAGTGGAGTTTGGAGCGTGACTGTTTGAGGTTGTGGACAGGTGTCATTTATACTGATAACAAGTTCAAACAGGTGCCATTAATACAGGTAACGAGTGGAGGACAGAGCAGCCTCTTAAAGAAGAAGTTACAGGTCTGTGAGAGCCATAAATCTTGCTTGTTTGTAGGTGACCAAATACTTATTTTCCACCATAATTTGCAAATAAATTCATTAAAAATCCTACAATGTGATTTTCTGGAATTTCTTTCCTCCTTTTGTCTGTCATAGTTGACGTGTACCTATGATGCAAATTACAGGCCTCTCTCATCTTTTTAAGTGGGAGAACTTGCACAATTGGTGGCTGACTAAATACTTCCCCCCCCCCACTGTATCTAGAGCGACTTACAGTTAGTGAGTGCATACATTTTCATACTGGCCCCCCGTGGGAAACGAACCCACATTGGGAGGGATCTTAGACCATTCATATGTACAGAATCTTTCCAGATCCTTTATATACTTTGTCTGCGCTTATGTCTCCAAACCACAGGTCTGGAGACAAAATTTAGATTTTGTGGTTAATTAACAATTTCTTTGAGGATTTTGATGTGTGATTAGGGTTATTGTCTTGCTGGAAGACCCAGTTGCAGCCAAGTGTCAGCCTCCTGGCAGAGGCAACCAGATTTTTGGCTAAAAAGTCCTGGTACTTGGTAAAGTTCATGATGCCGTTTTTCATATGTTTTCATCCATCTCTGTGTGGCTGTGGCTCGTGTCTACTATGCAACATGACACAGTGAAGTACCAGCGAAGTCTGTTACTGCAGTGCAGCATATTTGCCCACATACTTCTCCAACCATGGTGAGAAGGTTGTGTGTGGGCGTGTGTGGCTGGTGGGTGTAATGTAACGGACATACTTTTCTCTGTGTCAATAGATTGGAGGATTTGAAAGCATATATTCTCTCTGACGTTAACTGCTCTGTAAAAATGTGCATTTGGTTGATGGACAGGTTGCAGTAAAAGCAATGGCTGCTGACCTTAGATTTCCTGGCAACTCCAACAACTCAAGTTGTGTACTCGCACCTCTCTGAGGTTCAGGTGAGAGACTTTATTTGAGTCTTGTAGGGTTCTGAGTTGTGATGGTAACTAAAATATTGAGAACAAACGTCAAAACACCAATTAAAGTATTTAATTTACATTGCAATGAAAGGTTGGTGCTCAGACGAACACCTCGCCAAACCTACGTTTTACATCTCCATATTTACTGTCAACTTACACAACATGTACATTCTCATTGGTCAATACAGAAACATCAGGTCAGTTACATAATCACATTGTGAATTGGTCAACATGGCAACATATGGCTTCTAGATAATACTGAAGGTCAATTATGCATTGGTACATCTTATCCTCTTTGTTTCCCATGAGAAGTGCAAAGAGGCCCATACCTTCCTGAGGAGAGCTACCTGGCACACAATGAACATACTACTAGGTGATGTATCCAAACATCCTGTATATTAGAGGGAGAAGCATGTTTTAGCCCTGTTAAAGAGATACACATATAGTGAAACATAGTCAGTTCCCATCAGTCTGTCATGGCTGGATAAAATTCAAGGCCACATGGATTTAGAAGTAGATGTTAAGGCAGCCCACATAGCACTGAAAGTCTTCATATTCTTCCTTATTACACCAGCTCTGTCAGGAGGAATGAGCCAAAATTCACCCAACTTATTGTGGGAAGCTTGTGGAAGGCTACCCGAAACGTTTGACCCAAGTTAAACAATTTAAAGGCAATGCTACCAAATACTAATTGAGTGGGCAAATACTAATCCGACCGCAAGGCACTACAGAGGGTAGTGCGTACGGCCCAGTACATCACTGGGGCCAAGCTTCCTGCCATCCAGGACCTCTATACCAGGCGGTGTCAGAGGAAGGCCCTCAAAATTGTCAAAGACTCCAGCCACCCTAGTCATAGACTTTTCTCTCTGCTACCGCACGGCAAGCGGTACCGGAGTGCCAAGTCTAGGTCCAAAAGACTTCTCAACAGCTTCTACCCCCAAGCCATAAGACTCCTGAACAGCTATACATGGCTACCCGGACTATTTGCACTGCCCTGTGTATGTGTGGGCACGTGCGTGCGCGTATGTGTGTACACATGCGTGCGTGTGTGTGCGCACTCTCGGGGGCGTGCGTGTGTATGTGTGTTTGTGTGTGTTGTGCAAGCGTGCGTTTGTGTCTCGTGTGGTGGCAGGGGCACTTCTACAGGCAGCAGCAGGAGCTGTTATAGCAGCCTCTCACCCAACCCCACGCCTCATTACTACCTTGGAGAAGCACTGGGAGCTCTGCATGGCACTTTCGACCTTGCTCAACTCACAAAACTTCCCTCAAACTGTCAAGTTACCCCACAGTTTGACTGGTCTTGACTCTCATGGGTAAACTCTCAGTGGCTTCTCTTCGGTGGGAGAAACTTGAAAGTCGTCTGCAGTGTAAATGCATCAACTACTCTGCAGCCGACTCACCGTGACAGAGACACATTTGAAAAGAAAACAACATTTGACTTCCAGTATTTTTCCTTTTTTAGTAGGAACTACCTGAATCAAGTCACACTGAATAGAAAGGCATGCAAAGGAAGAGTCTGGGTAGGACAGTTATGGTATGTTTATCATTACACTGATGGTCCTGTGAATAGGCCGTGAGGGTCTCCTGGATGTACAGTATATGGATAGGGACTTTTATCAAGCTCTAAATCCACTCTCTCCTCAGGTATCATGAGAGACAAGACTGTAATCTAATGGGATCCCATGATGCCAATCGCCTGCGTGTAATGAATTCTCCAGCCTGAGGCTACACACTACTGGTTGTCTAATGTGTGCCACAGGATGTTCACTCACTCACTCCTTCTCTCTCCTTAAGGCGTCCGCATACATAGGTTTGGTTTGCTCCTAGCAGAACTCGGCTTGGTGAAGCGACCGTCTGTACTCGCCTACCCCCTAAAGACCTTTGCTTGAAAAACAAGAAAAAAGCTGCAATATTACTGTTGTTTGTCCCTCTTGAGCCACCGTAGCAAAAACATAGCCAGAAACACTTCCTCCAAATAGTCTGAAATAATATAAGATAAATCAAGAAATCTGTCATTAATTTTGATGTTTTTGACGAGGAGGTCTTAGCTGCACAATTTTACCTCTAGCTAAGATGTTTGGTGCAGTATTTCTCAAGTAAAAAAATGTGCATAAAAACTAGTCGTCTCTCGTTGAATGACAACAAACACTTCATGTTCCCACTCCTACTAGGAGTAATACTGTTGACCAAATCACCGCCGAATGGGCGTAGACTTCGACAACTGAACTTCGACTTGCCACAAGACATTATTTTGTGCACGAACAGCCAGAAAAAAATAAAAAACATAAAAAAATGTCACAAAATGTTTAGACTGGAAAGCATATGGTAAGCTTTGCCCCTCTTCCACCTCTTTATCTTATCTTTAATGTATTTTCAATACTGTCTGCTAGCCTTGCGCTGCCATGGAATTGCAAGAGGGAGTAGAGGCTTCCGGAGGAGAAGGCAATAGGACGTCCTTTTTTACACCGGAGTAGAATGTTGTTCTTTGACTACAGCTCAGCATTCAACACCATGGTTCCCTCCAAGCTCATCACTAAACTAAGGACCCTGGGATTAAACACCTCCCTCTGCAACTGGGTCCTGGACTTCCTGATGGGCCGCCCTAAGGTGGTGAAGGTAGGCAACAACACCCGCCACGCTGACTCTCAACATGGGGGCCCCTCAGGCACGCGTGCTTAGTCCCCTCCTGTAGTCCCTGTTCACCCACGACTGCGTGGCCGCACACGACTCCAACACCATCATAGAGTTTGCCTATGACATGACGGTGGTATGCCTGAACACCGACGATGATGAAACAGCCTAGAGGGAGGAGGTCAGAGACCTGGCAGTATGGTGCCAGGACAACAACCCCTCCCTCAACGTCAGCAAGAATAAGGAGCTGATCGTGGCCTACAAGAAACGGAGAGCCGAGCACGCACCCATCCGACTGCAATGTGTTACAGAGGGTAGTGCGTACGGCCCTGTACATCACTGGTGCTGAGCTCCCTGCCATCCAGGACCTCTATACCAGGCGGTGTCAAAGACTCCAGCCACCCAATTCATAGTCTGTTCTCTGTGCCACCGCAAGGCAAGAGGTACCGGAGCACCAAGTCTGTGACCAAAAGGCTCCTGAACAGCTTCTACCCCCAAGCCATAAGACTGCTGAACAGTTAATCAAATGGCTACCCAGACAATTTGCATTGCCCCCCTTTTTCTTGCACTGACATTCTTGCACTGACTCTATGCACACTCACTGGACTCTACCCATACACTCACACATACTACACTGACACTCCAACACACACATACACACGCACGGACACGCGCGCACACACACACACTACATACACTCTCACACACACACATGCATATTGACGCCACACACACACTCAAACATAGACACACTTTCACACTCTTCACATATGCTGCTGCTACTCTGTTTATTATCTATCCTGATTGCCTAGTCACTTTTACCCCTACCTACATGTACTGTACATGTTACCTCAAATACCTGATACCCCTGCACATTGACTCGGTACTGGTACTCCTTGTTATTTTATTGTGTTACAGTTTTTCTCGATTGTTTACACACATTTTCTGAAAGCATGCCTCATATTCTCAGAACTCTACACACAAATCAAAAAACACACACACAATGGGCAAAACCCCTCAATTCTCCAGCAAAATGAAACTTTACATTCAAAACAATGTTATTTCTTATCAAAATTGTATTTTGTTTTCAAATGACACACACAAACCATCATATGAATAGACATTTATAAGAACCAGTTGAACACTGATGTGCTCAATGTAAAACACTATGATTATTATTATATTATGAATGGAAAACACTTCTTCTCCATTCATCATAATGACTTAGGCCTTTTTTTGGTTCAGTGTTGCCATTACTACAGACAGTACATACATAAGTGTGTTGTAAAATATTTGAGAATATTGTTTTTATACTCAGAACACACAAATACACGGTAACAAATATATTTCATTTTTCCCACAAAAACAATGTACACTGTGTACATCCCATTCCCAACCAACACAAAGTTGCACATACAGTGGTCTACATACAAAACAGAATAATTTCATGTATACAGTTACAGTAAAAAAAAATAAAAAAATAAAATAAAAAATATGCTGCATCCTCTCCTCTGTTGCGGTCTGGCCACAGCACCTCATCCACATCACAAGCAATGTTTTCCCTGGCCAAGCAGCGGGGGAAATATCGCCTAGCATGGCGATTCCAGCCATGAAAAGCATCAGCTGCTATATGTCCACATGCGTCTTCCATAGCTTGGAGAAGAGGTATACGCGTTTGTGGATTTCGGTCATACACTTTCCATCTCCAGGCAGAAAAAAATTGGAGAATATGGAGGGAGATAAACAACTAAAAAGCGTGGGTGGGCAGTGAACCAGTTACGAACCAGAGCAGCCCTGTGGAAACTTACGTTGTCCCAAATGACAACGTACCTGAGCTGCTCTGGGCCATCTACCTGATCTGGTGGAATGAGTGTGTTGTGTAGGGTGTCCAGGAATGTGATCAGATGGGCGGTGTTGTAGGGGCCAAGGGTAGCATGGTGATGGATGACGCCGTGGTGGGTAATCGCTGCACACATTGTGATGTTCCCTCCGCGCTGGCCAGGGACTTGAACAATGGCACGCTGGCCGATATTCCTTCCCCTCTTTCGTCTTTTTGTGAGGTTGAATCCAACCTCATCAATGAAGATAAACTGGTGCTCCACTGCAGCCACCTCTAGCTCAAGTACTCTCTGAAACACACATGACAATATCAGAAATAGACATGGAGTGGTCACTATTGTGATGCACAATCATTATGATTACAATACTGAAATACGTATAATTTATACAGTGTTGAGAGTATGCATCAATTGTGGGATTGTATAGGACTCACTTGCACATAGTTATATCGCAATTCTTTGACTCTTTCTGAATTGCGTTCAAATGGCACCCTGTAGACCTGCTTCATCCTGAGATTATTTCTGCGCAAGACACGGTCCAGTGTTGATAAGCTTACCCTATCAATATTTTGAAATATCTAATTGTTTTCTATTATTTTTCTTTGTATTTGCCGTAATGTTATGGCGTTATTTTCTAGGACCATGTTCATGATTTCAGTTTCCTGTTCAGGAGACAGAACACGTTTCCGACCACCTTGTGTTGGTAATCTTTCAGTTCTGCCAAACAAATAGTAAAATGCTGTAAATACAAAGTAGAAATACATTTCCCAAATACTTGAAACATACTTTATTTTTACAGTCCTACAGAACAGTCCACAGGCAATACTGTACAACTGTACTCATTGAGTACTGTATTGATATGCAGTACTGCAATTTTCTAGTGAGAGTAGATTTCTTACCTATTCTCATTTCGGAATGTCCGGATGATGGATGCTACAGTGTACCTGCTCAAATTTGGCTGTACTCTTTGCCCAGCCTCCCTCATTGTTAGACCATGGTTGACCATATGATCAACCAAAGTGGCTCGGATCTCATCAGAGATTACGGTCCTTGGCCTTCCTCGTCCTCGTCCTCGTCCTTGTCCTCCCCGTCCTCCTCCTCTTACTCTCACTCCTCTGGCTCTGCCTCTGTTTCCAATGTTGGCATCCATTGCTCCAAAACAGAAGAGCTTACCTGTTGCCCTTTTATGCTAAAGCTCTGATTGTTAATTGTAAAACTGTGTGACGGGTGTTTGCCCATGTGATGAGTCAGTGTGCATATTTGAATGGCAGTGTGTTCATTATGAAAACAAGAGATTTTCTGCATGAAAATTGTGCCAAATGCAAAGATTTGTGTGTAGTGTTTTGTAAAAAGTGTGTTGTAGAACTGCAATTTGAGTGTCAAGCAGGAATTTTGCTTGTAGTTTAGCAGAAGTGGTTCAGGGGGTTGGTGCATGAGTTACATGTTGTGGTCATTGTGTCTCAAGTACCAGTATTTGTGTGTAAACAATTGAGAAAAACTGTAATATTTCATTTTTTCCCTTCTTATTTCCTTTTTTTTCTTACTTTTAACTCTGCATTGTTGGGAAAGGGTTTGTAAGTAAGCATTTCACAGTAAAGTCTACACCTGTTGTATTCAGCGTATGTGACAAATACCATTTTATTTTATTTGATAAAAAAAAGAGATTAGACTAACAAAAACAAGGTTCTTGAAAGGATGCAACTAAAACGTCTGAAGGAGCCTCTGGAAAAAGAAAGTACCCCAATTTAGTTTACTGGGAGCTCTCATATACAGTATGTGGTAAACATCGTGTCTGTTCGACTAACGGAATACCAAGAACAAGAAATGCCTCAAGAGTTGCTTCTCAGTGCTCAGAATACACTGACACAACTATACTAGCTATCACAAATAGCTGTGGACAAATCAATGTTTAGTAATGAGAGATGTCTATTGTCAGCATGTTATAACCCAGCACATTCTCCATCCCATCTACAGTATTCACCCATGCCAGGCCCCCTCTATGACTAGATACTGTACATTATTATTATTATTATTATTATTATTATTATTATTATTATTATTATTATTATTATTATCATTAGGGCCAAGTTTTTCCCTTGTCAGATTTCATACTCGGGAAAAACTCCTGGCCCTACACATCACACATGCATCCAAAACGTGTTGACATTTGTTCCCCCCAGATAAGACATTCAGAAGTGAGGTTGGTGGAGCTCCAGTCAGTGCTCTCAGTCAGTGGCCTACATAGGCCCCAACCTGGAGGAGAATGTTCCCTCTCCACATCTGGCCTGCTCATAATCTCCCAGTTTACTTCGGGAAGCAACAGATAGCCAGTAGGGGGAAGATAACAGAGATACCTGAGACATGCTCCACTTTCTTATATTTCTCAGTGCATTTTGTGTCACTTGGCTTGGTGTAGTTAAAGGATGTTCTCCAAGCATTGGATGGGATTGGGAGCTGTTTAGGATTCTGTAGCTGTTTCTATTTTAGTACAGGAGAGCCGCCCCCATTGTTGTGACCCTGAGGGAAGGTTGCTAGTACAGCTGCCAGTGATCCTGTCAAATCCGTGTCCACCCAGTGGTTGATGATGAAGGAAGGCCCTGGTACATCCGTGCCCTGCAGCTCTACAGCACTGTGCTGCAGCTAGCTCCTCTCTACATGGACCAGTGTAGGGATGCCATGCCCTTCACTGGGGGGGAGGAGAGAGAGAGAGAGAGAGAGAGAGAGAGAGAGAGAGAGAGAGAGAGAGAGAGAGAGAGAGAGAGAGAGAGAGAGAGAGAGAGAGAGAGAGAGAGAGAGAGAGAGAGAGAGAGAGAGAGAGAGAGAGAGAGAGAGAGAGAGAGAGAGAGAGAGAGAGAGAGAGAGAGAGAGAGAGAGAGAGAGAGAAGAGAGAGAGAGAGAGAGAGAGAGAGAGAGAGAGAGAGAGAGAGAGAGAGAGAGAGAGAGAGAGAGAGAGAGAGAGAGAGAGAGAGAGGCTCTCACCAGAGGGGAAAAGCAAGCATAGATTAACATTTAGCCAACAGACTTTCAATATTATAAATCCAGTGGCGTGTATTCATAAATGCCAAGGGAAGCCAGGCTTCCCAAAAAAATCGACCTAAAAATAAAATAAAAACATAAAATAATGGTCAAAAAAAGTATGACATTGTTGCTGCCCGTAGCGTCATTCAGCGTTGAGCTAAACTGAGTGAGCTCAACTGTGAATGGTCCTGGCGCACCAAGAAAAAAGTGTCAAGGGAAGCCAGTTTGGATTTGGCTTCACACCAATCACGTCACATTGAGAGCAATAGTGGAGTCAGCTCAAGTTTTCTTTGCGACTTGCGGTAACTCTGTGGTTCTAAATTAATATGTGTTTAGTAGTCCGAAAATGTTGGAAACATTAACTTGCTTGACCATGCTACAGGTCATGTAACTTTGTTAGATGCAATATGTTTTGTGGACTTCACCGGACAGAGTTGCTCTCCGGTTTTGTGATGAAACAAAGGTGTGGTTGAATTTATTCTGCCACTGTATCTTCTTATTGTCTCAGCCTTAGGCATCTATATCACGGTGGCAAGGCATATGAACTAACAGGTTATAGAGCAAACAACGCAATTATCACAACACATAGGTTGTAATATTGCTTTCTTTCTGGCTTGGCTTCCCCAGTGATTTTACCCACGCACCGCTACTGTATAAATCCGGTTTCCATTAAACTGTTCATGGTCATAGATGATGGTGGAAATTAATGAGCATACATAATTATTTATCCTTATCCTTATGACCCAGACAAGGAGAGAGGGAGGGAGAGACAGAGAGGGAGAGAGACAGGGAGAGAGAGAGGGAGGGAGGCGGAGAGCAGTGATGCACATCCTGTACCGCATTCACTGTGAAGCACTCTCTGTATGTAAGAGAGAGGGACGGCAGTGGCAAAAGATGCAGTGTGAATACTGACGATAGGCTGCACTGGCTGGCAGCAGAATGGGATAAACAACACCAGAGCAAACAAGTAAACATACTGCTGCAGAATCAATGACAATAAGATCAAAGCAATACATGTATTACTAATAATGAATAAATAAAGAGTTTATAATCGATGTATGTGATCTTAACCCTCCCGTTGTCCTAGGGTCAAAATGACCCGCCACTGTGTTGAACCAACTTTATTTAATTTTTATATTTTTGGGATCATTTGTGAGAAGGAGGCAGTGAGACTTTAAAGAAAGTATCACTGCCTCCTTCTCACAAATGATCCAAAAAATATAAAAATGTAATAAAGTTGGTTCAACACAGTGGGGGGTCATTTTGACCCTAGGACAACGGGAGGGTTAATGTGACTACAGTACATTTCTTGATAGGTAAGAATAAAAAATACAGTGATAGGCTTCATGTGATCAATGTCATGAAAGAAACAAAACTTTTCCACTACATTTCAAACTATACTGATTATCTCAAGGCGCTGTAAGTATGAAGTGTGTGTGTCTTTCCATTGAGAGGCAGCCAGGCAGTGTTGTGTTGTGTTGTGTTGTTTACTGTAATACAGACAAGCGATGAGAGGGTAAAGCTGTCAGGAAGCAGAGGCTGTTTGGTGTTGGCCCTCTACCCTTCCTGCCGCTGATTTCCCGCTGGATGCTTATTATGGTGGGCGGTGGTTGGGAAAAGCCAGAAACTTCTCCAGACCACGCAAAGCCAAGTAATAAGAAATCAATCTATGCAAATGCTATCTCCATCCACTACAGTGCTTACAGTCGAGTAGTTTAAGACCCTGATTTGTCTGGATAAGCTGCTCAATACTGACAGCGAGGTAAAACACAAGGTAGAGGTGTTCTTGGCATTAACAACCTTACTTTACCTAGCACGTACAGCCAACGCAAAATTAATGTTTTCCCTCACACAGTTTCACAATTGTCAATCTTAATTGACAATTACAGGCTTAGAAAATAGGGTTCTACAGCTGTCCCCACAGGAGAACCCTTTAAGTTTTTTTTACATTTTAGTAATTTAGCAGACACTCTTATCAAGAGCGACTTACAGTAGTGAGTGCATACATTTTCATACTTTTTTTCTGTACTGGTCCACCGTGGGAACGAACCCACAACCCTGGCGTTGCAACCACCATGCTCTACCAACTGAGCTACACGTTCCAGGTAGAACCCTTTTTGATTCCAGGTAGAACCCTTTTGGGTTCCATGTAGAACTCTGTGGAAATGGTTCTACATGGAACCCTAAAAGGATCTACCTGGAACCAAAAGGGGTTCTTCAAATGGTTATCCTAAGGGGACAGCCGAAGGACCCATTTAGGTTCTAAATAGCAAATTTTTTTGTAAGAGTTTGTGAAATTGAAATGGAAAGACTTGTTGGGCAAAATCCTTTATTCGAGGCAGAATAACCCAATAACATTTCTGTCTGAGTGTCTTTCGGTAAGAGAGCGGGCTTACCATTACTCAGTTGAGAGAAACATAATTTGCAATTTTTCTCTCAACAACATGCGAGACAGAGAGACGAGACAGAACTGCACACTACAAACACTCTCCTCAGACACACTTGAAAATAACATCCCCACTAGAGAGATAAATCCCTGCTTGTGTTTGTTAACTTTGATTTACTTGGAAATCTGACGGAGGGAAAATATGATTCAAGAACACGTCAAACAGCCAATTGTCAACATGAGGAACAGCACTCAGAGAGAACATGACGCAAATCTGAAATTACCTTCCCAGCTTGTCTGGGACAAGGAAAAATACAGAGAATGATTGTCCAGGTGAGATGAGCTCTGCTTGGTCAAACGAACCTGCCCCATCGCTGACCTCCTGACTGTCCCTGCCCTTTTTCTGCCCCAGCCCCCCCTCACAGCCCTGCTGCTGCCAAGTGGAGAGCAGAGCCAAACAGGCCTTCGGTCTCTCTCTCTCTATGGCCTAACTAAGATTACACAGTCCCTCCAACACCACTACATCATTCTGAACTTACTCCTCTTTATCTACTCCCAGGCTCCGGCAAGCTGTCAATGTTAGTCGGATCGGCAGGGGGAAAATGAAAGTGTCTGTGCGAGCGGGGAATTAGAACCACTGTCGCTCGGAATGGGGACAGACTGACCAAGGAGGATGAAGACATTGCCCTAAGATATTGAGGGGGATAGGAGAAAGAGAGAGAGAAAGAGGGGGAAAGAAAGAGCAAGAGATAGTGAGAGAGAGCAGGAGAGAGAGAGAAACCCATACACAGATAAATTCAAGTGAATACGTTTGGTACTGTATGTGCAAGAGAGAGACAACAAGAGACTGAGGAGAGAGTGGGAGGACAAAAAACAAGGACAAGAATGATGAAGTGAAGGTTATTGTGAGCATCAGGTGAAAGAGGGAGGGAGAGAAAAGTGAGAGACAGAGGCAGAGAAAGAAAGATGGGGAGTGTTTCAGCTGAGGAAAACAGATAAACAGTCCATGATCTTTTCAACAATTCCATCTGTAAGAGCATCTCAGCTGGTATGCTTTGTGCCACTCTCGCCCATATGTTTCCCATTTCAATTTTCTCTCCCATTCTGCAGAGACCTCAACCTGTGTTTGATGCTTTCCGAGTATTTCTACCATATTAAGTCTGTCACAGTCAATAATGACTTATTCACTGTAAAATAGGAATGTTATGTTTTACAATGGTGAGACTGATGTACAACCGAAAGACTATATGTGATTAGCTGAATATATGATGTCTACGATGTACTTTATAGTAAAAAGAACTTGTAATATAATTTTTTTTGTAAATAGCACAAAACACATGACATGAATACAATCACGATTTTCTCACACTGATAATGACAATCCACAGCCCTACATGGGTAAAAAAATACAGTGTTGTCCTATGAAACTGCTACATGCACTATATGTACAAAAGTATGTGGACACCCCTTCAAATTAGTGGATTCAGCTATTTAAGCCACACCCTTTGCTGACAGGTGTATAAAATCGAGCACACAGCCATGCAATCTCCATAGACAAACATTGGCAGTAGAATGGCCTTACTAAAGAGCTCAGTGACTTTCAACGTGGCACCGTCATAGGAGGCCACCTTTCCAACAAGTCAGTTAGTCACATTTCTGCCCTGCTAGAGATTCCCTGGTGCTGTTATTGTGAAGTGGAAACGTCTTGGAGCAACAACGGCTCAGCCGTGAAGTGGTAGGCCACACAAGCTCACAGAATGGGACCGCCTAGTGCTGAAGTGCACCGTCTTTTCTCGGTTGCAACACTCACCACCGAGTTCCAAACTGCCTCTGGAAGCAACGTCAGCACAAGCACTGTTCGTCGGGAGCTTCATCACACAAGCCTAAGATCACCATGTGCAATGCCAAGCGTCGGCTGGAGTGGTGTGAAGCTTGCCGCCATTGGACTATGGAGCAGTGGAAACGCGTTCTCTGGAGTGATGAATCACGCTTCACCATCTGGCAGTCCGACAGACGAATCTGGGTTTGGCTGATGCCAGGAGAACGCTACCTGCACCAATGCATAGTGCCAACTGTAAAGTTAGGTGGAGGAGGAATAATGGTCTGGGGTTGTTTTTCATGGTTCGGGCTAGGCCCCTTAGTTCCAGTGAAGGGAAATCTTAACGCTACAGCATACAATGACATTCTAGACGATTCTGTGCTTCCAATTTTGTGGCAACAGTTTGGTGAAGGCCCTTTACTGTTTCAGCATGACAATGCCCCCATGCACAAAGCGAGGTCCATACAGAAATGGTTTGTTGAGGTCGGTGTGGAAGTACTTGACTGGCCTGCACAGAGCCCTGACCTCAACCCAATCGAACACCTTTGGGATTAATTGGAACGCTCTTGCGAGCCAGGCCTAATCGGCCAACATCAATGCCCAACCTCACTAATGCTCTTGTGGCTGAATGGAAGCAAGTCAACGCAGCAATGTTCCAACATTTAATGGGAAGCCTTGCCAGAAGAGTGGAGGCTGTTGTAGCAGCAAAAGGTGGACCAACTCCATATTAATGCCCATGATTTTGGAATGAGAAGTTCGACGAGCAGGTGTCCACATTATTTTGGTCATGTAGTGTAACTTGTCCCAGACAAGCAAGACAAAGTAGCTGATTGTGCACTACAGGAAACGGAGGGGCGAGTACGCCCCATCCACATCGACGGGGCTGTAGTGGAGCGGGTCGAGGGCTTCAAGTTCCTCCATCACTGCATCACTGCTTGGTATGGCAACTACTGACCTGTAGCACTCACTTCGTTCATCATGAAGTGCTTCAAGAGGCTAGTCAGACCACATCACCTCCCTCCTGGACACACTCAACCCTCTCCAATCCGCCTACCGTCCGAGAGAGCCATGAACGACGCAATAGCCATTGCACTGCACACTTCCCTCACCCACCTGGACAAAAGGAATGCATATGTAAGGATGCTGTTCATTGACTACAGCTCAGCGTTCAATATCATAGTGCCCTCTAAGCTCACCACAAAGCTCACAGCCCTGGGACTGAACTCCTCCTTATGCAACTGGGTCCTGGACTTCCTGACGGGCCGTCCCCAGGTGGTGAAGGTAGGCAACATTACCTCTTCCACATTGATCCTCAACACGGGGGCCCCACAAGGGTGCGTACTCAGTCCCCTCCTGTACTCCCTGTATACCCACGACTGCGTAGCCTACAGACATGACCAGAGTGTCAGAAGTTCAGAATCCAGAAGTCATAATGACGGCTGCATTCTGTGGCACAGTGAGCAGGATGAGAAGGATGAGGATGAAGAAGAAGAAGATGATGATTAGGATAAGGAGAATGGCAGAACCTCGAGTGCAGGAAAGTTATGTTTTTGGTCTTAATTTAAGGTCAGGCATAATGTTAAGGGTAAGGTTAAGGTTAAGGTGCAATCAGATTTCTTGAAATCTGAAATTGGCATACTTCCAGCTTTGCAGCTTGGCACCAGAATGCCAATACCTTGAGTGAATTAAGTACTGTACTGTAGTGGAGGGCTGTTCTGCTACTTGTCAGAAAATAAACTTGTTTCTGTGCGGTAGATTAGCAATGCTAGGTGAAATTTAGCTTGAAAGAAGCAGAGGCACTTTGTCAAGACTGGCCTGGGAGCTAAATAAAAGGATGCGTCTCTGTACCTATTATGCTAATTATATGTGTTTTGCTCTACAACGCACACAGGCTTCAGGGGAGTAGTCTGAAGGTAACCCAGCACCGGGATGTAAAATGGCGGTAACACTTTACTTGACACCCAGTGTCATGACACGTTATGACAAGGTCATAACCATGTTATGATTAAGTGATAATGCCAGAGAAGCCGGTGTTTGGAGGATATTTCATTGGGCTGGCAAACCGTGCCAATATATCCTCCAAACACCGACTCCAAACACTGTTATCTTGACGAATTTATTCATACTATTTCATCCTTCCACAAGTTATAGTCCAGACAAAAATCTAGGGTTGCTACCCAAGCCGGCTGGTCATTTGTTCAATCGGTTCGGTTGCCAGAGTCATTAAGTCACCCTAGACCCACTTCAATTTGCTTATCGACCCAATAGATCCACAGACGATGCAATCGCCATCACACTGCACACTGCCTTATCCCATCTGGACAAGAGAAATACCTATGTAAGAATGCTGTTCATTGACTATAGCTCAGCATTCAACACCATAGTACCCTCCAAGCTCATCATTAAGCTCGAGGCCCTGGGTCTGAACCCCACCCTGTGCAACTGGGTCCTGGACTTCCTGACGGGCCGCCCCCAGGTGGTGAAGGTAGGAAACAACATCTCCACTTCGCTGATCCTCAACACTGGGGCCCCACAAGGGTGCGTGCTCAGCCCCCTCCTGTACTCCCTGTTCACCCATGACTGCGTGGCCAAGCACGCCTCCAACTCAATCATCAAGTTTGCAGATGACACAACAGTAGTAGGCTTGATTACCAACAATGACAAGACCGCCTACAGGGAGGAGGTGAGGGCTCTGGGAGTGTGGTGCCAGGAAAATAACCTCTCACTCAACGTCAACAAAACAACGGAGATGATCGTGGACTTCAGGAAACAGCACAGCGTGCACCCCCCTATCCACATCGACGGGACCACAGTGGAGAAGGTGGAAAGCTTCAAGTTCCTTGGCGTACACATCACTGACAAACTGAAATGGTCCACCCACGCAGAGAGTGTGGTGAAGAAGGTGCAAAAGAGCCTCTTCAATCTCAGGAGGCTGAAGAAATTTGGTTTGGCACCTAAAACCCTGACAAACTTTTACTGATGCACAATTGAGAGCTTCCTGTCGGGCTGTATCACCGCCTGGTACGGCAACTGCACCGCCCGCAACCGAAGGGCTCTCCAGAGGGTGGTGCGGTCTGCCAAACGCATTACCGGGGGCAAACTACCCGCCCTCCAAGACACCTACAGCACCCGATGTCACAGGAAAGCCAAAAAGATAATCAAGGACATCAACCACCTGAGCATCTGCCTGTACAACCCGCTATCATCCAGAAGGTGAGGTCAGTACAGGTGCATCAAAGCTGGGACAGAGAGATTGAAAAACAGCTTCTATCTCAAGGCCATCAGACTGTTAAGTAGCCATCACTAGCACATTAGAGGCTGCTGCTGCCTATTGAAATCACTGGCCACTTTAAGAAATAGAACACTAGTCACTTTAATAATGTTTACATATCTTGCTCTACTCATCTCATATGTATATACTGTATTCTATTCTATGATATTCTACTGTATCTTAGTCCATGCCGCTCTGTCATTGGTTGTCCATATATGTATATATTCTTAAATTCCATTCCTTACTAGATTTGTGTGTATTGGGTATATGTTCTGAAATTGTTGGATATTAATTGTTAGATATTACTGCACTGTCGGAGCTAGGAGCACTAGCATTTCGCTACACCCGCAATAACATCTGCTAAACACGTGTATGTGACAAATAAAAATTGATTTGATTTGATTTGAAATATTTTTGTTCCATATCTATGGACATGACCCAGTAACTTACAGTCACGTCAAACAGTGCAGCCAGAAGAACAACAAAGTAGCTGCATTTGCATTTGTTTAAGCTGTTTTCTAGTGACATTTATTTGGCTACATCCATAACAATGAGCTAATGATGCGTGATTTCGCCTGGCATAGAAAATGTGCTCTATCGTCAGCATACTGTTGTTCAGAGGAGCTAGGCGAACAATCATTTCAAACTGAACCTGGAAAGACTGCAAACTAGCTTCATTTCGCTTCGTTTGACCTGTTTTCTATTGAGATTTATTTGTATATACAGTGCCTTCAGAAAGTATTCAGCCCTCTTGACTTTTTCCACATTTTGTTAGGTTACAGCCTTATTCTAAAATTGATTTAAATGTTTATTTTCCCTCATCAATCTACACACAATACCCCATAATGACAAAGCAAAAACAGGTTTTTAGACATTTTTGCTAATAAAAAGAAATAAAGAAATATAAATATCACATTTACATAAGTATTCAGACCCTTTACTCAGTACTTTGTCGAAGCACCTTTGGCAGCAATTACAGCCTAGAGTCTTCTTGGGTATGATGCTACAAGCTTGGCACACCTGTATTTGGGGAGTTTCTCCCATTCTTCTCTGCAGATCCTCTCAACCTCTGTCAGGTTGGATGGGGAGCGTTGCTGCACAGCTATTTTCAGGTCTCTCCAGAGATGGTTGGTTGGGTTCAAGTCCGGGCTCTGGCTGGGCCACTCAAGGACATTCAGAGACTTGTCCCGAAGCCACTCCTGCGTTGTCTTGGCTGTGTGCTTAGGGTCGTTATCCTGTTTGGAAGGTGAACCTTCGCCCCAGTCTGAGGTCCTGAGCGCTCTCTAGCAAGTTTTCATCAAGGATCTCTCTGTACTTTGCTCCGTTCATCTTTGCCTCGATCCTGACTAGTCTCCCAGTCCCTGCCGCTGAAAAACATCCCCACAGCATGATGCTGCCACCACCATGCTTCACCGTAGGGATGGTGCCAGGTTTCCTCCAAACGTGACGCTTGGCATTCAGGCCAAAGAGTTCAATCTTTGTTTCATCAGACCAGATAATCTTGTTTCTCATGGTCTGAGAGTCTTTAGGTGCCTTTTGGCAAACTCCAAGTGGGCTGTCATGTGCCTTTTACTGAGGAGTGCCTTTCGTCTGGCCACTCTACCATAAAGGCCTGATTGGTGGCGTGCTGCAGAGATGGTTGTCCTTCTGGAAGATTCTCCCATCTCCACAGAGGAATTCTAGAGCTCTGTCAGAGTGACCATCGGGTTCTTGGTCACCTCCCTGACCAATGCCCTTCTCCCCCGATTGCTCAGTTTGGCCGGGCGGCCAGCTCTAGGAAGAGTCTTGGTGGTTCCAAACTTCTTCCATTTAAGAATGATGGAGGCCACTGTGTTCTTGGGGACCTTCAATGCTGCAGACATTTTTTGGTACCCTTCCCCAGATCTGTGCCTCGACACAATCCTGTCTCGGAACTCTACGGACAATTCCTTCGACCTCATGGCTTGGTTTTTGCTCTGACATGCACTGTCAACTGTGGGACCTTATATAGACAGGTGTGTGCCTTTCCAAATCATGTCCAATCAATTGAATTTACCACAGGTGGACCTCAATCAAGTTGTAGAAACATCTCAAGGATGATCAATGGAAACAGGATGCACCTGAGCTCAATTTTGAGTCTCATAGCAAAGGGTCTGAATACTTATGTAAATAAGGTATTTCTGTTTTTAATTTTTTATAATTTTGCAAACATTTCTATAAATGTTTCTTTGCTTTGTCATTATGGGGTATTGTGTGTAGATTGCTGAGGATTTTTATTTATTTAATCCATTTTAGAATAAGTCTGTAACGGTACAAAATGTGGTAAAGGTCAAGGGGTCTGAATACTTTCCGAAGGCACTGTATCCATAAAAATGATGCCAACTCATTATTTCTACTGGCTGAGAAAAGATATCTGCCTGTCTGTCTCATCCCGACTACCGACTCCCGACACGTTCATTACTATGCGACAGCTGGCAATCTAATTTGAATATTGAAACAATGTTGCGAATGTCGGAGAGACAGACAGCAAGGTTTATACAAATCTCAGCTGTTGAAAACTAAATGTTAGTCTAAAAGAAATGTGAGATAATGTCTAGATGCTTTTTATAGTGGAGATCAAATTTATAAAGTGCCTGGCTGGGCTGATGAGACAGTGGATTGTGCAGCCAGATAGAACAGAGTAAATAGGCATTTTAACGTCATAGATTTAGCCGGTGGTAACTTGTGGAATAGACACTGTCTGGAATGTGGTTTTAACCAATCAGCATTCAGGATTAGACCCACCAGTTGTATAATATGTTATAACAGCTGACATAACTTGTCATAACCTGTCATAATATTGTCATAACACTGTCATGAGCCATATATTTACACCTATTGTGACATATATTGGGTTATTTTATGGCTGGTTATGACCCCTACATAAGAGTATCAAAACCCACATTTATTCAATTTAGTTTTTTCCCTGCCAAGAAGTTTCCTTCCGTTTGAAAGTTTGTTTCTTAAATCCTTTGCTGTCGTTGTAATGAATTCTTTACATTCATGTTTTTTTCATCATATTTTAAACAACTTGTAGAAAATACACTTTATGACACTGTCAAGAAGCATTGTGACCATCAGAATCATAGAAGCCAGATAGTCCTATCACGTACATGCCCTTATATCAGTCATCAGTCAAAAGAGGGTGTCTTGTCCTGCTCCTGAAATCTGCTCCTGCCTTCATCCCAGTCATCAGCAACAGAGCATTGGGGTAGGTGCATGCCTGACATCAATGTGTGCACAATTACAATTATAATTTAATATAGTCAATTAATTTAAACAAATTATAACAAACATTCTGTTGACGCGTAGGTTATAGTGTAATGGAATGTTTTGCCTTCTGTGGTAGGTCTTGTGAGTTTTGACACTCTTATGTAGGTGTCATAACCAGCCATAAAATAACGCAATATATGTCACAATAGGTCTAAATATATATATCATGACAGTGTTATGACCATATTATAACAGGTTATGATAAGTAATGTCAGCTGTTATGACATATTATGACATGATTATGACCATGTCATAACGTGTTATGACACTGGGTGTCAAGGAAAGTGTTAACAAAATAGCACAAGGTGCATAGGGGCACAGATTATCCATTATATTGACCAGATACTCCAGTGGCTGCTCTAACAATAAAAATAAATGGAAGGCAGTCGGTAGGAGGCAAGATCAGCTGGGAGCCTTCTAGCCAATGAGAGGGCTTTAGGCGTGTGAACAACAGTCACAACTCCGATATAAAGAGCTTTTTCCTCAAAGTTGCAGGGATGTCACGTGTCCTTAACCCTAACCTTAACCCCTAACCCTAACCCCTAGCCTAGCCACCTAGACGCCTAGCAAATGTTAGCCACAACAAATTAGATTTCGTAACATATCATACGTTTAGAAAATTCGTAACATATTGTACGAATTGCAATTCGTAACATATCATAAGAATTGTAATTCGGAACATATCATATGAAATGGATGATGGACACCACAAATGAATACATACCATACGAAACGTAACATATCATACTAATTGGAGTGTCACAGATTTACGTTTACTGGGTTACGACTACCCAGGTTGCGTATGAAGGTCAATGAGAGAGTGTCAAATTTGGTTAACAAAAAAATGTAATGGCTTATTTGCTACATGTGGCTTAGTTGATCGAATTTGAAGTTTCTCAGTGCTTAGGTTGTTACGAGTGTACTGAGAAGTAGGACACATGACATCCCGGCAAAAAATAATACAAAATAAATAAACACTTTATATCGGAGTTGTGCCTGTTGTTCACACGCGTATCTGCCCTCTCATTGGCTAGAATGGACCCACCTGATCTTGCCTCCTCCCGACTGCCTTGTTGTCTGAGTACCAGTCTCTTTAGCTAACATTCCACTCCTTGCCACTCCTTGCCACTCCTGGCCAGAACCTGTGTTCCTGGGACGGACTGTGGTGCCTCACTGGGGTATTGTCACTCACAGATTCCACTGAGCAATGTGAATACGTTCAATTACATGGAGCCAACCAGGGAAAAGCACGGAGAAAGCTACTCTCCCCACTGGAATTCGTCAACTGGAATTCATCAGATAAATCTCTCTCTCTCTCTTTGTATCTCTGATTCATGTTATTACACAATTCACAGCAAAGGCTTTTTAAGTCGCAAACATGTTTTTCCCCCCAGACTGCACAATGATTGGTTGTGTTGGCCGCAGTGGAATTTACAAAAAACTTAACAGTAACAGCTCCTTAGAAAAACAGCTGCCTCAGCCTTGCAGGCTCCTTTTGTCAGTTGTTTTTCAGACAAGGCACTTGAGAAGGCAGGAGCAGTCAACCATCGCCTTTCCCCATAATGACATTTCCAATGTGCCCCCTTCTCACTGTTATCTTACTTGTCATATGTTTACTTTTGCATATGATTTACATTTCTTGTATATGGATGATTGCTCAGTTTAAAGGCCTCAGCAAGTCAGTCGCTGCTCTCTACGGGCTCCTATTCTGTTTCACTCCACACTAGCTTTCTTGTCTTCTGGTGTTGAAGTGATTCATTTTTTTAAACTTGTTTTTCCACTGCCAGGCAATTACATCACAAGATTAATTCAAACAGCCAGGCAGTGTAACTGAAGTAAAAAACATATTCTGCTCCTATAAGCACCAGATAATGATACAAACTGTTTCTCTCTGAACAACAACAATGCCTGGCTTAATTAAAAAAAAAATAGATCAACAAGAGCTCCGGTCTGACACGGTCTGACTTCAGTATTCAACGTTTTTCCAGAGGGGGGATAAACATCAAGTTGTGACTGTTAAGTTTAGGCATTCATTCTGATTGGTCAAGTTAAGGGTTAAGGTTTGGGATAGGGTTAAAACAGAAACAACTTGACGGTTAAGTTTAGGTATTAATTCCAACTGGTTAAGTTAAGGGTTAAGGTTTGGGATATGGGTCAAAACCCACAATTTTAAACAAGTGTCTAGCACTGGGATTGAACCCGTGATCCTCGGAGCCGGAGCTTGTGGTTTATGCCCATCCACCATCTCCATCCACAACACCCTAGCAAGCCGCGAGCCAATGGTAATAGCGCTCACCGTTGCCCCTAGTGGCCAGTATTGAAGGCATCTCCCAATGTCCTGGGGACCTGGATGAACGTCGAATATTGCATTGGATCTGGAGTGATTTGGCTGCATTAGATATTGCCTTGATGGCATACAACAAAGATGAAGCCAAAAGAACAAAAGCATTTTGACGGCTCTTGTCAATGATTTAGAAAGTTAAATTACAGGCAATAAATCTGTCTCATCGTAACTTTGGCTCATAATTTGGTCCTCTTTTTCCTCACCAGCCGTCGGGGAACAGCAGTCGCTCTGCTTTCTGAAAATCTTCCAATAGCAATCTCTGGTCGGGAGTCAAAGTCCGTCAAGCTCAGGTATTCTGGATCAGTGCTAATCACTTCATCAAAGCCAAAAAGCATTAAACACTGCCTGAAGTGTAGATCAACAATATCTGATCAATTCAGTTGACAAAAAGGTGACGATCCAGGCTAAAAAAAAAGGTGACGAAGAAGACATATTGGGAAGTCGAGGGGGAGGAGACATTAATAGTTTTTCAAGGTGAAGGCACACTCAATTCATAAAATCTCCCAGTAACATGTTTTCCAAACTCATAATGTAGGCCTAGTTTCCAATTGTGATAGTTTGAAAGACATTGAGTTATCTAAAGGTCAATAGACCCCAAAACCTGTTTTACCTCTCATAGTGATCCAAGTTCTATATCGACAGTAATAACAGGGAGATGTCACCTCCCCAGCATAATGCCAGTGTGCTTGACAGAAGGAACACTTTAACAGTGAATAGACATTTATAACAGGGGTGTGAATGACAGGGTGTATGTCGTCAGCATAATGAGTAGGCCTTCATAGAGGGAGCACCCGGAGCCCCAGGAGCAGCAGGTCTGATTCCTAGATTGTGGATTAATCAGAACTAAATGTGCCAAGCCACACCCGGCCGCAACCCATGCCGTTGACCCCCTCCGAGCCTAATGAGGTCACTTCTGTTGGCCCGCTGGAGGCGCCTGGCGTGGGATAGGCTACCTCTATCCTCCACGCTGCGTCCTGTGACATCTCCATAATAGATGGCTTCCAGACGATGGCGGGAAATTAACTAATCCACCAGGGCCCAGGCGGGCAAGCAGCAGGCGACCTTGACTCGCCCGCAACATGGGAGAGAGAGGAGCGGCAGGCCGTCCGGCTGTCTCATTGTCTCACTGTTTGCACAGCTCAGTTTGGTACCGGATAATGATTATTAATGTACAATACGGGTGCCATAATAACATTATTGTAATGGATAGCAGGGAAAGGGTAGACTGA
Organism: Coregonus clupeaformis; assembly: GCF_020615455.1. NCBI lineage: Eukaryota > Metazoa > Chordata > Actinopteri > Salmoniformes > Salmonidae > Coregonus > Coregonus clupeaformis. The sequence continues at coordinate 20,315,980 of NC_059204.1, read as the reverse complement.
TGCTGTTGTGTGCCGGTGGAATGAATGGCAAATTGTCAATCAGGCAGTATGTGCTGATAACACTGCTATTGGCTGGCAGGCTTTATCAAAATTGTTAAAGCCAGACAATTGTCCTTCTGCCTCAGGGCGCAATGGAGATTTGGATGAGGATGGGTAATTCTTAGACGTAGGATTCTCTTGTCCTTCACTTGTAAACAACTTGACCTATAATGACATTGGCCCTCCATGCGTAAAAATGCCCAAAAAATGTCAACTGCAAATTACAGCTAAAAGATGCGTACCGAGACCAAACAACCGCCAGATTTCAACATTCACAGTGACAATAGTCAATCATTGCTATCTGTGTTACATTGTTTTACTCAGAAGTTACTGGCTTGGCCAAGCTAAACTGATGTTCAAGTAGGCTACATGAGCAGTTCATTCATGGCCAGATGGCAGGGTTGGGTAGGTTACTTTTTAAATGTAATCCGTTACAGTTACTTATCCAAAATTGTAATCAGTAACATACCTTTTGGATTACCCAAACGCAGTAACGTAATCTGATTAGTTTTCATTACTTTTGGATTACTTTCCTCTTAAGCGGCATTAGAAGAAGACGAAAGGATCCATCAAACGCATTTGTGAACCCAACTGTGGTTAGTGATGATTATGATTTCCCATTGTAGCCAATTCAATTGCAGAAATTCCATTACTGATTTTTCAGAAATTCCGTTACCAATTAGGTAACGGAATTTCGAGTTTTAATCACTTAATAATTTATTAACAATCAATAAAAACACTATCACTAATTGATAGGTCTACCTTTACTTGTTACTTCTGTGAACTTTAATTATCCTCCCTCCTCATGAGGGAAAGAAATTAGAAAATATCTTAAAGATATGTGGGTTTTTGGTAACGGAATTACAAGGCAATGTTTCTTAAACTTACAAAAGGCAGAAAAACTAAATATAAGTGTTAATAATAGTTGTCAGGGTCTTCAACATTATTGTCTTTTGATGTATTTCTAATATCGTTTAAGAGTTTTTCAAGTAGATGTTTTGTAAGGCCCCTTTTCCATCTGTTTGAACAGAAATCAAAGCCTTTGCTTATTCCAAATTTTATTCTAAAATATAGATTCTTAGCTATCATTTGACACAAAATTTTACATGCTCCTATGAACTTCATATGTTGTTGCTCATGAGTCCTGTTTTTGCTAGTAACGTAAATGATTACAGTTGTAGTTTTTTGTAATCAGATTACATGTAACATGTAATCAGTTACTCCCCAACCCTGACAGATGGTAACACCTTTTTGACCTAAAGTAACACTAAAGGAATTTACTGTAATAAGTGATTTTTTTGTATGACTGTGATTTACATTCAAACATTGTATATTTTGCCTAATAGCCCACCGCTAAAACCCAGGTGTTGCTCATTAAAGATCCAAAGAAACAAAGTTGGGCTGGATGAAATGCCCAAAATCAATAATTTACGGCATATGTTATTTAATGGGTTGTAATGGCAGTGAGGCAAAAATAATCACTTCAGTGCACCGCTGCTGGGGGACAACTCTCCCACTCACTCATTCACACACTTCTTGTTGATGAGTGAACTTTTATTTATGTGTCCTCCCCTCCTGCTCCGTGGCTTGATGACTCATTGTGAGCTCACAGAACAGGGCTCCGGGCAGCCGAGCGGAAATGGAGGAAAACTAGACTCCCTGCGGACCTGTCATCTTTTCACTCCCTCCTCTCTACATTTTCTTCCTCTGTTTCTGCTGCTAAAGCCACTTTCTACCACTCTAAATTTCAAGCCTCTGCCTCTAACCCTAGGAAACTCTTTGCCACCTTCTCCTCCCTGCTGAATCCTCCTCCCCCTCTCTCCTCCCTCTCTGTGGATGACTTTGTCAACCATTTTGAAAAGAAGGTTAACGACATCCAATCCTCATTTATTAAGTCAAATGACACCGCTGGTCCTGCTCACACTGCCCTACCCTATGCTTTGACTTCTTTCTCCCCTCTCTCTCCAGATTAAATCTTGCGACTTGTGACGGCCAGCTGCCCAACAACCTGCCCACTTGACCCTATCCCCTCCTCTCTTCTCTAGACCATTTCCGGAGACCTTCTCCCTTACCTCACCTCGCTCATCAACTCATCCTTGACCGCTGGCTATGTCTCTTCCGTCTTCAAGAGAGCGAGAGTTGCACCCTTCCTCAAAAAACCTACACTCGATCCCTCCGATGTCAACAACTACAGACCAGTATCCCTTCTTTCTTTTCTCCAAAACGCTTGAGCGTGCCGTCTCTAGCCAACTCTCCTGCTATCTCTCTCAGAATGACCTTCTTGATCCAAACCAGTCAGGTTTCAAGACTGGTCATTCAACTGAGACTGCTCTTCTCTGTGTCACAGAGGCTCTCCGCACTGCTAAAGCTAACTCTCTCCCTTCTGCTCTTATTCTTCTAGACCTATCTGCTGCCTTTGATACTGTGAACCATCAGATCCTCCTCTCCACCCTCTCCGAGTTGGGCATCTCCGGCGCTGCTCACTTTTGGATTGTGTCCTACTTGACAGGTCGCTCCTACCAGGTGGCGTGGTGAGAATCTGTCTCCGCACCACGTGCTCTCACCACTAGTGTCCCCCAGGGCTCAGTTCTAGGCCCTCTCCTATTCTCTCTATACACCAAGTCACTTGGCTCCGTCATATCCTCTCCTATCATTGCTACGCAGACGACACACAATTCATTTTCTCCTTTCCCCCTTCTGATAACCAGGTGGTGAATCACATCTCTGCATGTCTGGCAGACATATCAGTGTGGATGTCGGATCACCACCTCAGGCTGAACCTCGGCAAGACAGAGCTGCTCTTCCTCCCGGGGAAGGACTGCCCGCTCCATGATCTCGCCATCACGGTTGACAACTCCATTGTGTCCGCCTCCCAGAGTGAAAAGAACCTTGGCGTGACCCTGGACAACACCCTGTCGTTCTCCGCTAACATCAAAGCGGTGACCCGATCCTGCAGGTTCATGCTCTACAACATTCGCAGAGTACGACCCTACCTTACACAGAAAACGGCACAGGTCCTAATCCAGGCACTTGTCATCTCCTGTCTGGATTACAGCTCCCTGCTTGTGCCATTAAACCCCTTCAACTTATCCAGAACGCTGCAGCCCGTCTGGTGTTCAACCTTCCCAAGTTCTCTCATGTCACCCCGCTCCTCCGCACACTCCACTGGCTTCCAGTTGAAGCTCGCATCTACTACAAAACCATGGTGCTTGCCTACGGAGCTGTGAGGGGAACGGCACCTCCTTACCTTCAGGCTCTGATCAGACCCTACACCCAAACGAGGGCACTACATTCATTCACCTCTGGCCTGCTAGCCCCCCTACCTCTACGGAAGCACAGTTCCCGCTCAGCCCAGTCAAAGCTATTCGCTGCTCTGGCACCCCAATGGTGGAACAAGCTCCCCCACGATGCCAGGACAGCGGAGTCACTGACCACCTTCCGGAGACACTTGAAACCCTACCTCTTTAAGGTATACCTGGAATGGTCTAACAGTAATCCTTCTACACCCCCCCTCCTCCAGGGGTGGTTGTCCCACTGGCTATCCTAAGTTGAATGCACCAATTTGTAAGTCGCTCTGGATAAGAGCGTCTGCTAAATGACTGAAATAAATGTTTTCATGCCTTTCGTCAGACATGCAGTTGTAGTTTAAGATTGCTAGTTAACTCTCTCTACAGGTGAATAAAACTACAGAAGCATTTGAGGTCTATGTTTTCCAGGGATATTGCCTATCCCACTATGTTGGTAGAATGCAAAACAGCCAGGTAAAAACAAGAATGTTATAACTTTACAACCGAGAGCCTGTAGCTGTTGTAATAGATGGCTTCTACCACAGCGTATCAGCCCCCTCCTTTAATTGGAGTGGTTGTGTGTGTGTGTGTGTGTGTGTGTGTGTGTGTGTGTGTGTGTGTGTGTGTGTGTGTGCGCATGTGGAGGAAGGCCTATTTAGAGATATGCTGAGCCCAGAGTCACACAACAGTGTACAGGTGGAGCACCTCAGGAAACTCCCCCTCACACAGGCAGCCTTTGAATATGCTTTTGGAGTAAAGTCTGAATAGGTATTACCAATGGGAATGTATGTACACAGTGTAGGCATGAATGTTCATACTGAAACACTGCTGCATACACAGGGAGTGTGATTTGCATTACATATTGATGTACTGTCAGATGTATGCATCCAGTAAATGTATTGAGGCACAGTGACATGTACAAAAGCAGGAGACTCCTAGGTTTTGTCCTTGAATGAAATATGAAAGTTTTACACGCTTCAGTTCATTCTCTGTGTCCTCTCTCCCTCTCTTCTCTCCCTTCTTCCTCTGGTGACAGATACGGACAGACGGTGGCAATCCAGAGCGCTCTGGAGCGGGACAGATCCCTCTGCTTTTCCATTTCATCCCGGGTGAATCTGCAGGTTAATAAGCGGCGGCGAATCAATAACCCAATCGAAGGTGGTCAAGTAAAACAAGATCTGCTCCAGTTGGGATGCAGGTGAGGTGATTGAATGTGACATGTTTTATTACCAGCCTCTGCACTGCTCCGGAGCTCAGGACGAATCAGGGGCTCTCGCCCTGGACCCCGTGGGACAGACACTATCTGTACTGCTGATGAGCTGGCATTGACCTGCATCCCTAATCAGGGGCCCATCCTGGTGCTCTCTGGCACTCAGGTCGCCAGCCTGTTAACGGAGGAGATCCAGCCTAGGAAGCAAAGCCTCAGGCTCAGCCATGTCAGAGAAGATGGTGCTGAAGGAAGGAGAGAGGGGAGATGAGAGAGCGCGAGAGGAGAGGAGAGGAGAGGAGAGGAGAGGAGAGAGGAGCTAAGGTTATCTCTCTGTCACAGAGCAAATCGTCTGTCTTTTTTTGTGTGAAAAATTCTATGGCACAGAAACACCTGAAAGTAATACAACTTTTTCTCATGACAAACAATGTACCTTTCACATTATACCTATCTCATAACTGAATAACTGAATTTTCATGCAAATCTAGTTTCACTTGAAGCACTGTAAGAAAGAACAGAAGATCAATATCAGAGTTTATAGTAAAGGTCTGATTATTCTACAGATCAATACGTCTTTGAAATGGGAGTGTTATTGCTCCAAAACCTTTTTTGGTGTCTTCCTCATTTAATAGAGCTGTGATCTCTTTATAAGGAAATATTACAAATACCTCCCTGTACCTCTACAATAAGACTCTGAACTGATGAGAGACCATGTTTAAAAGAACATTACTCAATAATCAGACTAAGTGCTTAGCATTGCACCATCACTCAATTTCTGTGATGTGAGGTAAAGAATACCAAATCAAAAAAATCTAATTAAAATAGGCCACCACCTGCATTTTGGTGATGAATAGCACAAACCAAGGCTTATTGTATTACCCATAATGATGTTGTGCTTTTGCCAGAGGTAAGAGACTCAGGCAGACAAACAAATGATAGAAGAAACCAGAGAAACGTCCTTTGTAAGCACCGTCTGCGCTTAAGTCTGCCACGTGCCAGCTGCATCTGCTCTCCCGCACTCCGGCGCGGTGCTGAGAGGGGCTGAGAGGGATGTGGCAAACAGTGGCATCTGTTGGGTTTCAGGCAGAAAAAGCACTCTGGGTCCCCTGCCTTCGTGTGCTATGTTCCCTGATGTTTGGAGAAGCAAGGTGAGCTTTGTTTAATTAACGAGAAAGAAAGTCAATCAAGTTGTTGTGGGCTTTTTCTCTCCACGTACAACAGCAGGGGTTTCCTGTCCAGGCTGCATCTGGAGCAAAGCAAACACAGTGACGGGAACTGAAGCTGAAGCTACAGAAGATGTGTGTTTCTGTGATCTCTGGAGACATTCATTCTCTTTTTCTCTGCATCATCCTGCCTGCTCTTCTTGCACCATGTGTCACTCAATCCTCTTTGTTATGTCTGGTTGATTTGAGAGTGTTTATGAAAATCTTCCTGCCTGCCTTTCATCCTCAATTGTCAGGTGCGGGAGTGCTGCATGTAGTAGCTGTACTTCACAGACATATGACTTTGATGAGAACGTAAACAACAACAAATTAGCCATATGTCCATTCAACAGGTGCTGTTGAAGTATTGGGAGGCTGTGATGTCATCCCACTGGGCACACACTGGTTTAATCAATGTTGTTTCCACGTATTTTCCATGAAAGTACATTAAACCAACATAGAATAGATGTTGAATGACTTCTGTTCCCAGTGGGATTTCTGTTTTTCATGTTTGTCTTTGATCTTGGGCCGTGTTATTTGGGGGGATGGGACGTGTGTCCTGCCAGTGGCTCCTGCTGATGACTAATTAGGTTCTGGAGGGGGTTGGACAGTCCCACACTGTGCTCTGCTCAGACACCCTGTGACAGTTCCTCATATCTGGACCATCTCTGGTCCTCTTAAATCCTGTGTCCTCACTACCTAGTGCCCAGGCATGCAAGGTTTTACCACAACCTTCCTTCTCTCTAGTTTGTTTGCTCTCTCTTTCTCATGTTTCTCTTGACTAACTCTTCCCCTCATCTTTGTTCTCTCTGTTTCTCTCTGTTTCTCTCTCTGTTTTTTCTCTCTCTTTATCTCTTACCCCCTATCTCCCTCACTGAGCTATAATCATGGGCTGCTCCTTGCCAATAAGGCTCCATCATTGTCTCCCCAGCCATTCCACAGTGACAGACCAACCTGACCGCAAGGCGCTACAGAGGGTAATGCGCACGGCCCAGTACATCACCGATGCACCAAGTCTGGAACCAACAGGACCCTGAACAGCTACTACCCCCAAGCCATAAGACTGCTAAATAATTAGTTAAATAGTTAACCAAATAGCTACCCGGACTATCTGCATTGATCCTTTTTGCACTAACTTTTTTGACTCATCACATATGCTGCTGCTACTGTTTACTATCTGTCACTTTATTCCTAGTTATACTCTATGAACATACAGTATCTACCTCAATTACCTCAACCCCTGCACATCAACTCGGTACTGGTACCCCTTGTATATAGCAAAGTTATCGTTACTCATTGTGTATCTATTATTACTTTTATTATTACGTGTTACACCTTTCTATTATTTCTCTATTTTCTTTCTTTCCTTCATTGTTGGGAAGGGCCCGTAAGTAAGCATTTCACTGTTAGTCCATACCTATTGTTTGCGAAGCATGTAATGAATACAATTTGATTTGATTTGGCAGACAGACAGAGACAGAAATGACAATACATGAAGGCTGGGCTGAAGTGACAATCAGGCCTGGCTCTGCCACATGCATGAGGCAGGGGGATGATGTTTGGAGAGAGAGGACCGTATGTGGCTGCCAAGCCACTGACATTTTCCTGTCAACCACAGCCTTCTCTGGATTCATCAAATAACATTTCTGTGCATCACCGTCCCCTGACTCACTCCTGCTACGACTTTCTCTTTAGTTTTGTCTTGCCATCCACATTTTGGAGCTTGGCGGAAAAGCCCATCCAGTGGGTTATGGGACATAATTGATGTGGACCCTTATATTGACTGCCGTGTACCCATCATGTGTGAGGTGAAATCCATTGAGACAATCATATCTCCCTACAAAGATTGAGTTGTTCGTACATAACAGTTAAAGGTCAAAAAAAATATATACAGTACCAGTCAAAAGTTTGGACACACCTCATTCAAGGGTTTTTCTTTATTTTTACTATTTTCTACATTGTAGAATAATAGTGAAGACATCAAAACTATGAAATAACACATATGGAATCATGTAGTAACCAAAAAAGTGTTAAACAAATCAAAATATATTTTATACTTGAGATTCTTCAAAATAGCCACCGTTTGCCTTGATGACAGCTTTGCACACTATTGGCATTCTCTCAACCAGCTTCATGAGGTAGTCCATCATTACCGTATTTTCCGCACTATAAGGCGCACCGGATTATAAGGCGCACCTTCAATGACTGGTTTATTTTAGAACTGTTTTCATATATAGGGCGCACCGGATTATAAGGCGCATAGAATAGAAAATAGTCAAACGATTGACTGGGGTTGCGTTATGCATCCACTAGATGGAGCTGTGCTAAAGGGAATGTCAACAAAACAGTCAGATAAAGTCAAACTTTATTAACATTTACATTTTACATTTTAGTCATTTAGCAGACGCTCTTATCCAGAGCGATTTACAGTTAGTGCATACATTATTTTTTATACCCCCGTGGGAATTGAACCCACAGCCCTGGTGTTGCAAACACCATGCTCTACCAACTGAGCTACATCCCTGCCGGCAATTCCCTCCCCTACCCTGGACGACGCTGGGCCAATTGTGCGCCGCCCCATGGGTCTCCCGGTCGCGGCCAGCTACGACAGAGCCTGGATTAAGCGTTCTGACAACTCCGTTCACTCCCATGGTAACGTTGTTCAAACGTTAATGTGCATATTAACAATATCTCCCAGCCTTGCTCACTCTTCTCCCAAACGTGGAGGGGAACTTTTCCCTGATTCAGTAAACACGTAGTAAAAGAAACAGTCTGATACCACTAAATCAAACGTTAGTGCATAACTCAACATTGTTCAGTTACGTATAACACATAAAGCTCACTTTTTCAGTTCATTCCCCGTCCACGAATCCCTCGAATTCTTCTTCTTCAGTGTCCGAATTGAACAGTTGGGCGACTACGGCATCCAACCTGCCCGGCTCCCTCTCGTCATTATCCGAGTCAGTGTCGCTGCTGTTGCCTGGCAGTTTAGAGATTATTCCTGCCTTCGTGAAAGCTTGGACCACAGTTGAGACTGATATATCAGCCCATTGATTTATTAATGTTGAATTCTCTCGCTGCTGCTCTATTCCCATATTCTACTGCGTGACCGACAGCCTTGAGCTTGAACTCTGCGTCGTAAGCGTGTCTCTTGAAAGCTGCCATTTTGGGGTCTTTATACACAGACAAGTGGTGTGGGACTGTGAGTAAGCACAGTACCAGTGTTTACTGACAACGGTAGCCGTAATGCTGCAAGCGGTGCGGCTTTGTAGTTTACCAGTCGTACTGAAACATTTCATTATTATTAAATTGTTTTTATTGGTTTTTCATACTGAAACATTTTGACAGAGCGCCTTGAGCGGCGTGTACAACCAGCATGGATCAACCAATTAACCAATTGATCCATATATACGGCGCTCCGGATTATAAGGCGCACTGTCGTTTTTGGAGAAAATTAAAGGCTTTTAAGTGCGCCTTATAGTGCGGAAAATACGGTACTTTAAGACACGAAGGTCAGTCAATCCAGAAAATGTCAAGAACTTTGAAAGTTTTTTCAAGTGTAGTCCCAAAAACCATCAAGCGCTATGATGAAACTGGCTCTCATGAGGACTGCCACATGAAAGGAAGACCCAGAGTTACCTCTGCTGCAGAGGATAACTTTCATTAGAATAACTGCACCTCAGATTGCAGCCCAAATAAATGCTTCACAGAGTTCAAGTAACAGACACATCTCAACATCAACTGTTCAGAGGAGACTGCATGAATCAGGCCTTCATGGTCGAATTGCTGCAAAGAAACCACTACTAAAGGACACCAATAAGAAGAAGAGACTTGCTTGGGCCAAGAAACACGAGCAATGAACATTAGACCGGTGGAAATCTGTCTTTTGGTCTGATGAGTCCAAATTTGCGATTTTGGGTTCCAACCGCCATGTCTTTGTGAGACACAGAGTAGGTGAACGGATTATCTCCGCATGTGTGGTTCCCACCGTGAAGCATATAGAAGGAGGTGTGATGGTGTGGGGGTGCTTTGCTGCTGACACTGTCTGTTATTTATTTCGAAATCAAGGCACACTTAAACAGCATGGCTACCACAGCATTCTGCAGCGATATGCCATCCCATATGGTTTGCGCTTAGTGGGACTATCATTTTTCTTTCAACAGGACAATGACCCAAAACACACCTCCAGGCTATTTGACCAAGAAGGAGAGTGATGGAGTGCTGCATCAGATGACTTGGCCTCCACAATCACCCGACCTCAACCCAATTGAGATGGTTTGGGATGAGTTGGACTGCAGAGTGAAGGAAAAGCAGCCAACAAGTGCTCAGCAAATGTGGGAAATCCTTCAAGACTGTTGAAAAAGTATTCCAGGTGAAGCTGGTTGAGAGAATGCCAAGAGTGTGCAAAGCTGTCATCAAGGCAAAGGGTGACTACTTTGAAGATTCTAAAATCTAAAATATATTTTGATTTGTTGAACACTTTTTTGGTTACTACATGATTTCATATGTGTTATTTCACAGTTTTGATGTCTTCACTATTATTCTACAATGTAGAAAATAGTAAAAATAAAGAAAAACCCTTGAATGAGTAGGTGTGTCCAAACTTTTGACTGGTACTGTATATATATTAGGTACACAGTTTTAAAGTGCAGCACAACAGACTGAGTGCTATCCTGTCTTGTCAAAAAAATCCAATACATTGCAATAACTGCTTGAAGGTAGGACCAGACCAATTTTACTTGAACACTTCACAGCAAATTGGCCAGTGTTGATTAATCAGTGTAACATTTCTAGTGTTGATTCAGGAGTTAAATGCACTATGTAGGAGTGAAATTAACAATCAGTGGTGTAGAATAACCCCCAATGTTGGTGTTAATAACCAGAGTTATTGTTTTAGACTTCGGAGAGTAAAACAATCCCATCAAAACAACGATCAACAGTATCATATTTCCCAGCATGCTCTATTGCAGGTAGATTTTTGGGGGGGATTGTTTTTAATATCTGTGTTTTTGCATGTACATTGATTGATTTGATTAATCTTATGCTACACAAAGATAAATAACATAAAATGTTCTAAACTAATCCAATCAGTTAGTTAGATTTATTTTACCCATTACTGAAATGGTTGTTCTGGTTTAAAGAGTTTAGGTAGTCTTTTTAGCAATTTTCTTAAATCTGACATTCATTCTGAATGCAGGTTACGGGTGAATAAAATTCCAACTGTTGGATATCCTAACTCTAGCAGGATTCCAATAGGAATTACTCATCCCTTTGCAAGCCAGCATAATGTGACTTGCAGGCCTGATGTGGTTTTCTACTGTGTTAGGGTAAAACTAGGCCATCAAAGTAAGGCCTTATGATATATGTATTGTATTGTCATAGAGTTTAATTTTAATCATAGCATTTGCCTAGGTACTCACTTGTTGAAAGCCACAGGCCTGTAGCCCTTTCCTGCAGTCAAATGACCTAGTGGCCTCATGGGTGAAATGTTATTAATATCTTTCATAATTTCGTAATTAATCAACATTATTTGAAAAAACTCGCAGAATATCCGGTGTTTCTATGTCAAACAGTTTTGTTATATTTGAGTCTTCTGTGATGTATATAAAGTGTAATATTGGGATGCAAACTCAAAATTGAATACATTTCAACTCTATATCTGACGTGGTGTCTTCTTTTTTTTTAAGCATGTGTGTGAGGTATATACTTTTGTTTCAAAGTAGATTTGTTTAAGACTACCAAGAAACACTCTGTGTGAACCTGATTTAGTCCACTGCAGTAAAAGTTTAAAAGGTAAGAATTCAATAATGATGTCTCCGTCACTAACAAATACAGTCATGGGTTGTAACTATACAATTCACTCGAAAAGAAAAGGCCCATCCAGTGTTAAAACAACACCCCAAAATGATTTACTGTAACACTGCAGGTGTTAATTTCTTACACTGAGAAAGTGTAACAGAGTCAGCACTAATCAAAGTGAGTCCAGTTTACTCTAAATCAAGTGTTATGTTTTACACTGTAGATGTTGCGTATTACTCTAGAGTAGAGCTGTGCAAACACCACAATCAAGTTCATTTGAATACTTTAAGAGTTGAATGGGGAACACTGTAACAGAGTTAAATCTTCAACACTTTCAAAAGTGTTATTTTAACAACAGTTCAGTGGGACTCATATGTTCACTGAAAATAGTGTACATTTAGCACTTTCAGAATTAAATGTACACCATTGATTTTGCTGTGTTGATAAATTATAAATGTAAGGGTGTTTTCACATATAGTCTTCTTTAAAAGAACCGATCTCAGTTCTCTTTAAAGTGAACTCTGGGGATAAAACCCCCCCAAAAAACTCAGTTCTCTTTTGTATTCACAATGCCCTTGCTTTTGAATGAGGACTCAACTCTTTTGCCAGTTCACTTCACCTATTTTGTGGTCCGAGTCTTCTTTGCATTCACATTGCTATGTTTGGAAAGTAACCAAGATCTTTGTCCAACATTCACTAAATGCACTCTGGGTTTTTACAAAGTGCAGGACAAGCCTTTCCATCAGAACGTGATATCGGACAGCTATATATACCTACTCACATTTTGGAAGCTAATAGATTGCATTTAGTTAAAAGATGTGACATAATAATTATAATCAGAAGATAGTATTAATTGGTAACAGAATAAATAGCAGAAGAATAACTGCAGATTAAATAATGCTGTAATTGAAAATTGTACACTCAATGTAGGCTACTGCCCCTTTAAGAGCTATAATAGATTTTGTATCCTGTGTTGTGATTCTCACCAAATATGTTGTTGTATTCTCACACTATTCAAACCCCACAAACGAATAAACAGCTTATGAAGCTCTCTTTATAGATCACATATTGCAAACAAATAATATGAACTAAAAACTCAACAAATATTTTGGAATCCTAGACAATCCCTAATCAATATAAAAAACAGCATACATCTTTTTCTGCAAACCGACACATCATCATCATCTTCACTCTTTTTTTGGCACCATTGTGAGGGGTTATGGCAGGGGAAATGGTATTACAGAATTCTAGTGTGTGGGAATAATGACAATCGAAACTTGGGAGCTTTGTGTTCACATTGCCCCTAAAAAAGGGAACTGGACCGAGGAATTCAAGCGAACCGAACTCTGACCACCTCTCGAGATGGTCTCAGTTAGGTTCGCTTCGGGGGCACTTTTGAAGGTTCTGGTTCATTTGGAGTGTTCACACTGGAAAAAAAATTCAGCAAACTGCAAAGTTCACAAAAATTGGCTGAAAGGGACCAAGTGTGAAAACACCCTAAGATATTGGAAGGTTTTCAGTAATTCTGGTTACTGCCAGAACAAAATGCAATGAAGCTATACATCATGTCAGGTAAACTAGTGCCTTTACCACTTGAGATGGCACAATTAACACTGTTCAATACATCCATGCATCCTTCCACAACACCAAGCACATTCTCTGCTGTTTCTCAGCCTTTATAGAGCTTGGGTCAAAGCCAAGTTCATCCATTGACAAATGCTGAGAAACTAATGACATTTACCCTCAAGTAGAGTGGGGAAAAAAAGTATTTAGTCAGCCACCAATTGTGCAAGTTCTCCCACTTAAAAAGATGAGAGGCCTGTAATTTTCATCATAGGTACACATCAACTATGACAGACAAATTGAGGAAAAAAAATCCAGAAAATCACATTGTAGGATTTTTAATGAATTTATTTGCAAATTATGGTGGAAAATAAGTATTTGGTCACCTACAAACAAGCAAGATTTCTGGCTCTCACAGACCTGTAACTTCTTCTTTAAGAGGCTCCTCTGTCCTCCACTCGTTACCTGTATTAATGGCACATGTTTGAACTTGTTATCAGTATAAAAGACACCTGTCCACAACCTCAAACAGTCACACTCCAAACTCCACTATGGCCAAGACCAAAGAGCTGTCAAAGGACACCAGAAACAAAATTGTAGACCTGCACCAGGCTGGGAAGACTGAATCTGCAATAGGTAAGCAGCTTGGTTTGAAGAAATCAACTGTGGGAGCAATTATTAGGAAATGGAAGACATACAAGACCACTGATAATCTCCCTCGATCTGGGGCTCCACGCAAGATCTCACCCCGTGGGGTCAAAATGTTCACAAGAACGGTGAGCAAAAATCCAAGTACCACACGGGGGGACCTAGTGAATGAACTGCAGAGAGCTGGGACCAAAGTAACAAAGCCTACCATCAGTAACACACTACGCCGCCAGGGACTCAAATCCTGCAGTGCCAGACGTGTCCCCCTGCTTAAGCCAGTACATGTCCAGGCCCGTCTGAAGTTTGCTAGAGTGCATTTGGATGATCCAGAAGAGGATTGGGATAATGTCATATGGTCAGATGAAACCAAAATAGAACTTTTTGGTAAAAACTCAACTCGTCGTGTTTGGAGGACAAAGAATGCTGAGTTGCATCCAAAGAACACCATACCTACTGTGAAGCATGGGGGTGGAAACATCATGCTTTGGGGCTGTTTTTCTGCAAAGGGACCAGGACGACTGATCCGTGTAAAGGAAAGAATGAATGGGGCCATGTATCGTGAGATTTTGAGTGAAAACCTCCTTCCATCAGCAAGGGCATTGAAGATGAAACGTGGCTGGGTCTTTCAGCATGACAATGATCCCAAACACACCGCCCGGGCAACGAAGTGGCCTAGCCAGTCTCCAGATCTCAACCCCATAGAAAATCTTTGGAGGGAGTTGAAAGTCTGTGTTGCCCAGCGACAGCCCCAAAACATCACTGCTCTAGAGGAGATCTGCATGGAGGAATGGGCCAAAATACCAGCAACAGTGTGTGAAAACCTTGTGAAGACTTACAGAAAACGTTTGACCTGTGTCATTGCCAACAAAGGGTATATACAGTGGGGAGAACAAGTATTTGATACACTGCCTATTTTGCAGGTTTTCCTACTTACAAAGCATGTAGAGGTCTTTAATTTTTATTATAGGTACACTTCAACTGTGAGAGATGGAATCAAAAAAAAAAAAAAAAAATGACATTGTATGATTTTTAAGTAATTAATTTGCATTTTATTGCATGACATAAGTATTTGATCACCTACCAACCAGTAAGAATTCCGGCTCTCACAGACCTGTTAGTTTTTCTTTAAGAAGCCCTCCTGTTCTCCACTCATTACCTGTATTAACTGCACCTGTTTGAACTCGTTACCTGTATAAAAGACACCTGTCCACACACTCAATCAAACAGACTCCAACCTCTCCACAATGGCCAAGACCAGAGAGCTGTGTAAGGACATCAGGGATACAATTGTAGACCTGCACAAGGCTGGGATGGGCTACAGGACAATAGGCAAGCAGCTTAGTGAGAAGGCAACAACTGTTGGCGCAATTATTAGAAAATGGGAGAAGTTCAAGATGACGGTCAATCACCCTCAGTCTGGGGCTCCATGCAAGATCTCACCTCGTGGGGCATCAATGATCATGAGGAAGGTGAGGGATCAGCCCAGAACTACACGGCAGGACCTGGTCAATGACCTGAAGAGAGCTGGGACCACAGTCTCAAAGAAAACCATTAGTAACACACTACGCCGTCATGGATTAAAATCCTGCAGCGCACGCAAGGTCCCCCTGCTCAAGCCAGCGCATGTCCAGGCCCGTCTGAAGTTTGCCAATGACCATCTGGATGATCCAGAGGAGGAATGGGAGAAGGTCATGTGGTCTGATGAGACAAAAATAGAGCTTTTTGGTCTAAACTCCACTCGCCGTGTTTGGAGGAAGAAGAAGGATGAGTACAACCCCAAGAACACCATCCCAACCGTGAAGCATGGAGGTGGAAACATCATTCTTTGGGGATGCTTTTCTGCAAAGGGGACAGGACGACTGCACCGTATTGAGGGGAGGATGGATGGGGCCATGTATCGCGAGATCTTGGCCAACAACCTCCTTCCCTCAGTAAGAGCATTGAAGATGGGTCGTGGCTGGGTCTTCCAGCATGACAATGACCCGAAACACATAGCCAGGGCAACTAAGGAGTGGCTCCGTAAGAAGCATCTCAAGGTCCTGGAGTGGCCTAGCCAGTCTCCAGACCTGAACCCAATAGAACATCTTTGGAGGGAGCTGAAAGTCTGTATTGCCCAGCGACAGCCCCGAAACCTGAAGGATCTGGAGAAGGTCTGTATGGAGGAGTGGGCCAAAATCCCTGCTGCAGTGTGTGCAAACCTGGTCAAGACCTACAGGAAACGTATGACCAAACAAAGGTTTCTGTACCAAATATTAAGTTCTGCTTTTCTGATGTATCAAATACTTATGTCATGCAATAAAATGCAAATTAATTACTTAAAAATCATACAATGTGATTTTCTGGATTTTTGTTTTAGATTCCGTCTCCCACAGTTTAAGTGTACCTATGATAAAAATTACAGACCTCTATATGCTTTATAAGTAGGAAAACCTGCAAAATCGGCAGTGTATCAAATACTTGTTCTCCCCACTGTAACAAAGTATTGAGAAACTTTTGTTATTGACCAAATACTTATTTTCCACCATAATTTGCAAATAAATTCATAAAAAATCCTATAATGTGATTTTCAGGATTTTTTTTACAGGCCTCTCTCATCTTTTTAAGTGGGAGAACTTGCACAATTGGTGGCTGACTAAATACTTTTTTTCAGCACTGTATCTTGTTACCGTAGAGCTAAGTTCTTTTAAATAGCAGGTGCTATTTAATTTCACATTTATTTGTTATGCAAACGAGAACAAAAGCTTAAAACACTAATCCTGTATTGGAAACAGAAAATATATTTTAGACATACAGTTGAAGTCGTAAGTTTACATACACTTAGGTTGGAGTCATTAAAACTTGTTTTTCAACCACTAGACACATTTCTTGTTAACAAACTATAGTTTTAGCAAGTCGGTTAGGACATCTACTTTGTGCATGACACAAGTAATTTTTCAGACAGATTATTTCACTTTTAATTCACTGTATCACAAGGTGTTTAGACGCCTATTGAGGGAGCCGTTCCCTTGTGATGATTTAAAAGCTTGCTTCATCATTTGGACAAACCTTTCAGCAAGGCCGTTCGTTGCAGGGTGATACGGCTCTGACTTGATGTGCTGAATTCCATTTGCTTACATGAGTGACCGGAACTCTTCAGACACCAGTTGAGGGCCATTATCACTAACGAGTTGCGTTGGCAAGCCGAAGCAACTGAAAATTGGCCGTAGCTCTTTGATGGTTCTCTCCGCTGAGGTGCTCTTCATCACTGTGACCTCAGGCCATTTGCTGTGTGCGTCAACTGCGACTAAAAACATACGATCCTCCAGTGGGCCTGCATAGTCTATGTGGACTCGCTGCCAAGGCTCCTCTGGGAAGTCCGATGGGTGTAGTGGCGCTAGCTGAGGCATGTTCCTCATCTTTTGACATGCAGAACATGACTTGACCTTGTCTTCGATAGCTGCATCCAGACCTGGCCACCAAAAGTAGCTGCGTGCAATCTCCTTCATTCGCACCATGCCACAGTGCCCTGAATGGAGTTCTTCAAGCACCTGCCTTCTCAGTGGCGGCGGTATGATGACTCGAAAACCCCATAGCAAGCATCCAAACTGAAATGTGAGCTTGTTTCTCCTCACTAGGTAAGGTTGTAGGCTGTCCGACATCTCTCCTTCTTTTCCACGAGTGACAATGTCCACGACCTCAGGCATCACTGGATCAGTGTGGGTGAACTTTTTCACTTGGACAGATGTAACTGGGGCGTTCGTCACTTCCTTGAAGTAGAAGATTTCAGCCTGGGAGTGCTCAGTGTGTGCGACAGGTAAAGAAAGCCTTGAGAGGCCATCTGCATTGCAGTGCTGCTCAGACCTTCTGTACTTGATATCGTACTGGTGAGCAGATAACAATAACGCCCATCGATGCATGCGGCTGGCTGCAAGCGACGGAATGCCGGTGTGGGGACCAAAGATGGAGGTGAGGGGTCTATGGTCCGTCAGCAGTGTGAATCGTCGGCCAAACAGAAACTGATGAAATGTCTTAACTCCAAACACAATGGCGAGTGCTTCACGCTCTATCTGTGCATAATTGCTCTCGGCTTTACTTAAGGTCTGTAATGCGAAAGCAATTGGCCTTTCTTCGCCTGATGGCATGATGTGTGAGACAACCGCACCAACGCCATAAGGCGATGCATCACATGCCAACTGTAATGGCAAGTTGGGGTTGAAGTGGGTTAGGGCCTCTGACTGAGCTAAGGCTGTTTTCACTTTCTTGAAGGCCTCCTCACATCTCTCTGTCCACTTCCACTGTTTGGTTTTGTTCAAAAGTTAATGCAGTGGCTTTAACATGTTAGCTAGGTTTGGCACAAACTTTGCGTAGTATGTCAGTAGTCCTAAGAATGATCTCAGCTGACTCACGTTCTGTGTCGATGGAGCTTCTGCAACGGCCTTCACCTTCGATGGCGCCTTGTGGAGCCCTGCACTGTCGATGACGTGGCCTAGGTACTCAACAGAGGACCGGATTTGTCCTTCCGGAGCCCCCAGACCGTACTCCTCCAATCTCTGTAGTGTAGCGTTCAGGTTTCTCAGGTGCTCCTGCTCGTCTTTGCCGGTGATGAGTAGATCATCGAGGTAACATTGGACCCCGGTGAGCCCGCTCAGTATCTTGTCCATAGCTCTCTGAAACAAGGCCAGAGCTGAGGTGATTCCAAAAGGAAGCCTCCGGTACCTGTACAGTCCTTTGTGAGTCACTATGGTCAACAGTTCTTGTGACTCTTGGTCCACATGCATCTGTAGATAGGCCTGACATAAGTCTATGTTACTGAATTTTTGTCCTCCAGCTAAACCAGAAAAGAGGACGTCAATGAGGGGTAGTGGATATTTTTCAGCAGTCAAGACTGCGTTAATGGTGACTTTGAAATCACCACAGAGTCTGAGTGATCCATCTTTTTTTATGACTGGACAGGTCTAGCTTTGAAGCATTTTGGCTTGCTGTCTGGTTTCACGGTCAGTTTAATTGTTATGTCCTTCATACTGCCAAGTTCTCCTTTGAACACATCAGCGTGTTTCCTCAATATCCCTTGTAGGTTTGTGTCCTCTTTTACAACCATGTGAATTACCTGCCAGTTTAGTTTGATCTTTGCCAGCCATGTGCGTCCTAGCAATGCTGGATGGTTGCCTTTCACAATGTAGAGTGGTAGCTTTACCTTCTGTTTGTTGAGCTCCACTGTAACAATCACGCTTCCTCTCACTGGAACAATCTCACCGGTGTATGTTTTCAGCGTCATCTTTGTGGGCTGTAGTGTGAGGTGATGTAGTTTCTCCTTGTATACAGCCTCAGACAGCAAAGATATGGCTACTCCAGTGTCCACTTGCATCCGTACTGCGTTTCCATCCAGTAGCGGTGTCACCCAGTACCCGTATCCATTGTCTGAAATTGACATAACATGCATAGATTCTTCTCCTTCAGATAGGGTTTCACTCTGTTCATCCTCTGTGTGCTCCATTTTATGCACTCACTTTTTGTTCTTCCTGAAGTCGCTTTTCCTTTGTTCAGTACTTTTGTTTGATTGTGTCTTTTTGTTTTTACATGCACGTTCGATGTGACCCTTTTTTCCACAAATTCTGCAGTCTAACTCTTTGCACCAACACTCCTCTGCTTGGTGACCTGGTTTCCCACAGCGATAGCATGGCTTCCCATCTCCTGCCTTGTTTTTTAATTCCTTAGACACCTTATGCACTATGGTCGATGCACTTAGCTGTTGTGCGCCTTTATTTGCCATTTCCATTGACGTACTTACTTCTATTGCTCTCTGCAATGTTAAGTTACTCTCAGTCAAAAGGCATTTCTGAATTGCCTCGCTGCGCATGCCACACACTAACCTATCACGTATAGTGTCACTCATTGATCGCCCAAATTCACAGTGTTCAGATAACTGTTTCAATACAGCCACAAACTGTGAGATTGATTCCCCCTCCTCATGATTTCTCTTATGAAACTGGAATCTCTCTGCGATTATCAATGGTTTGGGAGAATAATGTCCTTTTAAGGTAGCCACAATTTCATCATATGATTTATCACCAGGTTTTTCAGGCATTACTAGGCTGCGCAGTAGATTGAATGTTTTTCCTCCCATAACAGTCAAAAATGTTGGCACAATGACTTCTGCTTTAATTCCATTTGCCAACACAAAGTACTCAAAACGTTCTGTTTAAGAACTCCATTGTTCCACAGATTCATCAAATGTTCCTATATTTCCAATCAATGCAGACATTTTCGGTTTATTTTTCTTACTTTTAACTCACGATGACTTCACTTTCTCCCGCAGCGAAACTCTTCCTATCCCTCGAGGCTCTCGTTGCTGTGACATCAAAGGCTAGCTAGCATCACTCGACTGGCTAGCTCCACGTTATGTTTGCGTCTTTCTACAGCGAGAATTTTTTTTTAACGAATTTAACTCAGACTTTCTGCCGAAGACGATGAGCACCAACGTGACAACGTTTCTTCCTCATCGCCAGTTTTGTTGTATAGCACACTGTATTACTTATACAACTAATATAAGGACAGGACATGAGACGGGAGTAGAAATTAACGTGGGCATTGTTTTAATGTGTTTACATTTTCATTTACATTTTTTACATTTACATTTTTGTCATTTAGCAGATGCTCTTATCCAGAGTGACTTACAAATTGGTGCATTCACCTTATGATAGCCAGTGGGACAACCACTTTACAATATATCAACAACAACAAAATTGTGGGGTGTGGGAGGGGGAGGGTAGAAGGATTACTTTTATCCTATCCCAGGTATTAAAGAGGTGGGGTTTCAAGTGTCTCCGGAAGGTGGTGAGTGACTCCGCTGTCCTGGCATCGTGAGGAGCTTGTTCCACCATTGGGGTGCCAGAGCAGCGAACATTTTTGACTGGGCTGAGCGGGAACTGTGCTTCCGCAGAGGTAGGGGGGCCAGCAGGCCAGAGGTGAACGCAATGCCCTCATTTGGGTGTAGGGACTGATCAGAGCCTGAAGGTACGGAGGTGCCGTTCCCCTCACAGCTCCGTAGGCAAGCACCATGGTCTTGTAGCAGATGCGGGCTTCAACTGGAAGCCAGTGGAGTGTGCGGAGGAGCGGGGTGACGTGAGAGAACTTGGGAAGGTTGAACACCAGATGGGCTGCAGTGTTCTGGATGAGTTGTAGGGGTTTAATGGCACAGGCAGGGAGCCCAGCCAACAGCGAGTTTCACAGGAAGAACATTCCAAGCATTTCAACGTAGGTAAGCAAGGGGGGGTTACAGGTGCCCTAAAGGGACAAAACTAGAATATATACACAACAGGGACAAAGATCGTACATTTTGGAGAAATGTCCTCTGGTCTGATTAAACAAAAATAGAACTGTTTGGCCATAATGACCATCGTTATGTTTGGAGGAAAAAGGTTGGTAGCTTGCAAGCCGAAGAACACCATCCCAACCGTGAAGCACGGGGATGGCAGCATCATGCTGTGGGGGTGCTTTGCTGCAGGAGGGACTGGTGCACTTCACAAAATAGATGGCATCATGAGGAAGGAAAATTAGGTGGATATATTGAAGCAACATCTCAAGACATCAGTCAGGAAGTTAAAGCTTGGTCACAAATGGGTCTTCCAAATGGACAATGACCCCAAGCATACTTCCAAAGTTGTGGCAAAATGGCTTAAGGACAACAAAGTCAAGGTATTGGAGTGGCCATCACAAAGCCCTGACCTCAATCCTATAGAAGATTTGTGGGCAGAACTGAAAAAGCGTGTGCGAGGAAGGAGGCCTACAAACCTGATTCAGTTACACCAGCTCTGTCAGGAGGAATGGGCCAAAATTCACCCAACTTATTGTGGGAAGCTTGTGGAAGGCTACCCGAAACATTTGACCCAAGTTAAACAATTTAAAGGCAATGCTACCAAATACTAA
This sequence comes from Coregonus clupeaformis, assembly GCF_020615455.1. Taxonomy (NCBI): domain Eukaryota; kingdom Metazoa; phylum Chordata; class Actinopteri; order Salmoniformes; family Salmonidae; genus Coregonus; species Coregonus clupeaformis. Next base: position 20,294,330 of record NC_059204.1, on the reverse strand, counting down.
TTGAGTGTATGTGAACTTCTGACCCACTGGGAATGTGATGAAAGAAATAAAAGCTGAAATAAATCATTCTCTCTACTATTATTCTGACATTTCACATTCTTAAAATAAAGTGGTGATTCTAACTGACCTAAAACAGAGAATCTTTGCTAGGATTAAATGTCAGGAATTGTGAAAAACAGAGTTTAAATGTATTTGGCTAAGGTGTATGTAAACTTCCGACTTCAACTGTAGGTGTGTCTTTGAGATTGCTGAATATTTGATACTGAAAGTGTATTGTGATTCAGTATAAGCTCTGCCCACACACAAATCCTGTGGTCCTCCGGAGCTACTGTGAGGTACCTAGCAGATTAACAACGAAAGGCCGCTTTTAATGGGCAAAAATGTGTCTTCGCAAATCTTCCCAAATCCTCCTTACACTCCCTCAGAAGAGCTCATGCACCGCGATTTATTAAGGCGGAAGGTACTGTGCCAACATTTTGGCCTGATCTCATTTAAAACGCATGACACTTTCTTAGTCTATATGGATGGTACATAAAAATATACTTTTGTTGGAACAGCACCGTGGGGAGTCATTGTGAGCTGATGATTCAATCAATCTTTCAATCTGTAGTACTATTGTGTACCATTTTATAAACCTTAAAATATAATATATTTCGTAATCATACACAATATTTAAAACATGACTATAGTAATGAAAGAATAGTAATATGCTGCATACAATATTCAAACATAATGCATGACTATAAATAATCCATAGTCCATGGCTGGAGGATGACCGTGTTGTTGAAGAGGTCTGCAAGTCAGTCCAACCCACTATGCTGGTCACCAGGTGACCTTGCCCTAAACGGTGCTGACGTACCACCACGCTGACTCATCGCTCGGCGTCACTGAGCATATATGGTCTGTTTACACACCAGATGGACACTATTCTGCACGCATAGAACAAGAATATGTACAGCACTTCCAATTCACTCATTCAACCCCTCTCCTCTGCCCTGCAACTCTACCCCAGGTAATTGTTGTAATGGCAATGTGTTCTCATGCAGTTGTCTTACCTGGTAAAATATTGGTTAGACAAATAAGACTTCCGCCCGGCCTATGATAGTATACTTTTAAGACCCTTATTTTCAAGTGAATACAGCCTATTATCCTGCAGAAGCCTAAGTACTTGGTCATTTCTGATTCTGATAGTGACTCATTCAGATGATTTCCATGGTTTGCTGATGTTACCAGACGCTCTACTCATTTGTCACAAGTTAAATGACAGCCTTGTTTCTTCCCATCCCTCTAACTAACAATAGAGGGGAAACAGAAAGGCAAACTACAAAGCATTCTGTTTTATCTAATGTTAGGAGCATTGATTGTGTGCTATTGTAAGCCCCCGTGCTTAAAAAGGAAGTCCCAAGTCCAACAGTAATTAATCCGCTGAGGCATCTGAGTATTAATGATCTTAGGACTTAATGAATTACGCCAACAATTTAATTAATGAAATGCCAATTCTATTTGTTCAGATGGATATGTTTAATTTCCAGTCTCGGTGGAAGGCAGTCGATTGCAGGTTGTGAAAGAGTACCTGAGGAATAATAATTTAGTCTGGGGCCGGGGAACCATGGACAGCTCCACTCTCGACTTCAATTTCTCTCAGTTTCAGTTCCCCCCATTAATTAACCAATCAAAGTTCGCCAAACACAGTGAAAACAAGTGTAAATAGTTTCTATTTGCCGATAAATGTATCTCACAGCAAATAGATAGAATCTAGAAAGTGGACCGTGGTTAATGCCACTCATTTTAAATTAAGTCAATTGAATTGAGGTAGGTATGTGAAATAGATAAACCTTATTCGTTTTTAGATACCGGTAGTTCATCAAGAAAAGTTCAACAATGACTCCATGGTCATCTGTTTTGTACTCTCCTTTTAATGTTAGATGTAATAAACGTAATACTATCACTAAATCCAAGTGTACAAGACAGTAATGCAGAACCATAAAAACAAGGCAGCTGTCCACTGGGCACAAACTGATTAAATCAAGGTTGTTTCAGCATAATTTGTCAACATATTGTGATGTGAAATCTCTTTGGAAAATAACTTTGGATTTCAAAAAAAGTAATCAACTGTTGTTTTGAGGGTGACATTTCAAACACAGGAGTATGTAATCATGGTAACCACATTTCAACATAGACAAACCTTGTATAAAATATGTTGAATTTGTACCTTTAAAACAACGTCAGATCTTCAACGTTATATCCATTATAAAAAATAAAAAAAAGACTGGGCAGCACCTCCTACTGGAGAATTGATCTATCTACAGCTACCCTTTGGTATCCCATCCAGGGTTTTAACCAAGCCCAGTCCTGCTTAGCTTTGACATTTGCCACTGACTATTACCAATGTGATATCGTTAGAATGATTGTTGTGAGATCTCCACTTAAAAATGAAATATACTCAACCAGAATATAAACGCAACACGTAAAGTGTTGGTCCCATGTTTCATGAGCTTAAATAAAAGATCCCAGAAATCCTTATTTCCCTCAGATTTTGTGCACAAATTTGTTTACATGTGTTAGTGAGCATTACACAGGTGCACCTTGTGCTGGGGAGAATAAAAGGTCACTCTAAAATGTGCAGTATTGTCACACAACACAATGCCACAGATGTCTCAAGTTTTGAGGGGGCATGCAATAGGCATGCTGACTGCAGAATGTCCACCAGAGCTGTTGCCAGATAATTTAATGTTCATTTCTCTACCATAAGCCGCCTCCAATGTCGTTTTAGAGAATTGGCAGTACGTCCAACCGGCCTCACAACCGCAGACCACGTGTAACCCAGGACCTCCACATCCGGCTTCTTCATCTGAGACCAGCCACCCGGACAGCTGATGAAACTGTGGGTTTGCACAAACTGTCAGAAACCGTCCCTGGGAAGCTCATCTGCGTGCTCGTCATCCTCACCAGGGTCTTGACCTGACTGCAGTTTGAGGAGTCTGCTCTTCACGGATTAATCCCGGTTTCAACTGTAATGGGCAGATGGCATCGTGTAGGCGGGTGGTTTGCTGATGTCAATGTTGTGAACAGAGTGCCCAATGGTGGCGGTGGGGTTATGGGGGGCATAAGCTACGGACAACGAACACAATTGCATTTTATCGATGGCAATTTGAATGCACAGAGATACCGTGATGAGATCCTGAGGCCCTTTGTAGTGCCATTCATCCGCTACCATCACCTCATGTTTCAGCATGATAATGCACGTCCCCATGTCTCAAGGATCTGTACACAATTCCTGGAAGCTGAATATTGTCCCAGTTCTTACATGCATACTCACCAAACATGTCACCCATTGAGCATGTGTGGGATGCCCTTGATCCACGTTTACGACAGCGTGTTCCAGTTTCCGCCAATATCCAGCAAATTTGTACAGCCATTGAAGAAGAGTGGGACAACATTCCACATGCCACCGTCAACAGCCTGATGAACTCGAAGGAGATGTGTCGCGCTGCATGAGGCAAATGGTGGTCACACCAGATACTGACTGGTTTTCTGATCCATGCCCCTACTTTTTTTTAAAGGGATCTGTGACCAACAGATGCATATCTGTAATCCCAGTCATGTGAAATCCATAGATTAGGGCCTAATTTATTTATTTCAATTGACTAATTTCCTTATATCAGTGGTCACCAACCGGTTGATCCGATCGACTGGTCGATCTCCAAGCCATTCCTAGCTGATCACCAAACATTTCTGTAAAAAACCCAACAATAAAGCCTTGCGTTCCTATTTTTTTAATTTTATTTTGCGCTGTTGACCGTAGGTGCACTTGGTTCAGCAGCGCTAGCACCGGGAAGCCAAAGTGTTCCCATTTCATGTGTCTGAAGGTAGAACTCCACTTATCCTGCAGCACCTGAGAGCAAATCAAGTGCACCTATAGGCCTACCGCTGGCCAATCAGAGAGCTCAGATCACGTTTCCTCTGGCCATGGACTGTAAAAATAAGCCTCGAACGCACAGCAAAGTTGATAATGTGAGATTTCAAAACTTTTAAAATCATGACTAGATCACGACTCAACGAACATAGCAAAGAACTGCTGCTTTTATGAGTAAGTTTATGTTTAAGTTGTTATTCAGCACTGTCAACACTGTTCAACAGTTTTGTAAGCCATAAAATGCGCGTTTCGAAAAGCTTGCTTTGTTATTATTTGTGGCTTGTGTCTTTCTTAATATCGAGGCATATTGCACTTTCTCTGATCATAGGAGTAACAACATGAATTGGTGCATGAGGCAGAAATAATGCAGTGCGACTTGAGTTTCGCCATCAGCTGGAAGACTGAATCCCCCTTTTCTCAGCTGAGGGAGAGAGAGAGGAGGTACAGGGAGTCGGGTGAGAGGCAGCCTCACCACTGCTCCCTACCTGGCCTCAGACTGACCATCAGATGCAGGCTATCAGTCCAGTAAAAAAAAATGCTAATTATTATGCTCACTCAGCTGTGCCTCACAAGTAATACAACAAATTATCTATTACCAGTGTGATCATATACCTAAAGCAGTGGAGGCTGCTGAGGGCACATAATAATGGCTGGAAACCATGTGTTTGATGTTGTTGACACCTTTCCACTTATTCCGCTCCAGAAATTACCATGTGCCCATCCTCCCCAATTAAGGTGCCACCAACCTGTTGAAATACAATTTCAAAATGGTCTGAGAAGAACAACATTGGCAGGGCAATTCAAGCATAGTCAATATGCAGTGATAATGTATTGGGCCTATAGCCTACTTGTCACGGTTTCGGCCGAGGCGGCCCCTCCTCCTTGTTCGGGCAGGTTTCGGCGGTCGTCGTCTCCGGAGTACTAGCTGCCACCGTTCTATGTTTCTTGTTTGATTGGTTTTGTCTGTTTGTCACACCTGTTTTGTGTTATGTCTCATTAAGCACCCTATTTAGTTCCTTGTTGTTAGTTAGGTGTTGTGTGTAATTGTTTCCTTGTCGTGTTGCTGCGCTACCTATTTTGGTGCGCTATTTAGTAGTTTGCCTCCTTGTTGTTTTTAGGAGAGATTTACGCACATGTTTAGTGCGCCCGTTTGGTTACGCCTGTGCTCGCTTTTCTCGCCTCCGGGCTGTTCTTGGATTATTTTGTGTTGATTCTACTAAAGACTTTGTTTGGATATACTTCTGCGTCCTGCGCCTGATTCCACACCACACCTACCTACAGCAACTCTTGACAGAATTACACACCACATATGGAATCAGCAGGAGCACCCACCGACATCATGGAGGAGCGTCTTCGTGGTCAAGAGGATCGAATCAACCAGATCGGGCACGCCTTGGACCGCGTCATGAACACCCTCCATCGATGGGAGACAAGCGGGGTACCCACACCCCCCACCTATCGCACCATCACCATCGGACAGCCCGCCCGTCCAACTACCGGAACCCAGTGGGATTCGGCTCTCGCTCCCGAGGGCGTACGACGGCACCGCTGCCGGGTGTCAGGGGTTCCTATTACAAGTGGAGCTCTACCTTGCCACCATACACCCAGCGCCCTCGGGATACGAGAGCGTTTCCGCCCTCATCTCCTGTCTCACCGGCAAGGCGTTGGAGTGGGCCAACGCCGAATGGAGGGGAATAGACGCCGCCACAGTCACCTATGCGGAGTTCTCCCGCCGCTTCCGTGCTGTCTTCGACCATCCACCAGAGGGGAAGGCGGCGGGGAGCGTCTATTCTACCTCCGACAGGGGATGAGGAGCGCTCAAGAGTTTGCGCTGGAGTTCCGGACTCTGGCGGCAGATGCAGGGTGGAATGAGAGGGCCCTCATAGACCACTTTAGATGTAGCCTTCGGGAGGACGTCCGCAGAGAGTTAGCGTGCAGGGATACTACACTAACATTTGACCAGTTGGTGGACATGGCCATTCGGCTGGACACCCTGCTCGCGACCCGCGGGACGTCCCAGGTGGGGGCCTCCCATTCCACCCTCCAGCGCCTCCGAGCCGAGCCCGATGGAGCTTGGAGGTGCTGGCGCTAGAGGGAGGAGAGGAAGGAGCCCGAGGGGGGCAGTCTCCTGCACCAACTGTGGCCGCGGAGGGCACACCGCGGCTAGGTGCTGGGGAGGGTCCCCTGGTGAGAGAGATGGCAGGTCACACATTGGGGAGTCCTCCCAGGTGAGTAGGCGCCCTACTTACCCAGAGCTTTCTGTCGTACACATTACATTACCTGTTTGTTTCCCACAGGTTGCACCTCGTTCCCAGCATAAGGCGCTAGTCGATTCAGGCGCAGCTGGGAATTTTGTAGATCGTAAATTCTGTGTTAAGTTAGGGATTCCCCTCCTTCCAGTCGATAAGCCCTTCCCTGTACATGCCTTAGATAGTCGTCCGTTAGGATCTGGGTTGATTGGGGAGGTCACAGCGCCACTTAGGATGATGACGCAGGGGGGTCATGAGGAGACGATTCAACTCTATCTGATCGACTCTCCTGCGTATCCGGTGGTACTGGGGCTTCCCTGGTTGATTACCCATGATCCTACGATTTCGTGGCGAGAGAAGGCTCTTAAAGGGTGGTCTGCTCAGTGTGAGGGGCTATGTCTGGGTGTTTCCGTGAGGGGCGACCTCGGTGGAGAGCCCGAACCAGATGCCAGCACTGCACATTCCGCCTGAGTATGAGGATTTGGCACTCGTGTTTAGGAAGACCAGAGCGGCACGGTTGCCGCCTCATAGACAGGGGGGATTGTGCGATAGACCTCCAGATAGGAGCTGCGCTCCGCGGAGCCATGTGTATCCTTTGTCACAGGAGGAGAAAAGGGCAATGGAGACTTACATTGCCGAGTCTCTGAGACAGGGATACATACGGCCTGCCACTTCTCCCGCGTCCTCGAGCTTCTTTTTTGTGAAGAAAAAGGATGGAGGTTTGCGTCCGTGTATTGATTACCGCGGTCTCAATCAGGTGACTGTGAAATATAGTTATCCACTCCCGCTGATTGCGACCATGACGGAGTCATTACACGGGGCACGGTTCTTCACAAAATTGGACCTCAGGAGCGCATATAGCTTGGTGCGCATTAGGGAGGGCGATGAGTGGAAGACAGCATTTAGTACTACCTCCGGCCATTACGAGTATCTCGTCATGCCATATGGGTTAATGAATGCTCCATCAGTCTTCCAATCGTTTGTAGATGAGATTTTCCGGGACATGCAGGCGCAGGGAGTAGTGGTGTACATAGATGATATTCTTGTGTACAGTTCTACTTGGGCCGAGCATGTAGCCCTGGTGCGCAGGGTATTGAGGAGACTGTTGGAGCATGACCTGTATGTCAAAGCCGAGAAATGTCTGTTCTTTCAGGAGTCAGTTTCCTTTTTGGGTTACCAGTTGTCTGCGTCAGGGGTGAGAATGGAGGTGGACCGAGTGTCTGCCGTGCGTAATTGGCAAACCCCAACTACAGTTAAAGAGGTGCAGCGGTTCTTGGGTTTTGCGAATTACTACCGGAGGTTTATCCGGGGTTTTGGACAGGTGGCAGCTCCCATAACGTCTCTTCTGAAGGGGGGTCCGGTGCGCTTGCAGTGGTCGGCTGAGGCGGACAGGGCCTTTGGGAGACTGAAGGACCTGTTTACCTCGGCTCCGGTGCTGGCGCACCCGGATCCCGCTTTACCCTTCCAAGTAGAGGTGGACGCGTCTGAGGCCGGTATCGGGGCAGTTCTTTCACAACGGTCCGGCACACCACCTAAGCTCCGCCCCTGTGCTTTTTATTCTAAGAAGCTCAGTCCGGCGGAGCGGAATTATGACGTAGGGGACAGGGAGCTGTTAGCCGTAGTACAGGCCCTAAAGGTGTGGAGGCATTGGCTTGAGGGGGCTCAACACCCTTTCCTCATTCTGACCGACCACCGTAACCTGGAATACATTCGGGCAGCTAGGAGACTGAATCCTCGCCAGGCTCGATGGACTATGTTTCTCGCCCGGTTTGTGTTCAAGATCACTTACATCCCTGGGTCCCAGAACGGGAAGGCAGATGCCCTGTCCCGGCGGTATGACACGGAGGAGAGGTGCGTGGAGCCCATTCCCATACTACCGGAGTCTTGTCTGGTGGCACCGGTGGTGTGGGAAGTCGATGCGGAGATCGAGCGGGCATTACGCACCGACCCTAGCCCTCCACAGTGTCCGGTGGGTCGGACGTACGTCCCCGCTCGAGGTCCGGGATCGGCTGATTTATTGGGCTCACACGTCACCCTCCTCTGGACATCCAGGTATTGGCCGGACAGTGCACTGCCTTAGTACGAAGTACTGGTGGCCAACGTTAGCCAGGGATGTGAGGGTTTATGTCTCCTCCTGCTCAGTGTGTGCCCAGTGTAAGGCGCCCAGACACTTGCCCAGGGGTAAATTACAACCCCTGCCCGTTCCACAGCGACCCTGGTCTCACCTCTCGGTGGATTTTGTTACCGACCTTCCCTCCTCACAAGGGAATACCACCATCCTGGTCGTTGTGGATCGGTTCTCGAAGGCTTGTCGTCTCCTTCCCATGCCGGGTCTTCCTACTGCCCTACAGACCGCTGAGGCTCTATTTACTCACGTCTTCCGGCATTACGGGGTACCCGAGGATATAGTGTCCGATCGAGGCCCCCAGTTTACCTCCAGAGTGTGGAGAGCCTTTATGGAACGGTTGGGGGTCTCGGTGAGCCTTACCTCGGGTTACCACCCGGAGAGTAATGGGCAGGTCGAACGAGTCAACCAGGATGTGGGTAGGTTTCTGAGGTCATATTGTCAGGGCCGGCCGGAGGAGTGGGCGAGATATGTGCCCTGGGCCGAGATGGCACAGAACTCTCTCCGCCACTCCTCCACTAGACTAACCCCCTTTCCAGTGTGTGTTAGGGTACCAGCCGGTTCTGGCACCTTGGCATGAGAGCCAGATCGAGGCCCCTGCTGTGGATGAGTGGGTGCGGTGCTCGGAGGAGACGTGGAACGCTGCACACGTCCATCTGCAGCGAGCCATCCGTCGACAGAAGACGAGCGCCGACCTACACCGCAGTGAGGGGCCAGTGTACGCACCTGGAGATCGAGTCTGGCTCTCAACCAGAAACCTGCCCCTCCGCCTGCCCTGCCGGAAGCTGGGTCGGCGGTTTGTGGGGCCTTTTAAAGTCCTGAGGAGATTGAACGAGGTGTGTTACAGGTTACAACTGCCCATTGATTACAAGAATATTAACCCCTCGTTCCATGTGTCTCTCCTCAGGCCGGTGGTAGCTGGTCCACTCCAGGACTTTGAGATTGAGGAGACTCCTCCGCCCCCGTTGGACATCGAGGGGGCTCCGGCGTACACTGTTCGGACCATCCTGGATTCGAGACGCCGGATGGGGGGTCTCCAATATCTCGTGGAGTGGGAGGGGTACGGTCCGGAGGAGCGGTGCTGGGTGCCGAGGAGGGACATTCTGGATCCGTCCCTGCTGACCGAATTCCATCGTGGTCATCCTACGCGCCCTGCTCCGCGTCCTCCTGGTCGTCCCCAAGGCCGGGGGCGGTGCACGGCTGGAGCCGCGCGTCAAGGGGGGGGGTACTGTCACGGTTTCGGCCGAGGCGGCCCCTACTCCTTGTTCGGGCAGGTTTCGGCGGTCGTCATCTCCGGAGTACTAGCTGCCACCGTTCTATGTTTCTTGTTTGATTGGTTTTGTCTGTTTGTCACACCTGTTTTGTGTTATGTCTCATTAAGCACCCTATTTAGTTCCTTGTTGTTAGTTAGGTGTTGTGTGTAATTGTTTCCTTGTCGTGTTGCTGCGCTACCTATTTTGGTGCGCTATTTAGTAGTTTGCCTCCTTGTTGTTTTTAGGAGAGATTTACGCACATGTTTAGTGCGCCCGTTTGGTTACGCCTGTGCTCGCTTTTCTCGCCTCCGGGCTGTTCTTGGATTATTTTGTGTTGATTCTACTAAAGACTTTGTTTGGATATACTTCTGCGTCCTGCGCCTGATTCCACACCACACCTACCTACAGCAACTCTTGACACTACTGCACAAACCTCATCATTACAACATTGTTTTTAATTGGTTAATGTTGCATAGGCTTATGTTTTTTTTTGTCAGGTTTTGACTGCCTTACAGTATATGAACTGTAACTCAGTAAAATCTTTGAAATTGTTGCATGTTGCGTTTATATTGTCACTGTTGCTACCAAAGGGTAGGTTTAACAGAGCAAATAAAATCAATGATGCTATTTAGGCCTAAATAGCATTTGCAAAGTCAGTAACATACAGTATATTGTTTCTATTCAACCCAGTATTCAACTAAAAATAGACAATACATATAATTATATTTAGTGATATTGAAATGTCTTTTGTTGTCAATGCAACCAAATATCAACATTTGAAGGAGATGTAACTTCTGCCTGGATAGTTCCATTTGTGCCACTGACTTAGTCTGGCTTTAATTCCAGTTTGTCTACCAATTAATAATTGATATGTTGGATTCACGTCTCCATCTAAACCAAAAAGTTAAAGAATGGGATGAAGCCAGTGGCTCAGATGGAACTATCCAAGCAGTAGATACATCTCCTTTTAAATTGTGATATTTGGTTGTGTTGTCAACCAAACACAATTCAATATTACTTCTGTAATACAGTAAATAGCCTAAAGTTAAGGCTATCTTACAAACTAACATTAAACCTTAAAATGAGTAACACATCCATGGCCACATTTTGACATTACTGTAACAAAAAATGTCTTCCTACGTAATCATATAAAGCTTGCATGTTCAAGATAGTATAGCAAGCATACTGTAGGTTATGCGCAGGTTTGTGGAGATCTTCATAATTGCTGTAATAATCTGGGCAACATCTCGAACGGCATTGATCACTTGCATCATGTCTTAATGTAATATCAACTGCAATCCAGGTCATATGGTTCTGCTATTAGATGAAGCACAGTGATAACATTGATCTTTGTATAAATAAACAAAATATCTGACATTCTTTTTCCATCGGAATTTGATTGTGCTTTTTAATGGTTAAAAGCATAGTGATAGCACATTGGAAATTCAACTAACTTTTGTCTGTCTTTTTGAGTGAGTGAATATAGGTTGTAATCTACAGTATCAACGTCTCAACCAAATATTCCCCAGTTATCCATGTTGAAATGAGGTGGTGTGCACAGTGGATGGTCATATCTTTCTTCACATAAATTATTCAGTCCCTCTCTCCTCGCAGCTCCTTTTCAAGTGTAGTGTAACTGACAAGCTGTGTTTACTCCCAGCATGACTGTTTTATTCATGGTGAATAATCTGTGTTTGTGTGTGTGATCACTGACATATCGCTGCCTTCACTCATGCAGGGTCCACAAAGTTCCCAACGGTCTTGCAGATAATTTTTTATCCCTGACCAATGAGAGGACATTTAGGGTGAGGATTGAGGAACATCAACAAACAAGACTCTATTTGGGCAAATACTGTAAAAACATTGGGATTTATTATGGTGTCTCTGGGGGGATACAATGGTATTTTTTACATGTCAGCACAATAATTTACAGTACATAGCCAAAAAACTAAACTATTGTTTCCATTGAAATACCTTTCCCTTTGTTCATGCAGGTGATGTGCAGTAACATGGTAACCTGTAGAGTAGTCTCACAAGGTCATCTTTACAAATCTCATCTTGTTGATTGTGAGCGAAGCTTAGGTGTCCAAGGCTAACAGTAAGGGAATCAAAGGGAATTTTAAAGAGCAAATGCATATGATTGGAAGGCCCTCTCTGTCAAAAGAGCAATTTGTAAAATCAAAAGACACATCTTAATTTTTGTTCTCTCCAAATTCTCTTTAGTACTGTTCCATAACTAGTGAATGTGAATCTCTGGCTATGGGGGAAAGAGCCAGGCGGATAGATCAAAGTAGACCTGACACACTGATTCTATCACACTTTCATCAGGGAAGAGTCATCATTTTGAAATGCATTGTTGGTGACAGACCATTCTGCTCATGCTTAAGTCATGAGGAATAGTGACAGGATATTTGTCAAAAAATTAACCACAGCATAATTCTAGAACAGCTTTAATATTTCTGAGCTGGAAAAGAGACCGTACATTCCTCACAAATTTGTAAACAAAAAAAGCAATTTGCACAGGAAACTATCTGAATGTGACAGACCATTGAAAGCACACAGATTTGACATATCTATCCTATCAATTTGTGAATGTTTATTTTTTTATTGTGATCATTGCACACAAAAATATCTGTACTTTATGTGGTAACCTAACCCTATAGGTCCACTAAGTAGACTAGACTATGCCACCTTCTGTTTAATCAGAGGAAGGACCTCAACCCCCTAGAGTTGATTGACGCACCGGTGCGTCAATCAGAGTAACATCATAAAAAAATCCCCATAAGAATCTATCAGTTTAAGCTAGAGATATCTGTTTTTTGCATTGGATGCGTCTCAATCCACCGCATCCGCCAATATCGCACTTCTGCATCTGCGGTGAAAGGTGGTAGAGCTAGAGCGGTGTTTGTCAGACCATGAGACATCCCGAAAATCTGTCTTCTCATGAAAACGTCTGTAGCTTCCGAACGGTTTGACGTACACGATGGTGGTATCCGTTTTGCTCTACCATTGTCTGAAGGTAACCGGTACCGGTTTCAAAAAAATGAATGGAAGGATGAAGGTACTGTAGTTTAGTGCCTACCCAAAAAAAGGGGTTAAATATGTGTTAAAAAAATACAACAAATATTTCCTGAGCTTTTTCATATCTCCTAGATATAGGACAAACCTTGTTTCTTATGATACATTTTTTGACTGTCTTTTTTGCCATTTATGAATGTGTTATTCAATGCGTTTCTCTAGGCTACAGTAGTAAAGGCCAAATTTAATATTTTACCATTTTGTTTTTAAATATACAGTTGAAGTCGGAAATTTACATACACCTTAGCCAAATACATTTAAACTCAGTTTTTCACAATTCCTGACTTTTAATCCTAGTAAAAAATTCCCTGTCTTAGGTCCGTTAGGATTACCACTTTATTTTAAGAATGTGAAAGGTCAGAATAATAGTAGAGAGAATTATTTATTTCAGCTTTTATTTCTTTCATCACATTCCCAGTGGGTCAGAAGTTTACATACACTCAATTAGTATTTGGTAGCATTGCCTTTAAATTGTTTAACTTGGGTCAAACGTTTCGGGTAGCCTTCCACAAGCTTCCCACAATAAGTTGGGTGAATTTTGGCCCATTCCTCCTGACAGAGCTGGTGTAACTGAGTAAGGTTTGTAGGCCTCCTTGCTCGCACACGCCTTTTCAGTTCTGCCCACACATTTTCTATAGGATTGAGGTCAGGGCTTTGTGATGGCCACTCCAATACCTTGACTTTGTTGTCCTTAAGCCATTTTGCCACAACTTTGGAAGTATGCTTGGGGTCATTGTCCATTTGGAAGACCCATTTGTGACCAAGCTTTAACTTCCTGACTGATGTCTTGAGATGTTGCTTCAATATATCCACATAAGTTTCCTTCCTCATGATGCCATCTATTTTGTGAAGTGCACCAGTCCCTCCTGCAGCAAAGCACCCCTACAGCATGATGCTGCCACCCCCGTGCTTCACGGTTGGGATGGTGTTCTTCGGCTTGCAACCCTTCCCCTTTTTCCTCCAAACATAACGATGATTATTATGGCCAAACAGTTCTGTTTTTGTTTCATCAAACCAGAGGACATTTCTCCAAAAAGTACGATCTTCGTCCCCATGTGCAGTTGCAAACCGTAGTGTCACGTTCGTTGAGTAAAGGATCGGACCAAGGTGCAGCGTGGTATGCGTACATGGTCGTTTATTAATATAAACACCGACAAAATAACAAAATCCAAAAGAACGTGAAGTTCAAGAGGCTAAACATCCAACAAGCCAAACAGAAACAAGATCCCACAACATAGGTAGGCAAAATGCCCCCCCCCCAAGGTGCGACCTCCGGCCGCAAAAACCTGACTCATTAGGGGAGGGTTCGGGTGGGCATCTAGCCTCGGTTCCGGCTCCGGGCGCGACGTCGGTCTTAACCTCTTCTCCCATGCTGCCTCCCCTTTGCACGTCCGGTCTGGACCCCGGCGCGATGCTCCCCCTCTCAGACCTCCCACAATGCACCAAGCCCTTTCTGGACCCTGGTGTGGGAGACCCCGACCCTGAAGAGGGGCCGACGTCTGGTTCCGGCATGGGGGAAGAGTAGACGACCGGACCCGTACTAGGCACCGGTGAAGCGGATTTCCCCGGCTCTGGTAAGGAGCAGATAACCGGTGCTGGACTAGGCACCGGTGGAGTGGACTGCTCTGGCACTGGAGTGAAGCGGCTGACCGGAGCTGGACTAGGCACCGGTGGAGCGGACTGCTCTGGCACTGGAGTGGAGCAGCTGACCGGCGCTGGACTGGGCACCGGTGGAGCGGACTGCTCTAGCACAGGAGTGGAGCAGCTGACCGGCGCTGGACTGCAAACCGTCGCTGGAGACTCTGGACTGCAAACCGTCGCTGGAGGCTCTGGACTGCAGACCGTCGCTGGAGGCTCCGGGCCATGGACCATCACTGGAGGCTTCGTGCCATGGATCATCACTGGAGGCTTCGTGCCATGGATCATCACTGGAGGCTTCGTGCCATGGATCATCACTGGAGGCTTCGTGCCATGGATCATCACTGGAGGCTTCGTGCCATGGATCATCACTGGAGCCCGGCAAGTGCGGGGTGCTGGCACAGGACACACTGGGCTGTGAAGGCGCACTGGCGACACAGTGCATAGAGCCGGCGCAGGATATACTAGGCCGTGGAGGTGCACTGGAGGTCTGGAGCGTAGAGCTGGCACAACCCGTCCTGGCTGGATGCTCCCTTTAGCCCGGCAAGTGTGGGGCGCGGGCACAGGACGCACTGGGCTGTGAAGGCACACTGGCGACATAGTGTGTAGGACCGGCGCAGGATATACTGGACCGAGGAGGCGTACTGGAGACCAGGAGCGCTGAGCCGGCACAACCTGTCCTGGCTGGATGCTCACTTTAGCCCGGCAAGTGCGGGGCGCAGGCACCAAGCACACCGGGCTGTGAATACGCACTGGAGACATGGTGCGTATCACCTAGACAGTATTTTTTTTATGGCGGTTTTGGAGCAGTGGCTTCTTCCTTGCCGAGCGGCCTTTCAGGTAATTTTTTTACATTTTAGTAATTTAGCAGACGCTCTTATCCAGAGCGACTTACAGTTAGTGAGTGCATACATTTTTCATACCGCCCCCCTGTGGGAATCGAACCCACAACCCTGGCTTTGCAAACGCCATGCTCTACCAACTGAGCTACACGGGGTTATGTCGATATAGGACTTGTTTTACTGTGGATATAGATACTTTTGTACCTGTTTCCTCCAGCATCTTCACAAGGTCCTTTGCTGTTGTTCTGGGATTGATTTGCACTTTTCGCACCAAAGTACGTTCATCTCTAGGAGACAGAACGCGTCTCCTTCCTGAGCGGTATGACGGCTACGTGGTCCCATGGTGTTTATACTTGCGTACTATTGTTTGTACAGATGAACATGGTACATTCAGTCGTTTGGAAATTGTTTGTTAAAAACGAGTTTTAATGACTCCAACCTAAGTGTATGTAAACTTCCGACTTCAACTGTATGTCTATTGGTATGTTATGCAGATCACATGTACCATCCTCCTCCCTTACCTCTTCAATGAAAATCCCATAGGCCTCTACATTATGGACAAGGTATGTGTATGAAAACCATTATCAAAATAGTTTTTTTCATTCACATTTACCACAAAAACCAAGGTATGAATATTGTTGTGTGCATGTTTTGTTAATCATCTGTATAATTACTAATTTTTGGATTCACAGACTTCACCCTCTGTATACCTCTGATGAATATAACAGGAAACCTGTTCGATCACCATGCACTGCAAAATCATACTGGCTATGGCGTCAACATGCCAACATCAACATGCCAGAGGATATATCCATGCAACTTGAGGCTCTGCTGGGAGTTTACCTTATATTTGGATTGTTCTTATTCTGCTTTGCCACTAAAATCCTAATAAACACTGACAATTAAAATATTGTGTTATTGTTAACATTTACTTTTACATCATTTAGCAGACGCTCTTATTCAGAGCGACTTACAAATTGGTGCATTCAACTTATGATAGCAAGTGGGACAACCACTTATTTTCTTCTTTTTTTATGGGGGGTGGGGGAGGGGGGGAGAAGGATTGCTTTATACTATTCCAGGTATTCCTTAAAGAGGTAGGGTTTCAAGTGTCTCCGGAAGGTGGTCGGTGACTCCGCTGTCCTGGTGTCATTGGGGAGCTTGTTCCACCATGGGGTGCCAGAGCAGCAAATAGCTTTGACTGGGCTGAGCGGGAACTGTGCTTCTGTAGAGGTAGGGGAGCTAGCAGGCCAGAGGTGGATGAACGTAGTGCCCTCGTTTGGGTGTAGGGTCTGATCAGAGCCTGAAGGTAAGGAGGTGCCGTTCCCCTCACAGCTCCGTAGGCAAGCACCATGGTCTTGCAGTAGATGCGAGCCTCCACTGGAAGCCAGTGGAGTGTGCGGAGGAGCGGGGTGACATGAGACAACTTGGGAAGGTCGAACACCAGACGGGCTGCGGCGTTCTGGATAAGTTGTAGGGGTTTAATGGCACAGGCAGGGAGCCCAGCCAACAGCGAGTTGCAGTAATCCAGACGGGAGATGACAAGTGCCTGGATTAGGACCTGTGCCGCTTTCTGTGTAAGGTAGGGTCGTACTCTGCAAATGTTGTAGAGCATGAACCTGCAGGATCGGGTCACCACTTTGATGTTAGCAGAGAACGACAGGGTGTTGTCCAGGGTCACGCCAAGGCTCTTTGCACTCTGGGAGGAGGACACAATGGAGTTGTCAACTGTGATGGCGAGATCATGGAGCGGGCAGTCCTTCCCAGGGAGGAAGAGCAGCTCCGTCTTGCCGAGGTTCAGCTTGAGGTGGTGATCCGACAACCATACTGATATGTCTGCCAGACATGCAGAGATGCGATTCGCCACCTGGTTATCAGAAGGGGGAAAGGAGAAAATGAATTGTGTGTCATCTGCGTAGCAATGATAGGAGAGACCATGTGAGGATATGACAGAGCCAAGTGACTTGGTGTATAGAGAGAATAGGAGAGGGCCTAGAACTGAGCCCTGGGTGACACCAGTGGTGAGAGCACATGGTGCAGAGACAGATTCACGCCACGCCACCTGGTAGGAGCGACCTGTCAGGTAGGACGCAATCCAAGAGTGAGCAGCGCCGGAGATGCCCAACTCGGAGAGGGTGGAGAGGAGGATCTGATGGTTCACAGTATCAAAGGCAGCGGATAGGTCTAGAAGGATAAGCGCAGAGGAGAGAGAGTTAGCTTTAGCAGTGCGGAGAGCCTCCGTGACACAGAGAAGAGCAGTCTCAGTTGAATGACCAGTCTTGAAACCTGACTGGTTTGGATCAAGAAGGTCATTCTGAGAGAGATAGCAGGAGAGTTGGCTAGAGACGGCACGCTCAAGAGTTTTGGAGAGAAAAGAAAGAAGGGATACTAGTCTGTAGTTGTTGACATCGGAGGGATCGAGTGTAGGTTTTTTGAGGAGGGGAGGGGACATGGCCAGCGGTCAAGGATGAGTTGATGAGCGAGGTGAGGTAAGGGAGAAGGTCTCCGGAAATGGTCTGGAGAAGAGAGGAGGGGATAGGGTCAAGCGGGCAGGTTGTTGGGCGGCCGGCCGTCACAAGTCGGGGGGAGAAAGAAGTCAAAGCATAGGGTAGGGCAGTGTGAGCAGGACCAGCGGTGTCATTTGACTTAATAAATGAGGATCGGATGTCGTCAACCTTCTTTTCAAAATGGTTGATGAAGTCATCCACAGAGAGGGAGGAGGGAGGGGGAGGAGGAGGAGGATTCAGCAGGGAGGAGAAGGTGGTAAAGAGCTTCCTAGGGTTAGAGGCAGAGGCTTGAAATTTAGAGTGGTAGTGGCTTTAGCAGCGGAAACAGAGGAAGAGAATGTAGAGAGGAGGGAGTGAAAAGATGACAGGTCCGCAGGGAGTCTAGTTTTCCTCCTGCCCGGAGCCCTCTTCTGTGAGCTCGTAATGAGTCGTCAAGCCACGGAGCAGGAGGGGAGGACCGAGCCGGCCGGGAGGATAGGGGACATAGAGAGTCAAAAGATGCAGAAAGGGAGGAGAGGAGGGTTGAGGAGGCAGAATCAGGAGATCGGAGGGAGAAGGATTTAGCAGAGGGAAGAGATGATAGGATGGAAGAGGAGAGAGTAGCAGGAGAGAGAGAGTGAAGGTTGCGATGGCACATTACCATCTGAGTAGGGGCAGAGTGAGTAGTGTTGGAGGAGAGCGAGAGAGAAAAGGATACAAAGTAGTGGTCGGAAACTTGGAGGGGAGTTGCAGTGAGATTAGTAGAAGAACAGCATCTAGTAAAGATGAGGTCAAGCGTATTGCCTGCCTTGTGAGTAGGGGGGACGGTGAGAGGGTGAGGTCAAAAGAGGAAAAGAGTGGAAAGGAGGCAGAGAGAAATGAGTCAAAGTAGGGAGGTTAAAGTCACCCAGAACTGTGAGGGGTGAGCCATCCACAGGAAAGGAACTTATCAAGGCGTCAAGCTCATTGATGAACTCTCCAAGGGAACCTGGAGGGCGATAAATGACAAGGATGTTAAGCTTGAATGGGCTAGTGACTGTGACAGCATGGAATTCAAATGAGGAGATAGACAGATGGGTCAGCGGAAAAAGAGAGAATGTCCACTTTGGAGAGATGAGGATTCCTGTGCCACCGCCGCGCTGACCAGATGCTCTCGGGGTATGCGAGAACACATGGTTAGACGAGGAAAGAGCAGTAGGAGTAGCAGTGTTTTCTGTGGTAATCCATGTTTCCGTCAGCGCCAAGAAGTCGACATTTCTATGCGGCTGCCTATTGAATCGATGATAGGCTTTCTGTGGTGCCAGGGCATGTAGCTTATAGCTGTGCTTCAGCTAATGTATAAATGTTTATTGGTAGGCCTATTTGGTCATCATTTTCTCATGTTAAGCCTAACATTTCAGGAAGCTATACATGGTGTTGCAAGGCTGCTATGATTTAGACTGCTGGCTGGTGGCAGACCTGGTGCCAAGATAAAGTGACTAAGGGGGTAATTTTTGGGGGGTTCTTGCATTGGAATTATATAGAATTTTGCTTACATACCACAATAAACATAAAGTTAAAATGCCATTGATCATTGAGTGCTTTTGAAATCTGTAGCCTATCTGTGCTGCACTGTATCAGCACAATGGACAGCACCCTACAACAGCAAGGCCGTTTTGGTGATGAATATAGGCTACAATATAGATAAGTTGTTTGTAATAGGTAAATTGCCCTATGTGAATGAAGCCGAACACACAGCTATCTTACCAAAATAATTAAAGTAGTAGCCTAGTTATTCATGCATGCAAACATCAAATACTGAATAGCAGTTTGGCTTAGAATACTGACAATTGCGAAAGAATGAATGTGGACAGAACAAAACAGCAGTACCAAGTAGTAGGCCTAGTAAATAAAATATCAGATCAATAAAGGCATGATACAATCTATATTTAGGCTAGTTACATTAACAGTAAACAAAAGGTGAACAGAGATCCAAATAACCAAAAAATAGCTTACAGCCTACTACAGTGAGATGCAGCCATGTACAGCTGTCTTGACAAATAAATAGGCCTATATAGGCCCGCTTCAAACATGGAATATCCTGCCACTCGCTCATGAGTTCAGCAACACGTTTGTGATATGGCACAATACACTTCTGTGAATCAAATTCGACCAATATAATCAATTAAGCAATGCCAGCCTACCATAAACATGTTTTCAATACCTACAGTTCCATTTACAGCAAGGGAAACCAATAGGCTACCAAGAAAAACATAATAGAATGTATCTATTTCTATGACGAAACATACCGATTCTTGCATTGGGATTATATTGACATTCTGCTTAAATCACGCTATACCACAATAAACATAAAAGTTCAAATGCTTTTGACCAAGACGTGACAGGTTCAATGGCACGAAATCTTCACTGCGCTCTATCAGTGCCATGAACAGCGCCCTACACACTAAAGCAAGATTTTGATAAAAACCAACCAGCTAGATTGTTTCAATTTTACCCTTTCAAAAGAGTTGCAGCCTGTTTGATGTTCTGTGGAATTTCCTGAGTAATCGATCATTCCATTCTCCCTGAAATCGTCTTGTAAGATCCCCCTCAAATGCCAGTTGGACTGGTTGAGTTTTCCTCTGGTGTAGCATGCTTCTTCTGTGTTGACTGAACACGTTTATCATAGTGGAAAACGAGTTCTCGCATGTACCTGTGGACGCCCCAAAAGTATTTCAGTGCAGTAAGCACGGTCGGCATAGCGAAGAGAGGCCCAGAAAATCGTTGCAGGACATTTCGCCATTGACAGCATCCAACGTGCTGAAGAACAGTCTTTTACACTCAGTCTCTCCTCCTCTGTCCTTACTGTACTGTTCACCACGTATTGCTGGAGATTTGTAGTTACATAAGGTCATCATTTGCTTGGAGCTGGTGCATCAAATCCTTTGGTACTATCAATATTATTCTTCCAGTTAGAATACCCAGCTTGGGTAAATGCCTTGTCTGTGTTAACATTTGACCCAACACAGAACTTTCGACATGGGAAACAAAATGCTGCATCGGCACTAACCGAGTATCCCAGCCACTCTCTTCGTCTGAACCAGTTGCTATGAAATGAATGTTTTCGGACAGAAATCCTGCGGCTAGGGTAGGATTCTAGGCTAACCTGGGCCGGCTCCTCTGTTCCAAGATCATCAGGAACAGTCGGAGGTGGAGCCGGCAGTGGAGCCATTATCCTGGGGGAGCTTGTGGAAGGGTGGGTAGGCTCTCCACACAGAGATAACTGGAGCTTGGCAGCATCATCACTGCTGGGCTTGGCAGCAGCCTCCGTGGTTTGATGCTGCTGCTCATCGCTCTCCTCCTTTGTTTGGGTACTTTGGAAAAGCCCATTTCTGATATCCATTGTGGCAGATTAGCTGGTTCGAGCTAGCTAAATAGGCTAAGGCTAATAACACTAACGCTTCAACTGTAAACTTGACCCAGCCCTTAAAAATTCAAATCAAATATTACAGGCAGAGGCATATCACGTTATTCACTTAACCTACCACAGAGATGAGAAGTGTTTTTTCCCGCTTTTTATGGAAACCCAAAAGGAGTCATACCTAACCGCCCAGTGGCTTTCCATAGCCCCCCTACACACACAGCAGCGAGCCCTGTCCATTGTGCTGACACAGCACAGCGGAGATCTATTGTTTTGGTGCCAACCTGTTACTCAATCATTTGAACTTATTTGCTATTTTTATATAGGGACATACAGTAAAACTAAAACATGGAGTTGGGTCCATCATTTAATTACTTGTTCAGTAATTAAAGTTGGAAATTCAAACATTGAAGATTATAAAATTAATTTGATACAACAGCATACTAATCAGCAACCAATTGATTAAAAAAGATAAACAACTGTCCTGAATAGCCTACCTGAACCTGCATGACATGAGCGGTCCTCGCTCTCTCTCCCAGCTTGGATAGAAAGTTGTTGTGCGTAAAACCAGTCTATTAATGCCAAATAATACAGTCAGTCCACCCTCAAAACACTAGCTTACTAGGGATTGTTTCATTATGCAGTGTAGTCTACTATCTATAGCTATATAGCTTGCCATATTTAGCTGATATTTATAAACTTTTTATAAAAATTACACATCAAATTTGATTTTTGAGTAGTCAGCTTGAGGATAGATTTAGCCACTATTTACTGTTGAACTCAGCAGGTTGTCTGGCCAATAGCCTACACAAACGGGCTGCAATCAAGGTAATTAAATTAAATCCAACTTGAGAGACTCCCCTGGGCTCCTGAAGTCCTCCTGAGACATTGTGCATTATGCAACAGAGAAAATGGATACCTTGACTGCAGAGCTCCACACACAACCCCCCCAGCACAGCAACACGTTACCTCTCTCACACCAAAGTAGAAATACCTTTAAAATACTCCACACTGCCCGCTCACTCACACTTGTAGGCAATTGGGTGTCTTCTATGTGTGCACTACTGTGTGTGTCCTGTAGGTGTCAGCCAGGTAAACACTCATGCTGGACTGGGCTTGGGCACCACATTATTTGTCAAAACAACCTTTTTTGCAATATAATGCATTTGATACAACCAAATACAAGTTATTATCACATAATGTCCTTGCCCTCTCTGGAAATGTAAGTTTCAACAGCAGATCCTCCTCTCCACAAGAAAATAGATTGATAGGGACTCCATGATTATTGTCAAGTGGAATTATCTGGCTATGCTCCAGTGGCCATTAGGTCCTATCATCTCTATCGAGCTGATGTCAAATGGTTAGAGACAAATTATCAAATTCTATTTTCACTGTCGGAAGAATGGAGCACTCTGGGTTATATCAAATGAATGTCTGCATCCAATTTCCGGTAGAATAGGCTGCATAACTTAAAGGGACATTTCTAAAATGTTCTATTTCATATTTATCATCTCCAGCACCCCCCAACATCAACATAAGTGAAAATTGCACATTTCTATATTTTGTAGCAAAAAAAGATAGAGGAAGAGAAGTGTTTCTAATGACATCATTGGTATGCATCTCGTGATTTTAACCAATTATGAGTAGGCGTTGCCTACTAATTGTCTTCTAATTGTCTACTAATTGGTTGATGATGTCATTGGAAATGCTTATCTTCCCCTATCTTTTTTACTACAAAGCATAGAAACTGGCCATTTTCACATATGTTGATGTTAGGGGTGGTGCTTGAGATTATGAAGTTGACATTTTTATTTTAGTATATCTAGAGGATGGATTTGCAAAAGTTAGAGGGGCTTGGGGGCATGGCTTCAGGCCTCAACTGGGCTTGTAATACCCACATTAACATTTCATTTAATGGAAGAGCTAATTTAGGTGAATTACTCTGACAAGTTGGAAGGTGTTGGGGCCTTGATTGGAAGCAGTGCATGCAGGCATGCTAAGTATGAGAGGTGGTTTGTGTATACAGTTGTGTGTCAGAGCTGGATAAGTGAACCCTAGACCTGCAGTTGTCCATAAAAATGTACCATGTTGAATTGTAGTTGCATCAGACTGTAACAGACACGTCAACCTTACATTTGACCAATGTCACACTAGAGTAAACCCAGCATGTGAAAAATACTAATCAAATCATATAATCATACTTTGGGCCCCATACATTCACATGTGTTCCTACAGGCATGGATATCTTGAGTATTTATGTAATTACATTATTTGACATTTCCCTTCCTACTTTTCACTCTGCTGACTTGGTTCAAAAGCTGAGGGATGTATTTCTTAAGCCATTCCCAGAAAGCAAATTAAATTATTGTTTGTTCTAAACAAATTACCCAATAATGCCATTCCTAATCCCCCAGTCAATAAGGATGTTTACCATTGCTAATTCCACAAACAAATAATTAATCATCCGAACTGTGAGATGATCCATTGCATAGTTTATATTGTTTGATGCGGGCATTATATGTCACACCTGAAAGTTATGCACTTAATGTCACTAATTATTAAAGAAATCCCCTCACCTGGTTGTCTAGGTCTTAATTGAAAGGAAAAACTAAAACCTGCATGCCCTCCATGGAATGAGTTTGACACCCCTGGCCTAGAGAGTGCCA
Organism: Coregonus clupeaformis; assembly: GCF_020615455.1. Lineage (NCBI taxonomy): Eukaryota > Metazoa > Chordata > Actinopteri > Salmoniformes > Salmonidae > Coregonus > Coregonus clupeaformis. The sequence goes on along the minus strand of NC_059204.1, from coordinate 20,270,677 downwards.
ACCTTTCCTGCCCACTTCTCTCTTCATCACTTCTACTTCCTGTACCACTAAGGACAGTTTGAAATCACCTGACATCACCTGGCATTACTAATTCATAGACAATGATTAAAGTAATGATGGTATTTATGAGGAGAGGGTGCTGGTGGTAGTGGTGATGGTGGTTGAAAAGAGTGACCTTCAGAGAGACAGGCAGATCAGCAAACTTAGGTACAAAGTCAATGACAGGATTTTACAGCAACAAAGCGGACTACACAGGTCAACTTTGAAATCTCATCTTTGTTTAAATGTCTGTCTTTAAAGATGTAAACAGTCTACTGTATACTGTAGCATGATGGTAGTAGTGGCACTGCAAGCATATAAATAAGACGAATGTGTTCAAATCAAATCAAATTGTATTGGTCACATGTGCCGAATACAACAGGTGTAGACTTTACAGTGAAATGCTTACTTACGAGTCCATTTCCAACAATGCAGAGTTAAAAAGTAAGACAAATATTAGCTAAATAAAAAAGGAAATAGTAACACAATAATGAGGCTATATACAAGGAGTACAAGTACCGAGTCAATGTGCAGGGGTACGAGGTAATTGAGGTAAAACAGTATGTACATGTGGGTAGGGGTAAAAGTGACTAGGCAATCACGATATATAATAAACAGTGTAGCAGCAGCGTATGTGAAGTGTGAAAGTGTGTCTATGTGTGAATGTGTGTGTGTGTAGCGGGTGATTTGGATGGCGTCAGGCGCAGGAGGGTAAATCACAGAATAAATGGTTTATTCGGTAAGACAGCGGTACGCAGCAATGCGTAAAACACTCCAGTGCACTGGAGAAAACAAGGCACACGGGTGAATATCCCGGCGATACAAAATACAATAGCTCCTCCGAGCTATAATAACCTCCACAATAAACAATCACACACAAAGACAAGGGGGGCAGAGGGAATACTTATACATGTACTGATGACGGGATATGAACCAGGTGTGTGTAATAAACAAGACAAAACAAATGGAATGATGAGATGATGAGCGGCAGTGGCTAGAAGGCCGGTGACAACGAACGCCGAATCCTGCCCGAACAAGGAGAGGAGGCAGCTTTGGAGGAAGTCGTGACTGTACCACCACCCCCCCCCCCCTGACGCGCAGCTCCAGCAGCGCGCCGGCACCGGCCTCGGGGACGGCCAGGAGGACACGGAGCAGGGCGAGCCAGATGGCGATGGTGGAAATCCCGCAACAGGGAGGGATCGAGGACATCCCTCACCAGGACCCAGCACCACTCCTCCGGACCGTACTACTCCCACTCCACGAGGTACTGAAGGCCCCCCACCTGACGCCTCGAATCCAGGATGGAACGGACAGAGTACGCCGGGGCCCCCTCAATGTCCAAAGGGGGTGGAGGGACCTCCCACACATCAGTCTCCTGGAGCGGACCAGCCACCACCGGCCTGAGGACACACACATGAAACGAGGGGTTAATACGGTAATCAGGAGGGAGTAGTAACCTGTACGTAACCTTGTTTATTCTCCTCAGGACTTTGAACGGCCCCACAAACCGCAGGCTCAGCTTCCGGCAGGGCAGGCGGAGGGGCAGATTCTGGGTCGAGAGCCAGACCCGATCACCCGGGTACAAAGACCGGGGCCTCACTACAGTGGTGGTCAGCGTTGGCTTTCTGGCGACGCACTGCGCACTGGAGGTGGACGTGGGCAGCATTCCACATCTCCTCTGCACGCAGAAACCAGTCGTCCACCGCAGGAGCTTCGGTCTGGCTCTGATGCCACAGTGCCAGAACCGGCTGATACCCTAAGACACATTGAAAGGGAGTTAGGTTAGTGGAGGTGTGGCAGAGAGAGTTCTGGGCACATTCGGCCCATGGCAAGAACACTGACCACTCCCCCGGCCGTTCCTGGCAGTAGGACCGCAGGAACCTACCCACATCCTGATTTAGCCGTTCCACCTGCCCATTAGACTCAGGGTGAAACCCAGAGGTCAGGCTGACTGAGAACCCCAGACATTCCATGAACGCCTTCCAGACCCTGGATGTAAACTGGGGACCCCGGTCAGACACTATGTCCTCTGGCACCCTGTAGTACCGGAAGACGTGAGTAAACAGGGCTTCCGCCGTTTGCAGGGCCGTGGGGAGACCGGGCAGAGGAAAGAGGCGGCAGGCTTTAGAAAAGCGGTCCACAACGACCAGGTAGTGTTTCCCTGAGAGAGGGGAAGATCAGTGAGAAAGTCAATTGACAAGTGGGACCATGGTCGTTGTGGAACTGGTAAGGGATGTAACTTACCCGCTGGGAGGTGCCTAGGTGCCTTACTTTGGGCACACACCGAGCAGGAGGAGACATACACCCTCTAGTCCTTAGCCAAGGTAGACCAACAGTACTTCCCGGTCAGGCAGCGCACTGTATGGCTGATACCTGGGTGACCAGAGGAGGGGGACGTGTGTGCCCAATAGATCAGACGATCACGGACAAGAGACGGCACGTACCGCAGCCCAGCTGGGCACTGAGGTGGAGATGGCTCTGTGCGTGACGCCCGCTCTATTTCCACGCAAGATCTCACCCCGTGGGGTCAAAATGATCACAAGAACGGTGAGCAAAAATCCCAGTACCACACGGGGGGACCTAGTGAATGAACTGCAGAGAGCTGGGACCAAAGTAACAAAGCCTACCATCAGTAACACACTACGCCACCAGGGACTCAAATCCTGCAGTGCCACACGTGTCCCCCTGCTTAAGCCAGTACATGTCCAGGCCCGTCTGAAGTTTGCTAGAGTGCATTTGGATGATCCAGAAGAGGATTGGGAGAATGTCATATGGTCAGATGAAACCAAAATAGAACTTTTTGGTAAAACCTCAACTCGTCGTGTTTGGAGGACAAAGAATGCTGAGTTGCATCCAAAGAACACCATACCTACTGTGAAGCATGGGGGTGGAAACATCATGCTTTGGGGCTGTTTTTCTGCAAAGGGACCAGGACGACTGATCCGTGTAAAGGAAAGAATGAATGGGGCCATGTATCGTGAGATTTTGAGTGAAAACCTCCTTCCATCAGCAAGGGCATTGAAGATGAAACGTGGCTGGGTCTTTCAGCATGACAATGATCCCAAACACACTGCCCGGGCAACGAAGGAGTGGCTTCGTAAGAAGCATTTCAAGGTCCTGGAGTGGCCTAGCCAGTCTCCAGATCTCAACCCCATAGAAAATCTTTGGAGGGAGTTGAAAGTCTGTGTTGCCCAGCGACAGCCCCAAAACATCACTGCTCTAGAGGAGATCTGCATGGAGGAATGGGCCAAAATACCAGCAACAGTGTGTGAAAACCTTGTGAAGACTTACAGAAAACGTTTGACTTGTGTCATTGCCAACAAAGGGTATATAACAAAGTATTGAGAAACTTTTGTTATTGACCAAATACTTATTTTCCACCATAATTTGCAAATAAATTCATTAAAAATCCTACAATGTGATTTTCTGGATTTTTTTCCTCACTTTGTCTGTCATAGTTGATGTGTACCTATGATGAAAATTACAGGCCTCTCTCATCTTTTGAAGTGGGAGAACTTGCATAATTGGTGGCTGACTAAATCCTTTTTTCCACCCACTGTATACAGGGCCGTCTGAAGTTTGCCAATGAACATCTGAATGATTCAGAGGAGAACTGGGTGAAAGTGTTGTGGTCAGATGAGACCAAAATGGAGCTCTTTGGCATCATCTCAACTCACCGTGTTTGGAGGAGGAGGAATGCTGCCTATGACCCCAAGAACACCATCCCCACCGTCAAACATGGAGGTGGAAACATTATGCTTTGGGGGTGTTTTTCTGCTAAGGGGACAGGACAACTTCACCGTATCAAAGGGACGATGGACGGGGCCATGTACCGTCAAATCTTGGGTGAGAACCTCCTTCCCTCAGCCAGGGCATTGAAAATGGGTCGTGGATGGGTATTCCAGCATGACAATGACCCAAAACACACGGCCAAGGCAACAAAGGAGTGGCTCAAGAAGAAGCACATTAAGGTCGTGGAGTGGCCTAGCCAGTCTCCAGACCTTAATCCCATAGAAAATCTGTGGAGGGAGCTGAAGGTTCGAGTTGCCAAATGTCAGCCTCGAAACCTTAATGACTTGGAGAAGATCTGCAAAAAGGAGTGGAACAAAATCCCTCCTGAGATGTGTGCAAACCTGGTGGCCAACTACAAGAAACATCTGACCTCTGTGATTGCCAACAAGGGTTTTGCCACCAAGTACTAAGTTATGTTTTGCAGAGGGGTCAAATACTTATTTCCCCCATTAAAATGCAAATAAATTGATAACATTTTTGACATGCGTTTTTCTGGATTTTTTTGTTGTTATTCTGTCTCTCACTGTTCAAATAAACCTACCATAAAAATTATAGACTGATCATTTCTTTGTCAGTGGGCAAACGTACAAAATCAGCAGGGGATCAAATACTTTTTTCCCTCACTGTACCCTCCTGCGCCTGACTCCTTCATCACCACCTCATCACAGAGAGATTGAAAATGTCAGTGAAGACACTTGCCAGTGTCACACCCTGACTTATGGGACTCTTGTATGTTAAGTCAGGGTGTGGAAATCTATGTTGTATATTCTATGTTCACATTCTAGTTGTTGTGGTTCTATGTTTGGCCGGGTGTTATTCCCAATCAGAGGCAGCTGTCGCTCGTTGTCTCTGATTTGGGATCATACTTAAGTAGCCTGTTTGCATCATTAGTTGTGGGATCTTGTTCCGTGTGTAGGCTTGTTTTGTGTGTAGCCTTAGGACTTCACGTTACGTTGTTTTGTTCGTGTGTTTATCATTGAAATAAACATGTACGCATTTCACGCTGCGCCTTGGTCTGACCCGCCCTTAAACGAACGTGACAGAAGATCCCACCAAAAATTGACCAAGCAGCGTGCCCAGGAGCAGACATCTTGGACATGGGAGGAGATCCTGGACGGAAAGGGATCCTGGACATGGGACGAGATTCAGGCTGGGATGGATCGCCGTCCTTGGGAGGAGACAGTGGAGGCCCGGTTTAGAGAGGAGCAACGGCAACGCAGAAGGCGCCGGCCCGAGGAGGAAGCCCGAGAGACAGCCCCAATAAAAAAATTTGGGGGGGCTAAAAGGGTGGTCGGGGATCGATGGAGAAGAGCCCCGACCACTGCACTTGTTGGGGCTCAGGGAGGAGTCCTCACGGGAGGAGGACTGGGCGCGGGGAGTGAAAGACTGGTACAGTCGGTGATCTCTAACGTCAGTTCCCAGTCCGGTACACCTCGTGCCTGCGTCTCGCACCAAGCTAGTGGTGTGTGTGCCCAGTCCAGCCCGGCCCGTTCCTGTTCCTCGCACCAAGCCAGTGGTGCGTGTTCCCAGTCTGGTACGGCCCATGCCTACTCCCCGCACCAAGCCAGTGGTGCGTGTCGCTAGCCCGGTACGGCCCGTGCCTGCTCCCCGCACCAAGCCAGTGGTGTGTGTCGCTAGCCCGGTACGGCCCGTGCCTGCTCCCCGCACCAAGCCAGTGGTGCGAGTTCCCAGTCCGGCCCGGCCCGTGCCTGCTCCCCGCATCAAGCCAGTGGTGCGTGTTCCCAGTCCGGCCCGATCCTGTTCCTCGCACCAGGCCAGTGGTACGTGTTCCCAGTCCGGTACGGCCCGTCCCTGCTCCCCGTACCAAGCCAGTGGTGCGTGTCGCTAGCCCGGTACGCCCCGTACCTTCTCCCCGCACCAAGCCAGTGGTGCGTGTTTCCAGTCCGGCCCAGCCCGTTCCTGCTCCCCACACCAAGCCAGTGGTGCGTGTTCCTAGTCCGGTTCGGCCCGTGCCTGCTCCTCGCACCAGACCAGTGGTGCGTGTGTCCAGTCCGGCACGGCCCGTGCCCACTCCCCGCACCAAGCCAGTGGTGCGTGTCGCTAGCCCGGTACGGCCCGTGCCTGCTCCCCGCACCAAGCCAGTGGTGTGTGTCGCTAGCCCGGTACGGCCCGTGCCTGCGCCCCGCACCAAGCCAGTGGTGCGAGTTCCCAGTCCGGCCCGGCCCGTGCCTGCTCCCCACACCAAGCCAGTGGTGCGTGTTCCCAGTCCGGCCCGATCCTGTTCCTCGCACCAGGCCAGTGGTACGTGTTCCCAGTCCGGTACGGCCCGTCCCTGCTCCCCGTACCAAGCCAGTGGTGCGTGTCGCTAGCCCGGTACGCCCCGTACCTTCTCCCCGCACCAAGCCAGTGGTGCGTGTTTCCAGTCCGGCCCGGCCCGTTCCTGCTCCCCACACCAAGCCAGTGGTGCGTGTTCCTAGTCCAGTTCGGCCCGTGCCTGCTCCTCGCACCAGACCAGTGGTGCGTGTGTCCAGTCCGGCACGGCCCGTGCCCGTTCCATCGGTGCTTGGTCAGGCACCGGTCAGCAGCTCCAGTCCGGAGCCAGATCAGTCCGCTCCACCGGTGCTTGATCCAGCTCCGGTCAGCTGCTCCACTCCGGAGCTAGAGCAGTCCGCTCCACCGGTGCCCAGTACAGCTCCGGTCAGCGGATCCACTCCGGAATCAGAGCAGTCCGCTCCACCGGGGGGCCTCCGAGGCGGAATGCCCACCCGGACCCTACCCTGTTATGTCAGGTTTGTGCGGTCGGAGTCCGCACCTTTGGGGGGGGGGGGGTACTGTCACACCCTGACTTATGGGACTCTTGTATGTTAAGTCAGGGTGTGGAAATCTATGTTGTATATTCTATGTTCACATTCTAGTTGTTGTGGTTCTATGTTTGGCCGGGTGTGATTCCCAATCAGAGGCAGCTGTCGCTCGTTGTCTCTGATTGGGGATCATACTTAAGTAGCCTGTTTGCATCATTAGTTGTGGGATCTTGTTCCGTGTGTAGGCTTGTTTTGTGTGTAGCCTTAGGACTTCACGTTTCGTTGGTTTGTTGTTTTGTCGTGTGTTTATTCAGTTAAATAAACATGTATGCATTTCACGCTGCGCCTTGGTCTGACCCATCCTTAAACGAACGTGACAGCCAGCTGGTCAGCACATGCTCTGAGTACACGTCCTGGTAATCCATCTGGCCCTGCGGCCTTGTGAATGTTAACCTGATTAAAGGTCTTACTTAAAGGTCAGTATGACAATGTATGCACTCACTAACTGTAAGTCGCTCTGGATAAGAGCGTCTGCTAAATGACTAAAATGTAAATGTACTCACATCGGCTATGGAGAGCGTGATCATACAGTCGTCCGGAACAGCTAGTGCTCTCACGCATGGTTCAGTGTTACTTGCCTCGAAGCGAGCATAGAAGGAATTTAGCTCGTCTGGTAGGCTTGCATCACTGGGCAGCTCTCAACTGGGTTTCCCTTTGTAATCCGTGATAGTTTGCAGGCCCTGCCTCATCCAACGAGCATCAGAGCCGGTGTAGTAGGATTTGATCTTAGTCCTGTATTGACACTTTGCCTGTTTGATAGTTCGTCGGAAGGTGTAGTGGGATTTCTTATAAGCGTCCGGATTAGTGTCCTGCTCCTTGAAATCGGCAGCTCTAGCCTTTAGCTCAGTGCGGATGTTGCCTGTAATCCATGGCTTCTGGTTGGGATATGTATGTATGGTCACTGTGAGGACAACTTTGTCAACAAAACAATAACACAAAGCATTATGGCAGATGAAATGGTGGATTAATCTTTGCCAAGATCCATTTGATTTCCACGATTGATTCTCCACTCACCCTTATTTGGGGGTAATTGGTGCTCTGAGGCAAGATAATGCCTTTTATAAAAGGCCAACCCACTAACTAATCTGCTACAAATGGACTGGTGTGTTTCTATATGTTGAGCGGATTTTGTGGAGATTTTACACAAAAACAAAGGTTTCATTGTCTTTCTTATTGTCTTGACATCAAGCAACAGAAAAAGTGTATCCCACTATGCACACTTGACACTAAGAGACATGCAATAAGTCATCACATTAAGAGTCAGCTTTATACAGAAGTGTGTACTACTCTAGGGACACAGCAGACTGCCACACTCAAGTGGATTTAGACATGGACTGTGAGAAATGAGGCACAAAAATTATGTGCAAAAAGGATTTTGAGGAAGCACGCTTTCTTTTTGCACTCTGTCTACCAAAAGGGCACTCCTTTTTAATCTTCAAACCCAGTCTTTATGTTCCACTCATCTCAATCTTCTCTGTGTGAGGCCTGTGAAGGCTCACAGTGCTGCCTTGTTGTGGAGTGCTGCCAACTTCGACAGATGCTTCAGCCGCGGTGCTACGGAGTGCATTTCAAGTCGCTGATCAAGTGCAACAGTGTTTTTCTCTAGTTCACATAATAAACACACTCGTACATGCATGTATACACACATACATCTTCACACATACACAAACACACATGAGTGCTCATGTATTCACACACGCACATGTACCCATGCATGCACACGCAAGTGTACACACACACACAGATCTGCATTCTCCCTTTTCTCTACCTCTCCCACTCTGTGCAGTCACACATACTTAAGGTTCGGTTCATAAACAAATTACTTTTTGTTGACTTATTTATTTTGTCCTCTCTCTGTGTATTATGCTGCTGTAGAGAGGAATGGGAAAAGGCTTTGATGCTCCGTTGCTTAGCTGATGCTTTCAGTTTGCTTACTGAATCCCTACACTGAGCCCTCTCATTCTCCTTGGCATGACAGGGGCTATTGACTGCCAATGCAGATGGGATCACAGGGGCCTGGGCTTCCAAAAACTGTTAGAGGAGGGAACTAACTTAGCCATTCCACTTACATACTGAGCATGATGCAACAAAGGGGCCACTCTCCAAGACCTAATTCAACAGCTCCAATACCAAGCACTGCTACTTTGAGGATGTCTTGGAAATCTCACAGCGACATTAGTGAATGAAAGACACTTGCAGTTTAGTTAGTGGATATATGGGTCTCTTGGCCAAACAGGGAGAATATTTGTCATGTAATTTGTCATGGCATGGAATAAAAGCATGCACAAAAATAAACAAAATAAACAAAAATAAACACACCCACAAATCTAGTTGTTTCAACTAATTATTATTAAGTAACTGGTTCCACAGCCTTTGTTTTTTGGTTCACTCAACTTTTTGATCCAAGTGTTATCTGAACTAAAAAATATTAGTTGGCCCAAACTTTTGTCAATTAAAAATGATGTGTTTGCTCAACTTGTCTCATATGTTCAGTATTTGGTCATCTTAACTAAAAAAAGGCTGCAGAACTGGTTACACACACTCACAAACAGTGCTATTAACATACGACTTACGTATTTGACACACGATCACATTTTGCATATTAATTTACAGTCATTATTAGTCACCTGGGATTACAACTCACATTCACAACCTCTTGATTCATCGCATTCTGATCTTTCTGCTACGCCACTGTGTCTGTGTCAATTATCAGTTAATCTGACTATTCCCTCATTATTGATTTGATTTACTTATTTAAGCAATTTTAGGTTTTCAGTATAGTTGTCTAATGTTGGTACTCTGTCTTTAATGTTACTCCTTAATCACTATGATAAATACAATTGTTTTTCTTGAGTGTACTTTTAACAGAGCTGAGATTTACTTTGAAGTGCAAAGTGTAACCATACAGGTGAAATCAGTTATTGACACAGACATGGTGGCGTAGCAGGAAGATTGGAATGCTGTGAACCAAGAGTTTTTTAGTTCAAATCCCAGATGAGGATATGTTGAAAATGAATTACTGTATAAATTAACATGCAGAATGTAATCATGTGTGTCAAATATGTAAATTGAAAACATTGTACAGTACCAGTCAAAAGTTTGGACACACCAACTCATTCAAGGCTTTTTCTTTTTTTTTAAACTATTTTCTACATTGTAGAATAATGGTGAAGACATCAAAACTATGAAATAACACATATGGAATCATGTAGTAACCATAAAAGTGTTAAACAAATCAAAATATATTTTAGATTTTAGATTCTTCAAAGTAGCCACCATTTGCCTTGATGACAGCTTTGGACACTCTTGGCATTCTCTCAATCAGCTTCATGAGGAATGCTTTTCCAACAGCCTTGAAGGAGTTCCCACATATGCTGAGCACTTGTTGGCTGCTTTTCTTTCACTCTGCGGTCCAACTCATCCCAAACCATCTCAATTGGGTTGAGGTCGGGTGATTGTTGAGGCCAGGTCATCTGATGCAGCACTCCATCACTCTCCTTATTGGTCAAATAGCCCTTATACAGCCTGGAGGTGTGTTTTGGGTCATTGTCCTGTTGAAAAACAAATGATAGTCCCACTAAGGGCAAACCAGATGGGATGGCGTATCGCTGCAGAATGCTGTGGTAGCCATGCTGTTTAAGTCTGCCTTGAATTCTAAATAAATCACAGACTGTGTCACCAGCAAAGTACCCCCACACCATCACACCTCCTCCTCCATGCTTCACGGTGGGAACCACACATGCGGAGACCATCCGTTCACCTACTCTGCGTCTCACAAAGACATGGCGGTTGGACCCAAAAATCTCACATTCTGTTAATTACCCTCCTGCGCTTGACAGGACAGATTTCCACCGTTCTAATGTCCATTGCTCATGTTTCTTGGCCCAAGCAAGTCTCTTATTGGTGTCCTTTAGTAGTGGTTTCTTTGCAGCAATTCGACCAGGAAGGCCTGATTCACACAGTCTCCTCTGAACAGTTGATGTTGAGATGTGTCTGTTACTTGATCTCTGTGAAGCATTTATTTGGGCTGCAATCTCAGGTGCAGTTAACTCTAATGAACTTATCCTCTGCAGCAAGTGCACTTGAAGAAACGTTCAAAGTTCTTGAAATGTTCCATATTGACTGACCTTCATGTCTTAAAGTAATGATGGACTGTAATTTCTCTTTACTTATTTGAGCTGTTCTTGCCATAATATGGACTTGGTATTTTACCAAATAGGGCTATATTCTGTATACCACCCCTACCTTGTCACAACACAACTGATTGGCTCAAATGCATTAAGAAGGAAAGAAATTCCACAAATTAACTTTTAACAAGGCACACCTCTTAATTGAAATGCATTCCAGGTGACTACCTCATGAAGCTGGTTGAGAGAATGCCACGAGTGTGCAAAGCTGTCATCAAGGCAAAGGGTGGCTACTTTGAAGAATCTCAAATCTAAAATATATTTTGATTTGTTTAAAAAAAAAATTTGTTACTACATGATTTCATAGGTGTTATTTCATAGTTTTGATGTAGAATGTAGATTCTACAATGTAGAAAATAGTAAAAATAAAGAAAAACGCTGCAATGAGTAGGTGTGTCCAAACTTTTGACTGGGACTGTATGTTAAAACCACAGTGTGTGTAACTAGTTCCAGAGCCTTTTTTTAGGTAAGATGCCCAAATGATAATTTATAGTTTAATGAACATATGAGACCATTGTAAGTTGACTGACTTTTTGCCTATGTTTTCTCATGTTGGAGCTAAGTTTGGGTGAATACATTTTTTAAAGTTCAGGTAACACTTTGACCAAAAAGTTGAGTAAACTAAAAAAGGCTGTGGAACCAGTTAAATAATAATATTTAGTTGAAACAACTAGATTTATTTTACAGTGTGTAATTACCACACAACTTTGGCAACAGAGACTTTGGCAAACCTTAAAACAATTCTGATATATAGTGGACTCCTTAAGTGCTACTGTTGTTGAATTTGTGCCTTAAATGGGGCATGCTGATATCTGGAGAGCTTGTAAAATTATATATTTAATATAATATGCCATTTAGCAGACACTTTTATCCAAAGCAACTTACAGTCATGTGCGCACATATTTTTACGTATGGGTGGTCCTGGGGATCGAACCCACTACGCTGGCGTTACAAGCGCCATGCTCTACCAATTGAGCTACAGAGGACCACATTTGAAGTGGGACTAGTGAACAGTGAACTGTACTGTTAATGTTATACAGTGCCTTGCAAAAGTATTCATCCCCTTTGCGTTTTTCCTATTTTGTTGCATTACAACCTGTAATTTAAATGGCTTTTATTTGGATTTCATGTAATGGACGTACACAAAATAGTCCAAATTGGTGAAGTGAAATGAAAAAAATTACTTGTTTCAAAGAATTCTACAAAATAAATAACGGAAAAGTGGTGCGTGCATATGTATTCACCCCCTTTGCTATGAAGCCCCTAAATAAGATCTGGTGCAACCAATTACCTTCAGAAGTCACATAACTAGTTAAATAAAGTCCACCTGTGTGCAGTCTAAGTGTCACATGATCTGTCACATGATCTCAGTATATATACACACCTGTTCTGAAAGGCCCCTGAGTCTGTAGCACCACTAAGCAAGGGGCACCACCAAGCAAGCGGCACCATGAAGACCAAGGAGCTCTCCAAACAGGTCAGGGACAAAGTTGTGGAGAAGTACAGATCAGGGTTGGGTTATAAAAAAATATCAGAAACTTTGAATATCCCACGGAGCACCATTAAATCCATTATTAAAAAATGGAAAGAATTTGGCGCCACAACAAACCTGCCAAGAGAGGGCTGCCCACCAAAACTCACGGACCAGGCAAGGAGGGCATTAATCAGAGAGGCAACATAGAGACCAAAGATTACCCTGAAGGAGCTGCAAAGCTCCACAGCGGAGATTGGAGTATCTGTCCATAGGACCACTTTAAGCCGTACACTCCACAGAGCTGGGCTTTACGGAAGAGTGGCCAGAAAAAAGCCATTGCTTAAAGAAAAAAATAAGCAAACACTTTTGGTGTTCGCCAAAACGCATGTGGGAGACTCCATAAACATACGGAAGAAGGTACTCTGGTCAGATGAGACTAAAATTGATATTTTTGGCCATCAAGGAAAACGCTATGTCTGGCGCAAACCCAACACCTCTCATCACACTGAGAACACTATCACCACAGTGAAGCATGGTGGTGGCAGCATCATGCTGTGGAGATGTTTTTCATCGGTAGTGACTGGGAAACTGGTCAGAATTGAAGGAATGATGGATGGTGCTAAATACAGGAACATTCTTGTTTCAGTCTTCCAGAGATTTGAGACTGGGACGGAGGTTCACCTTCCAGCAGGACAATGACCCTAAGCATACTGCTAAAGCAACACTCGAGTGGTTTAAGGGGAAACATTTAAATGTCTTGGAATGGCCTAGTCAAAGCCCAGACCTCAATCCAATTGAGAATCTGTGGTATGACATAAAGATTGCTGTACACCAGCGGAACCCATCCAACTTGAAGGAGCTGGAGCAGTTTTGCCTTGAAGATTGGGCAAAAATCCCAGTGGCTAGATGTGCAAAGCTTATAGTGAATAGTTATGCATGCTCAAGTTGTCTGTTCTTTTGTCTTATTTCTTGTTTGTTTCACAATAAATAATATTTTGCATCTTCAAAGTGGTAGGCATGTTGTGTAAATCAAATGATACAAACCCCAATAAAATCAATTTTAATTTCAGGTTGTAAGACAACACAATAGAAAAAATGCCAAGGGGGGTGAATACTTTCACAAGCCACTGTAACTAGCTAAGAAATATGTTTCTCTTTTACATAACAGTTATGAGACGGAACATGGAAAATGTCTTCTACCTGTCTCTGACAACAAGAAGGAAGAAGAAACTGTTCAATAAATGTTTCATGAGTTTCATTACTGCATATCTCATAGTGAGCCTGTCACTCTGTAAATCAGCAAAGACACCACAATTAATCTTTGAAGATCAGAGCTAGAAAGTGGAGCAGTGCAGTCAGACCAACTCATCTAACTTATTGTCTCATTGCAACTAAAAGAGCCCAGTTATTACTCTGAGCAAAATTGCAACACCAGTAAAATATTATTTTCTTAGCTTATCTATTGTGGCGTGAAATTCCCTTTTGAAACTATTACAAGATGGAACAACAGGAACAACAGATAACGGCTCAAGCATATTGCAAATTGGGCTATGATAAATCACAGAGAATAGTTAGTGAAACACACTCCAATAAGGCACTTGCCTTATAACTCCTATGAAACTTCAGAATGGGCTGGAGCTGAAATTATACTACAACAATCAACAAGATTGTAAGTATACGGTGTGATGTCACGAGAGGCTGTGTCCTGGAGGGACGTTACATCCCCCTGAGGTGGCTGCAAACCCAGACAGCTATGGCTCCATCTGCTGGTATGGTCGGGAACTCCACCCCTCTATGGCCAATCTTCCCACGCAGCTGAAACAAATCAGGAGCTGATGAGCTGAATGTTTGGGAAGGGAAGAGACACACTGAGGGAGTGTGTGGGGGGTGAAGAGACACAGTCTCCAACCTGGGCTCTCGGGAGGACAAGAGTGCTGCACGTCCACTTCCATGAGGAATATAAGGATTTGGAGATACTTACCTTTGGGAAATAATCACCTTTGGATATATGCACCTGTGGAAATACGTGTGGAGATACATTTGGAAGGACGTTTTGCTGGGTTGGCCACTAGCTGCAACGTGGAAGACAGTAAGACTGGGGAAAAGTTATTTGAGCGAGGGAGAGTTATGATTTTGGATGTGGAAGAGACATCCCTGTACTGTTAACCCTGAAAGAGCCACCAGAGTACAGAATTGTGTTATACTTTCGTTAGTTTCCCAAGACCTTTAATAAAATCCTTGTTTTGGTTGAACCTGGTCTCCTTGCACTACTTGAGCAATCCCGCTGAAAGCTGTGTAGCCTCTCGTGACGTCACAGATGGTGGAGAATACGGGCACGCTCAAGCGTTAATAGTGCATGTCAGAGGAGGATACCGAAGGTTTGATCACCCAGTTTTCCAAGTTGGCCGTAGGCTCCCCGCCGACTGAAATGGAGGACATATTGAAAGCCCTTGTTGCTGGCCAGCAAGCTCCAGATGCAAGCAACCGTGGCTCTCTTGGAGGAGCAAAAGAAAGCCAACCTTCTGAAGGCAGAGGAATTGCAGTTGCAGAGACAGAGGGTTGTCCAAAATACCCGCCCAATAAAGGCAAGTGACTTTATATCTAAGATGGGAGCTACCGATGACATTGAGGCATACCTGCATGCATTTGAGGCCACGGCCACTAGGGAAGCCTGGCCCAAGCAACAGTGGGTTGGTCTGTTAGCCCCCCTTTCTAACCGGGGAAGCGCTGAATGCTGTCCGGGACCTGGGCCCTGACCAGGTTACTGACTATGATGCCCTGAAGTCTGAGATCCTCAGCAGATATGGACTCACAAAATTTGGTATGGCCCAGCGCTTTCACAGTTGGACCTTCCAACCAGACCAACCTCCTCGGGCGCAGATGCATGAACTTGTCCGAATCGCAAGGAAATGGCTGGGTCCGCAGAGGAATACAGCAGCGGCGGTGGTGGAGGCCGTTGTGGTGGATCGTTACCTACGCGCCCTGCCTTATGAGGCAAAACGGTTCATCAGTCAACAGGCCTTGACCACGGCTGATCTGACCGTGGAAGCTGTGGAAAAGTACCAGGCCACAGCGGAGATGCTGAATGCTTCCCGAAAAGACCCCAGGAGTGCGGCCCCACCACAAATGGGAAGGACCCGTCCAAAGGACCCCAAGGTCTCGAACCCAGCCACGTCAGGACTTATCCCGGCTCCAGGGGGAGCCAGAAACCAGGCGGGTCCAAGAAGAGTACACCAGGAGGGGGAAACTCGACAGTGTTACCGGTGTGGGGAGATGGGACATATCTCCTGGCAGTGTGGGAAACCAGCCGATGAACCTATGCCCACTGCGGAGTCCTCCAGCTCAGCACCCACACACCGGGTTGCCTCGCTCTTGGGAGTCGTAGATGGCGGCCCAGATCGACCCCCCCACCTGCCCGGTAACTGTGAATCACCATGATGTGGAGGCCTTACTGGATTCTGGTAGCCGGGCCACCCTGGTGCGTAAGGATTTGGTGGGCCCAACGTGTCTGACCCCCGGGGAAAGTCCTCCCAGTTTCCTGTGTCCATGGGGACACCAGAGAATACCCCATTACTGAACTTACAATGACCAGCACACGGGGAACCATACACACGACGGCGGGGGTGGTTGATTCCCTCCCCGTCCCTGTCCTAATTGGACGAGACTGCCCAGCCTTTTACCCACTCTGGAGAGAGTCTCAGGAGAGGATAACCCGAGTACCTCGGAAACGGAGAGGCAAGACTCATCCTGGGAAGGCTCCGGTGCAATCCTCCGAGTTACTCACTCCCGCCCGGGCTCTGATAGGGATGGCAGGTGCCCAGACCGACACAGAGACGGAGCTACAGAATCTGGACAAAGAACTGTCTGGTCTGAAGGGGACCGCTGAGAGGTATCGTTTGTTAAAGCAACAGTTAGACATGAAGACAGAAGAGTTAGATATCCTCCAGGCTAAACTCCAACAGAGCTCCTTCCATAAGCAACAGGAGGAGCTGGAGAGGCTGCGCAGGACCATCGAGGAGTGTGAGGAGACCCTGCGCAGTAGTAAGGAGGTCCAGAAGAAGGCAGAGGAGAAGTACAAGGTGTTGGAGAACAAGATGAAGAATGCGGAGGCAGAGAGAGAGAAGGAACTGAAAGCTGCTCAACAGAAGCTAAACTCTGCTAAAACCAAGGCTGATGCGTTCAGTAAGAAACTCAAGGAGAGACAACAGGAGGCTGAGTCCCTGGTCCTAGAGGTGGAGGAGTTGAAGAGAGAGCAGGCTGGCAAGCACCACGGCAATGCGGACGCCCTCTCCCGGCGTGATGCCTTCTTCGCTGCCTTTACCCCGACGAGGACGTCGGTCCCGAGGAGGGGGATGTGTGATGTCACGAGAGGCTGTGTCCTGGAGGGACGTTACATCCCCCTGAGGTGGCTGCAAACCCAGACAGCTATGGCTCCATCTGCTGGTATGGTCGGGAACTCCACCCCCTCTATGGCCAATCTTCCCACGCAGCTGAAACAAATCAGGAGCTGATGAGCTGAATGTTTGGGAAGGGAAGAGACACACTGAGGGAGTGTGTGGGGGGTGAAGAGACACAGTCTCCAACCTGGGCTCTCGGGAGGACAAGAGTGCTGCACGTCCACTTCCATGAGGAATATAAGGATTTGGAGATACTTACCTTTGGGAAATAATCACCTTTGGATATATGCACCTGTGGAAATACATGTGGAGATACATTTGGAAGGACGTTTTGCTGGGTTGGCCACTAGCTGCAACGTGGAAGACAGTAAGACTGGGGAAAAGTTATTTGAGCGAGGGAGAGTTATGATTTTGGATGTGGAAGAGACATCCCTGTACTGTTAACCCTGAAAGAGCCACCAGAGTACAGAATTGTGTTATACTTTCGTTAGTTTCCCAAGACCTTTAATAAAATCCTTGTTTTGGTTGAACCTGGTCTCCTTGCACTACTTGAGCAATCCCGCTGAAAGCTGTGTAGCCTCTCGTGACGTCACAACGGTCTTTGATATTTTGATGAGGAATATGAATATGTTTGCATTGAATTTGAATCATAGCTGATTTTTCAACAGAAAGGGACCAAATATCCTGTTATTTTATTGTATGCAGTTACTATTGACATGGAGAAAGGATGCCCTATGCTGAATACGGTAAGTGTCCCTGGTAGACCAACACAGTAACCATACCACAGGTCCTAGGTTCACGAGTCACTCACTACCTCAATATGAATGGGAAATGGGCTGTAATGCTGCATAAACCTTCACAACCTCACTACCTAACATTTTCACCTGCTACCTTAGGTGTCTTATGGAGATGTCCCTTACACGGCCATGTTCCACCCTACAAACGTATCGAATCGAGAGATCTGACCCCAATATGTCCCCCCGGGTCCCCAACCTGCCACCAGTCATCATGCTTTCCATTAGTCTATGACAGCAGGCCCTTCCTAGACAACCTTATAGAAGAGCAGGTTAGCAGTAATTATTCAACAGAAAGGTTATGAGTGGAACAGTCCTGTCACCCCCCTTCGTTTCATGGTCTTAGTGAATCAGAGCCCCCAAGGACTTCCTGTCACAGAAGATATTAGTCACTCAAGCAGCTCCAACCTCCCCAGAGGACTCAGACACACCACTAGTACTGCTATGGGACTACTGGATTGGCTTCTATTCTATTAGTCCTACTCTGACTTACCAGGCCCGGTATGATAACAAGTCGTGTCTTTATCTCTTGGCTGGTACATATGACTAATGCTTCTATTAGGCTGGTTCAGTCATGTACTAATATGCTGCTCTTTATCGTGACCCATTTCTGCAAATATATTCCAGATAAGAGTAAAATAAAAGCCATCGCTGGGAGTTTTTAAAATCATTGCATGATTCAATTTACAATTTTTGTTTCATTTCAGTGTCAGCCTCATATCTCTTTTTCCTTTTCGTGCTGTCAGATGTTCATATCTCATATTATCAGGATAATTGGTAGCAATTAAGAGGGTGTAGGCGGAGTGCATAATGTTTAAGAAATGGGATGTGAAATGAATGTGAGGTCAGTCACCCCACACAAAACCGACTGTGGTTCAAATGGATTGACAGCTGGAATAGTACAGGCAAAACAGTTTTAAAGGCTCAGATGTCAAAGTTCATTGGGAGGAAAGAAATTGCTTCAGGGCTTTTTCTACTCACTTCTCTTTTCTCAAAACTTGAAGCAGAATATATACTCAACATATTTGAGTTTCTTATCCGTTCTATCTCCTGAAGTCAGATGCTTTTATTTCCATTCCTGCCACCTGTACCCAGAATAATCACTAGATTATATACTGTATTATTGCATTGTTCTGTGTCTGAATACATTACACATGGGTAAAGTACTGATGGGGTTCATTACAATGATGCTTCATAGGCAGCCAATCTTTACTCAGAAGTTTCTGTGATTTGCAAAGGAAGAAAATAAATAATCTCAGACATTTATGTATTTTTAGACCTATTTATTATTATTTTGAAACACTTCATTTGTGAGCTCTACAAGTTAGACTTCAAGGTCTACAATCCCAAACATAACAAAAGCAGGTTATAAATGTTAAAGCAGGTTAAATCTGTCATTTAGTCCTTGAGCAAGGCACTTAATCCTAATTTGCTGTACTACTAAGGCTGACCCTGTAAAACAACACATTTTACTGCACCTATCCAGTGTATGTGACAATAAAACATCTTTATTATATTTTATAATGAGTTGGCACCTAATGTTTTCACCCCGGTGGTTGAAAAAAAACTGGTTGAATCAACGTTGCTTCCAAGTAATTTCATCCCAAATAATCTATGTGATGATGTTGAATGATTTACAAAAGTCATCAATGTAAGGGCATTTAGTCTTTTTTTCACCCAACTTTTAACCTAAATCCAATGACATGGTGACATTTTTTGTTGATTTCATGTTGAATTCCCTGGAGGTCAGCAGCAGCCCATTCTACTCCTGAGCTCATGGAGGCCTCTGCTTATGCTCAATCTATGAGTTTTGTAAAGCACATTGTGAATGCCTTCACTGCTTTTCAGTAGCTTTGAATGGAGCTAAACAATGCTATGTGTTCACTGTTCATAAAGCCAAGGTAAAACTAGTCAAAATAATTATTTAAAAACATCAGTTACATGCTGTAGATTTGAGTTCATACTGTAAGACCTTATTTACAATATTAATGTTTTGTTTTTTTACTTCATAATTTCACATCTGAATATAAATGAGCCCTTCAAATGTCATCTAACTATTCATCAAACTATGCAATGCAAGGCAACGCGGCAGTCCTGAGGTATACAATAATCAATTATGTGGGACTGGGGCAATGAATCACTGCACCTATACACGCAAACAAACATGTAAACACACTATCACACACCCCCACACACAAGCACACACCTTTGGACCAACAGCAGTGAGAAATTGAACTAGTCTTCTGTTGTTGAAGTGCATTTGTTCAAAGTCCTTCAGTAAGATAAGAGAGTGCCAGAGAAGCACAACTCGTTCAGCCAATTCATAATTTGTTCTATAATTGAGATTTGTTCTATACTTGAGGCTAATGAAGGAATTAAGTAATTAGCATTAGTGTATTACCCATCTTTGATTAAATTCAATGAATCAAACCTCAAACTTTACTTTTAAATTCAGACAAAACAGAGATGCTAGTTCTAGGTCCCAAGAAACAAAGAGATCTGCTGTTGGATCTGACAATTAATCTTGATGGTTGTACAGTCGTCTCAAATAAAACTGTGAAGGACCTCGGCGTTACTCTGGAACCTGACCGCTCTTTTGATTAACATATCAAGAATATTTCAAGGGCAGCTTTTTTCCATCTTCGTAATATTGCAAAAATCAGAAACTTTGTCAAAAGATTATGCAGAATAGCTCATCCATGCTTCTGTCACTTCTAGATTAGACTACTGCAATGCTCTACTCTCCAGCTACCCAGATAAAGCACTAAATAAACTTCAGTTAGTGCTAAACACAGCTGCTAGAATCTTGACTAGAACCCAAAAATGTGATCATATTACTCCAGTGCTAGCCTCTCTACACTGGCTTCCTGTTAAGGCTAGGGCTGATTTCAAGATTTTACTGCTAACCTACAAAGCATTACATGGACTTGCTCCTACCTATCTCTCCGATTTGGTCCAGCCGTACATACCTACACGTACGCTACGGTCACAAGACGCAGGCCTCTTTATTGTCCATCGAATTTCTAAGCAAACAGCTGGAGGCAGGGCTTTTCTCCTATAGAGTTGAGGAGATCTTTTTTAATTTTTTTTAAGGGGGAGGATCAGCTTTAATATTGCAGATAGATTGTAACTTCCATCAATGTATTTGTCTGTCATAGTTGACGTGTACCTATGATGAAAATTACAGGCCTCTCTCATCTTTTTAAGTGGGAGAACTTGCACAATTGGTGGCTGACTAAATACTTTTTTCCCCCACTGTATCTGCAGGGTCAGCTCCATGCAAATATTGCAATCCTTCAGCCATTCCTGGACCTGTGTCCAGAAACAAGCTACAAATGGACAGTACCAAAACAAATGATCTAATGATTCTGTCTCTTCACAGCCAAATCTGCAGAGCTGGGAAGATTGTATCCCCCATACAAATAACATTCTATTGGTAGCAAGAATTTTATATAATAATTTAAATTGAAAAATTCTAAGTTTTGAATCCGGCATCGTTTTGCGTATCAGTTCATAAACACTATGCCATGGAATCGGTACGTCAAAAATCTCTTCCCAACTATTTTGCAATCTATATGGGACAGCTGTCAATCTTTTGGTCCTTAAATGAAATTGGTAAACTTTTTTATTTATCACAATTTTCTTTAACCAATTATGTTCTTTAATGCAAGGCCG
Organism: Coregonus clupeaformis; assembly: GCF_020615455.1. Classification (NCBI taxonomy): domain Eukaryota; kingdom Metazoa; phylum Chordata; class Actinopteri; order Salmoniformes; family Salmonidae; genus Coregonus; species Coregonus clupeaformis. The sequence continues at coordinate 20,249,497 of NC_059204.1, read as the reverse complement.
ACAGACAAGTTCCTTACTTTTTCCTCTTTCCACTTTCCTCTTCCATTTTTGCGGTAATGCTGCAATTATTTGTTTGTAATTTTGGGTAGAACAGACATTTCCATATGTTTTTGTTAGCTGCATGTGCGACATAACTCCACCATTCCTACCGATAATATAATTTACGAAGATTATACCTTTTTTAAACATTTTCTAAAAAAAGAACTTTTTTTAATCAATTAGTATATTTGAGTTTAACCACAATATTTGTTGCAATAACTCCACCACCAATATATTGTTCTGGGTGAGACAATCTTACTAGTTTGCTAGAGAACCATTTCGGATTTAAGTATAATTTTTGTATGACTGAAGTTTTTAGTGATAGGTCTAATGCTTTAATAATTTCTGTCCTCCTAATTCATATTCATTATATAAATAGGCCCGTTTAATTTTATCTGGCTTGCCGTTCCAAATAAAATGGAATATTTTTTTCTCATATAATTTAAAAAACTGTTCGCTAGGCGTAGGCAAGACCATAAGCAAATAGGTAAACAGGGATAATACTAAAGAGTTAATCAGGGTGATTTTTCCACAAATTGACAGGTATTTACCTTTCCATGGTAGCAAGATCTTATCTATTTTTGCTAACTTTCTATTAACTCTTTTTGGAGTGAGATCATTTATTTCATTTGGGATATGTATTCCGAGTATATCCACATCACCATTAGACCATTTTATTGGTAAACTACATGGTAATGTAAATTTTTTATTTTTTAGTGATCCAATATGTAATATAGTACATTTATCATAATTTGGTTGTAATCCAGAGAGGTTAGAAAATGTATCTAGATCCTCTATGAGGCTGTGGAGGGATTGAAGTTGTGGATTTAAAAGAAAACATGAATCATCAGCGTACAATGACACCTTTTGTTTTTAAGCCCTGGATTTCTAATCCCTTGATATTATTGTTGGATCTGATTTTAATAGCTAACATCTCGATGGCAATAATAAATAGATATGCCGATAGTGGACAACCTTGTTTCACTCCTCTTGACAGTTTAAAACTTTCTGAGGAATAGCCATTATTTACTATTTTACACCTAGGGTTACTATACATGATTTTAACCCAATTTATAAGAGATTGTCCAAAATTGAAATGCTCCAGGTATATATATATAAACCCTAGTCATACTTTATCAAATGCCTTTTCGAAGTCTGCTATGAATAGTAGGCCTGGTTTCCCAGATTTTTCATAGTGTTCTATAGTTTCCAGTACTTGCCTTATATTATCTCCAATGTATCGCCCATGTAAAAAACCTGTCTGATTAGAATTAATAATGTCAGACAATACCTTTTTAATTCTATGCGCTATACATTTTGCTAGAATTTTTGCATCACAACACTGAAGTGTAAGGGGCCGCCAATTTTTTTAATGGACTGGATCTTTATATTTTCCACTTGTATCCTGTTTCAGTAATAATGAAATCAGACCTTCTTCTTGAGTATCTGATAATCTACCATTTACATAGGAGTGGTTAAAACATGCTAATAACGGTCCTCTGAGTATATCAAAAAAGGTTTGGTATACCTCGACTGGTATGCCATCCAACCCTGGAGTTTTACCAGACTTAAAGTCTTTAATTGCATCCAGAAGTTCCTCCTCTGTAATTTCACCTTCACATGAGTCTTTCTGTATGGCTGTTAATTTTACATTATCAATAGATAACAAATCTCTACAATTTGCTTCAGTTAGAGGAGATGGAGGCGACTGAAACGAAAACATATGCTTAAAATACTTTGTTTCCTTCTTCAAAATATAATTTGGTGAATCATGGGTGACTCCGTCATTTGTAACCAGTTTCAATAAATTATTTTTGGTAGCATTCCTATGTTGAAGATTAAAAAAGAATTTGGTGCATTTTTCCCCATATTCCATCCAGTTTGCTTTATTTTATAATATATTACACTTGATCTTTCTTGAATAAGTTTTTCCATCTTTTTGTTTTTCCTCTAATTTATTCTGAGCCTCTATGTTACAGTTTTTATTGCTATCTATCTGTTCTGTTAGACCTTCTATTTCCTTTGTTAGTGTGGACTCTTTTGACCTAAATTGCTTTTGTTTTCGAGATGAGTACTGAATTGCATGGCCTCTAAAGGCACATTTAAAGGTGTCCCATACAATAAGGGGATTTGCTGTACCTATGTTATGTCGGAAAAAATCAGTTATAAATTCCTCTGTCCTAGTTAAAAACAAGTTATCATCCAATAGGCTTTGATTGAGTTGAGATCTTTGTGGGCTACACTCAGCCTTGTCTCAGGGTAGAAAGTTGGTGGTATATTGATATCCCTCTAGTGGTGTGGGGGCTGTGCTTTGGCAAAGTGGGTGGGGTTATATCCTGCCTGGTTGGCCCTGTCGTGGGGTATCGTCAGACGGGGCCACAGTGTCCCCCGACCCCCCATCTCAGCCTCCAGTATCTATGCAGCAATAGCCTATGTGCAGGGGGGGCTAGGGTCAGTCTATCTGGCCTGATGACTCCTGGCTGTCCCCAGTCCACCTGGTGGTGCTGCTGCTCCAGTTTCAACTGTTCTGCCTGCGGCTATGGAACCATGACCTGTTCACCGGACGTGCTATCTTGTCCAAGACCTGCTGTTTTCGACTCTCCCTCTCTCTCGCTCTCCCTCTCTACCGCACTTGCTGTCTCGACCTCTGAATACTCGGCTATGAAAAGCCAACTGACATTTATTCCTGAGGTACTGACCTGTTGCACCCCTGTGATTATTATTTGACCCTGCTGGTCATCTATGAACATTTGAACATCTTGAAGAACAAGCTGGCCTTAATGGCCATGTACTCTTATAATCTCCCACCGGCATAGCCAGAAGAGCACTGGCCACCCCTCAGAGCCTGGTTCCCCTCTAGGTGTCTTCCTAGGTTCCTGCCTTTCTAGGGTGTTTTACCTAGCAACCATGCTTCAACATCTGCATTGCTTGCTGTTTGGGGTTTTAGGCTGGGTTTCTGTATAAGCACGTTGTGACATCTGCTGATGTAAAAAAGGGCTTTATAAATACATTTGACTTGAAACACACACCGAGGAAAGAAGAGGTAGGTAGTAAGAGCATCACACTGTGGTGTCTACAGTGCATTCGGAAAGTATTCAGACCCCTTGACTTTTTCCACATTTTATTACGTTACAGCCTTATTCTTAAATGGATTCAATTGTTTTTCCCCCTCATCAATCTACTCACAATACCCCATTATGACAAAACAAAAACAAGTTTATACGTTTTTGCAAATTTATAACAAATACAAAAACTGAAATATCACATTTACATAAGTATTCAGACCCTAGTACTTTGTTGAAGCACCTTTGGCAGCGATTACTAAAGGACATTCAGAGACTTGTCCCGAAGCCACTCCTGCTGTGCGCTTAGGGTTGTTGTCCTGTTGAAAGTTGAACCTTCACCCCAGTCTGAGGTCCTGAGCGCTCTGGAGCAGGTTTTCATCAAGGATCTCTCTGTACTTTGCTCCGTTCATCTTTCTCTCGATCCTGACTAGTCTCCCAGTCCCTGCAGCTGAAAAACATCCCCAAAGCATGATGCTGCCACCACCATGCTTCACCGTAGTGATGGTGCCAGGTTTCCTCCAGATGTGACGCTTGGCATTCAGGTCAAAGAGTTCAATCTTGGTTTTATCAGACCAGAGAATCTTGTTGCTCATGGTCTGAGAGTCCTTTAGGTGCCTTTTGGCAAACTCCAAGCGGGCTGTCATGTGCCTTTTACTGAGGAGTGGCTTCCGCCTGGCCACTCTACCATGCTGCAGAGATGGTTGTCCTTCTGGAAGGTTCTCCCATCTCCACAGAAGAACTCTCGAGCTCTGTCAGAGTGACCATCGGGTTCTTGGTCACCTCTCTGACCAAGGCCCTTCTCCCCCGATTGCTCCGTTTGGCCGGGCGGCCAGCTCTAGGAAGAGTCTTGGTGGTTCCAAACTTCTTCCATTTAAGAAATAAGGTAGTTCTGTTTTTTATTTTAATACATTTGCAAAAATGTCTAAAAACCTGTTTTATGGGGTATTGTGTGTAGATTGATGAAGAACAAAATGTATTTAATCAATTTTAGAATAAGGCTGTAATGTAACAAAATGTGGAAAAAGTCAAGGGGTCTGAATACTTTCCGAATGCACTGTATGTCCCTGTACTAGTTTGTCCCTATTGTTCTTACTGTTTACCTGAATGAAGCCAAGTAAGTTACTGTCTTTGACTGCCATTTAACCTAAATGGTATTCAAATGTAATCTTAACAATGTATAGTCATGGCTAGAATACAAACCCATTTCACATGTAGGCAAGTGGGAATCATGTATGTAGAGCACATGCCATTAGGTGTGACTCAACAGTGATAATGAAATGGTTATTCAACCTTACTATCAATTGTCCCTATAATTATCCAATATGACATTTAATTTCACGAAGAAGTATTGCTTTTGTCCCACCCGAGGGACCCAAGAAGGCACTGTAAAAGTTCTGTGCAACACCCCCACCAACTGGAAATATTGCAGAATTACACCTATTACCCTGAGTCAAATTCTACCTAAACTTCATTTTCTATACTGAACAAAAATATAAACATAACATGCAACAGTTTCAAAGATTTTACTGAGTTACAGTTCATATGAGGAAATCAGTCAATTGAAACGATGGATTTCACATGACTGGGAATACAGATATGCATATATTGGTCACAGATACCCAGTGGTGTAAAGTACTTAAGTAGTTTTTTTGGGTATCTGTACTTTACTTACCTACTTATATTTTTGACAACTTTTACTTTTACTCCACTACATTCCTAAAGAAAATAATGTACTTTTTACTCCATATATTTTCCCTGACACCAAAAAGTACTCCTTACATTTCAAATGCTCAGGCAGGACAGCAATATGGTCCAAATCACGCAGCTATCAATATAACGCGTTGTCATCCCTACTGCCTCTGATCAGGCGGACTCACTAAACACAAATACTGTGTTTGTAAATTATGTCTGAGTGTTGGAGTATGCCCTGGCTGACCAAATGTTTTTTGTTTTGTTTTTTTTGCCGTCTGGTTTGCTTAATATTAGGAATTTTATGTATAGTATTTACTTTTACTTTGTACTTTTACTCAAGTGTGACAATTGAGTACTTTTTCCAACACTGTACTTAAGTACATTTAAAACCAGATACAGTTGAAGACGGAAGTTTACATACACTTAGGTTGGAGTCATTAAAACTTGTTTTTACACAACTCCACAAATTTCTTATTAACAAACTATAGTTTTGGCAAGTCGGTTAGGACATCTACTTTGTGCATGACACAAGTAATTTTTCCAACAATTGTTTACAGACAGATTATTTCACTTATAATTCACTGTATCACAATTCCAGTGGGTCAGAAGTTTACATACACTAAGTTGACTATGCCTTTAAACAGCTTGGAAAATTCCAGAAAATTATGTCATGGCTTTAGAAGCTTCAGATAGGCTAATTGACATCATTTGAGTCAATTGGAAGTGTACCTGTGGATGTATTTCAAGGCCTACCTTCAAACTAAGTGCCTATTTGCTTGACATCATGGGAAAATCAAAAGAAATCAGCCAAATTGTAGACCTCCACAAGTCTGGTTCATCCTTGGGAGCAATTTCCAAACGCCTGAAGGTACCACGTTCATCTGTACAAACACCATGGGACCACGCAGCCGTCACACCGCTCAGGAAGGAGACGCGTTCTGTCTCCTACAGATGAACGTACTTAGCCAGTAAATGCAAGCACTTACAATCACAGTCACTTTGCTTTAGAAAAAAACATCCTATAATAGAACCCTATACATAAAAATACAAATAATTGATGAGCTTATCAAAAGTACATGTTCAGAACGGCACAAAACCGCACTGTAGGAATATGAGGACATCACCACTGATACAACTGTATTAGAAATCAGTGTGTCAGGTCATGCCTTTGTAACAAGGACACCTATAACTTGTGAATTTTAAACATAAATTAACAAAACGCATAAGGAATCTGTGTCCTTGGGCTTGCTAGCGTTAAGCTGTCATTACTTGAAGTTGAAGAATTTACGGTTCATCTTCAGTAAAAGCAGGTTTTCAAAGTTTCTGGAATCCAGCCTTGCTCTCCTGGTGCAGAAAACAAGTCATGCAATGCTGAACAGCCTTTCACATGCAGCTGATGAAGGTAAGGGTGTGTTTAGCCTCAGAGATAGCTTACAGACTGCCGGGAAGGACTTGAGCAACTCCATATGATCAGCTGAACAGGCCAGGTATCTGTCCAGCTGTTTGGAGCTTTCTTGTGCTTGAGACGTCTTCATGGCAGAGAAGAAGTCCTCCTCATCTGATGAACTGGTGCCATCACTCAGCTGCAGCAAGGGTTCTTCCAGGTGGTCCTTTATGTAGTCCATTCCTGAAATACAAGGAAGATGACAATAGAAATCATGCCGTTATGAGCCTACATTAATCCATCCCCATCCCCCATCTATATAAACCAAGCAACAAGGCTAAGTATTGGACTGAACCACAAAGTCAGGACTGTAGTTTAAAGGGGTGGTTCTCAAATATATGAAGTGTCAAAATGTACACTATACACAGTTGATTATGAATAATAAAATACTGTTAATTAACCACGTTGTCTTACCCATTCTGATGGTGGCGTCATCCTTTGTCCATGTTGTTTTGAATTTGGGGAGAAGGATTGCAGCTGCGATCAGCTCAGGGTCGTGAAACATGTGGCTGAAGCGCTTCTTTAGTCCCAGTTGTAGCGCATCCACCAGAGGCTTACAGTACTTCAGGGACAACTTGATTCGGTCAAGTTTTGTGATCAGCAGGTTGATAGTTGGAAGTAGCAACACCATCTGGTCATTGGTTTCAGCCTGCAGGATGTTGATGGCCTTTGCGACTGGGCTCATGGCGGCAGCATACTCTGTGTGGAAGGCGAGTTCAGCTGGACTGAACCTATGAAAACATTTATAATAATAATAATAATAATACTGTTTCCTAACCCTATACAAAGGGGACCACTAACCATTTAACCTGATTTAACTACAGTAATCAATAGCTGGATGAGTAGTTAACTAAATGGATCAATGATAGTGTATGGCTACAACATGTGAAACAGTTATTAGTCCCCAAGCAAAGGGTCAGGAAACACAGCAACAGATTTAGACAACATTCAAGACCTTAAATTATGACAAAATAATACAAAATCCTTACTTACATTGGAACCTCGAAGTCTGTGCAGAGAACTCTGGCGGCCGCCTCTCCTTTGTCTTTGACGATCCTCAGGAGTCTTTCTACAGCCATGAACCAGGAGTTCCACCTTGTAGCATTCAGCCGCAGCAGCTGGAGGTCGCAAGCATCTTCAACCATTTCAGCTGCAAGTGTGGATCTTCCACATTTGTTCCAAAGTGCTTGGCACTTGCCAAATGTTGTAAGCCTCACTGGATGTTGCTTTCAGGGCATCGACTGTAGATACTAAGTTGAGTAGGTGGCAAGAACAGCGCTGGTGCTTCGGCAGCTGGTACTCAAAACCATCATCTTCATTCAGGATCGTTGTCACATCAACAAACTCCACTTCTTCACTCTCCTCTTGTTCCTCTTCATCATATTCATGTCCTGGCTGATCTGCTTCACCACCCACTGCTTCCACTGCCTCGTTGTTTTCATGTTCTCCAAAAACTTGGAAAGCTTTCAAGAAGTTAGAGCCGTTGTCTGTTGATGTTCTCACAATCTTACCCCGGATTTCAAACTCAGAATGGATGTCATTTAGGGTGCCTGCCAACACATCAAAGGTGTGCGATCCTCTCAACCGTTTACAGGCCAGGGCTGCAGAGCATCTGTTGAGACTGTCAGGGTCTATCCAGTGGGCTGTAACACCAATGAAGCTCTGTCTTCTTGCAGACCAGCAGTCGGTGGTGATGGCGATGTGGTCAACTCCTCAGTCACCTTCTTCATTTCCGTGGAGGCTTCATCAATACTGGAGCGCAGTGTGGGCCTTGATAAGATCTTTGAGGTAGGCTGCAGATCCTTAACAAACTCTCTGAACGGTTCTTGTTCTACAACAGCGAATGTGGTTGAAGCCCTTGGACCACATACTTCACCACAGCTTTGTCAATGGATTTTTGAGACACTGTCTTCAGTAATGTGCTCTACTTGATGGTGGAGGGAGTCTTAGGGGCATGTTTTCTCTTCAGTGTGTTTGCCATCAGTTCTCCATATTTCTTAAAATGGTGTACATGCCTTCTCTGAAATAAGAAGAAAAGGAAAAGAGAAAGACAGTTACTTAGCTACATAACAACCATCACCGAATACTTATGGTATAGGATCCTAATTTTAAAGCTATAAACAACATTAGTTAAGTGAGAGTTTGTGACCACCATTTAATATTACAATGAGAAAAAAACTGTTATTTGATCTAGCCAGTAGGTTACCTCAATAACTTAAGTCTACAGTAATTAGCTAGGTAAGAACAACTTTATCAACTAACACAATGAATAAAATGGCTAGCTAACACCCGAAAGCTAACATTAGTTCGATAGCTAGCTTGACCAGGTGTTTAGAGAAAAGGTATTTGGCTAGACTAACGTTAGCTGACTAAAATGTGCCCAGATTCGGAAACTACTAGTTAGCTAGCTTGTTAAGAAGCTAGCTAGTTAGCTCGTGTCAGTTTAGTTAGATTGCGTTAGCTAACAAAGCTTCCGAATCTGGCCACAGTTTAGCCAGCTAAATTAGGTAGCTACTAGCTAGTGAACTACTTAGGTATATAGGATTAGCTAGCATCAACTAACACTGCTCGTTGCATTAACAAATGTGGGCTAGCTAGGTTAGCTAACGTTAGCTAGCATGCTAATTAGCAATCTCACGTTATTCTAGCTAGTAAGCTAACAGTAGGCTTACCTCAATGTGTTTTTTTAGGTTCGAAGGAGAGTTCTTGAACGCTAGTATTTCCTGAACTTTTGGTAAACATAGCAGACATTTCATCCGGTAGGATGAATCCTTCATTCCGAGAAAATACAACATTTCTTTTAGATACAGCCAAGGGTGTTCGTCCTCATCAGGAGGTCGTTTTGGAGCGATGTCGGACATGACTGTGCTACTGAGTGGATGACTGTTTTGCAAGTGACAGGCTCCGGGTGGTTGGGGTTTGCACTTTAGGACCCTTGGATTTGCGCAAACGGATGAGGATTGGATCAACTCTGCATGTCGTCGCCTGCTGCATTGCAAAACAAGTTCACCCATGTGTGCGGACTCGCTGATGTTGCTTGCATCTTTTTTCCAACATGATTCATTTTTTTCTTACAGCTTCAGATTGATTTGATTTTGTAGCCAGTAACGAAGGTGTCAGGGGAAATGTATTGAAGTAAAAGTCGACAGAAATATAAATAGTAAAGTAAAGTACAGATACCCCAAATAACTACTTAAGTACAGTAACGAAGTATTTATACTTCATTACTTTACACAACTGTCTGCTTCTCACTAAGACACCAAACATCTCAAATTTGGACTCATCAGACCAAAGGACAGATTTCCAGTGATCTAATGTCCATTGCTCGTGTTTCTTGGCCCAAGCAAGTCTCTTCTTCTTATTGGTGTCCTTTAGTAGTGGTTTCTTTGCAGCAATTCGACCATGAAGGCCTGATTCACGCAGTCTCCTCTGAACAGTTGATGTTGCGATGTGTCTGTTACTTGAACTCTGTGAAGTATTTATTTGGGCTGCAATCTGAGGGGCAGATGACTCTAATGAATTTATCGTCTGCAGCAGAGGTAACTCTGGGTCTTCCTTTCCTGTGGTGGTCCTCATGAGAGCCAGTTTCATCATAGGGCTTGATGGTTTTTGTGACTGAACTTGAAGAAACTTTCAAAGTTCTTGACATTTTCCGGATTGACTGATCTTCATGTCTTAAAGTAATTTATCTAGCTTATTTGAGCTGTTTTTGCCATAATATGGACTAAGTCTTTTACAAAATAGGGCTATATATATACAGTTGAAGTTGGAAGTTTACATACGCCTTAGCCAAATACATTTAAACTCAGTTTTTCACAATTCCTGACATTTAATCCTAGTAAAAATTCCCTGTTTTAGGTCAGTTAGGATCACCACTTTATTTTAAGAATGTGAAGTCAGAATAATAGTAGAGAGAATGATTTATTTCAGCTTTTATTTCTTTCATCACATTCCCAGTGGGTCAGAAGTTCACATACACTCAATTGGTATTTGGTAGCATTGCCTTTAAATTGTTTAACTTGGGTCAAACGTTTCGGGTAGCCTTCCACAAGCTTCCCACAATAAGTTGGGTGAATTTTGGCCCATTCCTCCTGACAGAGCTGGTGTAACTGAGTCAGGTTTGTAGGCCTCCTTGCTCGCACACGCTTTTTCAGTTCTGCCCACACATTTTCTATAGGATTGAGGTCAGGGCTTTGTGATGGCCACTCCAATACCTTGACTTTGTTGTCCTTAAGCCATTTTGCCACAACTTTGGAAGTATGCTTGGGGTCATTTTCCATTTAGAAGACACATTTGCGACCAAGCTTTAACTTCCTGACTGATGTCTTGAGATGTTGCTTCAATATATCCACATAATTTTCCTTCCTCATGATGCCATCTATTTATCTATATATCTATTTTGTGAAGTGCACCAGTCCCTCCTGCAGCAAAGCACCCCCAAAGCATGATGCTGCCACCCCCGTGCTTCACGGTTGGGATGGTGTTCTTCAGCTTGCAAGCACCCCCCCTTTTTCCTCCAAACATAACGATGGTCATTATGGCCAAACAGTTCTATTTTTGTTTCATCAGACCAGAGGACATTTCTCCAAAAAGTATGATCTTTGTTCCCATGTGCAGTTGCAAACTGTAGTCTTGTTTTTTTATGGCGGTTTTGGAGCAGTGGCTTCTTCCTTGCTGAGTGGCCTTTCAGGTTATGTCGATATAGGACTCGTTTTACTGTGGATATAGATACTTTTGTACCTGTTTCCTCCAGCATCTTCACAAGGTCCTTTGCTGTTGTTCTGGGATTGATTTGCACTTTTCGCACCAAAGTACTTTCATCTCTAGGGGTCAGAACGTGTCTCCTTCCTGAGCGGTATGACGGCTGCGTGGTCCCATGGTGTTTATACTTGCGTACTATTGTTTGTACAGATGAATGTGGTACCTTCAGGCGTTTGGAAATTGCTCCCAAGGATGAACCAGACTTGTGGAGGTCTACAATTTTTTTTCTGAGGTCTTGACTGATTTCTTTTGATTTTCCAATGATGTCAAGCAAAGAGGCACTGTGTTTGAAGGTAGGCCTTGAAATACATCCACAGGTACACCTCCAATTGACTCAAATGATGTCAATTAGCCTATCAGAAGCTTCTAAAAACATTACATAATTTTCTGGAATTTTCAAAGCTGTTTAAAGGCACAGGGAACTTAGTGTATGTAAACTTCTGTCCCACTGGAATTGTGATACAGTGAATTATAAGTGAAATAATCTGTCTGTAAACAATTGTTGGAAAAATTACTTGTGTCATGCACAAAGTAGATGTCTTAACCAACTTGCCAAAACTATAGTTTGTTAACAAGGAATTTGTGGTGTGGTTGAAAAACGAGTTTTAATGACTCCAACTTAAGTGTATGTAAACTTCCGACTTCAACTGTATATATATACACACACAGTACAAGTCTGTATACCACCCCTACCTTGTCACAACACAACGGATTGGATCAAACATGTGCAAAGCTGTCATCAAGGCAAAGGGTGGCTACTTTGAAGAATCTGAAATATAAAATATATTTCGATTTGTTTAACACTTTTTTGGTTACAATATAATTCCATATGTGTTATTTCATAGTTTTGATGTCTTCACTATTATTTTACAATGTAGAAAATAGTTTTAAAAAATAAAGCAAAACCCTGTAATGAGTAGGTGTGTCCAAACTTTGGAGTCCACTTTAACATTATGGGGTATTGTGTGTAGGCCAGTGACAAAAAAATCTCAATTTAATCAATTTTAAATTCAGGCTGTAACACAACAAAATGTGGAAAAGGTCACCACATTTAAAATACCCAACACAGTGATTTTGCGGGACAGTGTAGCCTACGTGAATACATGTTGGCCTCATCGCATCCAAATCATTTGATCTCAATCAGTTTCATGGGAATATGCATTTAGTCTAATGCGGCCATTTAATTAGGCTACTTTTGTACCTCTTCATCAGAAGCACTCATTTTGTAAGTAGTTACACCTAACTGGCCTCTCTTCAAGTTTAGCTGGAATTTAGCCTGAAAGGATTTGATAAAAGTTGGTTGCCTATGATATTGGCCTATGTCTCCTCTTGCGCTGCGCAGAATATCAGATCTCAACAATGATTTGAGAAGTGTTTAACATCACCAGTAGATATATTTTCATAAGCGCAACGTGACTGCAAGAGACTATTTGTAATGTCTGACTGAAATACGGGACAAATCAACTTTGTTTTCCTAAATTAGTAGTGTTTGAATTTGTTGATAAAAGCGGAACATTATTGTTTAGTTACGGGACACGGAACTAAGGGCCAAAATGAGGGACTGTCCCGCAACAGGGACATGTGGTTACCCTAGCACTCAAGGGCTGTGAATACTTTCTGAAGGCACTGTATGTATGGTAGTCAGAATCTGCATAGATAGACCAACGTGGAAGTTCAAAGTACAGTATGCTGATTTACATTTACAATGTTCATTCTATTGCAAGTTGTTATCTCTAGTTACCTAGGCACTTTCTTTGGTTTTGATTTTGGCCCTAATATACTAATAAACGCAACTGGGGAATGTTTTTTCACTCCAGCTCAGCAGGTGGCGGTGTGTACTGTTTTGTACAGTAAATTCACGCGACTAGTAGAGGAAACCCTCAACCCAAACAAATCGTCGTGTGACGTGGCTAGTCGCGCAAGACCTTGCAAGATAAATAATAAAATCAAGAATATTATACGAAATTTCGGATACAATTGCTAGGTTTGTAACCTTTATCTAAACAATGTAACTTCTTTTGTAGAGTTATCTATCACCTTTCTAGAAGAAATGGTAGCAATATTGGATAAAAGCAGGCTAGCTAGCTAACGTTAGCTAGTAAGCTAACAGCTAGCTAAGGGAACGTGCAATGTCTAGCCATTAAAGTGGAACTGACAGCGTTTTAGCTACTTTGCAGATATGAAACGAACAGACAATCATAATATCAGTAAAAATATAAAATTCCCAGTTTATGCTTCAAAACTAACTTCATACGAGGTTTTAAAAATATGTTCTATTTGACTCAGAATTCCATGACGTACAGTAAGGCATTGTTGGCAGAATAGATGGATGCAGTTCAATGCATGATTCATATAATTAACCAATACATTTCTTGGTAGTCCAACAAATATTGCTATCAGGTTCTAAATCACAGCTTGCCTGGTACATTGTTTTCTGCCTCCACCTATTCGGGATGCACTGTTTCAGTTTCAATGACTCGGTATTTTTAACAAAAATTGACAACTGTGACTAAGGCAGGGAATGTCTACAATGAAACTAGAAAAGGCAATTATCACAAGTCAGTCTTAACGTGGCTAATAGGTTAGCGACCATGGCAAACACAAGGCCCGCGGGCCGAATAGGACACACAAGCGAGTATAAATGAGTCAACAGTTGAGTCATCTACTTTATGAAATTATAGCCTGATGCGCTTGTATTAGTGAATTCAACTTCAATTGCGCTGCTTTCATGTGTCCCCGGTTTACAGCGGGCAGCCGAGGGAAAGTGTACAGACACATGCCACAGTCCTAGTTAGGCTACTAAAATGTTGCAGTATGGCTTTGGTTTTTAAAGCTTGACAATGAATAGCCAAAAAACTAAACCTGCAACAAAACACCATGCAAAGGAGAAACATGTAGGCCTATTACAGCAACATTTGAACAGTAGCCTAGGCTGGCTACTCAACTACAATACATTTTGAGTGCACCATACAGCAGTGCTGCAATTAACCGCGTCGGTGATCCATGCATTGCAAAAAAATGAAAAAGATGTTTTAAGTTCAAATGTTACAACAACTTATAGCTACGTTTTTGTTTGGAGTTAAATATTTTTTCATTAGCGTCGCAGCATATTATGCACATCTGCAAACATAGCAGCAAAGGCTGGACAAATATGTATCTCTTTGTTTAAACATGTTAAAATGCTATATACAGCATTATAAAGTGGACATTATAAAGGGCCATATTTGTTTCTAATAAGACAATAGCCAGTTTGGGTCGCAGATGCACGTTTTTTTAATTAAAACAAATAGACTATGTCTGGCCCTCGAATTCGTTTTCAATATGGCCCTTTTGCAGATTGAGTTTGTCACCCCTAGGCTAGCGGATCTATTTATGTAGCTATTTATTTATTTATTTAGCAAGCTAAAACAAGGAGCCTAACGTTAGCTGCTGGGAGGATGTCTTGTCATTGGAGGAGTGGGTGAGTGACCGACTTTTTCCCCTCATCATTTTTCGGTGGCTACAGCTAAAGATTCAGGTGTCATTTGGTTAGCTAGCAAGAAATGTGAATCGCTTTGCTAGATAGCTAGCTATGTTGAATTTGAACCATTGACGTCATCAGACCCGGGCTTTTAGCCTCGAATGATTTTGGCTCAGCCCGCGTCTTTTGCCCACAATTGGAAATGCACTGATATTATTCTGCATCTACATAGAGAGACATAGGCCCACACAGGACAGACAGAGGAGTGTACAGGAGAACAGAGAGAGAGAGAGAGAGAACACAGGTATTGTGGTTAGTGATAAGTTAAGACAGTTAAACGTTCATCAGGTTTAAGATTGAGTGAACTGCTATTATCATTAAGGAACAGAAATGATCCCATATTTTACCTTTAGCTGAATTCAGGTAAACATTATTTGACTGTTCTCCTGTTCTTCATATTGCTCCTCTCTCTCTTTCGCTCTGTGTGTGTGTGTGTGTGTGTATGTTCAGAATACTCCATATTGCCACAGTACTGATACTATTCAATCTCTGTAATAATATAGGGGATTCAGGAAAAGCAGAACTTCAGACAGCAAGGAAAAGAGGGGAGCGAGTGAGAGAAAGGAGCAGACAGGACAGAGAGAGGGGAGGCCCACACAAGACAAACATGTATCATATTCCTCTCAAGCCAGAGGAAGTAGTTGTTGCTAAACATTACCTCAAAAAAAGAAAGCAAGATGCCACTTCTGGCATGTCCTGTGTGTATAAACTGTTAGACCCTGATATGTTCCCATCACTGAAGGCAATCATACAGGTTGCGCTGACCATCCCAGTTAGCAGCTGTGAGAGATCTTTCAGTGCATTAAGATGTCTACATACCTGGCTTAGGAGAACAATGACCCAAGATAGAATGCATCACCAGGCTGTCTTGACAATTGACAAAGATATAGTTAACACCCTTGGAAAAGAGTGAAATCATAGACAGGTTTGCACAGCTGACAAATAGGTGATATAGATTGATGCTACCCTCAACAGGAAAGTAGCTTTCTTTTACTGTTGTAACGCAACACACACACAAAGAGTTGGGATTTTTTACTTACAGTATCATTTTGATTAATTTCTAATCTGCATGGATGGACTATCATCCTATTACTGTGTAATATAACTCGCAAACATTGTGAATATTTAGTTGGCGAAAGGATTTTATGCTGGTATGTACATGTGTGTAAAAGTGTTGTCACTACAGTAAAACCCACAAACTTTGTCAGGGTCCTCAGGGGAAGAGGGGGGTTGGAGGGGGTATATTTGTTTTTGTGTAATTAAATGGGTAGAAATATTGCCCTGTAGCTAATTTACCTTGGAATCTGTGATTTATTACCACAAATACTATAAAATTATGATTTTCAAGTCTGTTTGGTTGCTGAGTTTGTACATATTATCAGCAAAAGTTGTATATGTCCCCCACTCTACAGTTATAATACAAGCCTACTGCTAAACTGAGTTTACTCAATTCCAACATAATCCAAAGGATGGCAGCCTAAAATCCCAATCCTGCTATATTGCAGTAACCATAACATTATTTCATGCAAAACATTAATTTGTGGTCTAGGCTGCCACCTTTTGGATTATTTTGAAACTGCACAGTGCGCGCAGCATGACAAACTCTCATTATTTAGCAGTAATGTGACTAACATCATCAATAGGCCAATCAAATATTGTACATGGTTTATGAAAACATTGCAACAAAATTATGATAAAAAATACTTTTCCCAAAAATATTTCTTCATGGAAAATGACCATCTAGTTATGCACTTGTAATACATTTTTATAAATATTATTAACAGGAGGTATGCAATTACCTAACACCATATTCCATTGGTTTACTGACCACAATCCATTGAATTAATATTAAGAAGTGTTGATTATTTGGCGTCAGGAGAGCACAGTGCATGGAAGAAACCAGTGAGATATGCAACAGAGTTAAAACCAATTTATGCTTAATCTGAAAATGTGGTCGAGGGCGCCCTTACGAAAAAATATATACACACAACTGCAGTTAGAGTGCAGTATAACTGCAGTACGCTACAAATACTGCATCCAAAAGAGCACTTTCTTTTACTGCAGTACTTTTGTAGTGTAACTGCAGTTACAGTGAAGTATAACTGCAGTTCAACTGTAGTACACTGCAGTTATTCTGCAATTACTGCGTCCAAAATAGCACAGTCAACTGCAGTTAATGCACTTTTACTGTAGTTTCAATACTGCAATCTTTTTTTGTAAGGGCTCGGTATGGAGGGTGTGACGCAATTGGGAAGCCTCTCGGAGGCCAAATTGCACTCCATACCGCATCGCGGTGCGCCTCGTAAATGTAACAATGCGGAGGGCTCCATATAGCTCCGAATTGCCATGATTGGTTGACTGTAGGTGGAGGCGGGAGGTCCTGTATAAACACAAACTCGCTTCCTTGACAATTTCCTTCACAAGCAGGGACGAGCAGGTTACTATTCCCCATCGGTTATCAGTGCAAGTTTGACGGCCAACTATCTGAAAAAGTTTGAGAGGGTTTATATATTGTTCCCTCAGATTTTAGCTCATCTCGCTCTGCTAGCAATAGTTGATAATCTTGTTGATGACGTGCATGGGCAACTGAGGGAGAGAGAGCCTACCTTTTCATGGTTGTTTGATCGATAGGACTGTGATGTTCCCAAATGTAAGAGGACTCCCGTGGTATTTACACTGATCAAAAATATAAACGCAACATGCAATTTCTACGATTTTACTGAGTTACAGTTCATATCAGGAAATCAGTCAACTGAAATAAATAAATTAGGCCCTAATCTATGGATTTCACATGACTGGGAATACGGATAGGCATCTGTTGGTCAAGGATACCTTAAAAAAAACCAGGGGCGTGGATCAGAAAACCAGTCAGTATCTGGTGTGACCACAATTTGCCTCATGTAGCGCTACATCTCCTTCGCATAGAGCTGATCAGGCTTTTGGTTGTGGCCTGTGGAATGTTGTCCCACTCTTCAATGGCTGTGCGAAGTTGCTAGATATTGGCGGGAATTGGAACATGCTATTGTACAGGTCGATCCAGAGCATATCAAACATTGTCAATGGGTGACATGTCTGAGTATGCATGCCATGGAAGAACTGGGACATTTTCAGTTTCCAGGAATTGTGTACAGATCCTTGCGACATGGGGGCCGTGCATTATCATGCTCAAACATGAGGTGATGGCGGCGGATGAATGGCACGACAATGGACCTCAGGATCTCGTCATGGTATCTCTGCATTCAAATTGCCATCGATTAAAATGCAATTGTTTGTTGTCCGTAGCTGATGCCCGCCCGCCTGCCCATATCATAACCCCACCGTCACCATGGGGCACTCTGCTCACAACGTTGACATCAGCAAACTGCTCGCCCACACGATGCCATACAGGCTGTCTACCATCTGCCCGATACAGTTGAAACCGGGATTCATTGGTGAAGAGCACACTTCTCCAGCGTGCCAGTGGCCATTGAAGGTGAGCATTTTCCCACTGAAGTCGGTTATGATGCCGAACTGCAGTCAGATCAAGACCCTGGTGAAGACGAGCACGCAGATGAGCTTCCTTGAGACTATTCATGACAGGTTGTGCAAACCCACAGTTTCATCACCTGTCTGGGTGGCTGGTCTCAGTGAAGAAGCTGGATATGGAGGTCCTGGGCTGGCGTGGTTACACGTGATCTGTAGTTGTGAGGCCGGTTGGAGTACTGCCATATTCTCTAAAACAACGATGGGGAGGCAGTATATGGTAGACAAATTAACACTAAATAATCTGGCAAAAGCTCTGGTGGACATTCCTGCAGTCAGCATACCAATTGCACAGGCCCTCAAAACTTGAGACTTCTGTGGCATTGTGTTGTGACAAAACTGCAAATGTAAGTGGCCTTTTATTGTCCCCAGCACAATGTGCACTTGTGTAATGATCATGCGGTTTAATCAGCTTCTTGATATGCCACACCTGTCAGATGGATTTATTATCTTGGCAAAGGAGAAATGCTCATTAACAGGGATGTAAACACATTTGTGCACAACATTTGAGAGAAATAAGCTTTTTGTGCGTATGGAACATTTCTGGGATCTTTTATTCCAGCTCATGAAATATGGGACCAACACTTTGTGTTGCGTTTATATTTTAGTTCAGTACACATATTTTTAAAATCCGTTCAGGTGTATTTTGTGGCTTTTGGCGAATGCGTTCTAATGCTCTAAAGTCGCGCTGTTCAAAGTGAATGATGGCAGGCCCGTGTGGCAAATGGCTATTTTGCATACAGGCCAACTGTACCTCTGATTGGTTATGGCGCACCGGTCTGCGTAGACAGATGTTTTTATTTTATTAGGTTTTATTTACTGCAGTGTCTATTAATTTTCCAAACGCAGGGCAGCTTTCCCACTCTATATTGCTATAGAATTTTCACAAATGCCTTACTATATGTAATTCCCAAACATTCTATGAATTTATGAGAATGTGAAAATTACCATATCTAAGTGCTGGCTTGTCAGAAAAAAAGAAGGAAAAAAATCATAATGTTCTTCCTGGGAGTGTATAATTACTTCCACTTTAATGTGCTGTCACTGGTGTTTTATGTTACACTGCCTACCTTGGCATTTTACGTTTGGCTCAGACAACTGTTATCTTAGTGTATCAGTCCCTAATCTGTAATTGAGCTAATCTAGCTAGCTAGGTAAACTAAATCTGCAAGAATAGCCTATGCCTTGTCAATATGGCAAGGGACCTCTACCTCCAGCTAATGATTGGATAGAATGTCCTTTTTAAAACTGTTTTTAGTTGCCATTATACACATTATGTTCTTATTTTATTTTCATCAAATAACAAAAGGTATGTGTTAAGATGTCGGACAGCGAAGCCCCCAGTGACCCTGTTGGGAGTTCAGAGGTGGCAGAGACAGAGGCACCACTGCAGCAACCCTCCCCTGTGACACTACCAGACAGTGCTCAACAGACACCAGACAGCGCTCCAAAGACACCAACTGGAGACAGCACCACAGATAACTCCACAGATGTCGCCCCGACCAGGAAGGGAAGGAAGACCAGGAAGAGACCAGAGCCAAAACCTCCAGTTCAAGTCCAGGAGACTCAGGAGGAGAAATCCAAAGTAGAGGAAGAGCCAGGCAAGGTAAGACATGCTGTGATACAGCTGGGTGAAAGATTCAACAAGCTTCACTTCTAACCTTAAAAGGCCAATCAGCAGTTGAAACAATAACAAAGCGTGTTCCCACCACTGTTTTGGTAAAATTCTGAGGGATGGAGCTGGAGAAATGTGAACTCTCAAATTTATAGACAGAGCTATGGATGCAGGGACTGACCATCCATGATATCAGAATTATAGTTTTAAACATGTTTTGAGGCTATACAGTGTTTGTTAACATTTACTTTGCTTAGAAACATTGGAGTAAAACAAGGTAACATTTTGGGTTCTGATGGTATGCAACTAAGCTCATGAGGCATTTATAAATTGTATTCTTCAAGAGTCAGTGGGTACATATACAGTGGGGAAAAAAAGTATTTAGTCAGCCACCAATTGTGCAAGTTCTCCCACTTAAAAGGATGAGAGAGGCCTGTAATTTTCATCATAGGTACACGTAAACTATGACAGACAAATTGAGAGAAAAAATTCCAGAAAATCACATTGTAGGATTTTTTATGAATTTATTTGCAAATTATGGTGGAAAATAAGTATTTGGTCACCTACAAACAAGCAAGATTTCTGGCTCTCACAGACCTGTAACTTCTTCTTTAAGAGGCTCCTCTGTCCTCCACTCGTTACCTGTATTAATGGCACCTGTTTGAACTTGTTATCAGTATAAAAGACACCTGTCCACAACCTCAAACAGTCACACTCCAAACTCCACTATGGCCAAGACCAAAGAGCTGTCAAAGGACACCAGAAACAAAATTGTAGACCTGCACCAGGCTGGGAAGACTGAATCTGCAATAGGTAAGCAGCTTGGTTTGAAGAAATCAACTGTGGGAGCAATTATTAGGAAATGGAAGACATACAAGACCACTGATAATCTCCCTCGATCTGGGGCTCCACGCAAGATCTCATCCCGTGGGGTCAAAATGATCACAAGAACGGTGAGCAAAAATCCCAGAACCACACGGGGGGACCTAGTGAATGACCTGCAGAGAGCTGGGACCAAAGTAACAAAGCCTACCATCAGTAACACACTACGCCGCCAGGGACTCAAATCCTGCAGTGCCAGACGTGTCCCCCTGCTTAAGCCAGTACATGTCCAGGCCCGTCTGAAGTTTGCTAGAGTGCATTTGGATGATCCAGAAGAGGATTGGGAGAATGTCAGATGAAACGAAAATAGAACTTTTTGGTAAAAACTCAACTCGTTGTGTTTGGAGGACAAAGAATGCTGAGTTGCATCCAAAGAACATCATACCTACTGAGAAGCATGGGGGTGGAAACATCATGCTTTGGGGCTGTTTTTCTGCAAAGGGACCAGGACGACTGATCCATGTAAAGGAAAGAATGAATGGGGCCATGTATCGTGAGATTTTGAGTGAAAACCTCCTTCCATCAGCAAGGGCATTGAAGAGGAAACGTGGCTGGGTCTTTCAGCATGACAATGATCCCAAACACACCGCCCGGGCAACGAAGGAGTGGCTTTGTAAGAAGCATTTCAAGGTCCTGGAGTGGCCTAGCCAGTCTCCAGATCTCAACCCCATAGAAAATCTTTGGAGGGAGTTGAAAGTCCGTGTTGCCCAGCGACAGCCCCAAAACATCACTGCTCTAGAGGAGATCTGCATGGAGGAATGGGCCAAAATACCAGCAACAGTGTGTGAAAACCTTGTGAAGACTTACAGAAAACGTTTGACCTGTGTCATATTCAACAAAGGGTATATAACAAAGTATTGAGAAACTTTTGTTATTGACCAAATACTTATTTTCCACCATAATTTGCAAATAAATTCATAAAAAATCCTACAATGTGATTTTCTGGATATTTTTTTTCTCATTTTGTCTGTCATATTTGACGTGTACCTATGATGAAAATTACAGGCCTCTCTCATCTTTTTAATTGGGAGAACTTGCACAATTGGTGGCTGACTGGTACTTTTTTTCCCCACTGTCCAAACGGTAGAGTCCGGTACAAATGTTTTCTCTCCATCTCTCGCTCTCCTCCAGGCATCCAGTGAGTTGACAGTATCCCAGGGAGGATGGGGCTACTGGGGGAGCTGGGGAAAGTCCATCATGTCAACGGCCTCAGCCACTGTGGCCACTGTAGGTGAGGAGATCAAAAAATGGATGGACATATTTTGATGTCAGAGTTTTTGGTTTGTCTCTGTCTGAGTAATAGCCCTTTTGTGTTCTCATTATGGTGTCATGTTAAATGTGTTTTTTTGTGAAACAATATGTCTGCCCTTTCAGTCAGCATATGTAAACTTTAAAAGATCTAAAAATAAATGTATTCCTTTCGTTTCATTCTAAGGCCAAGGGATCACCCAGGCTATTGAGAAGGCAGAGACTTCACTGGGAATCCCCAGCCCCACAGAGCTGTCTGCACAGATTAGAGAGGAGGACAAACAAGAGGGTAATGATGGCACACACGGGTCATCAACATGATCAACATGAGTCATCACTGTTGTAACTATGCACATTAGGTTGATGTCTGACATGTATATTACTTCTAGGTGAACCCAGTAATGAGACTGATAAAGGGGAAGGAGATGGAGCATCGGCCATGGGAAGCGCCATGGGAATGTTCTCATCCCTCAGCAGTGTTGTTCAAAGCACTGTAAGAAACAATGCTTCTCTGCTTTTTTGACGATTACCATTATCATATGTTGTTTATGGGCAAAAGTGACTTGGTTACTGACTTAAATATCTATGGTCTATAGTCCTCTGTAGCTCAATTGGTAGAGCATGGCGCTTGTAACGCCAGGGTAGTGGGTTCGATCCCCGGGACCACCCATACGTAAAAATGTATGCACACATGACTGTAAGTCGCTTTGGATAAAAGCGTCTGCTAAATGGCATATTATTATTATTATTATATTCCAGGGGAAAACGGTCCTAACAGGAGGTTTGGATGCCCTGGAGTTCATAGGCAAGAAGACCATGGATGTCATAGCAGAGGGAGATCCAGGGTTCAAGAAAACAAAGGGTCTCATGATCAAGACTAACACTCTTTCTCAGGTGAATGGATGTTAGAGAAGCCACCTCCAGTGTTGTGCTTACACCTTATTTGTGCTGGAAAGCTTTCTGACCAAGATTGAATGAGGATTTTGTTTTGGCTGAAGGTCTTACGGGAGGCCAAGGAGCGAGAGGAGCAGCAAACAGCCGAGGAGTTTTCCTCCGACACGGAAAAGAAGGCCCATTACGGAATGCTGTTTGATGAATTCCAGGGCCTAGCCCACTTGGAAGCTCTGGAGATTCTCTCCAGGGAGAGTGAGTCAAAGGTAATACTGGGCAAGTTCCACATTTCTTACCTTGTACAAAGAAACAAGTAAACAGCCTCTCAAAACATTATTGATTGTGCACAGCCTTCACTTGATATTAAAACAACTTTTTGCACACTTGTAAATGGAGAACCTACAACCATGGCAACCTCTTGAGATATTTTAGCTCCTTTTAGTACAGGGGTCAGCAACAGATCAAAAAAGACTCTAAAATCACCAGGAATTCAGCTAAAATTGAGTTTAATTTAGGAAATCTGTTCCAAAATTGAGTTTAATTTAGGAAATCTGTTCCCAAGTATTCCCATAAATATGAAATGATTGTTATTTTTAAATACAATCTCTTTTTGGGCTTAGTTGTAATCAATTTGCGATGTACCAATTATTCTATTATTTTCCGGCCCCCTGACCATTCGCTCCGACAAAAATCGACCTGCTGCTGAATCTAGTTGCCTACCCGTTTTAGTAGATCTTATCTATGACTGAATCAGTTGTCTGTTGTGTTGTGTGGTGTAGGTGAAGTCTGTTCTGACCACTCTGTCTGGAGAGGAGCTGGCCCAACTCAAAGAGGACCTGAAGCTCATCAAGGAACCCTTCTCTCTGGTAGAGTTTGACGACGAGGAGGTGGAAGAAAAGAAAGGTAGCCTACTGTCACAGAACAGTCACATAAAGTCTACTATCACAATGTTACATTTACAGTCTTTTAGTACTCAAAACAGTGGTTATTTTAGCATGTAAATCTTGGTGGGGCAAACTCAACCAATTTTTTTTTGATGGATGCCAGCAAAGCCACTACAAAACATTAAACTATACATTAATAGCACTATAACGGTGACAAACAGTGCCCACAAACTGTTAGGGCCTACATAAAGCTGTCCCAACAGCGGAGCTTTCCTATCAGCACCATGGAATTGGACTGAATCTTTACCACCGCTACACCTGGCTATCAGCGGAGTCTGGCGGCGAAACAGTTCATTCATCCTCATTTACTGACTTTTTAAAAACCATAGCTGATATGGCTGACTTCTTAAATAAATATGGTTTCTACTGACTCCTTGTGGATTTGTGTAACTCGATAAGAACCGCATTCTCCTTCAATAATAATGAATGTCGACATGAGTTGTTACTTTTGAACCATACACAAACATTATAAAATGTATGTTCAGTAAATTCATAATGTTTGTTCTTTCATCATTAACACTTAACTCTAAGTATAAGCAAGTGCAAGCAAACGAGGTAGGCCTTGATTCAGCACTTTCAAAATGGACACAGACAGATTCAGATGTTAGTTCAGATCAATTCAGCAAGATGTTGAGGCCTTAACTTTACTCTTCTGTAAGTCACCACACGGAGAGCGAGAGAGAGCGACGCGGTTAGCCTAACATTTGAAGTATTTTATTAGGCCTATGTGGTCTAAAAAGGAATTAAAATACAATCACGAGCATCCAGTTACCACTATACCGACCAACAGACAGTGCATTGCGCAAACAAAACAACATTCGCAATATCAACTGGAATTACATGGGACTATTACTGAAAAAATATGGTAGATATAACGTGATTTGACATTTTATTTGTGGCCAATGACCTTGAGCCTTCTTGGACGGGCACCTGTATTGTAAATCTATAGCAGCACCCAAGGGCCAAGCTCTCCCTGTAGATTATGCAGTGACGTAGTGTCCCCATGAGTGACCGAACACTGAGCCAATCACGGTGCAACTAGAGAACATTACCAATACCTACGCTCTGTGCTTTCGCTGGCTGCCCCTCCACCACAGAAAGCACTGAGTTAGGCTGAAACACCTGCTTTTGGAGCTGTTACTCAAGAAAGAGAGTATGCGGCTTTATTAACTCAATTATTATAATTTTTGTTTGCAAACTGATTTGTAACAAGAATTAATGCCAAAATAACATGCAAAACAGGCAATATATATATTTTGCTACATTTACATTTACATTTTAGTCATTTAGCAGACGCTCTTATCCAGAGCAACTTTCAGTTAGTGAGTGCATACATTTTTCATACGGTGCATTCAAGTGCAGTCGCAAAAACCATCAAGCGCTATGATGAAACTGGCTCTCATAAGGACCGCCACAGGAATGGAAGACCCAGAGTTACCTCTGCTGCATAGGATAAGTTCATTAGAGTTACCAGCCTCAGAAATTGCAGCCCAAATAAATGCTTCTTCACAGAGTTCAAGTAACAGACACAAACATCAACTGTTCAGAGGAGACTGTGTAAATCAGGCCTTCATGGTCGAATTTCTGCAAAGAAACCACTACTAAATCAATAATAATAAGAAACCTGCTTGGGCCAAGAATCGCGAGAAATTTGTCCTTTGGTCTGGAGTCCAAATTTGAGATTTTTGGTTCCAACCGCCGTGTCTTTGTGAGACGCGATGTGGGTGAACGGATGATCTCCGCATGTGCATTTCCCACCGTAAAGCATGGAGGAGGTGGTGTTATGGTGTGGGGGTGTTCTGCTGGTGACACTGTCTGATTTATTTAGAATTCAAGGCACACTTAACCAGCATGGCTACCACAGCATTCTACAGCGATACGCCATCCCATCTGGTTTGGGCTTTGAGGGACTATCATTTGTTTTTCAACAGGATAATGACCCAACACACCTCCAGGCTGTGTAAGGGCTATTTTACCAAGAAGGAGAGTGATGGAGTGCTGCATCAGATGACCTGGCCTCCACAATCCCCCGACCTCAACCCAATTGAGATGGTTTGGGATGAGTCGGACCGCAGAGTGAAGGAAAAGCAGCCAGCACTTGCTCAGCATATGTGGGAACTCCTTCAAGACTGTTGTAAAAGCATTCCAGGTGAAGCTGGTTGAGAGAATGCCAAGAGTGCGCAAAGCTGTCATCAAGGCAAAGGGTGGCCACCTGAAGAATCCCAAACACAAAATATATTTTGATTTGTTTAACACTTTCTTGTTTACTACATGATTCCATATGTGCTACTCCATAGCTATGTTGTCCTCACCACCACTCCACAATGTAAAAAATAGTACAAATAAAAAAAAAACACTGGAATGAGTAGGCGTGTCCAAACTTTTGACTGGTAGTGTATATCATCCAGATGCAGCGCTCCTAGTGGCCGGGGACTTTAATGCAGGGAAACTTAAATCCGTTCTACCTAATTTCTACCAGCATGTTAAATGTGCAACCAGAGGGAAAAAAACTCTAGACCACCTTTACTCCACACACAGAGACGCATACAAAGCTCTCCCTCGCCCTCCATTTGGCAAATCTGACCATAACTCTATCCTCCTGATTCCTGCTTATAAGCAAAAACTGAAGCAGGAAGCACCAGTGATTCGGTTAATAAAAAAGTGGTCAGATGACGCAGATGCTAAGCTACAGGACTGTTTTGCTAGCACAGACTGGAACATGTTCCGGGGATTCTTCAGACAGCATTGAGGAGTACACCACATCAGTCACTGGCTTCATCAATAAGTGCATCGATGATGTCGTCCCCACAGTGACCGTACGTACATACCCCAACCAGAAGCCATGGATTACAGGAAACATCCGCACTGAGCTAAAGAGTAGAGCTGCCGCTTTCAAGGAACGGGACTCTAACCCGGACGCTTATAAGAAATCCCGCTATGACCTCCGACGAACCATCAAACAGGCAAAGAGTCAATACAGGTCTAAGATTGAATCATACTACACTGGCTCTGACGCTCGTCGGATGTGGCAGGGCTTGAAAACTATTACAGACTACAAAGGGAAGCACAGCCGCGAGCTGCCCAGTGACACAAGCCTACCAGACGAGCTAAACCACTTCTATGCTCGCTCGAGGCAAGCAACACTGAAGCATGCATGAGAGCACCAGCTGTTCTGGATGACTATGTGATCACGCTCTCCGTAGCCGATGTGAGTAAGACTTTTAAGCAGGTCAACATTCACAAGGCCGCAGGGCCAGACGGATTACCAGGACGTGTACTCCGAGCATGTGCTGACCAACTGGCAAGTGTCTTCACTGACATTTTCAACATGTCCCTGACTGAGTCTGTAATACCAACATGTTTCAAGCAGACCACCATAGTCCCCGTGCCCAAGAACTCTTAAGATAACCTGCCTAAATGACTACCGACCCGTAGCACTGACGTCTGTAGCCATGAAGTGCTTTGAAAGACTGGTCATGGCTCACATCAACAGCATAATCCCAGAAACCCTAGACCCACTCCAATTTGCATACCGCCCCAACAGATCCACAGATGATGCAATCTCTATCGCACTCCACACTGCCCTTTCCCACCTGGACAAGAGGAACACCTACGTGAGAATGCTATTCATTGACTACAGCTCAGCATTCAACACCATAGTGCCCTCTAAGCTCATCACTAAGCTAAGGATCCTGGGACTAAACACCTCCCTCTGCAACTGGATCCTGGACTTCCTGACGGGCCGCCCCCAGGTGGTAAGGGTAGGTAACAACACATCTGCCACACTGATCCTCAACACGGGGGCCCCTCAGGGGTGCGTGCTCAGTCCCCTCCCTGTACTCTCTGTTCACCCATGACTGCATGGCCAGGCACGACTCCAACACCATCATTAAGTTTGCCGACGACACAACAGTGGTAGGCCTGATCACCGACAACGATGAGACAGCCTATAGGGAGGAGGTCAGAGATCTGGCCGTGTGGTGCCAGGACAACAACCTCTCCCTCAACGTGACCAAGACAAAGGAGATGATTGTGGACTACAGGAAAAAAAAGAGGACTGAGCACGCCCCCATTCTCATCGACGGGGCTGTAGTGGAACAGGTTGAGAGCTTCAAGTTCCTTGGTGTCCACATCACCAACGAACTATCATGGTCCAAACACACCAAGACAGTCGTGAAGAGGGCACGACAAAGCCTATTCCCCCTCAGGAGACTAAAAAGATTTGGCATGGGTCCTCAGATCCTCAAAAATTCTACAGCTGCACCATCGAGAGCATCCTGACTGGTTGCATCACCGCCTGGTATGGCAACTGCTTGGCCTCTGACCGCAAGGCACTACAGAGGGTAGTGCGTACGGCCCAGTACATCACTGGGGCAAAGCTTCCTGCCATCCAGGACCTCTATACCAGGCGGTGTCAGAGGAACGCCCTCAAAATTGTCAAAGACTCCAGCCACCCTAGTCATAGACTGTTCTCTCTGCTACCGCACGGCAAGCGGTACCGGAGTGCCAAGTCTAGGTCCAAAAGACTTCTCAACAGCTTCTACCCCCAAGCCATAAGACTCCTGAACAGCTAATCATGGCTACCCGGACTATTTGCACTGCCCCCCCACCCCATCCTTTTTACGCTGCTGCTACTCTGTTAAGTATTTATGCATAGTCACTTTAACTCTACCCACATGTACATATTACCTCAACTACCTCAACTAGCCGGTGCCCCCGCACATTGACTCTGCAACGGTACCCCCCTGTATATATAGCCTCCCTACTGTCACTTTATTTTACTTCTGCTCTTTTTTTCTCAACACTTTTTTTGTAGTTTTTTTATTCTTACTTTTTTGTTTAAAATAAATGCACTGTTGGTTAAGGGCTGTAAGTAAGCATTTCACTGTAATGTCTGCACCTGTTGTATTCGGCGCATGTGACCAATAAAATTTGATTTGATTTGATTTGATATCATATTTGAGAGACATAGGCTATTTGTGGTTGGAGTCAGTGATAAACTTAGCTTGGGTTGTTTTAACCTAGGCTACTGTAGGTCTAATTCAGATTAAGTACCACGATAAAGACATTTGAAAGTTGTTACCTGGTTGTGGCAAAAAAAATACAAAAATCAGCAAAAAAAGAAACGTCCCTTTTTCAGGACCCTGTCTTTCAAAGATAATTTGTAAAAATCAAAATAACTTCACAGATCTTCATTGTAAAGGGTTTAAACACTGTTTCCCATGCTTGTTCAATGAACCATGAACAATTAATGAACATGCACCTGTGGAACAGTCGTTAAGACACGAACAGCTTTCAGACAGTAGGCAATTAAGGTCACAGTTATGAAAACTTAGGACACTAAAGAGGCCTTTCTACCGACTCTGAAAAACACCAAAAGAAAGATGCTCAGGGTCCCTGCTCATCTGCGTGAACGTGCCTTAGGCATGAGGACTGCAGATGTGGCCAGGGCAATAAATTGCAATGTCCGTACTGTGAGACATTTTACATTTAAGTCATTTAGCAGACGCTCTTATCCAGAGTGACTTACAGGAGCAATTAGGGTTAAGTGCCTTGCTCAAGGGCACATCGACTTTTTCACCTAGTCGGCTCGGGGATTAGAACCAGCGACCTTTCGGTTACTGGCACAACGCTCTTAACCACTAAGCTACCTGCCGCCCCAGAGACGCCTAAGACAGCGCTACAGGGAGACAGGACGGACAGCTGATCGTCCTCGCAGTGGCAGACCACATGTAACAACACCTGCACAAGATCGGTACATCCGAACATCACACCTGCGGGACAGGTACAGGATGGCAACAACAACTGCCCGAGTTACACCAGGAAAGCACAATCCCTCCATCAGTGCTCAGACTGGACTGAGGGCTTGTAGGCCTGTTGTAAGGCAGGTCCTCACCAGACGTCCCTGGCAACAACGTCGCCTATGGGCACAAACCTACCGTCCCTGGACCAGACAGGACTGGCAAAAAGTGCTCTTCAATAACGAGTCACGGTTTTGTCTCACCAGGGGTGATGGTCGGATTCGTTATTATCGTCCAAGGAATGAGCGTTACACCGAGGCCTGTACTCTGGAGCGGGATCGATTTGGAGGTGGAGGGTCCATCATGGTCTGGGGCGGTGTGTCACAGCATCATCGGACTGAGCTTGTTGTCATTGCAGGCAATCTCAACGCTGTGCGTTACAGGGAAGACATCCTCCTCCCTCATGTGGTACCCTTCCTGCAGGCTCATCCTGACATGACCCTCCAGCATGACAATGCCACCAGCCATACTGCTTGTTCTGTGCGTGATTTCCTGCAAGACAGGAATGTCAGTGTTCTGCCATGGCCAGCGAAGAGCCCGGATCTCAATCCCATTGAGCACGTCTGGGACCTGTTGGATCGGAGGGTGAGGGCCAGGGCCATTCCCCCCAGAAATGTCAGGGAACTTGCAGGTGCCTTGATAGAAGACTGGGTAACATCTCACAGCAAGAACTGGCAAATCTGGTGCAGTCCATGAGGAGATGCACTGCAGTACTTAATGCAGCTGGTGGCCACACCAGATACTGACTGTTACTTTTGATTTTGACCCCCCCCTTTGTTCAGGGACACATTATTCAATTTCTGTTAGTCACATGTCTGTGGAACTTGTTCAGTTTATGTCTCAGTTGTTGAATCTTGTTATGTTCATACAAATATTTACACATGTTAAGTTTGCTGAATAAAAACACAATTGACAGTGAGAGGACTTTTCTTAAACAGGTGGGGCTTAGTGACGGGTCGCCACTGTACTCACAACAGAAACAAAATACTTTTGGTGTATGATTTTCTTTTTCTGTGGGTGATAAGCCAACTGAAAAACATCAATTGTTATCTTGTTTTAGGGAAAGATGGCGGTATGTTTCTGTGATAAATACAGTGAGCAAAAGCAATACATTTTGTTTATTCATATTTTATTTTCAGATGAAAATGGTGCTGAGTTTCTGAGGGAATTAACAGAGGCCCTTGATGGACTACACATATCCACAACAGCTGACAAACTTGGCAAGGTTGGCACAATACATTTCTGTCTTGATTGAATTTCAAGCCAGTGATCTTGTGGTCTCATGCTAGCGGTCCAATAATATAGCAGTGTTTGTTGCCATTTTCTGGAGAGTTTTGGTAGGACTGAGTTGTGAAAGGACTGAGCACTACTTCACTTTGCTTTTTCTGCATGGTAGATCACTAATCTCTAACCAATTTTCTCTCTGCAAACCCTCATCAGGCAAGTAAGAATGCACGTGACCAGATTGCCCAAATGACCAAACCCATAAAGGAAGAAGAAAGGAATGAAGAGGAAGTGGAAAAAATCTATACTGTTGAGGTATGAAAAACAAAAATGACATTGTGACTATTGGAATGGAGCTTTACTCATTTCTGTTGTAACTACTGATTTGAGTGTTGTTGATTCCTCTCAGGATGTCCACTCGTCAGCGATCAGAAGCCTGGCTGAGCTAACAGCCAGATCCATAGAGCAGTTCCACAAAGTGGCCGAGATGATCCTGTTCTGTACCAGCCAGGAGGTCACCAATTTGGAGCAGGCCAAAATCCTCTCGCAGTAAGTTCCATCAGCCATCTACAGAGAGTTCTATTACTAGTCATAGATATAGCTCTGGTTCACACCTCCCTAACCTTCAGATATAACGTGTGTGTATTGATACCCTCATTGTTGTCATATCCTAGTATGTGATTGTGCTCTAACTCAACATTTTGTACTCCCCTTACAGAATAACAATTGTTTTGTGTAAAGAGATATCACTACTTTCCAAGAAGTTCACCTCCTGTTTAACTACAATAGGGGTAAGATAATGATTCTATACAAACTATATCACAAAGTATATTTAGCCTGTCACTAAGCTTACACTCTTCAAAGCCACATTCACAGAACTCAGCTTCAGATGTTAGTATTCATGTTCTTACACAACGTAACTTTTCATCATGGAACTTATTTGTACTGCATCACTATGAAAATTTATAAACTGTCTTTTCAGTTTCACAAATACTGCTTTCACATAGGATTTACGGTATTTTGCCTGTAAAAAAAACAGGGCAATGTTTATATGACCCTCTTACAAACAGGCCCATTTTTACCACATTCTTGCCTGCATGCGCCTTTTATGCCGGCATGCCGGGGACGAGTGGTAGTAGTGGTGTGCAGATGTGGGTAGGCGTCTATATTAATAAATCCATTAAGAATAATCACCATCAAAAAGATATCCATTATTACTTTGTTTAGGCAGGTCCAAAGAAACATAAGACTAATAAAATGTATTTTCAAAAGAATAGAATAGCCATCCAAATGAAATCAATAGTTTGTTATTTTATTGATTAAACAGACAAGACACACCTACCCGATCAGTCAACACACATACACTGAGTATACAAAACATTAAGAACACCTGCTCTTAACATGACAGACTGATCAGGTGAATCCAGGTGAAAGCAATGATCCCTTATTGATGTCACTTGTTAAATCCACTTCAATCAATGACGGGGAGGAGACAGGTTAAATAATTATTTTTAAGCCTTGAGACAATTGAGACATGGATTGTGTATGTGTGCCATTCAGAGGGTGAATGGGAAAGACAAAATATTTAAGTGCCTTTGAATGGGGTATGGTAGTAGGTGCCAGGCGCAGCGGTTTGTGTCAAGAACTGCAAAGCTGCTGGGTTTCACACTCAGCAGTTTCCCGTGTGTATCAAGAATGGTCCACCACCCAAAGGACATCCAGCCAACTTGACACCACTGTGGGAAGCATTGGAGTCAACATGGGCCAGCCTTCCTGTGGAACGCTTTTGACACCTTGTAGAGTCCATGCCCCAACGAATTGAGGCTGTTCTGAGGGCAAAAGAGGGGAGAGGACAACTCAATGTTAGGAAGGTGTTCCTAATGTTTGGTATACTCAGTGTATATTATAGTAAGAATATAATGGAATATAACAGAATAAAATACAAATAATATCTTTCCCACACAACTTAACACAGGAACGTGTGGAACCGCAAAGAAAGTGATATTTTGAAACAGAGCCCAAGCCTATGCTTTTTTGATCCACGTTTAATCTCTTTCTTACCCTCACTCCACTTTGTTAGGGAGCAGGCATAGGGTCTTATCTTCAAGATATCGATAGAAAATAATAGCAATCTATATTTTCTAACGCATGTGCGTCTCGTGTTCATATTTCACAATCTCCTTTTGGAATTGCCGATACGTGATTGAGCAAAGTAATAGGCCTGCTCTTGATTTAGGCTACATTATTGCATGCTAAATGTTTCTGATAAGTGATAGATGAGCAAACAAATAGATAGATGCGCTATACGGCCTCCAATTATTTGCCCAACTGATTAACCAAATAGCCTATACAGACGGAAATTCAGTTAAATAAAATCACATTGATTGATTATTAAACAACATTTTTACACTGACATTTTAGTCATTTAGTAGACGCTCTTATTCAGAGCAATTTTCAGGCGCAATTAGGGTTAAAACAAGTCAGTGAAGTCACAGGCTTTTGGTCGGGAGTAGGCCTAGGCTACTAAACGACTGCTAGCAAAATAATCCACTTGTTAAACTACATAACATGTCAAAATGTTCTAACAAAATGAACCAACTAGACAAGATGATCATGAGCAGCACTCACCTCAACTTAGCTAACATTTCCCCAGCCTAATTGTAGCCTAACCAATATCCAAACAGAGATGCAGTGAAAACAAAAATCTTACACTTAAAAATGTATCTTACACTTATACATTTATCAAATTATTCAGTACGTAAATCTGAGACACTCCGTTTAGTATGATATGTTACATATGGTATCTATTCATTTGTGGATGTCCATCACCCATTTTGTATGATATGTTACGAATTACAATTGTATTAAATGTAAAAAATTTGCTAAACGTACAATATGTTAAGAATTCTAGCTAGGTGGCTAACATTAGCTAGCTGGCTAACGTTAGCTAGGTTAGGAGTTAGGATTAAGTTTAGGAGTTATGTTAAAGGTTAAGGGGAAGGGTTAGCTAAAATGGTTAGGGGGAGGGTTAGCTAACCTGCTAAGTAGTTGCAAAGTAGCTTAAAGTAGTAAGTAGTTGAAAAGTTGCTAATTACCTAAAATGCTAAAGTTGTCCGTAATGACTTTCGAACTCGCAACCTTTGGGTTGCTAGACGTTTGCATTATACTCACACCCATCCACCCTGACCAACCACCCTACTTTTGTTTTTGCCTTAAGTAACCTTATTTCTAATGTAACCATACCAAATGTAACATATCATACTAAACTGGATATCATGGATTTATGTTTACTGTGTTATGTGTAGTCTATGAGACCAGGCTGCCACACACATTTACATTTACATTTTAGTCATTTAGCAGACGCTCTTATTTGCTACAAATGTATTACAAGGATTGGATGACTTTGGGAGTTTCAGTAAGCAACAGTTTGATACATGCCTAAAATTGCATTAGCCTACTTTATTCCAATATTTTCGTCATTCAGTGATATTTATTCCCACAGTAATCATTAGTAGTGGGCTATGCGAAGTGACATGCCTTGCAAAGTTTAGAACTGCCAGGAGGACGGTAACGGGGCGCTGACTAGCAACCATCAAGAGTTTAAGAGCCTAGTGCGTGCCAATGCCACCTCAGCATTGCAGCTATGTTTCATACTAAGCTGTAGGCAGAACTTTACCGAAATGATAACTAGGTTGTTTGGCGAAATACAAGTTTCAGCTTTGATACCGGCAATACCTTTATGGTATTGGTTAAGTTGGCAGAAAAACGTCTTTAGTATGAAAGGGATAAAAGTAATTAACCCTACTTAAGAGTGTCAATTCATTTAATAAGCAGTTGCAGGGTAATTATTGCAATCCTGACATGAATGATTCTAATGGAGATGCCTATAGTTAATTAGACCCAAAGAGAGGAGTGTAAATCAATCTTAAAGGGAAACTGCTGGATTTTGGCAATGAAGCCCTTGATCTACTTCCCCAGAGTCAGATGAACCCATGGATACAATTTTTTTTATGTCTCTTTGTGCAGTTTGAAGGAATTTGCTGAGGGAAATTTTACTGGGGGGAGGGGTGGTTCAAAATAGGAGAGGGTTCTCAAACTTTATTTTTTGCTTTGGGAAGGGTTGTGTGTTTTTTGGGGGGTGCACAGGGGAGGTTAGTGCGTTTTTCCCAGGTTTACATTCGTTCTTCTGCTCGTATTTTCCCTATAAACAATGGCTTGACCAACTTTTGATATCGCCCTAATAAACTTTAGAAACGTTTGTGAAGGATTGGTATGGTGTGGACACCTAAGCCTATAGGCCTTTGCATGCAATGCCCTGATACATTTAGTGCTCAAATCTCTGACAGCTGACCTGTGAGGTGGACAATTATTGTTTTTGGAAAGTAGCTATAAGGTTTTGCATATGCTACACATCGAAACACAAGGAATAGTGTTTTTGTAATTTGTTATAGGCAGTTTTTAAAGACACGTAAATGTGGCTCATTTGGCCAACATACCTCATTTATTGATGGCGCAGGTTGGATCTGAATGCATATGGATTTCCATTACATTTCTCAAATGTCCGGTAAATTTAAAATGTTCCCTGTCATGTTGGCCGGCGCCATATTTTCCTAATGGAAACTCTGAAATGGCATATTGTTTTTATGAAGATTTTTGAATATTCACATGAAAATCTGTCACCAATTAGATGGAAACCTAAAGACCCACTTTGATTATGCCTGCACATCATGGTTCACCGGCAGCCCCAAACGTCTAAAGAATAAGCTACCCGCCAAACAAGCTTGTAAGAATTGTACTTAAACTCCCCCTCATACTCATCTGGAGGTTGAGCATTTCTTTGTCTCTATCTCTGTAATGTGTCTGTATCTATGTAATTATATATGTATTTATGTAAAAAAAATAGGGACCACAATGGAAATAAGCCCCCGACTTTATTGTGCAATCCCGGTCACTTAAAAAAATATTTCTGTATATATGTATTTTTTAAACTGACAAATAAAATCAATCAATGAATCAATCCAAACTGTGCAGCGGCCAATTGATGAATGGAAAGAGACATCTGTTACAAAACACCAAAAAGTTTAATGACGTCAGGAGATTGTCAAGCCAAGCCTTCGATACTGGGTAAGCCTGCTGGGTAGGGAGGGATATATTTTCTGGTTGAAAACGCAAACCATGATATTTAAGTGCCCAAAGTCAGTATGCTTTGTTTATTGGTTGTGTGGTGCATCGGCACAGAAACCTGTTGGTGGAAAATGTGTTTAATATATTTTATATAATTATAAATGGCATAGAACCTTAAAAAATCTGATTTCCCCCTAGCTGATCATTGTCTGCAGCAGTCTCTGATTGTAGTGTAATGAAACAGGCAGGGAGAGTGAGCTTGTCAGTGGTGGTCAACGAACCCTCAACCTTCTGACCCGTTGCCCTGCGTGGCATCGACTGTGCCACAAAAGCATGCTGAAGTGGCAAAGTCGATATCCACGTTTATAAACACAGGATCTCTACAGTTATTGTTATTTGTGGTCGTAAACATTATTTTAAGTTAATTCTATGAGGGGGGAGGGTGTTCAATTTATTTTACAATACGAGGGGAGGGTCATGTGAAAATATTTGTAACTTTGGGGGGGTTCTTTTTTTTATGACACCTTGAGTTGGACCCCCCCAGTACATTTTGATCTGTCTCAAACTAGCGTTAGTGCAATGAGTGGAAGTCTGTTTTTTTAAAATATGTTCTATTTATATCTGTAAATCAACCAATAAAATCAAGCCACACCTGGCCATGATTACAGACACCTATGTGTGTCCTTTCAAAGTATATAAATTTGTGACCCGCAGTGTTTTCATTATATCCTGATGAAGACTGTTGAAACGTTGGTTATAAAATTATTGCATCTGAGCTCCTAGAGTGTGAGGCTCTCCTTTTCTTTTTCAAGCATGCTAGTAGATACCATAGACTTGGAGTCATTGTGCTAACACTAGTTAGCATTGGCTCACAAAACTACCTCTCTTCCTTCATACTGGATGCAGAGACATAAAACTGGTATCCATGAGTGAGTTCAGCTGACTCTGGGGAAGTAGATAAAGGGCTTCTTTGCCAAAATCTGTAAGTATCCCTTTAACAGGTGTAGAATATTCCTAGTTCACTGAATCCAGAGACTAATAAGACCAAAACATTTTGTTTTGCAGTCTAATGAAAAGGGAGATGTCCTCAATCCACTCATAACGGGAGTATTTTTGGAGGTTTGTTTCTAATTCATTATCGTACATTGCTGCATATCACATCCTCTTAATTCTGTCTGAAAGCTGAATCATAACAATGTGTGTTTGTGTGTGAGAGATTTACAAATGTG
Organism: Coregonus clupeaformis; assembly: GCF_020615455.1. NCBI lineage: Eukaryota > Metazoa > Chordata > Actinopteri > Salmoniformes > Salmonidae > Coregonus > Coregonus clupeaformis. Next base: position 20,212,496 of record NC_059204.1, on the reverse strand, counting down.
GTGCATTGTTTATGTATCTATGTGCTGTATGTATCTCGTCTTCTTTAGGCTTCCAACAGTGCATCGTACATCCAGGATTCCTTCCAGCTCCTCATACCTGTATTAGAGGTGTCCCACATTCAAAGTAGTGCTGACTCTAACCAACAGTGACCACATCTCTCTCCCAGCTGTGCCAACAAGGGACCCTGACAAAAAGCATTGACGGTTTAAAAAAATACTTCCTCAGCTTTCATTTATATTGATTTCAAAGCCTATCTAAAGTGTCACACCTCAGAAGAAATGTACCTTTGACAAACAGTGTTTACTCGTCGTGGAGTATTGTAGTGCTGTTGTTGTATAGCACAGTAGAAATACCAATGTACAGTATTTGAGGAGTCTAGAGCTGACATGTTTGAATGACACAGACGTCTGCATTTCTCATCCAAATATTATGCTTATGTACTGACATTAATTGAATAATATACAGTTGTCCATGTCTCTGTTTCACAATTACCATGATTCAATGCATTATTCATAACACCAGGACTTCAGGATAACCCCAAGTACTTCAGGTGTCTGTATTACAAATGAATGTGATTTCGCTTTGGCACACATAAAGTCGAAAGTTTACATACACCTTAGCCAAATACATTTAAACTCAGGTTTTCACAATTCCTGACATTTAATCCTAGTAAAAATTCCCTGTCTTAGGTCAGTTAGGATCACCACTTTATTTTAAGAATGTGAAATGTCAGAATAATAGTAGAGAGAATGATTTATTTCAGCTTTTATTTCTTTCATCACATTCCTAGTGGATCAGAAGTTTACATACTCAATTAGTATTTGGTAGCATTGCCTTTAAATTGTTTAACTTGGGTCAAACGTTTCGGGTAGCCTTCCACAAGCTTCCCACAATAAGTTGGGTGAATTTTGGCCCATTCCTCCTGACAGAGCTGGTGTAACTGAGTCAGGTTTGTAGGTCTCCTTGCTCGCACATGCATTTTCAGTTCTGCCCACACCTTTTCTATAGGATTGAGGTCAGGGCTTTGTGATGGCCACTCCAATACCTTGACTTAGTTGTCCTTAAGCCATTTTGCCACAACTTTGGAAGTATGCTTGGGGTCATTGTCCATTTGGAAGACCCATTTGCGACCAAGCTTTACCTTCCTGACTGATGTCTTGAGATGTTGCTTCAATATATCCACATAATTTTCCTTCCTCATTATGCCATCTATTTTGTGAAGTGCACCAGTCCCTCCTGCAGCAAAGCACCCCCACAGCATGATGCTGCCACCCCTGTGCTTCACGGTTGGGATGGTGTTCTTCAGCTTGCAAGGACCCCCTTTTTCCTTCAAACATAACGATGGTCATTATGGCCAAACAGTTCTATTTTTGTTTCATCAGACCAGAGTACATTTCTCCAAAAAGTACGATCTTTGTCCCCATGTGCAGTTGCAAACCGTAGTCTGGCTTTTTTATGGCGGTTTTGGAGCAGTGGCTTCTTCCTTGCTGAGCGGCCTTTCAGGTTATGTCGATATAGGACTCGTTTTACTGTGGATATAGATATTTTTGTACCCGTTTCCTCCAGCATCTTCACAAGGTCCTTTGCTGTTGTTCTGGGATTGATTTGCACTTTTCGCACCAAAGTACGTTCATCTCTAGGAGACAGAACGCGTCTCCTTCCTGAGCGGTATGACAGCTGCGTGGTCCCATGGTGTTTATACTTGCGTACTATTGTTTGTACAGATGAACATTGTACCTTCAGGCGTTTGGAAATTGCTCCCAAGGATGAACCAGACTTGTGGAGGTCTACAATTTTTTTGGCTGATTTCTTTTGATTTTCCAATGATGTCAAGCAAAGAGGCACTGTGTTTGAAGGTAGGCCTTGAAATATATCCACAGGTACACCTCCAACTGACTCAAATGATGTCAATTAGCCTATCAGAAACTCCTAAAGCCATTACATCATTTTCTGGAATTTTCCAAGCTGTTTAAAGGCACAGTCAACTTAGTGTATGTACATTTCTGACCCACTGGAATTGTGATACAGTGAATTATAAGTTAAATAATCTGTAAACAAAAATTACTTGTCATGAACAAAGTAGATGTCCTAACCGACTTGCCAAAACTATAGTTTGTTAACAAGACATTTGTGGAGTGGTTGAAAAACGAGTTTTAATGACTCCAACCTAAGTGTATGTAAACTTCTGACTTCAACTGTACATATCTATTTATCTTCAGGTGTAATTGTATTACCAGAATATTAGTAATTGAATGATGACAACTATTTTAATTGTATTTTAGTAGGAAAAGTGATTGTGGTAATCTGTGTCCTGGAACTGTATCAGGTTTTCCTTGAACTTTTGGAGGTACATAACTGTCAGGTATTTTACGCTTTTCAAATAAAGATAATTTCTTAAACAAAATCCTATTAAAGCTTCGAATCGATTATTGTGGCATACCAAGGTCCATACAGGTGAAGATTTGAGTGAATGTGACACAATTTGTAAAGCATTTCATTTGTAAAAACGTTTGCAAGCCAATTAACTCCTGGATAATTGGGTTATCATTGTGCTGAAACCTTGATATTCTGTATATAGGGTCATGACATGAAACAAACCACATTGCCAACTATAAAGTTCCACACTATAGATATGTAGCTATTTAAGTTTGTATTTTTCTGGGAGAAAACGGGTGTATATCACGGAGGTGGTGTATGCTCCACAGTCCACACTCGAGCAACTATATCCAGGCTGGGTACCAGTGTACTGCTGGTCAGAACATCAAGTGAGACGTGAAGGTGCGCTTTTTCCCCTCTGCGCCTGCCTAGATGTATTTCTATGACTTCCGATAGAGCAAGGAAGCCAACGTTATGCAGCAACGTTAGCAAGGGCTAGCAGTAGCCCCAGCGGAATAAGATCATACGGCGGATCAGGTAAACATTGACATTTGTGCGTTATACGTTTCATAGTAGCTAGCTAATACAATAATATGTGAAAGTTAAACAAATTACCAAACAGAGTTGGCTAGCTATCCATTTCCCTGGCGGTTTCCAGCTAGCTTGCTAGCCATCTTGACTTCATCAATGCTGACAAAACGAGCTAACGCTAGCAAACTGAGCAAGCTAGCTAGCCCAATGTAGCTTGGCTACGTGTAGTTGTAGCTAACTATGTGTAATGGAATTTTATTTTAGTTAACCTCCCAGTGTGGCTAGCTAGCTACCATTGGTATACTATATTTCCCCTGTAACTGGGCTAGTTAGCTGACGTTAACTAGCTAACGTTACATAGCTAACGTTAAATTTCATTTGGATGCTAGTAAGCTACATAGCTTGCTGTATGTCATTTAATTGTTGCTAGGTAACCTTAGTTAGTTAAAGTGTTTATACAAATGTAAATAATTTGCAGAAAACCAACACCGGAGCTGTTTTATCCAGCCAAGTTCGTTTGCTATGACTTTATCTAGCTAACATCAGTCGTGTGACTCGTGTCGTACTGATGGGATTCAGGCCAGGCAGGTTTTGATTTAGGCGCCCAGCCATTCATATGTACTCTATATGACCAAAAGTATGTGGACACCTGCTCACATGTCTTTCCAAAATCATGAGCATTAATATGGAGTTACCTTCACTGGAACTAAGGGGCCTAGCCCAAACCATGAAAAACAGCCCCAGACCATTATTCCTCCTCCACCCAAACTTTAAAATTGGCACTATGCATTGGGGCAGGTAGCGTTCTCCTGGCATCCGCCAAACCCAGATTCGTGAAGCGTGATTCATCACTCCAGAGAAAGCGTTTCCACTGCTCCAGAGTCCAATGGCTGTGAGCTTTTCACCACTCCAGCTGACGCTTGGCATTGCGCATGGTGATCTTAGGCTTGTGTGCGGCTGCTTGGCCATGGAAACCCATTTCATGAAGCTCCCTACGAACATTTCTTGTGCTGACTATGCTTCCAGAGGCAGTTTGGAACTCGGTAGTGAGTGTTGCAACCGAGGACAGATTATTTTTATGCGCTTCAGCGGTCCCGTTCTGTGCACTTGTGTGGCCTACCACTTCACGGCTGAGCCGTTGTTGCTCCTAGATGTTTCCACTTCACAATAACAGCATTTATAGTTGTCCGGAGCAGCTCTAGCAGGGCAGAAATTTGACGAACTGACTTGTTGGAAAGATGGCATCTTATGACGGTGCCACGTTGAAAGTCACTGAGCTCTTCAGTAAGTCCATTCTACTGCCAATGTTTGTCTATGCATGGCTGTGTGCTCGATTTTATACACCTGTCAGCAACGGGTGTGGCTGAAATGGCCGAATCCTCTGATTTTGAAGGGGTGTTCACATACTTTTGTATATATAGTGTATCTTATGTGTTGAATCAAGCTACTGCACACAGCTTTAACTGTCTATCATTTTGCATTTAAAATGTAGTTAATTGATGATTAGCTGAATGGCATAGATAATGTTCAACCTCCTCTTGCGCCCCACAGAGTAAATTTTTTCAACAGACTGTTCCCCGAAAGTGCTGCAGAATTGTCAGCGTTTTCAGTCCTTTCCTCAACCTGCAAAAATGCCAGCTGCACTGGCAGATACCAGTCAGATTATCTGTGAGGTCTGGGCAAGCAATGTGGATGAGGAAATGAGGAAAATCCGACAGATAATTCAAAGCTACAACTTCATTGCCATGGTAAACTATCTTCCTAAATATGCTAACTTTTTTCATTGATTTTCTTAGTAGATCTGTGAAGGTTTTGGTATGTATTGCGTCAACTTCTTTTGCCATTAATGATGTCCTTCTTGTTCCAACAGGACACAGAATTCCCCGGCGTGGTGGTTCGACCCATTGGCGAGTTTCGCAGCACGGTAGACTACCAGTACCAGCTCTTGAGGTGCAACGTGGACCTTCTGAAAATCATCCAACTGGGACTGTCATTTATGAACGAGGATGGAGACTATCCCCCTGGAACGACGACATGGCAGTTCAATTTCAAATTTAATTTAACGTGGGTGTTAATCCTCGTATCCTTGTTATAATACAGTATAGCCAGTAATGAGATTAAAACTATGTCATGCTTATGTTTTTGGGGTAGGATCTGATGCCTCATTAGAAGGCTCTTGAGTAATAGTCTATTGTTTATAATGTTGTTTCACTGTTTAGTTTGCTCCATTCTGAAAAAAACACATCTGATGTTCTTTTGTAAACAGAGAGGATATGTACTCCCAGGACTCGATAGACCTACTTCAGAACTCCGGCCTCCAATTCAAAAAGCACGAGGAAGAGGGGATCGACACGCTCTACTTTGCTGAGCTCCTGATGACATCTGGTTTAGTGCTGTGTGAAAATGTCAAGTGGCTCTCCTTTCACAGGTAGGGATGTGTTGAGAGATGTCAGTGGGCCTAGTGTTTTTCCTGGTAAACAGGATAAACTCTGGGCCCTAGTCATGAACACTCCCAACAGTGCCCCAGTAGTCATTTGAGAAATCAAGTTGTAATGAATCTCCTTGCTGTATTTCTCATTTGCAGCGGGTATGATTTTGGCTACCTAGTGAAGCTGTTAACAGACACTCGGCTACCTGAGGAGGAACATGAGTTCTTCCAGATCCTCAATCTCTTCTTCCCTGCAATCTATGACGTGAAATATCTGATGAAGAGCTGCAAGAACTTGAAGGTAAAGAGACATTCCTGGTAACTTGCTTATTCATTATTTGTTATTTGTAAAACCAATGAAAGCACGGTTGGCTGTCAAGTGTCTGACTGGATTCGAACAAGTCTCTTAGCTAATGCAAGGTTACTCATCACACAAGCATGGCTCTTCAAACCCCCTCAGTTACACAATCAATGGTGGCCTATAGTGAGGTGTGCACCTTTAAAAAATATTTTATTTCACCAAAGAAATGACTGACATGAAATGTCCTTTGACTTCCCCCGAGGATGTTGAGGTAGAGCATATGGCTCTAGTTAGCTGACTGTCACCTGTGTGTTTGTTCAGGGAGGACTCCAGGAGGTGGCTGACCAGCTGGAACTAAAGAGGATTGGGAGACAGCACCAGGCCGGCTCTGATTCCCTGCTCACAGGGATGGCCTTCTTTAGGATGAAAGAGGTACCTATTCTATTCCTGATGTCTTCCATGACAACTGATAGGTGAAAGGACTTAGATTTAACATTGCACTTGTCAAGTCATTTCAGAAGAGTGGTCAGGAATGAAAATAAGCTGTAAAAGATGATTGTGACATAGTCCCAGTCCTCTTGGGAAGAGTTTGTGAACTAGACTTGATGGGGATTGGCATCTAGGGAGTAACTGATTCTGACCATGTTTCTGTTACAAATGAAATAAGTTGTCCTCTACTTTTGCAGCTTTTCTTTGAAGACAACATTGATGACGCAAAGTATTGTGGGCGATTGTACGGATTGGGCTCTGGGTCCACTCAAAATCAGAACGGCATCTCAAGCTCTTCCCAAGAGGAAACCAACAACAAGCACTGATCGACTGCGAGGCCATCAAGTGGAAGACGCACTTGTTTTAACCCATCCAGTAGATGTTTATTTTCTCCCCCCACTCCCAGAAAACATGAGATTAATTTCTGTATCCTGCTTCACCAGCTGCAAAAAGGACATTTGGTTACCATAGACTCTCCTCTTGAACCCATTTTGTTCTGTCATAGTTGATTTTACTGCGTATTGTCACATTCAAATTCCCTATTGTACCACTATTGAGCCTTTCTATCGCCCAGGACCAATATTCAGAAACCTATGTTTATCAGCATTGCAGTAACTCTTCTTTTAAAAGCATGGGACCAGCTCTTGTGTATTGTACTGCGAATAAGAAGTTTAGCATTTGAAAGTGCTCAACAACAATTCTCTGCACTCCTGCTTTTCAAAACAACAAACTTTATTTAAACCCAACTGTAGCTCGAGCATCGGTAGGTATCGTTCAGAAAACCAGTTTGTTGGATACATGCTTGTAGGGATTGTACAATTTTAAAGTAACATTTCACTGAATCCGTGATATGTTTTAGCATTTTTCCTTTGAGAAAGGAGACTTTTAGATTGGTGCCAGGCTGGTCTTGAGTATGAATGTGTTACAGGGGCACACTGCAGTTCTGTGCAACATTTTGCTTTTAATTTGTTCACTGCTCAGTTTAAAACAATGGTTTGTGGTTGCTATTGTTTTTACAACATGCATTGTTTGAAACAGTTGTATATTAAAACATTTTTCTATTTTCAATGTTTTGATTAGCTTGTTTCAGACATGCCCAAAATAGTATTCCCTAACTCACCGTTCAGGGCATGCCTTATTGAACCAATTTTCTGTCCCTGTTAAGGTTTAAATAGGCTACATTGTCGCTCTACGCTGACCTTTTTTACAAGGAGCACGTGTGCGCCTACGTTAAAATGTAGGCGCACAGACATTTAGGAGTACAATGAAAAAGGAGGTAAAGCTAGAATACTTAATTTTTTACTGCACTGGTGCTCCTAAATTAAAATTCCAGGTCTCACAGGAATGTAGGCGCATATGCGAGTAAAATGGTTGCACTATAGAGCTTTTTATCCATATTTTATCCTCATTGTGCCTAGCCTGGCATACGTTCCTTCTTCCTAGACCAAGATTTGGCTATAGCTGTTAATCTGACAGAGCCAGACATGCGACCACTTCTCGCATATGCTCCTAAATATTTTGCTGTGCGACCTGGAATTTTTATTTAGGCGCAGATGTCTAGTAAGGCTCTACGTTCATTAGTATGTGATCCTCTGGATGATTAAGGTTTTTCTATTTATTCTTCCTTAGTGAGGGATACTCTGACCAAGGTAATGTACACAGAATTGGGTGCCATTGTTTTGTATGGACATGGCCTAGGCCCCCAGCAGTGCGTGAACAGTTACTTCAATCATTGTTCATTCAAGACTAAAATCCTACTTCTGATGAATCAATACATGTCAATTTATTTGAAGGCTGGTGTTCGTATAGTAAATCAGAGAGTGAAAAGGTTTATTTATTGATATACATACATATTTTCCATTCTTACTAAGTGCATTTTACATTTAACAAAAACAAGTCATAGAAAAATAACATGCATCTATAACCATTAAGATAGGAATCGCTGGGAGGCCTTGCGGAGAGAGGGAGTTCCATACTTGCGGAACAAGGCCACTGCTTCATTCTTTAGGTGATCAGGAACAAGAGCAGAACTCTTACTCAAATAGAGAAGAACTAAGCAGCACTCCAGAACATCTGGGTATGGATATTCCTGAAATGGGAGAGCAAAAATATTCAAAAACAATAGCAGCAGGAAAATGTTCAGTAAAAAAGTATGAGGGTGTCTTACTTTGACATGGTCTGGGATGTCAGCCAACTCTTTGTGGTGCTCAGAAACCATGGCAATCAAGGAGGGTAAGGATTCAGTGTCAGGTCTGAAAAACAAAGATTACAAAAGCTCAATATCTGACAGACAATCATAACTTTCACTTACACCAACTATTTGTCTGAATACACTATTACAGTTTCAGACTGTCAAGTAACAAATCATTGCAGTTGTCTTTCTATGCTAAACAGCTAACTCTAAAATGTCCAAAGGCACAATTAGAAATATAAAAAAATATGCCGTACCCTTGCCCTGCATCACTGGACTCTTGGCTGTCTGTGGGAGTGGAGCCCTGGGCCAAGGTGGGCCTTTCAGTCTGTCCCTCCCCAGGGCTGGCTTTAGTCTCCTGGGTTCGGCTGTGCTGGTGCACCATGGAGGCCAGTCTCTGCTTGATCTCTGCTATAGTCCTCTGGGTGGCCTGGCAGGTCGCGTGGGGCTCAGACAGCAGCACCTGGCAAGCGTTCACACACACTCCTTTCGTCACATCTCCATTCTGAGTGCTCAGACACCATCCCATCCCATCTCCATTTGGAGTGTCAGTAACACGGCCGTCTAATCCATTGTTGTGGTTCTTGCTGGCTGAGTGCAGTCCATTAGTCATGTCTCTCTGAGCTCCTGCTGTGTTAGTGCTGTGGCTCCACCACATGTGGTAGAGGTCCTGGTAACACACAAATGCCTCCAGGCTCCGAGCTGCAGCCAAGGCCTTCTCATCAGAGGGGTCCACCATCTTTTTGTGTTCTGAGATGGAGTCGATACCTAGCAGAGAAAGAGTAGGGTTCAAAAGGACGCATTTCCTTCATACATTTGGAAGATGAGAACCATACAGTTAGTGTCCACACTTCCATTGAAATGAATTGAGTACTGTATGCAGATTGCCCTGTTGTCACCTGTCTGTGCACATTAAAGAAAAGTGTGTCTGCAGTTAAAGGGTTGGGCCTTTCTTCCTGGAATGGACTAGTTCACACAGATTAAAAGGGTTGAGGTAGCAATACACTTGAGCGTAACGTGAGTATCTTTTATCAAACGTGAGGCCTCATGAATGTTATTGATAATCAACTAGGCCCGTGCAGCTCAGTTGGTAGAGCATGGTGTTTGCAACGCCAGGGTTGTGGGTTCGATTCCCATGGGGGGAAAAATGTATGCACTCACTAATTAAGTCGCTCTGGATAAGAGCGTCTGCTAAATGACTAAAATGTAAATAATTGTTTTGCTGTTTTACCATTCTTGTTATCAACACAATTTTGCTGAGGTAGGCTTGTACTTTCCAGTAAATGCCATTACAGTAAATCCTAGCTTTGTATTCAGTTTTATCTCTCAGACATGGCAGATAAGAGCATATGGATAAGACAGATCAAATCAGAGCTGGCATGGGTATAAATCGAAGTATTGCCAAGACTTGAACACAAACAGAACCTCCTGAAGTTAGACTCAGACATTTCTCTGAGACCTCACCACATCCATTGCAGACATGATGTCCTGTGATCTCCTGTTGATGATCCCCCTCTACTGATGGTTAAATATATAACATGTAGACTTACAACTAATTTAACTTGCACAAGCAGTGCCAGCAGTACAGGAGGGCAGGCATGCAGGGGCCAGAACTGACTTTAATAGTCTGGAGAGGCTTTGAAACAGAACCCGTTGCCAGAAGCTGTAAAGAAATAAGGGACCGATATGACCAACATGAAGATGGGCTGTACTACCTGACCACAGCAAGTGGGGTCGTGTACCAGACCTTCTGTGATATGACCACCGTAGGCAGCTAGACACTGGTGGCGAGCGTGCACGAGAACAACATTTACGGGAAGTGCACGGTAGGCAACCACTGATCCAGCCAGCAGGGCAGCAACCCCAACCGGCCAGACAGAGAGGGGAACTGGGCCAACAGGTCCACTTTTGGAACACCAAAGGGTGCAACCGCCGACGCCTTCCAAGAGCCCTGGGTATTATGACAACATGGCGGAGGACATGTCAGTGTGGCACGTCCCCAACAACTCCTCTGGAACACACTGGAACCTGGCCTCCATCCTGCGCTACCACACAGAGACGCTTCCTCACCCTTCAAAGGGGAAACCTCTACCAACTCTTCAAGCGTTACCTGGTGAGATACAATGTGGGGTCTTGAAACAACAGAGGACCAGCCATTCTTATCATCTACAACCACGGAGACACACAAACCACCAGAGACTTTTATGGACCCAAGCCAAGAAATGAGTTTAAGCCTGGCTTCAACACATTCAGAGAGATCAATAACGAATGGGCATCTGCTCTGGGGTTAAACCAACTGGCTGCAACTCTGAACACTACTATATTGGCGGTGGACACTTCCCTGGGGCAGCTCCTATACTGGTATGTCCACGGACACTGCACAGGCTGGAGTGCATCTAAGAAGAACTCTGAAGCTGCCATGCCACTCTTCTACTGTTAAAATCCATCCAAATGTCTTTATTAAAAACATGTTATCAATGCATTATATTACAGTAAAAAAATGTTTTTAACTTACTTACTAACCAGTCTGTGCCACCAACTGTATATTAAGATTATTTTTTATATACATACAACAGCCAAAAAAAACACCTGTTTTAAGATATGTATTGGACACACTGCTCTATGGTAGCATTTCTAAATCAAATGTATCTAATTTTATTGGTCACATACACATATTTAGCAGATGTTATTGAGGGTGTAACGAAATTAAAGGTACTGTACAAATACAATTACTGTATATGTGCAAGAATAATACATTGTATACATTTTGATTTATCTTCACATACATACATCTCAGTGTGTAATCCCTGCCATGGATAATAAAGATGGCTAAACTAAGATGTTGCGTCACCTTGAGGAAACAGCAGCCTGCAGGTCTCTGACATCAGCGAGAAGTGACCCGCCTCATTCCCTCTGGCCACGCCCTGCAACAGCTCCTCTAGGGCCGCCCCCCAGTCACCTAGCAACCAGCTCACTGCGCCCAGGGTCAGGTCAAGGGACAGAAGGATCAGAAGCTGGAGGGGGACAAGAGCATTGCAGTGGGTTCAGATTAAAACACAGACAGAGGCACCACTGTCTACAACAGAGTAGATCTTCCACTAAATGTCTACAAACTTACATTTGCAGACTAAGATCATGTGTCAATATCTCTCCATCCCATCAACAGAATAATTTTACCCCAGCCCAGCCTCTGTCCACTGATGACCTACCTGTTTCATAGGAACGTTAGGTGTCGTCTGAGGATTCTCTATGGCCTTCAGTTGTTGGTGAAGAGCTTTGAGTTTCTCTGGGTTGCTGGGGGAGACAGCAAACCCCCTCTCCCACACAGCCCTCAGGGTAGCCAGGAAGCCATCTTCGCTCTTACAGGGAGTAGACCAGGGATGGATGGAGGAACAGGTCCAAGTCACTACGTCTGTCCCTGTTAGACTCACAGTGAGCAACTCAATAGTGCAGTAATGTAACCGGTGGGCCTATAGCAGAGGAGAGGGGGACAGTAGAGATAAAGCATGAAAATCAACACCCATATCTTATCTGACCATCATCTATAGCTAATCAATGGGACTATATATAGTATCTTCATCTATGAGCATCAGCTAGTTCAGGGCAACTTACCAATAGGCTCTCATGTGTGCTGAGGAGTTGCTGTGCTCCCAGCCAATCCTGAGAGGACGCCAGGTCTTTGGCACATCTCAGGGAGAGTGAATAGGACAGGTCGCTTTCACCAACGATCCTCGCCAGACTGGAGGCTGTCTTCAGTGAGATAGGGTCGTTTTTCTTGGCGATGACTTTGGCTGCGTCGAAGCTGGAGTCCACAGCGAGATAACTGGGTGATAAATACACAGCGAGTTCCATTAGCATCAAGTCAGCTATTCCGAGGAACCAGCTTTTACTCTCCATGCATTGCACAGTGCACTTTTACACCAAGATGCAGTTTTATTAATGAAAATAGGTACATGTTAGAGTCTGTTATTTACCATTTAGCAGCAGTAGACAAGTGGCCGTCTTTCTCCAGCACGGCTGCCCAGGTGGTGTAGAGCTCCTTGAGCACAGGGTCGTCTGGCTGCAGCCTAGCCTTGGCCAGGGCTATGGCCTCCCTGAGAGAGCACACAAACATTTCACTCACAGCTCAGAGATTACAATGATCACTCCCATTGATAGGTCAGTCACAGGTAACACAACCTAAAATCCTACCACTTAGTAGAAGTTAATTACTCTAATGGATCTTCCTACAACACTAACTTTGTTATTCTTTATTTCATCATTTATGTGTAAAATAAACAGATGAACGTGTGTGTCTGCTGAATAACCTGTAGAGCTGGTGGGACTTGAGGAGGTCGATGGCCTCGTAGACCTTGTTGATTGAGAGAAGATGGGAGGCAGCCTTGAGGAACTGCTCCTGAAGACACAGCTGCTTCACATAGACCTCCACTGTCCTCAGCCACACCTGGTAACCAGCTGAGAGGGTTTCACAAGTACTATTACACACATGCATGCATACATACATACATACAGCACTTCACCACAGAGAAACAGATTACTGTGTCAAGGAGCAAGAGAACAAAAACGTATACTATCAGACTAACTAAATTGACAAGTTGGTTGCTGAATCGGAATAACTTAATATTCTAAATATGCATTATAAAATGGAATAAATATGAAAGACATAAAACCATTTCACAATTTAAATGAGTGCTCTTTACCCATAGGTGCAACAGAGAGCAGGTGATCACTCAGCTCTCCTTTCTCAGTGGCCACTTGCAGAGCTCCAGTGATGTCACCTTTCCACAGTCTCAGGTACACTGCAGACTCATAGTGACCTGCCTCCACATGGCCCTCCTCTACAGGATCAAAGAGACACCACAACATAAGGAGAATGGAAGTGACTTGTTAGTCACCTTTTACCCTAACACACATACACATACAGTACCCGTCAAAAGTTTGGACACACCTACTCATTCAAGGGTTTTTCTTTATTTTACTATTTTCTACATTGTAGAATAATAGTGAAGACATCAAAACTATGAAATAACACACATGGAATCATGTAGTAACCAAAAAAAAGTGTTAAACAAATCAAAATATATTTTATATTTGAGATTCTTCAAAGTAGCCACCCATTGCCTTGATGACAGCTTTGCACACTCTTGACATTCTCTCAACCATGAGGTAGTCACCTGGAATGCATTTCAATTAACAGGTGTGCCTTGTTAAAAGTTAATTTTTGGAATGTCTTTCCTTCTTAATGCGTTTGAGCCAATCAATCAGTTGTGACAAGGTAGGGGTGGTATACAGAAGATCGCCCTATTTGGTAAAAGACCAAGTCCATATTATGGCAAGGACAGCTCAAATAAGCAAAGAGAAACGACAGTCCATCATTACTTTAAGACATGGAGGTCAGTCAATACGGAACATTTCAAGAACTTTGAAAGCTTCTTCAAGTGCAGTCGCAAAAACCATCAAGCGCTATGATGAAACTGCCTCTCATGAGGACCGCCACAGGAAAGGAAGACCCAGAGTTACCTCTGCCACAGAGGATAAATTCATTTGAGTGGTCTGAAGAGTCCAAATTTGAGATTTTTGGTTCTAACCGCCGTGTCTTTGTGAGACAAAGAGTAGGTGAACAGATGATCTCCGCATGTGTGGTTCCCACCTTGAAGCATGGAGGAGGTGGTGTGATGGTGCTTTGCTGGTGACACTGTCTGTGATTTATTTTCAATTCAAGGCACACTTAACCAGCATGGCTACCACAGCATTCTGCATCGATACGTCTCATGACAATACGCCATCCCATCTGGTTTGCGCTTAGTGGGACTATCATTTGTTTTTCCACAGGACAATGACCCAACACACCTCCAGGCTGTGTAAGGGCTATTTGACCAAGAAGGAGAGTGATGGAGTGCTGCATCAGATGACCTGGCATCAACAATCACCCGACCTCAACCCAATTGAGATGGTTTGGGATGAGTTGGACCGCAGAGTGAAGGAAAAGCAGCCAACAAGTGCTCAGAATATGTGGGAACTCCTTCAAGACTGTTGGGAAAGCATTCCAGGTGAAGCTGGTTGAGAGAATGCCAAGAGTGTGCAAAGCTGTCAAGGCAAAGGGTGGCTACTTTGAAGAATCTATAATATATATTTTGATTTGTTTAACACTTTATTGGTTACTACATGATTCCATGTGTTATTTCAAAGTTTTGATATCTTCACTATTATTCTACAGTGTAGAAAATAGTAAAAATAAAGAAAAACCCGTGAATGAGTAAGTGTTCTAAAACTTTTGAACAGTAGTGTGTGTGTGTGCGCACACACACACACATATATATAAATAACATACATAGTGCACTCGGAAAGTATTCAGACATTTTGTTAAGTTAAAGCCTTATTCTAAAATTGATTAAATTAAATGTTTTCCATCATCAATCTACACACAATCCCCATAATGACAACGCAAAAACAGGATTTTAGCAAATTTATAAAAATAAAAAATAAAGCAGAAATACCTTATTTACATAAGTATTCAGACCCTTTACTCAGTACTTTGTTGAAGCACCTTTGACAGCGATTACAGCCTCTCGAGTCTTCTTGGGTATTACGCTACAAGCTTGGCACACTTGTATTTGGGGAGTTTCTCCCATTCTTCTCAAGCTCTGTCATCTTGGATGGGGAGCGTCACTGCAAAGCTATTTTCAGGTCTCTCCAGAGATGTTCGATCAGGTTCAAGTCCGGCTGGGCCACTCAAGGACATTCAGAGACTTGTGCCGAAGCCACTCCTGCGTTGTCTTGGCTGTGTGCTTAGGGTCATTGTCTTGTTGGAATGTGAACCTTCGCCCCAGTCTGAGGACCTGAGTGCTCTGAAGCAGGTTTTCATCAAGGATCTCTCTGTACTTTTCTCCCTTCATCTTTCCCTCGATCCTGACTAGTCTCCCTGCCGCTGAAAAACATCCCCACAGCATGATGCTGCCACCCCCATGCTTCACCGTAGGGATGGTGCCAGGTTTCCTCCAGACATGACGCTTGGTATTCAGGCCAAAGAGTTCAATTTTGGTTTCATCAGACCAGAGAATCTTGTTTCTCATGGTCTGAGAGTCCTTTAGCGGGCTGTCATGTGCCTTTTACTGAGGAGTGGCTTCCGTTTGGCCACTCTTCCATAAAGGCCTGATTGGTGGAGTGCTGCAGAGATGGTTGTCCTTCTGGAAGGTTCTCCCATCTCCACAGAGGGCCTCTGGAGCTCTGTCAGAGTGACCATCGGGTTCTTGGTCACCTCCCTGACCAAGGCCTTTCTCCCCCCATTTGCTCAGTTTGGCCAGGCAGCCAGCTCTAGGAAGAGTCATGGTGGTTCCAAACTTCTTCCATTTAAGAATGATGGGAGGCCACTGTGTTCTTGGGGACCTTCAATGCTGCAGATTTTTTTTGGTACCCTTCCTCAGATCTGTGCCTCAACACAATCCTGTCTCGGAGCTCTACGGACAATTATTTCGACCTCATAGCTTGGTTTTTGCTCTGACCTGCACTGTCAACTGTGGGACCTTATATAGACAGGTGTGTACCTATCCAAATCATGTCCATTCAATTTACCACAGGACTCCAATCAAGTAGAAACAGCAAGGATGATCAATGGAAACAGGATGCACCTGAGCTCAATTTCGAGTCTCATAGCAAAGGTTCTGAATACAGTGGCCACCATCATTTCTGTTTTTTTATTTGTAATACATTTACTAACATTTCAAAAAACCTGTTTTCGCTTTGACATTATGGGGTAGTGGGTGTAGATTGATGAGGAAAACATTTAATTTAATCAATTTTAGAATACGGCTGTAACGTAACAAAATGTGGAAAAAGGGAAGGGGTCTTAATACTTTCCGAATGCACTCTATATACAACAGCATGTGGACACCCCTTCAAAATTAGTGGAATTGGCTATTTCAGCCACACCCGTTGCTGACAGGTGTATAAAATCGAGCACACAGCCATGCAATCTCCATAGACAAACATTGTTAGTAGAATGCCTTACTGAAGAGCTGTGACTTTCAACGTGGCACCGTCATAGGATGCCACCTTTCCAACAAGTCAGTTCGTCAAATGTTTGCCCTGCTAGAGCTGGCCCGGCCTACTGTAAGTGCTGTTATTGTGAAGTGGAAACGTCTAGGAGCAACAACAGCTCAGCCCCGAAGTGGTAGGCCACACAAGCTCAAAGAACGGGACCGCTGAGTGCTAAAGCGCGTAAAAATCATCTGTCCTCGGTTGCAACACTCACTACTGAGTTCCAAACTGCCTCTGGAAGCAACGTCAGCACAAGAACTGTTCGTCGGGAGCTTCATGAAATGGGTTTCCATGGCCGAGCAGCCGCACACAAGCCTAAGATCACCATGCACAATGCCAAGCGTCGGCTGGAGTGGTGTAAAGCTCACCGCCATTGGACCCAGGAGCAGTGGAAAACTGTTCTCTGGAGTGATGAATCACACTTCACTAATCTGGGTTTAGCGGATGCCAGGAGAATGCTACCTGCCCCAAAGTTTGGTGGAGGAGGAATAATGATCTGGGGCTGTTTTTCATGGTTCGGGCTAGGCCCCTTAGCTCCAGTGAAGGTAAATCTTAACGCTACAGCATGCAATTACATTCTAGACGATTCTGTGCTTCCAACTTGGTGGCAACAGTTTGGGGAAGGCCCTTTCCTGTTTCAGCATGACAATGCCCTGTGCACAAAGCGAGGTCCATACAGAAATGGTTTGTTGAGATCGGTGTGGAAGAACTTGAATGGCCTGCACAGAGCCCTGACCTCAACCCCATCGAACACCTTTGGGATGAATTGGAACGCTGACTGCGAGCCAGGCCTAATCGCCCAACATCAGTGCCCAACCTCACTAATGCTCTTGTGGCTGAATGGAAGCAAGTCCCGCAGCAATGTTCCAACATATAGTGGAAAGCCTTCCCAGAAGAGTGGAGGCTGTTATAGCAGCAAAGGGGGGGTCATGTAGTATATATATATTATTATAACAAGTGTTAGTGTTAAAAAGTGTGTAATCATTATGAACGTGTAATAACAATCATATAATACAACATAAGATAGCGTCCTCACCCTCCTCCTGGAACATCCTATAGAGGGCGTCTCTGTCTGCGAACAGCCCCAGTTGGATGTGATCTCCCAGGCCTGGGACACAGTTGGCAGGAGGTGCTGAGGACAGACGGGGGGACAAAGACAGGGTCAGAGTCAAACACTGCTCTATGAAGGACAGACAATTATGACCTGCCTTATCTTTCTGGACCATGTCTCATGAATCTTATGATGCAGACTTAACTAAAGACAAATCCTTGTGCTTTTTTTAAAATATGCTGGCACCTACACATGAAAATGTAGCCAGGAAACAATAGTTGAGTACTTGTTGATTGTATAGGTCAGGGATCCCCAACTGGCGGCCTGCGGGCCGAATTTGGCCCACGGTGGTTTTATTTGGCCCCCAAAGATTTGAGCAAGAAAACATGACACCAGGAAATCAGCTCCAAGTGATTTTAATTTAAGAAATCTGTTCCCATATATTCCCACGCATAATAGAGACGTGATTGTATACAAATGTAAGAAAGGGTTGAAATGATTATGTTTTAGTCAAACATATCTGTTTGGGCTTCTTGCGGTCAATTTGCAGTCTACAAATTATTTGTAATTACATTCCGGCCCCCCGACCATCCACTCAGGAAAAAAAAATCTGCCCGCAGCTGAATCTAGTTGATGATCCCTGGTATAGGTCCTCAAAAGGTGTAGCTACATGTCTAATCTTGTGGTATAATACAGATAAGGATGGATTGATAGTCTCACCCTCAGAGTGCCTGACTGTGGCCAGGTTGAGACAGTCCTGCTGGAGGTCTTCTCTGGGTCGGTGGTCCATGGACGTACTGAGGGGCAGCATGGAGCGAGGCTTCCTCTTCTTCAGAGACACCTCTGGAGGAAAGACCGACCGCAAGAGGGGTTGGAGTGGATGGAGACGGATACTTACACTAGTCATTTAATATAGGGCCCTACGTTTTTCCTGGTTAGGTCACGTGGTCAGGAAAAACTCTGTGCCCTATGAACAATGTTCTTACAGTGTATTTTGATAGGATTCCATAACATACAGTACCTGTTCTCTCCACTTTTTTCATTTCTTTCTTTACAGTGAGTAAGGATTTCCCTCCATTTTGCACTTTATCCATCACTGGTCTGTCCATCTGATTACTGGATGAAGACACTAAAATAAAAAAAAGAGTAGTATGTGTGAGCTGTATGACATGATCATTATTTACTTATTGCGTATGGCAGATGCAATTGAAGGAGATGACTGGATTGAGAAAGACAATGTAATAGTAGATTGGACATGGCTACAGTGCTACCTGTCACTGAGGAGATGCTAGTGGTCTCGCTCCCCCCCTCCTCCTCTTCCTCATTGTCAGACGGTCTTTCTCCTGGTGCCGGGGACGCCCCTCCTTTATTCCCCTCTCCATTTAGAGACAAGCTTTCCTCAGCCTTTGCTCCTCCTTTCCCTGTTGTCTTCTTCTTCTTCTTGGCCTTTAACTTGGCCTTTTGGTCAAGTGTCTTTTTCGCTAAGAAGAGAAAGGCATTTTTACATTTGTATTATCATTAGAACATTATACAATTCATTGCACTCTAAATGTTATGGATCTTTACAATCAAATATATTAAAATGCTCAAATGTTAACCATTTACACAACCAGAAACTTTTTAAAAAGCAACTGTGAATAAAACTAGGAGAAAAAAATAAATGTTGTTACCTTTGGGGGGCTTGGTGAACTCCTGCTTGGACACAGCCCACTCCTGCACAGTGAAGTCATCTGCTCCTGTCCAGACCAGGTCCGGGTCCACAGGAGACCACTGGACACACAGCAGCCGGCCCCTGTGGCCCCTGTAGTTACACAGCCCCTCCTCCTTCTGCACGTCCCACACCTGGGGACCACATAGATTATATAGCAAATGAAAGCTATCAAATATAGAACGATTCTATATGTATTGTGACTCGATACTGCGATTTTAATTGCGATTTCATGTTCCAAACATATTGCTCACGATATGTCTGCTGCAGAGAGACAAGAGAGAGCATGATAATTAAAAAAAAAAATCAGTCATGGAAATAAAAGTGCTGAAAACATGTTGGCTCACTATTTAAAAAGTGGATGGACAACAAGCTATAGGATGAACTATACCAGAGTTTTGGCACAGGTACAGCCAACTAGTGCTAGCTAACGCTACCTAGCAACAACAAAAAATGAAACTAATCGATACTTGGGAGTCCATGTATAGATATATTGGCCAAAATAATATCGCAATATGTAACTGTATCGATTTCCCCCCCCCCATCACTATATAGAACCACATGGAAGAAAACAGTAGGCACTAGTAAAAGGTGTAAAGGCTGGGTCTGTGTAGCTGTCGTTAGATAAATAACACATTGGGACGGACCTGTGCTGTACCATCGTAACAGACGGTGACCAGTCTCCCGTCGTGGTGGGGGCTCCAGGCCAGGCCGGTGATCTTGGCTGTGTGACCCGTCAGGCTCCGATATGCCTCTGTCATCACAACGGGACTCTCTGGAGGAGTCTCTGAACACATACAAAGAAAAACAATGACCAATAGAAATTTAAATACTGTGAAATTAACCAGAAATTGCTAACCCATGCATAGCTAAACATCTTCCAACAACATTAGTTACCATAGCTACCATTCCCAATAGAGCCCTCTGCTGGCCCACTGCTGCCTCTACACCCCATATTACCCTCACTGCATCATACCTTGAGATATGCACACTTGTCTTTCACACAGATCAGACAACATATCAGTAGAATATTTAAGTTAACACTCAGATCTCAAAATAAGATTCAGCCCTAGAATATACCCCTGGGGAACTCTCCTCACCTATGACAGTGCGGAGGTCGTGGACGTAGACCAAGGCGTTGCTGGACCCAGAGGCCAGGAGGTACTGCAGCTCGGGCAGGGAACTGTGGTCATGGTGCCAGCGCAGCACGTTGATGATCTTATGGTGCTGCTGGATGGTACACAGCAGCTTGAGAGTCGGAGCCTGGTACACCTCTATGGACCTGAAAGAGAGACAAAGCCAGGAAATGTAGTTAGCCCCATTTAATTTCAAGCACTTTGAGACCTAGCGTAAATGGATACATAAATAAAATCTACCACATTACAGTAAAACCATCAGTACAGCTATAGTCTTTCATTTTAGACAGGCACTCAATCATTTTAGATGACAGTTGGTTCCAGGCAATTCTCCAGGCCTATATACACAGTTTAAGGGAATGAGAGGACTCACCCGTCCTCATTGCCGATGGCCACAACTTTACCATCTGGTTTCCAGCTGAGATCTGTGTGGGGTGACAGCTTGTGCTGCAGAAAATAGAACATGACCTTCAAAACCTATTCAAATTACCAACATTATATTCAATTGCACATCGCCACATACAGTGATTGGGTAAAATACTTAAGGAATTATGTCCTGCTGAAAAGGAAATGCATAAATGTAGATATCCTTTCCAACTCACCTTGATGCTGTTGGTGTCCTTGATGACCCTGTCAATGTCTGTGGCCTCTCCCGCCAGTTTCCAGGGGTCATGCTGTAGGATGAGGCCCTCTCCAGCACAGCTATACAGGCTGTAGGACAGACGGTCTCCTGCTCCACCTGGATGACACACTGACTGTTACACACTGTTTCAGCACCCCCTTGTCTCACTTATTCACACAAACACACACACAATCATACTCATCCAGCGTATATTATGGTATATTATCTGATGATCTGATGGTTGCAGAGTCTGATAATACTAATCCGTTAATGATAACCCTCAAGAGGTCACATCTCAATCTCAATGTCCACATGACATTCCGAGCCACCAGCAGGAGGAGCCTTTCCAGTTGAAAGTGTCTAAACAAATTAACAGGTCTTTGTTGGTTTAGAAACCATCAGCAGATCCTTCACACAGGAGCAATTATGTTTACTGCTCAAAAGACTGAATGACTGATATGGTAATCAAAATGTAATCTGCCGGCAGCTGGTAAAATTAACTTTCACCATCTTGATTTCCCAATGAATGGCTCAGGGAGAGAGGTAATCGTTTTCGCAACTCATTCAATTATGGAGTATATTACAAAAGCGTCAAGAGCTGCATGCTTTCTGCTGACTCATGGCTTTGGCACAACGCCCATCACAGAAGTTGCTGGGTCAGAGGGTTCTCAGCATACAGTACACACACTTTGATAGACTTATTAAGAGCTTACCAAATGACAGAGGGGGGACTGGGGGTCCCCAGGCTAATGTGTACACAGTCTTCCTGTGATAAGTGCTGGATACCTGAGGCGGCCTGGGAACAACACAATAAAGACCATTCATTAATGTCATAACAGATATGAAATGTCATTATCTTGGTGAGAAGTGATGATAATCACTAACAGTATGGATTTGATTAAACTGCCAACATACAGTATCTCAGATACTAGAGTTAAGAGAAAGTTGTAGACGAAGTGTTTCTCTTACTTGTTAGAGAAAGCATCGTAAATGCCAACTTTGCCGTCATCGGTTCCAAAAGCTAAGGATCCTTCTTTGGTTGGATGCCAGGACAACTGCAATGAACAAGGAATTGGGAATTGTCACACACACATGCGCTAGCCATCTTCACTTTTACCATAAACCAGTAGACAATAACTGATATCAATATGCCCTAAGAGTCTCTTACCGCTGTGACTTTGGACTTGATGCCCTGCCAGAAGGTCTTGGTGTCATACTTGTTCTGGATAGAGAGGGTGCTCCACACGCGGATCATGCCGTCTCCCACCCCCAGGGCCATGCAGCCCATACCCACAGGAGAGAAGGTAAGGGTGTACACAAACCCCCCCAGGGTGGGAAGGGTCCAGCAGCAGTCCAACGACGACAGGTCCCAGCATTTTATCTGGAATAATGATAAGAGAAGCAAATTGAGTGAGAAATTCTTGCCAACATGGATTCTGTAATCACTCTCGGCACATATGCACACTAAGTACTGCTGACAGACTGCATGTTTGACCACTTATAGGGCGCAATTTTGACTTCTCAAAAACTCACACCATACTCAAAGTGTCACTGTTGTCAAAAGAGACATTCAGTAAATTGCTTTAAAGCTGCATCGAGTGTGTTTAACCCCATCTCACCTCTCTGTCCATTGAGGTGCTGAGCAGGAGCTCTCTGTTGTCCTGAACACACACTGAGCTCATGTTGAACACGATCCTGCTGTGGTTCTGGCCCTCTGACGATGTTCCCAACAGGCTCCACTTCTGCTTGCCTCCCTTGGTGAGGTCCCACAAGATCAGCTCACCCCTTCACACACAGGGGGATGTTAGTACAGTCTGGGCAAAATGAATGATCAAAAGACTAAGTATTAGCAAGTTGCAGACTAAATCATATTTATCACAATTAACTTTACCATCCTCAATTATGTTTTTATAGTTCATACCCAAAGCAGCTTGACACGACTTGCGTTGGCTTCCCCTTGGGCCAGTGCACAGTGAGCCAGAGTCTCTCCTTGACTGCAGGATCCACCCCTGTCCCTCTTCTCTTCAGGAATGGTAGCTTCATGGTCATCACACCTGAGAGAGGGAGACAATCATGTTTAACTCCAAGAGATGGGACCCTCTTAAAGAGCATACTGCACCAACTCTCAATAGTAGTATAATATGCATAAATGCTATGGAGGATGCAGGTTGATAACTCAGTTAGGTTGTCGTCTCACCTTTGCCTTTCAGCGTGCTCCAGATTCTTATGGTCTGGTCCTTGCTCCCAGATGCAAGATAACATCCCTTTTCTTTGCCTTCTGTCATCACATTGGTTGTTTCTGAAAATATAATTGTAATAAGTAACAAATTAACAAAGTGCTTCACATCATAACATAACAATAAATACAACAGTACTAACAAAGAAACAAAGAAAGGAGAATGAAAAAGGATAGCTAATTAAAATCATACATTAAAAGCATCTTTATAAAAGTGTATCTTCAGAAGGGATTTAAAAAGACTCCGCAAGCCTGATCTCCTCTGGAAGACCATTCCAAAGTCTAGGGGCCCTAAAGGCAAATGCTAATTTTGTTTTCAACCTAGACTTTGGAATGGTCAACAGTGCCCTGCCAGAGGATCTCAGGCTGCTTCCTGGTTCCTAGGAGATATAAGATCCGAGATATAGAATGAGGCTAAACCAAGCCTAGCCTTAAACGTGTGTAATACAATTTTAAGCGACTGGTAGCCAGCTAAGAGAAGCTAAAATAGGTGTGATATGGTAATAGATACATTTCCTAGTGCCTGTTAAAAGCTGAGTTGCAGCATTTTGAACTTACTGTAGATGGAGTGATTTCTGACTGAGTTACAGTAATATAGGCATGAGGAAATAAAAGCATGTATAACTTTCTCCAGATCAGTGACTGAAATAAAATACTTGACTTTAGCTATATTTCTTAGATGAGCAGGACTGGACAACCTTCTTCACATGCAGCTTGAGGTTTAGGTCAGGGTAAAAAAAGGACACCAAGGTTTCTGGCCATAGGCTTTACATTGGTGGACAAAGGGGTAAAATGTATTCTGTTAACCACATCAGCTTTTAACAGGCACTAGGAAATGTATCTATTACCATATCACACCTATTTTAGCTTCTCTTAGCTGGCTACCAGTCGCTTAAAATTGTATTACACACGTTTAAGGCTAGGCTTGGTTTAGCCTCATCCTATATATCGGATCTTATATCTCCTAGGAGCCAGGAAGCAGCCTGAGATCCTCTGGCAGGGCACTGTTGACCATTCCAAAGCATCGCAGTGCTAGCTGTGCCACTAGAGATCCTGGTTCGAATCCAGGCTCTGTCGTAGCCGGCCGCGACCGGGAGACCCATGGGGCGGCGCACAATTGGCCCAGCGTCGTCCAGGGTAGGGGAGGGAATGGCCGGCAGGGATGTAGCTCAGTTGGTAGAGCATGGCGTTTGCAACGCCAGGGTTGTGGGTTCGATTCCCACGGGGGCCAGTATAAAAAATGATGTATGCACTCACTAACTAAGTTGCTCTGGATAAGAGCGTCTGCTAAAATGACTCAAATGTTTAAAAAAATGTAAAAAAATCTGATGACTAAAAATAGATAGTCTTCTCATCATGCCACTTGTCACTGACTGAATACATTTAGGATCGCTCGGCACAGCATCTTTCATAACCCACCAGCTGTGTTGTCGTCTGCCCTGCTGTAAAGCACCTCCTCATTGGGCAGTGGAGCCCAGGCCAGGGCGTGGATCTCGTCGTCATGGCCACGGAGACGATGCACCACCTCACCTTTCTTACTGATGTCAATCAGGACAATCATGCCATCTTTGTACCTGAGAGAGATTAAGATACATAACCATATGGAATGTTTTCCTGGGAAGTCATTTGTCCCTGGTATTTGCCTTTCGTGATGCATATAGATGGATGCTGTGAAATGTACTAGGGCTGACCCCAATAATTCGACGGGTCGATTGTTTGGGCGATAGGATGTTGGTCGACCGAGATTTTTTTTGGTCGAGCAGTAGCAAATATATATTTTTTTTAATGGCACACGAGACACCTGTCTTATTCGCGCCCATCTCAGTGACCTAATCCATTGCGGAGGCTGAGGGGATGCCACAGTCCCAAGAAGAAGGGGTGTGGCTGCACAATGTACGTCGCTCTCCAGAATGTGCTCTCCCGCCATTTTGTGCACATTCATTGTTTCATAACTTCATTGTGTGAATTGTTCGTGTTTGATTGTTAGTGTCTATCAATTCCCCATTACATATGTGATATATGTAATGGTAGTACATTTACCGTTAATTCCTATAACTTCTAATCTACAATGTTTGTTTGGTTACGGTAATGTCTGTCAATGCATCCAATATATTATTACTCCAGTCTTTTACCGTTCTCATTGTCAAAGTGGACACGTTGTTTGCAGAGTGCACAACCTATGCTACACTTGTGAGAAACAAGTTTTGTTCATTTCATTCCATTTATGAGTTTTGTCAATTTAGTCATTGTCTTTTGTTTGGAGCGCTCCTGTCAATGTTGAGTAAGGACGCGCACCTGATTGCGCATAGAAGTAGCCCTATAGGCTACCTGGACTGCCTGCAAATGTAGGAATATAAAATGTGTCCTTTTGGGGATCTGATAGTGGTGGTGCATTAAGCCAGACATACTAATGAGCTGTCGAGCTTCTCAAAGTAATATTTTCTTCACCTCAAACAGCAAGCAAACAAAGTCTGTTTTTACATCCATTGAGAATGACAATAACTCCTCAATGTATTTGAAAAATCGTTCTAGCTCTCTCCCCCTTTCGATAATCACTCAGCATGAAAGGGAAAAAAATATCATGCTCTGACCCAGTGGAATCTTCATAAAATAGGCCTACCTGATTACTTCTTATCCCTTGCGCAAATAGCCTACAGCTGTGTCTGTCCCGAGCTCACTGGCACGAGAAACTGACGGCCCAGAATAGTTTATACAATGTTGCAAGGAGCTTCAGGCCGGACCCAAGTTAATAGTTGATACAATATTTCAAGTTTGTTGCAGACAGGCCATGCATAGCCAATGTGACTTATAGGATATTTTCTACCTCCAGGCTGCAATGTTTTTATTTGTTGGCTTTATAGGCTATTTTTACATAGTTGGCAATAGCAATAGAAGTTACTTTTTAGGTTTGTATAATTTTCATTTGGATAGAATTTTGATTAACCACATGACAATGATTTTGAGATACGAAGACGTTATTATAAATGAAATGAAACATGTGCATATGAAAACCATAACTAGCATGCAGATAGGTAGAAATTGTAAGATACATTGTCATTCCACATGAGAAAGTTTGCAGAACTCTTGTGTAGCCTATTACTGGCAACTTCAGGCAGAATTTGTGAAAGCCAGTAGGAACGGGAGGAGGATGGTTGGGACAGGTTAAGTAGTTTTTTTCTTCTGTTTAACTTGATCTCTGGCTCAGTCTTGAGTAATTTGCGTCTTATTTCATCAAACAGTGAGCTTAAAGCATCAGACAAGCTCAATGCATATATAGTTGATTTTATTAAAAAATCCGCGTTTTAAATTTCGACCAATCGATTGGTCGAAAGAACAGACGACTTTCAGTCGACCAAGATTTTTGTTGTTGTTGTGGACAGCCCTAAAATGTACACTTCTCAGTCTAAGAAATTATTGTGCATGCATGCACCACTAGAGGTTAAATCTCCTACCCCACAGCAACGTAGTGCCAGTTGTGAGGGGAGCAGGACAGGCAGAAGATATTCCTTGGTTCGGGGAAGAAGCTTTGAGATTCACCAGTGTTGTACCAGTAGCAGACCACAATGCCCTTCTCATCCCCTGACACCACAAGGTTCTTCTCTCCGGGGGACCAGTGGAGGGCTGTGATGGTGTTCTGTGGGCCAATGACATAATAGACTTAGATACAATACTTTGAAAAACTATATTTAGAAAAGTAATCTTATACCTGGGAGAGACAGACAAGATGCAATCAACACAATTCTAAAAGGACTCTTAGTGGAACTAACCTGGTGAGTTTTATGCTCCTTTACAAGGACCATCTCATTTGTGTCCCAGAATTTAACAGTCCCATCATCAGAGGTACTGGCACAATTATGGCTTTGGCCGGCATGCTGGCAGAATGAGAAGCCAGACACTCTCTCTCTGTGACCAACCAGTTCACCTGAAAGCAAGACAAATTAGAACAGAAATTAGCCATGTTGATATGGAACATATCCACTTACTGACTTCTAGAACACAAAATGGCTGATATAAGAAGAATAGGATACTTACCAACAACTGTAGAGGATGATGCTCTAACGTCAACCAAATATATGGTGTTTTTAGCTCCAAACGCCAATATACCTTTGTCATTCGTGTCACTGCATCGCGAACAGTACCAGTTCGGAGAGGCTGGAAGAAGTCTTTCGTGCATTGTGAAATAATTAGTCGACATTCAGAATCTTAATTAATATACAATAAATCAAAATCTATTCACATCACTGAGGTATAAAGAACAATTCACAAGCACATGTCTTATTCAAGTGCAGCATTCATGCTGCATCATAAACAGAACGAAAGCCGTATGATTTACCAAATTGTCGTAAAAAGTACGGAATCTGAAAAGGGTTAAACTATATCAGTTTGCTGGCAAAACCTTTTTTTTTCTTCGAATTTGATAGATTAATTTTGTTCTTATGATTATTTAATCCACTATGTTTTATCAGATCATATTTGTATATAAATATTATGCATTTTAACCATTGACTGTATATGAAGATTTTAACAATGATAAAACGAGACCACACCAAAGACAGCCCAGTAAGAAAATAGGCTAAAACCAGAGTTTCTCAACCCAGAGGCGCAACATCCTGAGACTTTAGGGAACGCTTGAGAAACAGACCAAACAGACCAGGCCACGGGTTGGGGTTTGAGAAGTCAATAAGATAAGTGAAAAAAGTATTCCTTAGTTGTAATTTTCTCAAAATCTAAAGGTGCAACCTAGATTCGAGCCAATATCTTAAGTAGGTGAATATGTTATTACTACAACCTTGGGAAAGTGACAAACTAACACGTTTTCATTTTTGTAAAAAACTACTTTATATAGAAGGAGTGCCTTTAATTTGACAGCCTGCACATGCGCAGTTTAGTGCGAGACGGCCATTAGACCCGATTACGTATTTCGCCATGACATCACCTACATGTTTTCTGTTGGCTGCATTTCCTTCACTCTGCCATCCGACTCATCCCAAACCATCTCAATTTGGTTGAGGTCGGGGGATTGTGGAGGCCAGGTCATCTGATGCAGCACTCCATCACTCTCCTTCTTGGTCAAATAGCCCTTACACAGCCTGGAGGTGTGTTGGGTCATTGTCCTGTTGAAAAACAAATGATAGTCCCACTAAGCCCAAACCAGATGGGATGGCATATCGCTGCAGAATGCTGTGGTAGCTATGCTGGTTAAGTGTGCCTTGAATTCTAAAAATAATCACAGACAGTGTCACCAGCAAAGCACCCCCACACCATAACACCTCCTCCTCCATGCTTTACTTGAACTCTGTGAAGCATTTATTTGGGTTGCAATTTTCTGATGATGGTAACTCTAATTAACTTATCCTCTGCAGCAGAGGTAACTCTGGGTCTTCCACTCCTATGGCGGTCCTCATGAGAGCCCGTTTCATCATAGCGCTTGATGGTTTTTTGTGACTGCACTTGAAGAAACTTTCAAAGTTCTTGAAATGTTCCGTATTGACTGACCTCCGTGTCTTAAAGTAATGATGGACTGTCGTTTTTTTCTTTGCTTATTTGAGCTGTTCTTGACATAATATGGACTTGGTCTTTTACCAAATAGGGCTATCTTCTGTATACCCCCCCTACCTTGTCACAACACAACTGATTGGCTCAAACGCATTAAGAAGGGAAGAAATTCCACAAATTAACTTTTAAGAAAGCACACCTATTAATTGAAATGCATTCCAGGTGACTACCTCATGAAGCTGGTTGAGAGAATGCCAAGAGTGTGCAAAGCTGTCATCAAGGTAAAGGGCGGCTATTTGAAGAATCAAATATAAAATATATTTTGATTTGTTTAATACTTTTTTGGTTACTACATGTGTTATTTCATAGTTTGGATGTCTTCACTATTATTCTACAAGGTAGAAAATAGCAAAAATAAAGAAAAACCCTTGAATGAGTAAGTGTTCTAAAACTTTTGACAGGTAGTGTCTTAATACTGTACTGTCGTTGACGAGACTGTCCTCTTGCCGTAAATCAAAATGTGTTGACGACGTAAAAAAACATGGCGACCTCCGTAATTGCAGGGGGTGATAAATCGAATACAATTTTACTTGAAATGCCACCCCATACAGAACCAATCAGTCGATATAATCGAGAACTAGCATAATAAATCACGTGATATGAATCAGACAGAGGGGGTGGGGCGCTCAACGTTTCATATCGTAATTTCCGATTAGGCAAAAATAATCAACCACGGCTGTAATTACACCCCGTATAAATTGGTGGCGGTAATGACAAATTGTATTGTACTGTAACTAAAACTAGAAGAAAATCTTCTGACGTCCTTTCCCGTCGTCAAAGGTAGGTAATCGCATTATTTTTTTAACTGTGATTTACAAAGCTAATATAATGGATTTCAAAAAGTGTTTTTACCCCGGGATAGCCCGCTAAATGACCCATAGTAGTAGGGGAGAACATTTATTGAGTGCAAATCGATCAGAATATATAGTCGATTTCACTAGTAATGTTACACTTTCTGGTATGGATTTAAACTCCCTCTAGCCAATGCTTACACCATTCCTATCATTTTAAATCCATGACAGGGAGTGTCCAAGTGCACACTTCTGACAAAGCAAAAACATGTTTTTAGATAAACTGAAATATCTCATTTACATATGTATTCAGACCCTTTACTCAGTACTTTGTTGAAGCACCTTTGGCAGCGATTACAGCCTTGAGTGTTCTTGGATATGACGCTACAAGCTTGGTACACCTGTATTTGGGGAGTTTCTCCCATTATTCTCTGCAGATCCTCTCAAGCTCTCAGGTTGGATGGAGAGCGTTGCTGCACAGCTATTTTCAGGTCAATCCAGAGATGTTAGATCGGGTTCAAGTCCGGGCTCTGGCTGTGCCACTCAAGGACATTCAGAGACTTGTCCCGAAGCCAGTCCTGCATTGTCTTGGCTGTGTGCTTAGGGTTGTTGTCCTGTTGGAAGGTGAATCTTCGCCCCAGTCTGAGGTCCTGAGTGCTCTGGAGCAGGTTTTCATCAAGGATCTCTCTGTACTTTGCTCCATTAATCTTTTCCTCGATCCTGACTAGTCTCCCAGTCCCTGCCGCTGAAAAACATCCCCACAGCATGAGGAGTGACTTCCGTCTGGCCACTCTACCATAAAGGCCTGATTGGTGGAGTGCTGCAATGATGGTTGTCCTTCTGGAAGGTTCTCCCATCTCCACAGAAGAACTCTGGAGCTCTGTCAGAGTGACCATCGGGTTCTTGGTCACCTCCTTGACCAAGGCCCTCCTCCCCCGATTGCTCAGTTTGGCCTGGGCGGCCAGCTCTAGGAAGAGTTTTGGTAGTTCCAAACTTCTTCCATTTAAGAATGATGGAGGCCACTGTGTTCTTGGGCACCTTCAATGCTGCAGAAATGTTTTGGTATTCTTCCCCAGATCTGTGCCTCGACACAATCCTGTCTCGGAGCTCTTCGACCTCATGGCTTGGTTTTTGCTCTGACATGCCCTGTCAACTGTGGGACCTTATATAGACAGGTGTGTGCCTTTCCAAATCACGTCCAATCAATTAAATGTACCACAGGTGGACTCCAATCATGTTGTAGAAACATCTCAAGGATGATCAATTGAAACAGGATGCACCTGAGCTCAATTTAGAATAAGGCTGTAATGTCACAAAATGTGAAAAAAATAAATAATGTATGCACGCATGACTGTAAGTCGCTTTGGATAAAAGCGTCTGCTAAATGGCATATTATTTATTATTTAAAGAGGTCTGAATACTTTCCGAATGCACTGTATGTCCTTAAGCGTGAAGGTGCTCTTGATCACTCGCTTTAATAAATTAAATGACTGGTGGAAAATCCCCCTATCCTTTGTTTACGCCAATCAAATGAGATGACAATTGGGATGAAAGGAACAGATAGACAAAGTCATGACCCAATGTGGTGTCATGACTCTCCCTGGGTGAGGATCAAAGGCCTCACATCAGCTTGGCAAATGGCCGACAACATCCAGACTCCCTTACACACAGGGGGGCTGTGCCAGTCTTGACACCTTAATACTGCCATAAATTAGAGAGGAGGATAATCTATCTCTGGCATTCTAGTATGGTGAAAGGAGTGCCTTTGTTTCAGAGACCTTTTGCCTCCCAAAAACTTCAACATCCAACAATGAACATTGGGACAATATATTTCAACATCCAAACGTTGGGAATGATGAGAAATGGAATATGGAAAATTAATGTATATTTTGTGATGTCATTAAAAATGGTATAAAGGCGTTTATAACGAAAACACTGTGACTTGAGGAGCTTTTACACTGTGTATATCAGGATTACATCCTTTACCTTGTGTAGAAAATATCAAGGAGGAAGACAATGTTTTCATGAAGATAGGAATGTGATTTAAGCTTTCTAACAAAATCATAGTGATGATAATACTTTTGCTTCGTAACTAGCCACGCCTGAGGGAGCTCAGAGAGCGTGTCAGTATGACGGAAACACCCCTCTTTACCAGAGTGCATAAAAGATTGAGATAATAATTATCAGATCAGACTAGACAGACCTCAAGCTGCAGCTTTTGTCCAAATTGGTCCCGACCCTGAAAATCAACATGAGGTGAAGACGACAAAGTTGCCTCAACTAACATTCAATGTTACGGCTCAGTAGCTGTTCTAAGTACTGTATCTAAGAAGGTGAATTTAAGTGGGACCATCCTGTTACTCTCTTCAAACTATCGTCTACTACACTACTCTCATCACCCCACAGGGGATCATCAACACGGCTGATTAGCCGTCCTCAGAAGACCACTTCCAGAACGAGTGAAAGTAAACAGACAACTAAGAAGAAGGACATTGTGACCTCTTGTGGACAATCTGAGCCTTACATCTAAAAGGCCATCTGAAAGAGAAGGCCCAATCGACCCCTTCCCACGAAGGCCTGGGTCCAACAGAGATACACGATGAAGACCTCCAACACGTAAATACATGCATTGCTTTTCTTCCCAAACGGGCGGCAGTTCCTGGCAAAGTATTAGGATTACTGTGAGCATAGGTCCATGTGTATCCAAGTGTTTTCTCTCTCTCTCTCTCTCTCTTAACTCACCATCTTATGTAACAAGTGTCGTATTGTGTTAGTCCGCTAGGGACCCGTTTTCATTTTATTAAGTTGTACGTGTTTATATCTTGTGTTATCATTTTTAATTAGTTAGTAAATAAATAATTAAATCAATTTGTGTGGTACGGAATGATCAGTAAGACCCGGGTTCGTGCGGACTTAATGAGCCTACGACTTTCAGAATGAGACTGATATGAGGTAAATTATTAATAAATGACTGTTAAATGATAAGAGATATCTAGATATCTTTAGAGTTAATTCGGGAAACGGTAACTCGTAAAAAAAAAAAATCTCATTCCTAATGAGTTAATTGTTACATTATTAATTTAATCTAGTAATAATTAAACATAGTAGGTAATATTCGATAAATAATAGTCATCACAATAATGAAAGTCACGACAGTGGCCAGTGGTTCCCAGCTAGGAACCAATATCCAAAGTGGGTACTTAGAAATACTAATTTCTTATGATAATATGCCTACATTTAAAATGCATATGAGAGGGTTCTTAGGGCGCATTATTGTCAGAGCAAGATGTGATTGGGGCTATAATGACCAAAAAAGTTGAGAACCACGACTAGGCAAGTATTAGATATTACATTATAACAATTCCAACAATAATCATCTATTAGCCAAGATGCCCGATATATTCCTGTCCCATGCTTGTTGAAGCCCAAAGATGTGTCTTCACCTGTCTCTGGAGCCATTTCAGATTACTTATGGCCATGCGAAGCACAACTTCCTACCCGTCTTTAGATTCCCTATAAGAAAATAATTAAGTGTAAGCAAAGTAACTCCACTAGTCATGACTTATGATAGATAATTATGTGTCCTATGTATCAGATCATTTTAATGTAATTAGTGTTATATTTTAATTTATAATTAATCAAACTTAATTCTCAATATCTTGTTTTTCTTTACAGATGCCATCTTTTAGAAGGAAAAAGAGCCACGCTGGTTTACAGAGACCTGACTAGAGGCGTGATAGAGTGTACACCCCTGCCATCAACTTGGATCGGTGAGAAAGTTGCTCAGGTCAGTTCTGTTAAACTTAATTTAACCAGGATAGTCCACTCGGTAACAATTGTCACTACTCTCTACGGAGTACTGGGAGATCAGAGCCAGTTCCCTCTGCAGCAGAAGTTGTGCCCAGCTGCAGTGATGCACCTCCTCCACATACACCAGCATAAAAAAAAGGAAAGCGGTGTATGTTGAGGCCTGGAAGGGGTTGAGGGAGCTACTCGACATGCCTGCAGTGGAGCTGGAATGTCCTCCACCCAACCCCATCTGCAGTGTGTGTGGAGTTTTGGGGGAGGCTGAGCTATGGCTCTGTGGGTATTGTGGCTCCGATAAGTATTTCTGTGCCACCTGTGCTGTGAGAACACACAGCACTCTCAACATTCTCCACCAGTTGGAGTTATGGAAGGTAATGTATTTTAAGTTATGTCAACAAACCTATCAACTTCTGATCATGTATAGGGCTGTGGCGGTCACGAAATTTAGTCAGCCGGTGATTGTCAAGCAAATAACTGTCGGTCTCACGGTAATTGACCGTTAATGAACATAAACACATTTAGCATCTCCTGGCTTCCACACATAGCCTACAAGCCACTGATGCAGACCTTTGTAACATCTACATTTAAAAAAGTCTAATAAATCCATGTAATATAGCCTACACCATCACAATTAATCCATTATTTATTTTAGACAGGTCTAAAGAAATTAAAGGAAGAAAATGTAGCCTATTTCAGAAGAACAGAATAGCATACTCAGAGTTGTCCTTATGTTAGGTCCTGATCTGGCTATGCCAAATGGCTGTGGGCTACACTAGTTCATTTAGCAGACAAGATTTGCTTTGAATTCCGTGGCATTATTTTATAGTATGAAGAATAGAATTGAACAAAGCTGAATAAAATAGAAAGGATATTTTCTCCAAATGATTTGTGGGAGTGCGCACATGCTGCTATTCTGTGTTGAGGGGTTAACAAAGAAATAGGTATTCCTATATGCTTAATTTAGAGTTATTAATATAACTTTAGTTGTTCTACAAACGTTGGGCTATATGTTTAGATTTTTAATACATTGTAAGGCTGCATGATGCAACTCTAATGATGATTTGAAAAAAGTTGCTTGAAAGGCATGAGCTCTGCTTTGTTTTTTGCGCAGGCTGTTCACACTACATCAGTCACTCATTCACAATTTGACAAGCACTTGATAATGCCTAGAATTTCACGGCAGCATCCCCTTTGTGTGGCCGTAATACACCCTAAAGAAATCCATGCCTTTTGCGGCCAGTGGCCGCTGTGCCCTTCTCCGTGAGTGGTGCGCGTTCCAAATAACCTCTCACTCACATGGCTCGCCATCACGTGATCGGGTCTTTCTCACAGGCTACAAGTGAAGACAGGCACATCTGGGACGCAACTGCGCGCGTCCTTATCCAATTCCGAGGTGCATATTGAAGATATTGGAAGAACTGTCCACATTTACTTTGTCAGTCAACAAGATGAGTAGGCCAATCGAACAGCAAAAGCACTAGCCTATGACAATCTACTATCCCCCATAGTACAAAAGTCGACCTATTCTATTCTGTGCGATAAATAAATATTCCAAACATAGTCTGGGACAGTTGTGGGATACGATAGATCCCAAATTAATACAACCACTAGCATCAAAAAACATATTTTTACGCAATGTGGCTGACAACAGATCAGAACGTTTAGCATAAAATGTTGATAAACTATTAGGCTATTTCTGCACATCAGAAGCGCAGCAATGCGCAAATGGTAGTAGGCTATAAGCGCGAATGTTCCATTAGCTGTAAGAGTTGGGGTGAGGTGTGACCCAGGTGCAACGCAGGATAGACAGTAGGCAAGGATGGTGAAACAGGGATCTTTACTGGTGGTCCAAAAACCAGGATACAAAACAACGGACTAAACACGAAAACAAATGAGGAGCACATAGGTCTCCAAAAAAACAGGCTGACAGCAAACAATACGTAATACTAACTCTGACTGGAAAAGCACAATGACACAGGGAGAACACTTCTCGAGTACCTGTAACTCCCTCACGTGATCCGACACTGATCCGTACTGCTTGACATCAAGGAACTAGCAGAGAGAACTGAGCAAAGTAACACAGGGAAGTGAGGGCATAAATACACAGGTGAATCAGATAGCCACAGGTGACACCAATAGGCAGATAATTAGTCCCGACTGTGAGTGAGGAGGTGCCTATGGTTGTCGGAGGATGACACCTAGTGGGTCGCTCCGGAACTGCGACCCACTCCTGTAACATTAGTGGAAAACACCATTATCAAAAGTGACCGGAAATGCAATTATCCATGTAATGCATTTTTATGGTGAAAATTATCTTCCCCAAACTTGAAACTCACGCGCTGCTTATGTATGTCAGTTAGGCTCTACACTCCTTGTAAGGCGGATTAATGTGCTTAATTTTAAGAAGTTATTTGGCCGCTTTAGTTGTGATACAAACCTTATGAAAACATATAGGCATATGGGCTAGGCTACATTACGTGTGCGACTATGATTTGAAAAAGTCACAAGAAAAAGGCTTTGTTTCTTATGCTGGGCATCATTCACAAGTGATAATATATAATTGTGATAGGCTAATATTGTCACCCATCAGACTATTCTTGATTTAATCTTGTCTTTACATATACTAAATAATATATGTGTGAAATTCGTTTTGATATAGAATGGACCATTATCATGCACATGTCTCGAAACAGGGTCATGGGAAAAAATACATGTAATCTCTGCACGTAAATAGCAACTGGAGGACGCTTTTCCTGCGGTTCATTTTCATGCCAGGTAGGCTATACTCCTGTTGTAAAGAGAAGCAATGTGCTTAATATTAGGAAAGTTGAGAAATAAATATAGTAGGCCTCTTTTAAGTAGAGGCCATCACTCTGTTTTCTCGCGCAATTGCATAGCCTATAGAAATGTTGCGCAACATGAGCTCATGGCCTCTCATGAAGTGATTGATTAGATTTTCCATTACATTTGCATTGATGTCAGAGTGATTAGAGGGACAATAGGGTGCTGAGTACCAGGCAGTTAGCAAGTTTGGTAGGCTTCTAATGACCAGCAGCAGCATCAGCGCTTGGAGAAGCCTAATTACCGTGACTAAACGGTCACTTGGAATTTGACTGCCTTCATGACTCGTGACCGCCGGTGTGGCGGTAATACTGTCACCGCAACAGCCCTAATCATGTACAGTACCCGTCAAAAGTTTGGACACACCTACTCATTCAAAGGTTTTTCTTTATTTATACTATTTTTTACATTGTAGAATAATAGTGAAGACATCAAAACTATAAAATAACACATGGAATCATGTAGTAACCAAAAAAGTGTTAAACAAATCAAAATATATTTTATATTTCTTCAAATAGCCACCCTTTGCCTTGATGACAGCTTTGCACAGTCTTGGCATTGTGTCAACCAGCTTCACATGGAATGCTTTTCCAACTGTCATGAAGGAGTTCCCACATATTCTGAGCACTTGTTGGCTCCTTTTCCTTCACTCTGCGGTCCAACTCATCCCAAACCATCTCAATTGGGTTGAGGTCGGGGGATTGTGGAGGCTAGGTCATCTGATGCAGCACTCCATCACTCTCCTTCTTGGTAAAATAGCCCTTACACAGCCTGGAGGTGTGTTGGGTCATTGTCCTGTTGAAAAACAAATGATAGTCCCACCAAACCCAAACCAGATGGGATTGCGTATCGCTGCAGAATGCTGTGGTAGCCATGCTGGTTAAGTGTGCCTTGAATTCTAAATAAATCACAGACAGTGTCTCCAGCAAAGCACCCCCACACCATAACACCCCCTCCTCCATGCTTTACGGTGGGAACTACGCATGCGGAGATCAACCGTTCACCCACACTGCGTCTCACGAAGACACAGCGGTTTGAACCAAAAATCTCAAATTTGGACTCATTTTCACATCTATTAGCACATAAATCAACAGATCATCAAAATGGGATATGTTTCAAAATAAGTACAACAAACTAATTCAGTCACTTATTCACTGCAGCAAACCTACAAAGTCTCTGCTTTTCACAATGTATTATTCACACAACTTTTGATATGATTTTCTTGTCATTTGTTAAAATACATTCTAAATATGACTTAATCAATTAGCTCAAAATTGATAACTACTGAACCAAATTGTATAGTGTATACCAAAAGTATAGTAGTTTGCATTTATACTGAGTATACAAAACATTAAGAACACCTGCTCTATTAGTTAACATATACACAGTGTACAAAACAGTAAGAACTCCTGTTCTTTCCATGACATAGACTGACCAGGTGAATCCAGGGCTGTGTTCCCAATGGAAGGTGTTCCTAATGTTTGGAATACTCAGTGTATAGTTTTCCCCTATAGAACTTGCACACATACACATACACACACAGACTCACATTCATTCCTCAACCACTTTCATCTTCTGAATCACTGTCCTCTGATTCACTGTCCTCCTCTACATCTGTGCTGACCGAGCCATCACCAGCCAACATTGAAAATGGTTGCTGGAGCTTTAATATGTTCTGCATTTTATTTGGGAGCAGCACAGAGGCAACCAGGTGAATGTGTGTTTGGTCGGCCTCACACTGCCCAAGAGAAACAAGGGCCTCTTCAAAAAGCATCAGCTCTCTCTGGCAATAAAAAAGGCCATTGTGTAGGTCTGCCTCTATAAGGTGCCTCTCCTCCACTGCCCTAAGGCACATGTTATGCAGCATCACTTGGCTTGCTTGGTCCGGAGCAGACTGTCCCCCAAGCTGTTGGACACCTGGGACCAGACTGGATGGTCTTGCTGGAGAACATCCACATAGTCCAATCTTGGGGGGAATTGAGGTGACTTGTTCCTTCCATTGTAGGCGTTGATCTGCTCTATTATTCTCTGCTATGTCTGCTTGATTTTTCTGGAGAGCCGCACAGCAATGGTTTGTCCATCTGAAAAACAATTGAAAGAAATGGTAATGAAAATCTTGAAGTTTGATAGAAATCTTTCATATAGTTCAAAACATCTGGGTGAATGACACTTAGATAACAACAGCATTATGCCAGGGTGTGATGCAGTGTTCAACAACACTGAATTGGCTGCAGTACCTGCATACTTTCTGACCAGGCCACAATAGAAAGAGCACTCCAGGACCAGCCTATGGATTGTGACCAGCAGACAGTGATCTTCTTAGTCTGCAGACTTTCCAAAATTGCTGCACAGTGTTGAAGATAGAGTACAATCTGGTTAGAAGACTTAATGTAGAATGGATTAAGCAGGGAAGGGGGGCACTCAGTCTTTGGGATATGTAGTGGAAAAGGGCAGGTGACAGCAGTATACAGTGTGCATGCTGACGGATAATCAGAACAGGAAACGTTCATAGATGAACATCAGGGTCAGGTAAAGACCATAATGGCTATAGATGGTGCAAACACTTCAAGACTCTAGGGTCAGATGGCTTTCATGTTTTAGGAAGTCAAGTTTTATGGGTGGGGTGGGTTGTGGGGGCTAGTACCTTTCCGTTCACCTTCCCACGCATAGGGCTGACAGAAGAGAGAAGTCTTCAATCTATACTTGAAGGTTGAGGCAGTCTGATTCTCTCACATCGGCAAACCATTCCATAAAGAGGAGCTCTGTAGGAGAAAGCCTTGCCTCCAACTACTGAAGCCCTGCTTCCAATTCATCTGATGGAATTGGCAGAAAAAGATAATTACATATAAACAAAAATTATGAGCAAAACACATGGAATCTATCCTAGAATGCTGTCTAGCAGCAACATCAACTCCTCCTTTGCCTTAGGTTCCTCCTTCAGGTGAACGTAATTTAGATTGTTTAAAATACATCAGCGTTCTTTTTTTATATTAACACAATCCTGAACAATGGGCCATCTCAATACTTAACTGATTTCCTGTTATAAATGTTTCTCTTGTTCCTCTCTGACCCTGGCTGCATTTTAGAGGAGGGCATTGGTGATGGTGTCAATATGATGAGAGGGTGTCATCTCTTTTGTGATCTTCCCAAATGTTCTAAGGTAGAACCACAACCTCTCCATCTGTTCTCCGTCAGCAAGCCCACTACCAGTCACATACCTGGTACCATCAGTGACCTGAAATGTAAAGTACAATCAGAAACCATAATGAGCATTACAATGGGTGATGATGATTAATTAAGGGAATAGGACAAATTACAACTAGCTTTTCTTAACACTGTTAGCGTAACTGTCTGCAACTACAAATAAGTGGTGTTTAACAGAATAAATGATAAATACATTTTTTTATTCATTACCTGACAGTCAACATCATGAGCATAGGCATGAAAGGCCTGCACTGGAAATGTGGTGTCCACCATCAGATCGGGACTGTTTTCTAAATGTCAAAATAATTTAGTGTAGGAGCAGTTCTTTTGTGAATTTTTGTGTAAAACATTACTCATGATTACAAAGCAGGTATGGAGGAATCAGTTTCAAGCCATTCATTAAACCGTATCAAGCGATTCATGAATCTCTTACTACAGGGTGGTGGTTAAATATTCAATACATTATCTAATGTATTATTATAGCTAACATAGATTGACCTATCAATTTTACCTGTAAATGAGGCTTCAGCTGG
The DNA here is from genome assembly GCF_020615455.1 of Coregonus clupeaformis. Classification (NCBI taxonomy): domain Eukaryota; kingdom Metazoa; phylum Chordata; class Actinopteri; order Salmoniformes; family Salmonidae; genus Coregonus; species Coregonus clupeaformis. Next base: position 20,172,657 of record NC_059204.1, on the reverse strand, counting down.
CAAGCAATGTCATAGTGAAGAAATTTGATGTTTGATCCCTTTGTTGCTTTCAGGTCCCCCAGCATGAACACAAGCTTTTGCAAGCCTGAAATGTCAGTTCAAGATCAGTCATCGTAGCAAATGTCATACATAACTACAATGCATCAGCTACACATCTGAAGCATCCATCCATCCATCCATCCATCCACATGCATCCATCCACATACTTCTCTCCTCTTTTCAGGTTCAGGAACTTCAGCGGATGCTCGTGCCTGCACGCCACCCCAATCACACCAGTTATGTCCAGTTTCTGGGTTTTGTGTTTGGATCGCAGCCCTTCCCCGGCTTGAAATTCTGGGCACCCCTGTAAAATGAAGTGAATAAGCATGAGTGAAAAAAGTCCTCCATATTCACTATGCAGTTCATGTTTCATGTAATCTGTAAATTAAGGACAGAATAGTCCAATGCTAGAGTCGTATCACCAATGATAAATGGCTTCTCCTGATTTCAATCAAACCTTTTAACTTCTCCAGCATTAGCCCAGCTGTTGGTTATACACAAAAACACACATCACACAAGTCACACAGAAGAGGGCTAGTGAAACTAACCAATTGTGAGATGCATCCCATTCTTCAAAATCCAGTATACCTCAGTTGGTGTGTCTGATGCTCCTCCTACAAAGCAGTGGACTTTGTCTTGGTCACAAAATAACCACCCAGTATGTTTGGGACCCTCAATGCTGGTCCCAGACAATATTTTCCTGGGGAGCCCAAATAGTGCATCAGCTAGAATAATTTGATGACCGTTTTCCTTTAAAACAATGATGCAAATAATGAATTCTACAAAATTAGGGATACAGGGAATGGACATTTGCTCTGGGTATTACTTCAACCTTTTTGCTCTTTGGGAAGCATAGGTCATTTACGCTGTAGTTTCTTCGTGAATGTATCTGGCTATCTGTAGTATGCACTAAGCGGATGATTGGTCCACCTAGCTTTACCAGAGCCCCGTTATCCAGCGAGTTGTGGATCCAGACAGGAGTTCGTGGCAACTGTAGTGGCCTGGGTGGCGGAGCCAAAACTTTGCCCTGTCTGGGAATCCCGTACTTGAGCTGTTTCCGCCGCCCACAACTTGGACGAGGGGTTGGGTTTTTGAGAGGCTTGCAATGGCATTGCCGCATAACATTACTACTGTTTGCAAGGCAATGATAGAAGATATATAATAAAGACAACTGAGGTGGTAGGATCCTGATATATTTCCCCTTAACAATTATGAACAATATTGAATTCATAATATATGAGGACAAATAAGAATCTTAGCTTACTGAGACTCTATAGTTGTTCCTTAATTTGAGGAGCCTAATGGGAGGGATATGTAACCTGAAAACTAGCTGTTATTGACAGAGAGGTTTGAAACTATTTGTTATTGGTCTATTAACTTATACCGCCTGGTGATGTTGCTAGGCAGGCCAGAACTCCACCCATGCAAAATGAGCTGAAATGTCAGGTGATCTTTTCAAACAGCTCTTACACTAAGAGGATACTATCATCAATAGCACAGTATTATTCCAACCTCATAGTGTGGAAATATATATAAAAATGGGAAAATCACATTGTTGACTGCACTGCCCCTTTAACTTAAACCACCTGGTGATGTCTGTCACCAGGCAAGCCAAAACTCCACCCATTAGAAGGTCCTTTGTGGATTGTATTTTTAACCAGCAACTATCAGGAAATAACACTTCACACTTTTACAGTATTAGTTTCATCAGCTGTTGTGATATGATACAAAACCCAGGAAAAACAGAATTTTGACTGCACTGGGCCTTAAATATTACTTTCCTGTGGACATTTTGGCTCAAATTCCCAATGGCATAAGGTCCAACCCCTTGCAGAAAAGGCCAGTAAATTCAAATGGAGTAGTATTAAAGATTTGTGACACAGGAGATGTTTTCGGTGATGGGTTTTTATGCGTCGATGTTGTTTAAGTGGGATAGCATCGTCGTATACACGGCTATGGCCTTCCCTGCTTTCACTTTCCTTGTGGGTTGTTGTCCAGTGTCTTTCTTGTACCTGTCCAATAGAGATTGGTTGTCTTAAAACAATATACTGTAAGGCTGACCTTCTCTGGCCGTCCTACTTGTAGGTTGTGTTCTTTAATTATACTATTTTGTTTAAATATTATATAATTGGTTGACTTCCTCTTCTGAATTCCTCCAACAGTTCAGAGAAATGACCATTGACGAGGCCATTGCACAGCTTCAGTTCAACGACCAAAAGGGGGCAAAGAAAATAAAAGAGGTATGTTTTAGCTCCTCCATTTGATCCTTGTACAACTATCTACAGCATGCTTTACCTAGTTTTGGAAAATAATGCACAATTTGCTTTAGGCTTGTGATATGCTAATGTGCTGTAGTTCTATAATTATACTGACAACATCCACTGGTATGACTTGTAGTCAGTGGTTGAGCGCTGTCTTTCTTTCACGATGTGATACATTGTTTTATTTCAAGGGTTCTCTTGCAGGCCCAGGAGATGGCAGTCCGTAATCACAAAGTGGAATACAAGTCCAATATATATGTTGGTAAGTGTCAACTGTTGTATATCTTCTTGAAATCTTACACATACACGTAACCTCTTGTTAGAATCATCTCTAAAAGGTATGACAGAAATTGCCCACGTGTGCCCTAAATAGCATGATTGAATTTCTGATGTAAATTGTTTTAACAAAAGGTAATAAAAAGTGATGGTGATGATCATCAAAGGGTGTATAGTGCATTTTAATTACATCCTGACTTTTTAAAATGGAAAAGTCACTAGAAATGTCTTGATAAATCCCAATAGGGATGTAATTTTAGATACCTAAAAAATAATTTTCTTCACTTCAGAGGCTGAGTATGATTTATGCAAATGCAAAGCAGAAGTTATTATAGATAAACAAATGGAAACTGCAAAAACTGATGTTTGCATCATCGCATCATTGTATCTGTCCCATTATGGCGTCTGTGAGAGCATGGACAGTGCCATTGAGGCCATCTCCATTTTAAAGTAGTCAATTGTATTCTACTACTTCTATGAGTTGACAAACAAACTGCCACCTAGAGTGTGTTGTTTGAACAGGTATAAGCCAAGGTTGGCGATTTACTGCCTCCTACAGTTGTGGAATGTTTCCTCACAAGTATAATTCATTAGCTGATCCCTCCTGGTGACCTGGATTGAATAATGTGATCCTTCCTTAACCCATAGTAAGTCCCACCCAGTTGACTACTTCAAAATGGTGAAGACAGCTTTGCACACTCTTGGCATTCTCTCAACCAGCTTCACCTGGAATGCTTTTCCAACAGTCTTGAAGGAGTTCCCACATATGCTGAGCACTTGTTGGCTGCTTTTCCTTCACTCTGCGGTCCAACTCATCCCAAACCATCTCAATTGGGTTGAGGTCGGGTGATTGTGGAGGCCAGGTCATCTGATGCAGCACTCCATCACTCTCCTTCTTGGTCAAATAGCCCTTACACAGCCTGGAGGTGTGTTTTGGGTCATTGTCCTGTTGAAAAACAAATGATAGTCCCACTAAGCGCAAACCATATGGGATGGCGTATCGCTGCAGAATGCTGTGGTAGCCATGCTGGTTAAGTGTGCCTTGAATTCTAAATAAATCACAGACAGTGTCACCAGCGAAGCACCATCACACCTCCTCCTCCATGCTTCAAGGTGGGAACCACACATGCGGCGATCATCTGTTCACCTACTCTTTGTCTCAGAAAGACACAGCGGTTGCTACCAAAAATCTCACATTTGGACTCATCAGCCCTATTTGGTAAAAGACCAAGTCCATATTATGTCAAGAACAGCTCAAATAAGCAAAGAGAAACGACAGTCCATCATTACTTTAAGACATGAAAATCAGTAAATCCGGAAAAAAGTGCAGTCGCAAAAACCATCAAGCGCTATGATGAAACTGGCTCTCATGAGGACCGCCACAGGAAAGGAAGACCCAGAGTTACCTCTGCTGCAGAGGATAAGTTCATTAGAGTTACCAGCCTCAGAAATTGCAGCCCAAATAAACGCTTCAAAGAGTTCAAGTAACAGACACATCTCAACATCAACTGTTACTTTATACTAATACAATTGCTCAGAGAAAGAGATTTTGTTTAAGCAGTAATAACTTTTTTCTAAAAAAGATAGTGGTCAAAATTATTGCCACCCCTGTTTGAAATACCTTTCAATACCTCACCTTGCGAGTATAACGACACTCAGCCTTTTTCTAAAACATTTTATGAGACTGGCAAACACATTCGGAGGGATCTTAGACCATTCCTCCATACAGAATCTTTCCAGATCTTTGATATCCTTCGTCTGCGCTTATGGACTACCCTCTTCAATTCAAACAGGTTTTCAATGGGGTTCAATTCCGGAGACTGAGATGGCCATTGCAAAATGTTGATTTTGTGGTAAATTAACAATTTCCTTGTGGATTTCAATGTGTGCTTGGGGTTATTGTCTTGACAACCAGGTTTTTGGCTAAAATGTCCTCGTACTGGGTAAAGTTGACGATGCCGTTGACCTTAACAAGGGCCCCAGGACCAGTGGAAGCAAAACAGCCCCATAACATCAAAGATCCACCAACATATTTTACAGTAGGTATGGGGTTCTTTTCTGCTCATGCATCCTTATTTCAACGGCAAACTCAACAATTGTGTGCGTGGCCAAAGAGCTCTATTTTCATGTCATCCAACAAATGTAAATGCCTGGAGTTTGCTAAATGGCATTGGCACTTAGATTGGAACCGGTGCTATGGTCAGATGACATGAAAATTGAGCTCTTTGGCCACGCACACCAGTGGGTTTAGCGTCTATATAAGGATGCATAAGCAGAAAATAACCCAATACCTACTGTCAAATATGGTGGTGAATCTTTGATGTTATGGAGCTATTTTGCTTCCACTAGACCCGACTGTATATATTTTTGTATTAAATGAAGTGCATTAATAAGGTAGACAAATGAGTTGGTGCTGCATTGCCATTATTTTCACAAATTGTCAGAGACCGAACTATTCTATACTTTTGCAATCTAGCCACTGCAATGCAAGCTCAAAACTCCATTTCAACTTTCATCATTCATGCATTCATATTGTCTTTCTGGAAGAGGGTAAACTTGGCTTATTTATCATGAGAAAATAGACAGCAGTACGACATTGCATTATCATGTTTTGACCTGTGCAAAGCACTGCTGAAATACCTCAACCACAGCATCAACACGAAAACCTTGTCAGAAGGCACATAACCACGGCTGAATAGACATTTTGGTTAGCCTCCAACAACTCTGTGAATCCAACAGCCAAATCCCCTTCAAGTCGGAGTTCCCCTGATAGTGTCTGGTTTTGGATGACAACAGTAACCAAGCCATCTCCCCATGTGTAATCCTGTAACACCAGCTCCCATTTCTATGCTCCATTTACTTCTGGATCTGTGACTGTTATGAGTGTGGACAGGGCTGTCCTTCGGGCCTGACTGCATTTACAAAACGGTGCAACTTGACAATGCTTTAAAACGCAGCAGTAAAGAAGAAGCAGTCTAGCATTGACATGGTGTTTTCTCCAAGGGAGCACAGTGCTGTATCTTGATCTGCATCCACATTTTATTGTTTTTTATATATATACAGTGGGGGAAAAAAGTATTTAGTCAGCCACCAATTGTGCAAGTTCTCCCACTTAAAAAGATGAGAGAGGCCTGTAATTTTCATCATAGGTACACGTCAACTATGACAGACAAAATGAGAAAAAAATATCCAGAAAATCACATTGTAGGATTTTTAATGAATTTATTTGCAAATTATGGTGGAAAATAAGTATTTGGTCAATAACAAAAGTTTCTCAATACTTTGTTATATACCCTTTGTTGGCAATGACACAGGTCAAACGTTTTCTGTAAGTCTTCACAAGGTTTTCACACACTGTTGCTGGTGTTTTGGCCCATTCCTCCATGCAGATCTCCTCTAGAGCAGTGATGTTTTGGGGCTGTCGCTGGGCAACATGGACTTTCAACTCCCTCCAAAGATTTTCTATGGGGTTGAGATCTGGAGACTGGCTAGGCCACTCCAGGACCTTGAAATGCTTCTTACGAAGCCACTCCTTCGTTGCCCAGGCGGTGTGTTTGGGATCATTGTCATGCTGAAAGACCCAGCCACGTTTCATCTTCAATGCCCTTGCTGATGGAAGGAGGTTTTCACTCAAAATCTCACGATACATGGCCCCATTCATTCTTTCCTTTAAACGGATCAGTCGTCCTGGTCCCTTTGCAGAAAAACAGCCGCAAAGCATGATGTTTCCACCCCCATGCTTCACAGTAGGTATGGTGTTCTTTGGATGCAACTCAGCATTCTTTGTCCTCAAAAACACGACGAGTTGAGTTTTTACCAAAAAGTTATATTTTGGTTTCATCGGACCATATGACATTCTCCCAATCCTCTTCTGGATCATCCAAATGCACACTAGCAAACTTCAGACGGGCCTGGACGTGTACTGGCTTAAGCAGGGGGACACGTCTGGCACTGCAGGATTTGAGTCCCTGGCGGCGTAGTGTGTTACTGATGGTAGGCTTTGTTACTTTGGTCCCAGCTCTCTGCAGGTCATTCACTAGGTCCCCCCGTGTGGTTCTGGGATTTTTGCTCACCGTTCTTGTGATCATTTTGGCCCCACGGGGTGAGATCTTGCGTGGAGCCCCAGATCGAGGGAGATTATCAGTGGTCTTGTATGTCTTCCATTTCCTAATAATTGCTCCCACAGTTGATTTCTTCAAACCAAGCTGCTTACCTATTGCAGATTCAGTCTTCCCAGCCTGGTGCAGGTCTACAATTTTGTTTCTGGTGTCCTTTGACAGCTCTTTGGTCTTGGCCATAGTGGAGTTTGGAGTGTGACTGTTTGAGGTTGTGGACAGGTGTCTTTTATACTGATAACAAGTTCAAACAGGTGCCATTAATACAGGTAATGAGTGGAGGACAGAGGAGCCTCTTAAAGAAGAAGTTACAGGTCTGTGAGAGCCAGAAATCTTGCTTGTTTGAAGGTGACCAAATACTTATTTTCCACCATAATTTGCAAATAAATTCATAAAAAATCCTACAATGTGATTTTCTGGATTTCTTTTCCTCAATTTGTCTGACATAGATGACGTGTACCTATGATGAAAATTACAGGCCTCTCTCATGTTTTTAAGTGGGAGAACTTGCACAATTGGTGGCTGACTAAATACTTTTTCCCCCCACTGTATATATATATATATTTTTTTTTTTGGGGGGGGTGGATCAGCTTAATATTGCAGATAGATTGTATCTTCTATCAATGTAATTGTCTGCATCACTTCCAATCCCCCAAGTTTTTTATATATATACTCCCCTTTATTACTATTCAACCCCGCCATCCTTTCCCTACTTGGAGTAAATTAGTGAACAACAATGCCCAGGCCTCTACTTCCGGTCTATACTTACTATTTACACCTTATGGACACAGTTAATTTTACAATAATTATATTATATATATATATATATATTTTTTTTTTGCTCCTGAACTTCTTCTACTCTCAACATCTCCGATCATTTTCATGATGTCCATCCGGTTTGCTTCTATATGCCATATCTTTCTAACTGTGCTCTTTCCCAAAAGCTCCCAACATACAACCTATATACTTATTATGGACACAGTATGCTTACATTATTAGCTATCTTTGTTATTATTTGTTGTTATTTGTTATTAGTCCCATCCTTCAACTCTATTCAATACCTCCCATCTATCTCTTAACACCATCCATATAGGATTTCTATTTGCCATATATATTTCAACCGTACTGTGATGTTTTACAAAAGTTCTGAACCTTTCTACCTTTCGATCTGCATCCAAAGTTAGACTTTTTTTTTTTTTCTGTTTCCCAATACCCGTTGACTTGCATTCACCTTGATATTTTGACTTATTCAACCCATCATCACAACGCTCCATCGTTCTGTGACAAAACTGTTTACAGTTCCTGTGTATATTATCATTTTTATATTAAGGTTTTTCCCATCTTGTAAATGTCACAGGTTGGGGAGCAGTCTGGGAGGAGGAGAGACCTGGAGCTGGGTCACTGCTGTTCCTAATTGCCCTAGTTCCCCGCTCCTTATGTTACAGATCTGGCCAGCATGTCTGTTCTGTCTGTCATTTCATCCTGCCAAAGCCCATGTCGGCTCCGAATGGCTTTGAGTGTATTTTAAAATAAAATGCCATCTCCTGGCCCCAATTTCAGCAGACAAGTGCCCTCAATTTCAGGTTAGCCTTGACTATGACTATCCCCTCGTTTCCCAGAGCACAGAGCTCATCAGAGCCACCAAAAGCATAGCAGCTGTTCTTGCTTCGAATGTTTATTTTCTCTCCCCAATCACACCTTAGTAAAGCACAGCACAATCACAGACATGCATACATCAGAGGTTTTTATGTACCGGTATGCAGTATAACAAATGCTGCCATGATTGACACATTTGCAGAAAGTGGCTATTTACTTTCTCCGCCCAAATATGGTGACTCCCAGCCTCTTGGTTGTTGCATAAGAAGCATTTTCTCCCCCAATTGTCTGGAGACAAGCTGGCTAGCGTAATGACTCACCCAATTAGCTGATATTGTACAGATGATTGCCTCCAATCAACTACACGGAAATATACAATTGCAGTGAAACATTTTACCCAAAGCTTTTGCAGCTGTCAAGAAAGACCAAAACCCTGAAGGGTTGTGTTGAGGAAACCATCTTGTCTATCAGCTCTGTACAAGTAAAGAGGATGTTAGATGAATTCTCGCTGTGAAATGATAACACTGATTCATAACTATACGAGCACGGCAATTAAACAATGATCTGAGTGAGCTGATTGAGGGAGAATGATACTATAACATCAGCAATGTGTTATTCCTTACATTGGTATGTATGGCAGCAACATTGTCACATGAAATATTTGCATTAGGGAATAAGGCAGGCTCAGTGTGCATCAGCCACATGACATGAGTTTGGTTTCAGGTTTTAAACAGCACACTGATTAACCAGTGTTAATCAGTGTATTTTGCTACAGGATGGGGTTGTGAAACGATTCACATTCATTTTGATTTATATATGAAGGAACTTGATAAATAACACATTGAATTGCTGGGCCAACTTCCTGTTCAGAAATAAGTATTCACCTCTGATGTGACTGGGTATGGTCTCTTCTGGGCTTGGTACTATGAGGTCCCAGGATAGATCCAATGATAAAAGATTAAAGACATTCAATAATGCATCATATCAACCATATGCTCCACAGCCAATGAGTCAACTGGATGCGTGATTTGCTAAGAGAGATGGTTGTGAAAGCATCATGTGAAGCCATGCATTGAGAAATGTCATGTATAGATTTCTTCTCACTCCCTGGGTGAAGTATTCTTTCTAGATTTTTCCACTGAGCGTGGAAGGACAGCCACAAATGATGTTAGCTCCCAAATGAAATCCATCGCAGACACCAGCGGCAGCTCACACGGCCAGGCAGCCTGCACAGGATGTTTTGCTCTTGAGAAAAAGCAACAACAGAAGCCAGCTAGTCTGAAGGCTTCAATAAAACAATATTCACAGCTGTCCCTAAATAAACTTGCTTACAGAGCGTCCTCATCAAATTGGCAGTTTCCTGAGTGGGGTCTGGCTTTTTTCAACCCAAATAATAACACTACCTGCTGAATCATGAATGCATCCTTACAATAGGTATATTGTTATTTCCATCATGAATGCGTCTTTATAATAGATAAGCACTGCAGGATCAGCAAGGAGGACATTTTGGGCATTAGTTCTGTTCCTAGAATAAGAGTTAGTATAGAAGATCTTTGTAAATGCCTGACTAGTTTATAGTTATAGATTTCCATTAACATAATACTTTTTGCAGTAATGTTTCAGTGGTTTTATAATATAATATGAGGCTTTCTGCAACATAATGGATTCATGCTGTGATAATCATAATGAAGGAAGCCAGTTTGCCTGCTTGTCTCTAGGTGTCACTGTTGTGTTGCGCCTAAATGCACTTTGCACCAAATTATGCAAAGACCCAACAGCACCAGAAAAATGTGTTGGAATATGTTTCTCTTGATTGAATGGAGCACATGCCCACAATTTATATTCTGGGCAGATAAAATCCAATATCATGTTTAAATTGAGCAGCTATTGAGAGGCACAAATCCAATTCTATTGTTATGCATGTTGCAATTTCAATATTTAAATTGGTTACGTGTGACCTTATCATCTCAGAATGAACGGGATTGCTGAATTTGTTTAATACTGTGTCATCCTATCATTCCTATAGTTACTAGTATTACAAAGGTCATTGATATACAGTATGCTGCTATGCAGTTGTGGTGATGGCACCGTATTGGTAGAGAGGGGGCATATTCAAAAAATACTTTCCTTACCACCTCTTGCCTCCAAATCTTGAATTCTTCTTCTTTAAATGTCAACCATACAGTTGACATTAATTATAGTTATGCTATACAGCTCCACGGTTTATAGGGTCCGTCCGGTCTTTCTATGACAGCCACACTCAAAACTTAAAAACATATTTAGATATATTTTTGGGGAACTCAGTCGGGCTTTCAACTTTCTGCTGTTGAGAGTTGTAATAGTAGAATGCACAAGGTGCAATTTTGACATTTAGTAGTGTATGGGCAGTTTTCCTCTAGTTATCACATTCACTGACAGACCTTAGAGAGCTATGTATAACCTGTCAAATTTCCAGTTGATCAACTAGCCCATGTTAGCTAGGTAAATTAGGCTAACCAGCTATCTAAATCTTGTAGTTATCATGGCCGGATTACGTCACCAGGGGCCTCGACCCCCATTGATTTTGTTGAGTCAATCAGGTATCATATGAACACACATAAGACATGCCAAAACGTACAGAATTGCAGGAAATTAGCTTTAAAGCTGAAAGTGGGGGTTTGCTATTATGCAGATAAATGAAAATATCTATCCGGTGCTTTGCCACCTAGGACATTTGTGTCACTGGACCTTCTCAAATAGTATTTGAGTACCCCTGCCCTATGAGATGAACAGTGCCAGAGTCAGAGCACTTCCTAGTGTACAGTACCTATGACCTGCTGTGGGGAAAGTCACCTAATACATGTATGTGTCTGTAGGGATCCGGGGCATTCAGGCCGTAAAACGAGCCATAAACACAGAGACAATCAGGGCTCTCCATGCGACAGGGGGTCACAGCCAGCCTCCCACCTTACCTACCCTATACCGTACCTTCATGCCTGAAGTCTTTCAAACTGTAAACTTTAACTCTGTATCCAGCAAAAACATTTTTTTATTAACAAAGACATTGTACCTCTATCCATTTTTATTAACAAAGAACATTGCACCTCTATCCAGATAATGAAATATTGATTTGGAAATGTATTGTAAGCCCGTGAAAGCTTTTAAAGTGCCTAGTGCTTTTGCTCGGAGCCAACTTCATCTATTATTTTTCAATGGTGTACATTCTAAAACTAGAAATTGATAATGTCCCTCTGACACACATTATTTTTGATTTATTGTTTGAGTGATTAGTGTCATCGCTTCGTTTAAGGGGAACACAGCATCTCAATTTCCCAGAAATGTTTATAAAACAATTATCTGAGTGCCAGTCAAGGTTTTTAAATGGAAATGGCAGTGGGACATCAGGCACCTGGTGATGTTCAAATATGAATGGCTCATGTGGTTCTATGCCAAATAACCAAAAGAATGAAGGATTTACATGTATCCAAAATCTTTTGTACCATTGAAGTCCCTTTGAAATATCAAAATGTGGATTAAACCAGTCAGGCACAAATGGGAAATCCCATTTTATAGAGAGTAACTTTACTTGATTGCAGGCAGAGAGGTAAACATAGTAACATTATGAGATCACAGACCCTATATATCCCCACTGTACACATGCCCATACAGTATGTGTGTTGGTATTTTGTCTCCCACCATAAGATGGTATGTAAGAGAGGAGCTGTGACTTTGCCATGCTGTAATGCTCTGCTCCGCTGTGGCGCTGCATTCCCACAAGTAATTAACTTCTCTCTGTCTCTGACCCTTCTTTAGGCTCCAGCAAATTAAAGTCAGGGCTGCCTGTCACTCTCCCAAAACAAATGTCCAGCCCAGCCCACAGTTCATCAGGCTCCTAAATGATGAAACAACCCAGCCACTGCGCCTGCACTAATCTCTTCTCTAATTCAATGATAACTATCACCTGTTTAAGCACACCACCATGCTCCGGATTGTTTGTGAATAATTGGTCGGACCCTTGTCCTTGATTAATTTGATTGGCACATTATTCACTGTCCTCTGGCGATTGCTTGGCACCGCAGGTGTGCGGTTTCATTAATTAGAATCTTAATTGATTTGGAAATGTTGCACAAGTTTGGTTGGGGGGTTGGGTTGTTGCGCATCTTGGTATGTTTTCTCACTTAAGAAGATAAATTAAGCTCCTTTTTTTTGCAGATTGTCGAGCAGATTCCACGCGGTATCAGACATCGAGAGCACAGGCTGCTAATGGTGTTGTGGTGGTTGTTGTTGTTGGACCTGACCAAGGTTAACTGAGTGGAGAGCGGGCTCTGACTTGAAATAGAGTCAACTTTACAATCGTTCTTTTCGATTGCCTTGAACCTGAAAACAGTGAATGCTTACTATGACAAGAGTTGTGACATGATTGGGACCTGTGTAATGGAAAATGTCAGAAAAACCCTCAATCTGGCAGTTTCTCCCCTTCCTCTGAAGATTACATTTTAGTCATTTAGCAGACGCTCTTATCCAGAGCAACTTACAGGTAGGGAGTGCATACATTATTGTTTTTTATATTTTTTTCATACTGGCCCCCCGTGGGAATCGAACCAACAACCCTGGCGTTGCAAACACCATGCTCTACCAACTGAGCTACATCCCTGCCGGCCATTCCCTGGACCAATTGTGCGCCGCCCCATGGGTCTCCCAGTCGCGGCCGGCTACGACAGAGCCTGGATTTGAACCAGGATCTCTAGTGGCACAGCTAGCACTGCGATGCAGTGCCATAGACCACTGCGCCACTCGGGAGACCTAAGATTAAACTGGATTGTTACAATTACGGCTAGAAAGAGACCATTGAAAGAAAGCATGCCTGGCCATTGTGTAGTCACATAACACACACGTGCAGTAAACATAGTATACACTCTATAAAGCATGTTCTTTGTCATGCCACACCAATTCGCTTAAATTGGACTCCAATGGTCATGAAATTTCAGTCTAATTCCTTGCATTATATGGCACTGGAGAGTGTGTGATTCAGAAGCAACGGTTGGGCCATGTGGCTAAGGTGCTGAGGTTTGACTAGGAGGGGAGAGGAGCTGTGTTGCAGGGCCCGTGAGGATCGTTAATGGTGCTGATTACTGAACCCAAGGTTGGGAAACTCCACAAGGTGATATACATTTTTCTGACACACTCTGCCCAGTGATCAACACGAAAGACATACGGCATAAATAGAGCAGTAAAACACACAGCTTTGCAAACTGGTTTTGCACTGGAAGGTAGTGGGGTCATAAAGGTTTATATGTGATTTCATTACAGTGGTGTTTCACATTATCGATACTAGATGAACATTCACAGGCTTACATGTTATTCTCTGTGCAAGAATATAGTTAAACTAACCAACTCTCTCTCTCCCTCTTGTGTGTGCCTGTCGTACACAATATTCTGACAAACAATGAACTATGAAACTATGGTCTCACATCTGAATCTGTATGAACTATGTCTCACAATCATCACACGACACCCTACATCTGCCTTATAATAACTCTTTGTCAGCAAAGTCCAGTATCTCAGTGGATCAATGGAATCCTATCCTCAGTCTTGATTGGATGGCTGTGGATTGATCAGTGACAAAGCAGACTACAGTGGTATTATATCCAGGTGAGTAATGGCAAGGTAGGGAAACCCCTCTCCACATCTCAACCCTCTTCATCATGTAATCAATCACATTTATTTAATCGCTAATAGACCAGACACTAACTAGAGGCAAGAGACAGAACTAGTCTGTTTGGTAACATCGCTAATAGACCAGACACTAACTAGAGGTAAGAGACAGAACTAGAGGTAAGAGACAGAACTAGTCTGTTTGGTAACATCGCTAACAGACCAGACACTAACTAAAGTCTATTAATCTAAAGTGGAAGTTGGGAAAGTTATATTTGAGTGTATCAGTGAAACGTGAGGGAGGCCCCGCTCTCTCGCTTTCCCAGACGCTTATTTAATTTCATTCCAATCTCCTTTGCATTATTGTAGCCTTTTCTGTAGCCTGTCAACTATGTGTCTGTCTATCACTCTTCTCTCCTCTCCGCACAGGCCATACAACCGCTTCACACGGCGTGGCTGCTGCCACTCTAATCTGATGGTCCCTGCGCGCACGACCAACGCGGAGTTCCAGGTCTCCGGTAGCCTCTGGAACTGCCATTCTGCGGCCAACAAGGCAGAGTTCATCTCAGCCTATGCCACCCTCCAGTCCCTCGACTTCTTGGCGCTGACGGAAACATGGATTACCACAGAAAACACTGCTACTCATACTGCTCTTTCCTCGTCTGATCATGTGTTCTCGCATACCCCGAGAGCATCTGGTCAGCGCGGAGGTGGCACAGGAATCCTCATCTCTCCCAAGTGGACATTCTCTCTTTTCCCCCTGACCCATCTGTCTATCTCCTCATTTGAATTCCATGCTGTCACAGTCACTAGCCCATTCAAGCTTAACATCCTTGTCATTTATCGCCCTCCAGGTTCCCTTGGAGAGTTCATCAATGAGCTTGACGCCTTGATAAGTTCCTTTCCTGAGGGTGGCTCACCCCTCACAGTTCTGGGTGACTTTAACCTCCCTACGTCTGCCTTTGACTCATTTCTCTCTGCCTCCTTCTTTCCACTCCTTTCCTCTTTTGACCTCACCCTCACACCGCCCCCCCCTACTCACAAGGCTTGACCTCATCTTTACTAGATGCTGTTCTTCTACTAATCTCACTGCAACTCCCCTCCAAGTCTCCGACCACTACTTCGTATCCTTTTCTCTCTCGCTCTCCTCCAACACTACTCACTCTGCCCCTTCTCAGATGGTAATGTGCCGTCGCAACCTTCGCTCTCTCTCTCCCGCTACTCTCTCCTCTTCCATCCTATAATCTCTTCCCTCTGCTCAATCCTTCTCCCTCCAATCTCCTGATTCTGCCTCCTCAACCCTCCTCTCCTCCCTCTCTGAATCTTTTGACTCTCTATGTCCCCTATCCTCCCGGCCGGCTCGGTCCTCCCCTCCTGCTCCGTGGCTTGACGATTCATTGCGAGCTCATAGAACAGGGCTCCGGGCAGCCGAGTGGAAATGGAGGACAACTAGACTCCCTGCGGACCTGTCATCTTTCCACTCCCTCCTCTCTACATTCTCCTCCTCCGTTTCTGCTGCTAAAGCCACTTTCTACCACTCTAAATGTCAAGCCTCTGCCTCTAGTAAGCTCTTTGCCACCTTCTCCTCCCTGCTGCATCCTCCTCCTCCTCCCCCTCCCTCCTCCCTCTCTGTGGATGACTTCGTCAACCATTTTGAAAAGAAGGTTGACGACATCCGATCCTCATTTACTGTATTAAGTCAAATGACACCGCTGGTCCTGCTCACACTGCCCTACCCTATGCTTTGACTTCTTTCTCCCCTCTCTCTCCAGATGAAATCTTGCGACTTGTGACGGCTGGCCGCCCAACAACCTGCCCGCTTGACCCTATCCCCTCCTCTCTTCTCCAGACCATTTCCGGAGACCTTCTACCTTACCTCACCTCGCTCATCAACTCATCCTTGTCCACTGGCTATGTCCCTTCCATCTTCAAGAAAGCGAGAGTTGCACCCCTCCTCAAAAAACCTACACTCGATCCCTCCGATGTCAACAACTACAGACCAGTATCCCTTCTTTCTTTTCTCTACAAAACTCTTGAGCGTGCCATCTATAGCCAACTCTCCTGCTATCTCTCTCAGAATGACCTTCTTGATCCAAACCAGTCAGGTTTCAAGACTGGTCATTCAACTGAGACTGCTCTTCTCTGTGTCACGGAGGCTCTCCGCACTGCTAAAGCTAACTCTCTCTCCTCTGCTCTCATCCTTCTAGACCTATCTGCTGCCTTTGATACTGTGAACCATCAGATCCTCCTCTCCACCCTCTCCGAGTTGGGTATCTCCGGTGCGGCTCACTCTTGGATTGCGTCCTACCTGACAGGTCACTCCTACCAGGTGCCGTGGCGAGAATCTGTCTCCGCACCATGTGCTCTCACCACTGGTGTCCCCCAGGGCTCAGTTCTAGGCCCTCTCCTATTCTCTCTATACACCAAGTCACTTGGCTCTGTCATATCCTCACATGGTCTCTCCTATCATTTCTACACAGACGACACACAATTAATCTTCTCCTTTCCCCCTTCTGATAATCAGGTGGTGAATCGCATCTCTGCATGTCTGGCAGACATATCAGTGTGGATGTCGGATCACCACCTCAAGCTGAACCTCGGCAAGACGGAGCCGCTCTTCCTCCCGGGGAAGGACTGCCCGCTCCATGATCTCGCCATCACGGTTGACAACTCTGTTGTGTCCTCCTCCCAGAGTGCAAAGAACCTTGGCGTGACCCTGGACAACACCCTGTCGTTCTCCGCTAACATCAAAGCAGTGACCCGATCCTGTAGGTTCATGTTCTACAACATTCGCAGAGTACGACCCTACCTTACACAGGGAGCGGCACAGGTCCTAATCCAGGCACTTGTCATCTCCCGTCTGGATTACTGCAACTTGCTGTTGGCTGGGCTCCCTGCCTGTGCCATTAAACCCCTACAACTCATCCAGAACGCTGCAGCCCGTCTGGTGTTCAACCTTCCCAAGTTCTCTCACGTCACCCCGCTCCTCCGTACACTCCACTGGCTTCCAGTTGAAGCTCGCATCTGCTACAAGACCATGGTGCTTGCCTACGGAGCTGTGAGGGGAACGGCACCTCCTTACCTTCAGGCTCTGATCAGTCCCTACACCCAAAGGAGGGCATTGCGTTCTTCCACCTCTGGCCTGCTGGTCCCCCTTCCTCTGCGGAAGCACAGTTCCCGCTCAGCCCAGTCAAAACTGTTCGCTGCTCTGGCACCCCAATGGTGGAACAAGCTCCCTCACGACACCAGGACAGCGGAGTCACTGACCACCTTCTGGAGACACTTGAAACCCTACCTCTTTAAGGAATACCTGGGATAGTATAAAAGTAATCCTTCTACCCCACCCCTACCCCCACCCCACCCCCACAAAAAAACATTTTTTTTTTTTTTTTAAACAGAACAAATTTTAACAAAAAACTAATAATAAAAAAATAATAATAAATGAAATAGATATAAAATAAATAATATATAAAAAACACTAGAAATAAAAATATAAAAACAAAAACCACAATAAAAAAAATTCTATATATAAATATAAAACAAACATTTAAAAATACAAATTTAGACAAATATAAAATAATTTTTTTGTAAAGTGGTTGTCCCACTGGCTATCATAAGGTGAATGAACCAATTTGTAAGTCGCTCTGGATAAGAGAGTCTGCTAAATGACGTAAATGTAAATTTATATCAGCAGATGTCACAAAGTGCTATACAGAAACCCAGCCTAAAACCCCAAATGGCAAGCAATGCAGATGTAGAGGCACGGTAGCTAGGAAAAACTCCCTAGAAAGGCAGGAACGTAGGAAGAAACCTAGAGAGGAACCAGGCTCTGAGGGGTGGCTAGTCCTCTTCTGGCTGTTTCGGGTGGAGATTATAAGAGTACATGGCCATTTAAGGCCAGATTGTTCTTTAAGATGTTCAAACGTTCATAGATGACCAGCAGGGTCAAATAATAATCAGTGGTTGTAGAGGGTGTAACAGGTCAGTACCTCAGGAGTAAATGTCAGTTGGCTTTTCATAACTGAGCAGTCAGAGGTCGAGACAGCAGATGCGGTAGAGAGAGACAGTCGAAAACAGCAGGTCCGGGACAAGGTAGCACGTCCGGTGAACAGGTCAGGGTTCCCTAGCCACAGGCAGAATAGTTGAAACTGGAGCAGCAGCACAACCAGGTGGACTGGGGACAGCCAGGAGTCATCAGGCCAGGTAGTCCTGAGGCATGATCCTAGGGCTCAGGTCCTCCGGGAGGGAGAGCGGGAGACAGAGAGAATTAGAGGGAACATACTTAAATTCACACAGGACACCAGATAAGACAGGAGAATTACACCAGATATATCCCCCGGCACATAGACTATTGCAGCATAGATACTGGAGACTGAGACATGTGGCCCATGTCTAGACATGTGGAGCCTCGCTTAGCCTGGCTGTGATAATGAATCTGTGGCCCTCAGCACTTAAACCCAGGCTGTATGTGCTAATATAATTTGTCTACCCAGGCCTTGACTGTCAACCAGGTCCCTAAGAGGGGTCTGCAATTTGCACACATACTGTACATTTGCTGGAGCGGAAGCATGCACGTGTCAGAGGGTGTGGAGACCTTTATCATGACCATTTCTTCCTGCCTTCCTGTATTGTACTAGGTTATATTCATATTTCAATTACTGAGCAATTTTATAATATTAGCTCAATAATAAACAAAAGATCAATCAACAGTGAATAGAATGATAGAATAGAATACAGAACACCTCTATGGCTGGTGTGAAAACAGCGTGATCCTCAATGTTTCAGTCACTCAGTATGAACACATTATTGGAAAATAAATAGAGGTGCTGAAGAATTGGAAATATTAGCATGAGGTGCTAAAATCCAGAGCACATAATTAAATGTACAATGAATGTCATCTTCAGTTAGGGCGTTTACAGGATACATTCCTAGCCCATTATTATTTTCTAAATTCTTCAAGCTCTACAACCATTTTCGATTCTTGCCATAGATTTTCAAGCAGATTTATGTCAAAACTGTAACTCGGCCACTCAGTGTAGATTTGGCCCTGTGTTTCAGGTTATTGTTATGGGTATGCTGGCCTACACATAATATCCCATAATGTCAAAGTGTCAAATTTTTACAAATTCATATAAAATGAAAAGGTGAAATGTCTTGAGTCAATAAGTATTCAACCCCTTTGTTATGGCAAGCCTAAATAAGTTCAGGAGTACAAATGTACTTAACAATTCACATAATAAGTTACATGGACTCACTCTGTGTGCAATAATAGTGTTTTCCAATGCCTTGCAAAGGGCACATATTGGTAGATGGGGGAAAAAAGCAGATATTGAATATCCATTTTAGCATGGTGAAGTTATTAATTACACTTTGGATAGTGTATCAATACACCCAGTCACTACAAAGATACAGGCGTACTTCCTAACTCAGTTACCGGAGAGGAAGGAAACCGCTCAGGGATTTTAACATGAGGCCAATGGTGAAATTAAAACAGTTACAGAATTGATGGCTGTGATAGGAGAAAACTGAGGATGGATCAACAACATTTGTCACGGATTCAGCCGAGGCTGCTCCTCCTCCTTGCTCGGGCAGGCTTCGGCGTTCGTCGTCCCCGGAGTACTAGCTGCTGCCGATCGATGTTTCGGTGTTTGTCTTGTTTGGTCTTTATAGTTTACACCTGTTTCCCATTATGTTGGATTGTATTCCCTATATTAACCCCTGTCTCTCATTGGTATTTTCTGTGTTATTGTTTGTTGTCATTCCGGCAGTTCTTGTATGTACGGGTCTTTGTGCTTTCCTTCCTGTTTGGAGGTTTGTTGTTTTGTACGTTGATTTTACTGTGTTCAGTAAAATACGTTGCCAGCCGCTCTGTGTCCTGCTTTTGATTTCGCTACCGCATACACGTCACGTGACAACATTGTAGTTACTCCACAATACTAACCTAAAGGACAGCGTGAAAAGAAGGAAGCCTGTACAGAATACAAATATTCCAAAACATGCATCCTGTTTGCAATAAGGCACTAAAGAAAAACTGCAAAGAATGTGGCAAAGAAATTAACTTTATGTCCAGAATACAAAGCGTTATGTTTGGGGAAAATCTAGCACAACACATCACTGAGTACCACTCTTCATATTTTCAAGCATAGTGGTGGCTGCATCATGTTATGGGTATGCTTGTAATCGTTAAGGACTGGGGAGTTTTTCAGGATAAAAAATAAACGGAATAGAGCTAAGCACAGGCAAAATCCTAGAGGAAAACCTGGTTCAGTCTGCTTTCCACCAGACACTGGGAGACGAGCTCACCTTTCAGCAGGACAAAAACCTAAAACACAAGGTCAACTATAAACTGGAGTTGCTTACCAAGACAACATTGAAGGTTCCTGAGTGGCCTAGTTACAGTTTTGACTTAAATCGGCTTGAAAATCTATAGCAAGACTTGAAAATGTCTGTATAGCAATGAGGAACAAACAACTTGACAGAGATTGAATAATTTTTTTAATAAGAATGTGCAAATATTGTACCATCCAGGTGTGCAAAGCTCTTAGAGACTTACCCAGAAAGATTCACAGCTGTAATCGCTGCCAAAGGTGATTCTAATCTGTATTTCATTTTTTAATAAATGTGCAAACATTTCTAAAAACATGTTTTCACTTTTTCATGATGGGGTATTTTGTGTAGATGGGTGAGAGAAAAATATTTAATCCATTTTAAATTCAGTAACACAACAAAATGTGTAATAAATCAAGGGGTATGAATACTTTTTGAATGCATTATATTATAACATGATGCAGCACCACTATAATTGAAAATGTGGAGAGTGTTTCTCAGTAATGTTTTGTATTGGATTTCCCCAAACATAATACTTTGTATTCAGGTCAAAAAGTTAACTGCTTTGCCAAATGTTTTATTAGTTTAGTGCCTTGTTGCAAACAGGATGCATGTATTCTGTACAGTTCCTTATTTTCACTCTGTCAATTAGGTTATTATTGTGGAGTAACTACAATGGTGTTGATCCATCTTCAGTTTTTTCCTATCACAGCCATTAAACTCTGTAACTGTTTTAAAGTCACCATTGGCCTCATGGTGAAATCCCTGAGCGGTTTCCTTACTCTCCGGCAACTGAGTTAGAAAGGACGGCCGTATCTTTGTAGTGACTCGGTGTATTGATACACCATCCAAAGTGTAAATAATAACTTCACCAATATTCAATATCTGCTTTTTTTTTTTTACTCATCTACCAATAGGTTCCCTTCTTGGAAAACCTCCCTGGTCTTTGTGGTTGAGTCTGTGTTTGAAATTCACTGCTCGACTGAGGGACCTTACAGCTATATTTGGGGTAGAGAGATGAGGTAGTCATTCAAAAATCATGTTAAACACTATTATTGCACACAGTCCATGCAACTTATTATGTGACTTGTTAAGCACATTTTTACTCCCAAATTTATTTAGGCTTGCCATAACAAAGGGGTTGAATACTTATTGACTCAAAACATTTCAGCTTTTCATTCTTAATTAATTAGTAATTTTTCTTTTGGACTCAATTTATAATTCAGTCTGTTCAACAAAATGTGACTCGTTTCAGGAAACTAGGCGTATGTCGCGCGTCAGTACTTCACAGGAGAGGCATTTGAACATAAACATACTTTTTTAAATCAAAATGTGTTTTTTTGGCAGAAATGCCTTCTGGGATGTGAACTTTCATGTGCCTTAATAACAAACTTTTATGCCATCTGTAAATACGAATAAAAAATTTAAGTTGTTCTAGTTGGTTTAGCCATGGAAAAAAACAGGAACCTTCCCACTAGCCATGATTGGCTAAGATAATGGATGGGCTGGACATGCCGAGAGATGAGTTCGGATTGGTCTGCCATGTAGCAGGCTTCTGTCTATAACAAAGGGCTGCTCAGTATGTGTAGGTAATCCTTTCTAACACTGCTTGTTTTAAAGATATCATGAATAACTGCAAAGTGTTGCTCTCCACTTTCTGGAGGACAGAGTTTTGAAATCAGTGGAATGCCTGGTGGAAGCAGAGTATGATAGCTAAGGAGGTGGAGAAAATTCTGGCATTTGATTGCAAATATGTGGAGGGAGTTGAAAAGAGAACACACAGAAGGCTGTTGATAAAACACCTGTCTCTGGATTACATCTTCAAACTAAGGGCAACTATGGCATCCGTGACAGAGGGAGAAGCGTTCATCCATGTATACAGGTAAGAGAGTCTAGCTAGCTACATTTTCAGATATATTATACATTTCTTATCTGTGTAGTAATATAATTAAATCTCAGAGCCATTTGCATTGCTAGTTATAGCCTAATGTTAGCTAGCAAACATTGAATCTAGTTGGTTAGCTACCTGCAAATTCATGCTGGGTAGTAACATTATGAGTTGGGATTATGGTTCATTGTTTAACTAGCTAGCTAAAACAAAATACTCTACTATGCAAGTAACCATTTCACTACACCTTCTGTATCCTGTGCATGTGACAAATAAACTTAGATTTTATATGATATAGTGTGTGTTTACCAGAGACCTACACCAAAGTCAAATTAGGATATAACTTTAGGCCAACGAGACAGTGCCCAAGTTCTAAAATTCTTTGGTAGAATGGCATGCTTTTATTTCGTCACACTCTCAACCGTAAGCTATTTTCTGTAATTAGCTTGCCATTAACTTCTAAATAATGATCTTGTTGTGAGTTTATTTTCCTGTAATAATAATAAATATAAATGAGCTAAGACGTTGTCAGCTATATGATTTGGTCATTATTTGAACTGGCTAGCCAGCTAACTTAACATTAGCTAGCTACAGTTGAAATCAGAAGTTTGCATACACCTTAGCCAAATACATTTAAACTCAGTTTTTCACAATTCCTGACATTCAATGCTAGTACAAATTCCCTGTCTTAGGTCAGTTAGGATCACCACTTTATTTTAAGAATGTGAAATGTCAGAATAATAGTAGAGAGAATGATTTATTTCAACTTTTATTTTTTTCATCACATTCCCAGTGGGTCAGAAGTTTACATACACTCAATTAGTATTTGGTAGCATTGCCTTTAAATTGTTTAACTTTTTTGTCAAACATTTTGGGTAGCCTTCCACAAGCTTGGCCCATTCCTCCTGACAGAGCTGGTGTAACTGAGTCAGGTTTGTAGGCCTCCTTGCTCACACACGCTTTTTCAGTTATGCCCACACATTTTCTATAGGATTGAGGTCAGTGCTTTGTGATGGCCACTCCAATACCTTGACTTTATTGTCCTTAAGTGATTTTGCCACAACTTTGGAAGTATGCTTGGGGTCATTGTCCATTTGGAAAACCCATTTGCGACCAAGCTTTAACTTCCTGACTGATGTCTTGAGATGTTGCTTCAATATATCCACTTAATTTTCCTTCCTCATGATGCCATCTATTTTGTGAAGTGCACCAGTCCCTCCTGCAGCAAAGCACCCCCACAGCATGATGCTGCCATCCCTGTGCTTCACGGTTGGGATGGTGTTCTTCGGCTTGCAAGCTCCCCCTTTTTCCTGGATGGTCATTATGGCCAAACAGTTCTATTTTTGTTTCATCAGACCAGAGGACATTTCTCAAAAAAGTACGATCTTTGTCCCGATGTGCAGATGCAAACCGTAGTCTGGCTTTCTTATGGCGGTTTTGGAGCAGTGGCTTCTTCGTTGCTGAGCGGCCTTTCAGGTTATGTCGATATTGGACTCGTTTTACTGTGGAAATCCAGAAAATCACATTGTATGATTTTTAAGTAATGAATTTGCATTTTATTTCATGACATAAGTATTTGATACATCAGAAAAGCAGAACTTAATATTTGGTACAGAAACCTTTGTTTGCAATTACAGAGATCATACGTTTCCTGTAGGTCTTGACCAGGTTTGCACACACTGCAGCAGGGATTTTGGCCCACTCCTCCATACAGACCTTCTCCAGATCCTTCAGGTTTCAGGGCTGTCGCTGGGTAATACGGACTTTCAACTCCCTCCAAAGATTTTATATTGGGTTCAGGTCTGGAGACTGGCTAGGCCACTCCAGGACCTTGAGATGCTTCTTACGGAGCCACTCCTTAGTTGCCCTGGCTGTGTGTTTCGGGTCGTTGTCATGCTGGAAGACCCAACCACGACCCATCTTCAATGCTCTTACTGAGGGAAGGAGGTTGTTGGCCAAGATCTCGCGATACATGGCCCCATCCATCCTCCCCTCAATACGGTGCAGTCGTCCTGCAGAAAAGCCTCCCCAAAGAATGATGTTTCCACCTCCATGCTTCACGGTTGGGATGGTGTTCTTGGGGTTGTACTCATCCTTCTTCTTCCTCCAAACACGGCGAGTGGAGTTTAGACCAAAAAGCTCTATTTTTCTCTCATCAGACCACATGACCTTCTCCCATTCATCCTCTGGATCATCCAGATGGTCATTGGCAAACTTCAGACGGGCCTGGACATGCGCTGGCTTGAGCAGAGGGACCTTGCATGCACTGCAGGATTTTAATCCATGACGGCGTGGTGTGTTACTAATGGTTTTCTTTGAGACTGTGGTCCCAGCTCTCTTCAGGTCATTGACCAGGTCCTGCCGTGTAGTTCTGGGCTGATCCCTCACCTTCCTCATGATCATTGATGCCCCACGAGGTGAGATCTTGCATGGAGCCCCAGACCGAGGGTGATTGACCGTCATCTTGAACTTCTTCAATTTTCTAATAATTGCGCCAACAGTTGTTGCCTTCTCACCAAGCTGCTTGCCTATTGTCCTGTAGCCCATCCCAGCCTTTTGCAGGTCTACAATTGTATCCCTGATGTCCTTACACAGCTCTCTGGTCTTGGCCATTGTGGAGAGGTTGGAGTCTGTTTGATTGAGTGTGTGGACAGGTGTCTTTTATACAGGTAACGAGTTCAAACAGGTGCAGTTAATACAGGTAATGAGTGGAGAACAGGAGGGCTTCTTAAAGAAAAACTAACAGGTCTGTGAGAGCCGGAATTCTTACTGGTTGGTAGGTGATCAAATACTTATGTCATGCAATAAAATGCAAATTAATTCCTTAAAAATCATACAATGTGATTTTCTGGATTTTTGTTTTAGATTCCGTCTCTCACAGTTGAAGTGTACCTATGATAAAAATTACAGACCTCTACATGCTTTGTAAGTAGGAAAAACTGCAAAATCGGCAGTGTATCAAATACTTGTTCTCCCCACTGTATATTTGAGCTTAACATTTTTTAAAAAATGAAATAATTTCCCTCAGCCTCATTGCAAAATGTGTAGAATATCAGGAAATTAGCTTTAATACAGCAAGATGTTCTCTCAGCCTGACGGCAAAATGTGTAGAATAGCATGAGATTAGCTATTGCACATTTTTCTCTTTGCTCCATGCCAAAATGTGCAGGAAGTTAGCTGTTTTTCCCACATTATTAATTTTTTTATATAATTTTTTTGGGCCCACCCGAAATTCAGCAGGCTCACTCACCAACACATTTCTGGCGTCACTATTGCTGTAGATGGGAATGCTTCATTTTGGTTTGTAAGCAGCACCCACGACTGTGATTAAATCAAGCTTCACAGGCCACTTGGTAGGCCACTCGTTGTATATAACAAAGCGAAGGATATCAGAACAACAACGGATGTCCATTGATTTCTGGAGGTTTTGTCTGCTGGCATTACAGGCAGTCTAAACAACGGTGGCACTTCTAGTCACCATGTGGTGGTTGAAGCCCCACTCGAAGGCCCACAGGACAAGAGGCTGTCACAAGCGGTTTATGCTGCAGTGCAAAACAGGCTTGGCTTTAATCTGCTTTAGGGTACTCTCATGTGCTTGTGGTGACTCCCAGATGCAGACAAGCCAATCATCCGAAATCCCTGTCAAACACATTGTGTTGTTCCTTGGTTTTCGCTCCGGCTCTCCTCAGGCTATATGGGCCAATGAGTCGATCGCTGAGTCACTGTAGATTAATAGCAGGACGCTGACTTTGGATTTAATGTGAGTTGAAGTCTATGGGTTGATCATTTCAGGGCAGTTAGTTTTGTCACAAGGATATCCTTATCATCATCCTCCTTGCTAGATGTAATGCATTGCATTGATTGACGCACAAGATCTGTTGGCTAACAAGCCAAACTCTGTAGCCATATTGCTATAGCCTGCTTTTGTACCTTTAGCAAGGCTAGAATACATCAGCATTACATAAATCAGCCTATTATGAATATCTCTAAGGAGGGTTACATTAAATACTAGGCCTGTTTTGAAAACCTATTACCATGGCTGTCAGAGACAATTATTTTGTTCATGGTTCTAAATCTGATTGTTATGACTCTCCTAATCTTCAATTTGGTCTTGCTTCGCTTTAGACGGACACTCAAAATCCTTTTGCGAGCCTATTTGCACAATAGTGTCCGAAGGATGCCAGGCACTTCGGAGTTAGCTGGGAGTGATAACAAAGTACTGCAAGGTGAATCGACTGAATTACAATACATTCCACAGAGTACATGACGTTTTCTTGTTCACTCATGGATTTCACCTTGGTGTCGAAAATCAACTCTCATTCCACTGAACTGCCGAAGAAAGCATCTCTATTTAAATCCAAACAAACAAGCAACGTTGTTTTCTCGTCTCTTCATGTCTATGGTTTATTTCTTAAGCGTTTTAGCGACGTCGGTCGTTTCTGCCTGTGGAATTTCATAGAAAAGCCATTTCACTTTGCATTCCTCCGACTCAAGGTTACTGTTCTATTTAAGGCCTGTTTTTCCATAAATCAGGGGATAATGTATTTGGCTGAGATCGTGGCATGGAGACTATTAATTCGCCTGGCTCCTCCAGAGGCACTTAAAGTGGCATTACTAACACTCCAAATGTATTATCTCAATCAGTTGACTTGCTGGAGCTCACTGAAAAGGGGATAAATAACACAAGGGAAGGAAGCGAGAGAGAGACGCTCACATTCCACTGAGGCCCTCTCTCTCCCTCCATTGCAGCCACGTTAAAATAAGATGAATGCCTTTATCTTCCCTACAAAGTACCATAAAGTATTCGGCTCTCGGAGAGCCCCCTGAACATAAACTGTGGTAATGTACATGTGAACTCGGCAACCAAATCACTGCTCTCTGGGTGCCATTATTCACCTCAGCGTTGCTGGAACACAAGCCCACAGTGTAGAGGGGCTATTTCTCACCACCATCATAATGTTCGGATATAATCTCAACTGGAGCATGTTAAATTATGGCATCCTGATCCTAGCCTGCTTTTCTTCCCCGCCTTCCATGCTTTTAGCTGGGGACATAGATCTGAAATAGGGAAAAGGCATGGTTAAAGGGAACACTTACATCATGGTCAGACAGTATAAATGCAAAGTCTGATGAACCTTCTTGGGGCGCTGGACACTTCCCCTTCATTATCATTCATCCATCAACAATATAATAATAACAATATAAGCCATTTAGCAGATGCTTTTATCCAAAGTGATTTACAGTCATGTGTGCATACTTTTTTAAGGGTAGGTGGCCCCGGGAATCGAACCCACAACCGACGCCGTGGAAGCGCCATGCTCTACCAACTAAGCCACCCATCAACAAAAAATACTAATACGTTCTTCTCTGTAAGTATTTGGAGGTAAATTTCTGGAAGTATCCTTATAATGCTGGCTAATACATATTCTGTATACAAACTCTTTGCGTTTTAACTTCTTGGTCGCAGTTATTGAGCAGTAGAGATTTGGAAGGCTTTCTGTATTAGAGGTAAAGATGCAACTCAATCACAGTGTTTTTACTTAACAAATTGTGGGGTAGATTCATCAGTATTAGCCAACTGCCAGACAGTATACAGACATTTAATCATCAGTGTTAAATGGAGTTAAACACTGTAGGAAGTGGTTTGAGAAACGGTCTATAGTTCACTCTCTCAAATGCAACATGCCTATGTCTCTCCATTTAGATTAAGCAATTAATCTCATTGCAATTACACGCTGTCAAGGGCTTTTATATCATTTTGATTGAATAACCATTTAAATTAAATTCCCCTTACACATTTTTTCTCCACTTTATGCTGTATGGCAGGAGTCAGTTTTTGTTACCCAACACCTTTTTCTCTTGCCTCTGCAGCATCACTTCCACCTCATGGCAAAACAACAGTATTAATATGTACTGGTACTATAACAGAAAGGCTTTTCTCTTTGGTTTAGTGGTAGCCAATCGTAACAAAACATGACATCAATATTGCTACCACAAGGGGTAGGAAAAGCTTCAGGATACAATTAACAAAGACACATTGTGGCCTGTTTTGTCTGCTGGTTTATCCTCCAAGTTCTCGGGTTAGTGACCTATGTCCACAGGCTCAGTTACTAGAGAGGATAAACATTGTGTTAATAATTGATACAGCACAAAAGCCTATACAATACTAATTATGTTTTAATATGTTTTAATTTATGTTTTTCGTTTAATCCTGCAGTATGAGTTCAATCTGAAGTAATCTGCCTTACAACCATGTCCCTGTGCTTATAAACATTGCATTTCTGTTCAGTGATCCAATAACTGTCCTTAGGCTTGAGAACTAATTGACTTATGTACAGTGAGTCTTTGAGCAATCGAGATCATCTCCCACCAACATTTTTGACAGAGAGCCTCGGCTCTCCTTCTACAAGCGAGGAATGGGAATTTGTCATTCCAAGTGGATATCATGAGAAAATCAATGAGTCGTTGCTGGACTTTGATTAAGGTTGTATAATCACCCAGTGTTTTTGGAAGGGAGAGGGATCCGCAACCTTTGAGAAGAAGTACTTTGGGACCTTCCTGCATCCTCCCAGCGTATTAATTTACATTCAAGGCAAATGTCTTATTGCAGCAGGCAAAGTCCACCTGAGCAAGGTACCACAGTTTCTCCTAGCAACAATGAACATGACACCTGAAAGAAAACCTAGTCCCTTAGAGACAAAGTATTTTTTTCTGCAATAAACAAGGAGCATAAAGTTAATTAGAATTTTTCTTCTTCCTTATCTCTATGTTTTTCTCTCTTTCTGTAACCCTGCAATGCAGATATTCATTTTTAATCTCTGTAATTGCCAACTGTATTCTTGTCATAATCCTGAGCCATGTCTCACTTGGTGTGGCCACAGCTGGCTGAACCGTATTGATGGGCAACAGGGTCTCAGGCAGGAGGGGGCAGATATCTTGTTCTCTGAGCGTGATACATCCTTTTGCTTTGAATAATGAAGTCGGGGAGGTGGACGGCAGTCACCCCTCGTTATTCCAGAGTAAATGTGTCTCTCGCAGCGAGTCCCTGTGATGGCTCACACAAGACAGATGTCAGGGCGCTGGTGGCATGGTTAGAGAGAGCTAGCTGGAGTGCCTGAAGAATTACTTAGATATATTCATTAAAAGGCTGTCATCAATGGATGGCTGTTATGCATTAATGTAGACCTCTCATCTATTTCGTACAAGAAAGACTTAGATTAGCACAATAAATGACATAGGTTTATTCTTTTTTGTCACACTTCAAAGTGCTTCTTTTACAGACCAGGGCGGAGTGGAAACTATCAGATTCTAAATGTTCACTGCTGGAGGAAGAGCTGTTGGAATCATGGCCTTTAATGGAGGGAAATTGTGATGTAGAACAGTGTTATTTTTGTAATTGTAGTAAGGCACTATTGACATCAGAAACTGGTTTGATTTACTGTGAGGGTTATCATAATGTTGCCTGTAGGAATCCCTGTTATGACTAATATATTCTATACACTTCATTGAATAATGAATTGTCACCTCCTCAACGTCACATGGATCCATGATAACGTTCTAATCCAGGTGAGGTGACATTACCATGTCTACCCTACCCTGACATTATCATTACATGAGATGACATTACCCTGTCCTAATAAGGCTGCCTCTCTTCTAACCCACTAACCGTTCTCTCTGTTCACCGTGAAGGTAGCCATCAATGTTTTTTCCTGCCAGGGGTTTGACCTCTGCACACCTCTGTGTGAATACACTGTTTCCGCAGCTGGACAATTTTCTCATGGCTTCTGGAAAGAAATGCTTTCAGCATGCTCAACCAGTGTCGCTCATTCAGCCGATATAAACTTTCAACCAGTTTTCCCCACTAAGCAATGAGTCGGAGTCAGAGCCCAAGCCTTCTCAGGTCTCTCCTCCACCCGTTACGGGGTCTAAGCCGCCAAAGCCTCCCACCATTAGCTCTGACAAGTTGAAAACCCTAGTCATTGGTGACTCCATTACCCGCAATGTTATACTTAAAAATAATCATCCAGCGATCATACATTGTTTACCAGGGGGCAGGGCTACCGACGTAAAGGCTAATCTGAAGATGTTGCAGGCTGAGGCTAAAACTGGCGAATGTAGATGGTATAGGGATATTTTTATCCACGCCGGCACCAATGATGTTAGGATGAAACAGTCAGAGGTCACCAAGCACAACATAACTTCAGCGTATAATTTAGCTAGAAAGATGTGTTGGCATCAAGTAATTGTCTCTGGCCCCCTCCCAGTTAAGGGGCGGTGATGAGCTCTATAGGATCTGGATCTAGTTTTGTCCCGTGGAATAAATATTGTGGATCTAAATGTTTTTCCTCATAATCCTGGACTAATGGACCACCATCTCATTAAATTTGCAATCGCAACAAATAATCTGCTCAGACCCCAACCAAGGATTATCAAAAGCTGCGCTATAAATTCTCGGACAACACAAAGATTCCTAGATGCAATACTGTGTGATCTGAAAAGTCATAGTCAATCGATCAATAATATAATAATACTTTTAGCAAAACTGTTTATTTTTAATTCACAATCTGTAGAAGCAATGAGAATAGAAAGGTTCAGAACTTTTGTAAAACATCACAGTACGGTTGAAATATATATGACAAATAGAAATCCTATATGGATGGTGTTAAGAGATAGATGGGAGGTATTGAATGGAGTTGAAGGATGGGACTAATAACAAATAACAACAAATAATAACAAGATAACTAATAATGTAAGCATACTGTGTCCATAATGAGTATATAGGTTGTATATTGGGAGCTTTTGGGAGGGAGCGCGGTTGGAGGGATATGGCGTGTAGAGGCGGGCCGGATGGACATCGTGGAAATGATCGGCGAGGTTGAGAGTAGAAGAAGTTCAGGAGCAGAAACGGATAAAGTGGAATTATTGTGAAGTTGACTGTGTCCATGGGGTGTGGGTGGTGGGTGTGGGCTGGAAGTGGAGGCCTGGGCATTGTTGTTCACTAATTTACCCCAAGTAGGGAAAGGATGGCGGGGTTGAAAAGTAATAAAGGGGAGTATACAGTGGGGGGAAAAAGAATTTAGTCAGCCACCAATTGTGCAAGTTCTCCCACTTAAAAATATGAGAGAGGCCTGTAATTTTCATCATAGGTACACGTCAACTATGACAGACAAATTGAGACGAAAAAAATCCAGAAAATCACATTGTAGGAATTTTTATGAATTTATTTGCAAAATATGGTGGAAAATAAGTATTTGGTCACCTACAAACAAGCAAGATTTCTGGCTCTCACAGACCTGTAACTTCTTCTTTAAGAGGCTCCTCTGTCCTCCACTCGTTACCTGTATTAATGGCACCTGTTTGAACTTGTTATCAGTATAAAAGACACTTGTCCACAACCTCAAACAGTCACACTCCAAACTCCACTATGGCCAAGACCAAAGAGCTGTCAAAGGACACCAGAAACAAAATTGTAGACCTGCACCAGGCTGGGAAGACTGAATCTGCAATAGGTAAGCAGCTTGGTTTGAAGAAATCAACTGTGGGAGCAATTATTAGGAAATGGAAGAGATACAAGACCACTGATAATCTCCCTCAATCTGGGGCTCCACGCAAGATCTCACCCTGTGGGGTCAAAATGATCACAAGAACGGTAAGCAAAAATCCCAGAACCACACGGGGGGACCTAGTGAATGACCTGCAGAGAGCTGGGACCAAAGTAACAAAGCCTACCATCAGTAACACACTACGCCGCCAGGGACTCAAATCCTGCAGTGCAAGACGTGTCCCCCTGCTTAAGCCAGTACATGTCCAGGCCCGTCTGAAGTTTGCTAGAGTGCATTTGGATGATCCAGAAGAGGATTGGGAGAATGTCATATGGTCAGATGAAACCAAAATATAACTTTTTTGGTAAAAACTCAACTCGTCGTGTTTGGAGGACAAAGAATGCTGAGTTGCATCCAAAGAACACCATACCTACTGTGAAGCATGGGGGTGGAAACATCATGCTTTGGGGCTGTTTTTCTGCAAAGGGACCAGGACGACTGATCCGTGTAAAGGAAAGAATGAATGGGGCCATGTATCGTGAGATTTTGAGTGAAAACCTCCTTCCATCAGCAAGGGCATTGAAGATGAAACGTGGCTGGGTCTTTCAGCATGACAATAATCCCAAACACACCGCCCGGGCAACGAAGGAGTGGTTTCGTAAGAAGCATTTCAAGGTCCTGGAGTGGCCTAGCCAGTCTCCAGATCTCAACCCCATAGAAAATCTTTGGAGGGAGTTGAAAGTCTGTGTTGCCTAGCGACAGCCCCAAAACATCACTGCTCTAGAGGAGATCTGCATGGAGGAATGGGCCAAAATACCAGCAATAGTGTGTGAAAACCTTGTGAAGACTTACAGAAAATGTTTGACCTGTGTCATTGCCAACAAAGGGTATATAACAAAGTATTGAGAAACTTTTGTTATTGATCAAATACTTATTTTCCACCATAATTTGCAAATAAAGTCATTAAAAATCCTACAATGTGATTTTCTATAGATTTTTCTTTCTCATTTTGTCTGTCATAGTTGACGTGTACCTATGATGAAAATTACAGGCCTCTCTCATCTTTTTAAGTGGGAGAACTTGCACAATTGGTGGCTGACTAAATACTTTTTTCCCCCACTGTATATATAAAAAACATGGGGGATTGGAAGTGATGCAGACAATTACATTGATAGAAGTTACAATCTATCTGCAATATTAAGCTGATCTACCCCCCAAAAAAAAAAAAAAAAAAAAAGATTCCTAGATGCCCTTTCATACTCCTTCCACCTACCCAAGGACATCGGAGTACAACAATCTGTTAACCGCCTAACCGAGGTTCTAAATTTTACCTTGCGTAATACCCTAGATGCAGTCGCACCTCTAAAAACTAAAAAAATTTGTCACAAGAAATTAGCTCCCTGGTACTCAGAAAATACTAGAGCCCTGAAGCAAGCTTCCAGAAAATTGGAACGGAAATGGCGCTCCACCAAACTGGAAGTCTTCCGACTAGCTTGGAAAGACAGTATCGTGCAATATCGAGCCCTCACTGCTGCTCGATCAGCCTACTTTTCCAACTTAATAAAGAATAAAAACAATCCAAAATATTTTTTTTATACTGTCGCAAACATTTACATTTTACATTTTAGTCATTTAGCAGACGCTCTTATCCAGAGCGACTTACAGTTAGTGAAAACATGTTTTTAATTTTCTATTTTTTTTTATTTTATTTTTTATATATTTTTTTAAATATTTGTTTCATTTTTTTTTTTAAGCTATCTAAAAAGCAGCATTCCCTAAGAGAGGATGGCCTTCACTTCAGCAGTGATGAATTCATGAACTAAAAAAAGATCGTAATCATTAGAAAGCAAATTACGGACTCCTCTTTGAATCTGCGTATTTCTCCAAAACTCAGTTGTCCTGAGTCTGCAGAGAACTGCCAGGACCTAGGATCAATGGAGACACTCAAATTGTATTATTTAGTATCTCTCGACACATTCACTAAAATAGTCATGGCCTCTAAACCTTCCAGCTGTCTACTGGACCCTATTCCAACTAAACTACTGAAAGAGCTACTTCCTGTGCTTGGCCCTCCTATGTTGAACATAATAAATGGCTCCCTATCCTCCGGATGTGTACCAAACTCACTAAAAGTGGCAGTAATAAAGCCTGTCCTGAAAAAGCCAAAACTTGACCCGGAAAATGTAAAAAACTATCGGACTATATCGAATCTCCCATTTCTCTCAAACGTTTTAGAAAAAGCTGTTGCACAGCAACTCACTGGCTTCCAGAAAACAAATAATGTATACAAAATGCTCCAGTCTGGTTTTAGACCCCATTATAGTACTGAGAATGCACTCGTGAAGGTGTTAAATGACCCTTTAATGGCGTCAGACCAAGGCTCTGCATCTGTCCTCAGGCTCCTAGACCTTAGTGCCGCTTTTGACACCATCGATCACCACATTCTTTTGGAGAGATTGGAAACCCTAATTGGTCTACACGGACAAGTTCTTGCCTGGTTTAGATCTTATCTGTCGGAAATATATCAGTTAGTCTCTGTGGATGGTTCGTCCTCTGACAAATCAATTCTACGTTTTGGTGTTCCTCAAGGTTCAGTTTTAGGACCACTATTGTTTTCTCTACAGTATGTATTCTACCTCTTGGTGATGTAATTCAGAACACAATGTCAACTTTCACTGCTATGCGGACAACATATAGCTGTATATTTCGATGAAACATGGTGATGCTCCAAAATTGCCTACCCTGGAAGCCTGTGTTTCAGACATAAGGAAGTGGACGGCAGCAAATGTTTTAATTTTAAACTCTGACAAAACAGAAACGCTAGTTCTAGGTCCCAAGAAACAAAGAGATCTGCTGTTTGAGCTGACAATTAATCTTGATGGTTGTACAGTCGTCTCAAATAAAACTGTGAAGGAACTCGGCGCTACTCTGGACCCTGATCTCTCTTTTGACAAACATATCAAGAATATTTAAAGGACTGCTTTTTTCCATCTTCGTAACATTGCAAAAATCTCAAACCTTTTGTCCAAAAATGATGCAGAAAAACTAATCCATGCTTTTGTCACTTCTAGATTAGACTAATGAAATGCTCTACTCTCTGGCTACCCAGATAAAGCACTAAATAAACTTCAGTTAGTGCTAAATACAGCTGCTAGAAACCTGACTAGAACCCAAAAATTAGATCATACTACTCCAGTCTTCCTGTTAAGGCTAGGGTTGATTTCAAGATTTTACTGCTAACCTACAAAGCATTACATAGACTTGCTGCTACCTATCTCTCCAATTTGGTCCTGCCGTACATACCTACACGTACACTACGGTCACAAGATGCAGGCCTCCTTATTGTCCCTAGAATTTAGAAGCAAACAGCTGGTGGCAGGGCTTTCTCCTATATAGCTCAATTTTTATGGAATGGTCTGCCTATCCATGTGAGAGACGCAGACTCGGTCTCGAACTTTAAGTCTTTACTGAAGACTCAACTCTTCAGTAGGTCCTATGAGTTTATTCAGGCCCAGGGGTGCGAAGGTGAACTACAAGGCACTGGAGTGACGAACCGCCCTTGCTGTCTCTGCTTGGCCGGCTCCCCTCTCTCCACTGGGATTCTCTGCCTCTGACCCTATTATGGGGGTTGAGGCAGTGCTCTTCCATGCCGTCCCTAGGAGGGGTGCGTCACGTTGTGCCAGGCTTTTTTCGCTATACTCGACTTGAGTTGGTTGAGTCACTGACGTGTTCTTCCTGTCCGGTCTTGCGCCCCCCCAGACTTGTGCGGTGGAAGAGATCTTCGTGGGCTATACTCAGCCTTGTCTCAGGGTAGTAAGTTGGTGATCTGTTGATATCCCTCTAGTTCAGTGGAGGCTCCTCAGAGGAGGACCATCCTCCTCAGATAACATAAAAAAATGTTATCATCTTTAGATAAATCTATACTAAATATATTAATGTCACCAAATAATTGATTAAAATACACTGTTTTGCAATGAAGGTCTACAGCAACTTCAACAGCATTGTCTGGGGTAGCACCATGGTGTAGCCGGAGGACAGCTAGCTTCTGTCCTTCTCTGGCTACATTGACTTCAATACAAAACCTAGGAGGCTCGTAGGCCTCACCCCCTTCCATAGACATACATGGTAATTATGACCACTTCCAGAGGACGTCCTCAGCACTATGAACTGACATGTTGTCCATCCAATCATAGAATTAGGATCAGAGAATGAACCTAGTGTGTTGTATTGGGATTGTGCCACAGAGCATTATGGAGGTTCTATGTGTTGAGAAGCTTGGTGACATTGTTGGATAGAGATTAAGAGTGATAGTTGAGCATTTTTTGAATACTATTCAATTCAAATGAGTTTTTTCAAATTACAGGAGACGGAGGAGGTATATTATAAATAGTTTCTTGGTTTTAGAACTTTATTTAAATTTGCCTTGCTAACTTCAGTAACTAGCTAGCTACCAGCGTGAGTTTTCTCCGCCAGAATGGTAGAATGGCCAACGCTGCCGAAAATGTTGTGGTACCCCCTTTCATTCTCTGGGGTACACGGAAAAGGTGCGAATTAAAAGCGAGGGTCGACCTCTGTCTGAGATCAGTTTCATGAAGAAGTATGAAAAGGTGAGGGCGTTCAATACCAACTGGTATCAAAAATATAGCTGGTTCACAGGGAGCCTTTCATCAAGCCGCCTGTATTGCTGGCCTTGCCTGCTTTTTGGAAAGTCTGAGCCTTGGTCGAAAGGTGGGTACAGTGACCTGAAGAACATTGATTGTTCAGCTAAACAGCAAAACAAAAGTAGGGAGCAAATAAATACCCACATTTTTTTGTAAGAACAGCGCCGGAGAAGATGGCTGCCGTTTTACAGCCCTCTAACCAATTGTACTATTATGTGTGTTTTTCCGCGTTATTTGTAATTTATTTTGTACATAATGTTTCTGCCATCGTCTCTTATAACCAAAAAGAGCTTCTGGATATCAGGACAGCGATTACTCACCTCGTATTGGACGAAGATTTTTTCTTCAACGAGGCGGCCGCGAAGGATATCATACAGACACCCGACAAGGCCCAAATCCCAGTCAAACGCGTGAGAAAGAGACGGCGATATCGTGGACGTAGATCGGGGTGCCTTGTAAGGATCCGACGGTGAGCGAGTAAACTGCCTCATCCATCAATCCTATTAGCCAACGTTCAATCATTTGAAAATAAATTGGATGACTTAAGATTATGGTTATCCTACCAACGGGACATTAAAAACTGTAATATCTTATGTTTCACCGAGTCGTGGCTGAACGACGACATGGATATCATACAGCTAGCGGGCTATACGCTACATCGGCAGGATAGAACGGCTGACTCCGGTAAGACAAGGGGTGGCGGTCTGTGTATATTTGTAAACAACAGCTGGTGCACAAAATCAAATACTAAGGAAGTCTAGAGGTTTTGCTCGCCTGAGGTAGAGTATCTTATGATAAGCTGTAGACCACACTATTTACCAAGAGAGTTTTCATCTATATTTTTCATAGCTGTCTATTTACCACCACAAACCAATGCTGGCATTAAGATTGCACTGAATGAGTTGTACAAGGCCATAAATCAACAGGAAAACGCTCATCCAGATGCAGCGCTCCTAGTGGCCGGGGACTTTAATGCAGGGAAACTTAAATCCGTTCTACCTAATTTCTACCAGCATGTTAAATGTGCAACCAGAGGAAAAAAAACTCTAGACCACCTTTACTCCACACACAGAGACGCATACAAAGCTCTCCCTCGCCCTCCATTTGGCAAATCTGACCATAACTCTATCCTCCTGATTCCTGCTTATAAGCAAAAACTAAAGCAGGAAGCACCAGTGACTCGGTTAATAAAAAAGTGGTCAGATGACGCAGATGCTAAGCTACAGGACTGTTTTGCTAGCACAGACTGGAACATGTTCCGGGATTCTTCAGACAGCATTGAGGAGTACACCACATCAGTCACTGGCTTCATCAATAAGTGCATCGATGATGTCGTCCCCACAGTGACCGTACGTACATACCCCAACCAGAAGCCATGGATTACAGGAAACATCCGCACTGAGCTAAAGGGTAGAGCTGCCGCTTTCAAGGAACGGGACTCTAACCCGGACGCTTATAAGAAATCCCGCTATGACCTCCGACGAACCATCAAAGAGTCAATACAGGACTAAGATTGAATCGTACTACACTGGCTCTGACGCTCGTCGGATGTGGCAGGGCTTGAAAACTATTACAGACTACAAAGGGAAGCACAGCCGCGAGCTGCCTAGTGACACAAGCCTACCAGACGAGCTAAACCACTTCTATGCTCGCTTCGAGGCAAGCAACACTGAAGCATGCATGAGAGCACCAGCTGTTCCGGATGACTATGTGATCACGCTCTCCGTAGCCGATGTGAGTAAGACTTTTAAGCAGGTCAACATTCACAAGGCCGCAGGGCCAGACGGATTACCAGGACGTGTACTCCGAGCATGTGCTGACCAACTGGCAAGTGTCTTCACTGACATTTTCAACATGTCCCTGACTGAGTCTGTAATACCAACATGTTTCAAGCAGACCACCATAGTCCCCGTGCCCAAGGACTCTAAGATAACCTGCCTAAATGACTACCGACCCGTAGCACTGACGTCTGTAGCCATGAAGTGCTTTGAAAGGCTGGTCATGGCTCACATCAACAGCATTATCCCAGAAACCCTAGACCCACTCCAATTTGCATACCGCCCCAACAGATCCACAGATGATGCAATCTCTATTGCACTCCACACTGCCCTTTCCCACCTGGACAAGAGGAACACCTACGTGAGAATGCTATTCATTGACTACAGCTCAGCATTCAACACCATAGTGCCCTCTAAGCTCATCACTAAGCTAAGGATCCTGGGACTAAACACCTCCCTCTGCAACTGGATCCTGGACTTCCTGACTGGCCGCCCCCAGGTGGTAAGGGTAGGTAACAACACATCTGCCACACTGATCCTCAACACGGGGGCCCCGCAGGGGTGCGTGCTCAGTCCCCTCCTGTACTCTCTGTTCACCCATGACTGCATGGCCAGGCACGACTCCAACACCATCATTAAGTTTGCCGACGACACAACAGTGGTAGGCCTGATCACCGACAACGATGAGACAGCCTATAGGGAGGAGGTCAGAGACCTGGCCGTGTGGTGCCAGGACAACAACCTCTCCCTCAACGTGACCAAGACAAAGGAGATGATTGTGGACTACAGGAAAAAAAGAGGACTGAGCACGCCCCCATTCTCATCGACGGGCTGTAGTGGAACAGGTTGAGAGCTTCAAGTTCCTTGGTGTCCACATCACCAACGAACTATCATGGTCCAAACACACCAAGACAGTCGTGAAGAGGGCACGACAAAGCCTATTCCCCTCAGGAGACTGAAAAGATTTGGCATGGGTCCTCAGATCCTCAAAAATTCTACAGCTGCACCATCGAGAGCATCCTGACTGGTTGCATCACCGCCTGGTATGGCAACTGCTTGGCCTCCGACCGCAAGGCACTACAGAGGGTAGTGCGTACGGGCCCAGTACATCACTGGGGGCAAGCTTCCTGCCATCCAGGACCTCTATACCAGGCGGTGTCAGAGGAAGGCCCTCAAAATTGTCAAAGACTCCAGCCACCCTAGTCATAGACTGTTCTCTCTGCTACCGCACGGCAAGCGGTACCAGAGTGCCAAGTCTAGGTCCAAAAGACTTCTCAACAGCTTCTACCCCCAAGCCATAAGACTCCTGAACAGCTAATCATGGCTACCCGGACTATTTGCACTGCCCCCCCACCCCATCCTTTTTACGCTGCTGCTACTCTGTTAATCATTTATGCATAGTCACTTTAACTCTACCCACATGTACATATTACCTCAACTACCTCAACTAGCCGGTGCCCCCGCACATTGACTCTGCAACGGTACCCCCCTGTATATATAGCCTCCCTACTGTCACTTTATTTTACTT
Organism: Coregonus clupeaformis; assembly: GCF_020615455.1. Classification (NCBI taxonomy): domain Eukaryota; kingdom Metazoa; phylum Chordata; class Actinopteri; order Salmoniformes; family Salmonidae; genus Coregonus; species Coregonus clupeaformis. Next base: position 20,133,012 of record NC_059204.1, on the reverse strand, counting down.
CTGCTCTTTTTTTTCTCAACACTTTTTTTGTTGTTGTTTTATTTTTACTTTTTTTGTTAAAAATAAATGCACTGTTGGTTAAGGGCTGTAAGTAAGCATTCACCTGTTGTATTCGGCGCATGTGACCAATACAATTTGATTTGATTTGATCACATTCCATTTTCTGGGAAAAAGCTGCATCGATTATGACAAAGGTCTGCATATTCAAACTACGCAACACAACGAGAAAGTAAGAAGAAACAGGGATGTTCTCAAGCGCCTTATCAACACCACTGCGTTTTTGGGCATGCAAGAATTTGCTTTTAGAGGACACGACGAGAGGGAAAGTTCCGCTACAAGGGCAACTACAAGGAGGTAATTGCACGTTACTATGCTTTACTTGCTGAACATATCGAACTTTTGACTGTCTTTTCTGGGATGTCGAAAACAATTCTGAATGATTTGATAGCTTCCATCGCATCATCCATTAAAAGTTAGATTTCGCGTGCGCTCAAGTAGGCTTTCCACTTTCCTCCGGAATTTATTTAGCAAAGATGATAACAAATAATCACTCCGGACAGACACAAGCAAAAACACTCATGACATAATTGTTGCAGCAGGCTAGGCTACACCTAAACATTAGAAATCGGACATGCTGTGTGGCAGGACTGCCCAACCCTGTTCCTGGAGAGCTACCGTCCTGTAGGTTTTCGCTCCAACCCTAACCTGATTCTAATACTTAGCAGGTTGATAAGACGAATCAGGTTAGTAACACCTAGGGTTGGAGTGAAAACCTACAGGAGGGTAGCTCTCCAGGAACAGGGTTGGGCAACCCTGCTGTATGGGATGAAAACAAGACTATTTTTCAGTCTGATCAACAGATGGACAGCCTATGCGCCCTGTCCATCTGGTCAGGGTAAACTAATTGGTACCATTATGTATTTATAGTCCATTTGTGTGTCAGGAGAAAATGTGAATGTGATTCAAAATTGGGCTGGCTAGGCTGCCTATACGTTTTTAATCCAAAAGTATTAACTGGAATTAATCAATCAACATAATAGTGATGACAGATGTGAGTAAATGTTTTATAAGGCCTACAGTTGCATAGGCCTGCATGCAAGCAAGCTCAGCCCTGTGAGTTCTATTGTCTATCAGTTGTTGTCTATCTGTCTAGGTAGAGGAAATCCCCCACCTAATCTAGTGTAAATATAATTTATATGAACAAATATAAGGTAGCTGCAGTTTGGCAGGGTTTTCATCCCCCCCAGGGCCAGGAGTTTTTTTCAGGAGTTTTTTAAAACCATGAAAAACTGGTCCTATCATAGCCCATATAAAACCTTTTTACAACTGATTAATCACTGTCATACCTCATAGGGTCCAGAGTTTTCCTAGTTAGGTTAACATATAAGGACAAATTGCCCCACCGCTCTGGGACCTATGGTGCCACCAGTCTGCTTGCAGTTGTCAGTTATCGTCAGGTATGTGGATGATCAGGGCTTTATTCAGGAACGTTTCTTGGGCTACTTTGATGTGTCAAGTGGGCGAGATGCGCAGTCTGTGTTTGACTTTATTAATTTTGAGATGTCTGTGTTTAACATCATAGAGAAACTCGTTGTCCAAACCTGCGATGGCGCAGCTGTAATGGAATGTATCTGCTATTTGTATTTACAGTCCCCTCCTGTTCCTCCTGTTCCCTGATTTAAGAGGTGATGACTACTCCACTCCACTACCATTGTCAACTTTCTCCTGACATGAACTGAAGCCACGTCTCATGTGCCCGCTCATCCACTGGCACTGTGAGTACCCCTATCAATTTTCTCTCATTACTATATGTAGAGTCAACATACACAACAATGATTTTACTCCTTGCTTGGACTAACTCATTCTTAGCTCTTTTGTCTAACTGTGTAGTGTGTTGTGTTATAGTTTTTTGTCTTTCCAGTCAAATCCTGTCCTGCACTGGTCAAACCTCTGAACACCTCATCTCATGCCTCATACCCTCATTCAATCACTGCTGTGATCCCTTTCCAACACTGTGTAAGTAGCCCTCTCATTCCCATTCCCCATAATATTGTACTATAAATATCTTGATTAAATGCTTTAGGTTAAAATAATTAGCCTTTGACGATTTTTGAAACACACGCCTATAACGCGTTTCGCGCCTATACCCGAGCCCTAGGACCTGGCCTGATGACTCCTGGCTGTCCCCGTCCCCAGTCCACCTGGTCGTGTTGCTGATCCAGTTTCTGCTGTTTTGCCTGTGTCTATGGAACCCTGACCTGTTCACCGCACGTGCTACCTTGTCCCGGACCTGCTGTTTTTGACTCTCTCTCTCCCTTCCTCTCTCAATATATCTCTCTCTCTCTCTCTCTCTCTCTCTCTCTCTCTCTCTCTCTCTCTCTCTCTCTCTCTCTCTCTCTCTCTCTCCCTCTCTCTACCGCACCTGTTGAACTCTGAATGCTCAGCTATGAAAAGACAACTGCCTGTTGTACCCTCTATAACCACTGTGATTATTATTTGACCCTGCTGGTCATCTATGAACATTTGAACATCTTGAAGAACGACCTGGCCTAAATGGACTGGCCATCCCTCAGAGCCTGGTTCCTCTCTAGGTTTCTTCCTAGGTTCCTGCCTTTCTAGAGAGTTTTTCCTAGCCACCGCGCTTCTACTTCTGCATTGCTTGCGGTTTGGGGTTTTAGGCTGGGTTTCTGTATAAGCACTTTGTGACATCTGCTGATGTAAAAAGGGCTTTATAAATACATTTGATTTTATTTAAATGGGGGGGGGGGGGCTGCCTCACCTAATCACTACCTAACAGCGTCCATACAGCCATCTCTTAGAAAGAGAAATGGAGAAATAGCTGATGACAACCTTGGGCTTTGAGAGTGGAGGGACATAAATCCTAACAGGCTGTTTTTCTCACTCTGAGGAGCCGGCCACCGATAAGTGCAGTATGTGAGGGGTGCCGAGCGGGAACTGACAGCCAGGACTGGGCTGCCATATTGACCGTAACCAGATGTTGAAGTGTCCTTGGTTTGAACTTGCCACCCCGTCTGCCTTATGGATCAATCAGTTCATTGTGGGTTATCTAGAAATAGAATGGGAGGCTATAAGTTTACCTGGCCAGGGTATTAACTTGGATTGATTCATTTGGTTTGAAATCCCCTCTCTCAGTACAAGGGTGTAGGGGAGACAGGGGCTGGTTGTCACTCAGATTGGTTGTCACAGTGCTCATAACTGAACAATGCGTAGGGGAGACAGGGGGTTGGTTGTCACATTGCTCATAACTAAACATGTCTGAACAACATGGCTGATCACTAATGAAATGGGCACACAATTCTCACTTCACAGCACCATTCAGATTTTTTGTTATAGGCAACCCTTGTGACAACCAGCCCCTGTCTCCCCTACATGTTCAGGTTGAATAGTTGGTTTAGGGGAAAGAAGCTCAGTTTCCTCTGTGGTAATTGATGCTTCACTTTATTTTAGCTAAAATATTGTGGTTGAGATTAAATTTAGATAAGCGTTGTTTTGCATAACTTCTAAATTAAAAACATTTAGGGATCAAGTTAATCACATCTCAACACACTAAATAAAGCTGTTGGGGCCATACTTGCAATCATAAGCAACCATTTAGTTAAATGAATTCTCCAGCTCAAAATGCATATCAGCCAATTAAAATGGTTGATTTACTTGCACGTGACAGAACACTAAATTGTAGCTTGTCGCATCAGATAACATGGCACACGTTAGCCCTATGATAACCTCAACAGGTTGCACTGATTATATCCTGGCACAACTGCATCAGCCAATTAAAATCGTTGAAGTAGTTGGACCTAAATCCAACAGCACCCTCTGATCATCAAAGCAAGTATCATGTGTATTTGACTGAATGGTGCCTAGTCCACGTAATTGTCACAGATTATGGCAAGAGTTCGAATCTCACATGAGTCCCCCCCCCCTTTACTGAGGAGTGGCTTCCGTCTGGCCACTCTACCAAAAAGGCCTGATTGGTGGAGTACTGCAGAGATGGTTGTCCTTCTGGAAGTCAGGGGGTCTGAATACTTTCCGAATGCACTGTATATACAGTGCATTCGGAAAGTATTCAGACCCCTTCACTTTTTTCCACATTTTGTTACGTTGCAGCCTTATTCTAAAATTGATTAAATAGTTTTTTCCCCCCTCATCATTACACACAATATCCCAAATGACAAAGCAAAAACAGGTTTTTAGACAGGTGTGTGCCTTTCCAAATCATGTCCAATCAATTGAATTTACCACAGGTGGACTCCAATCAAGTTGTAGAAACATCTCAAGGATGATCAATGGAAACAGGATGCACATGAGCTCAATCTCATAGCAAAGGGTCTGAATACTTATTTAAATAAGGTATTTCTGTTTTAAATTTTTTATAAATTTGCCAAAAAATCTAAAAACCTGTTTTCGCTTTGTCATTATGGGGTATTGTGTGTAGATTGATGAGGATTTTATTTTATTTAATCCATTCCAGAATAAGGCTGTAATGTAACAAAATGTGGAAAAAGTGAAGGATCTGAATACTTTCCGAATGCACTGTTTATACTGTATGTTCCAAGAGCAGCAGCACTCCCTGTTCATTCATGCTGCTACTTTAACAGCAACATACAGCAGCGGAAAAAATTAAGAGACCACTGCAAAATTATCACTTTCTCTGGTTTTACTATTTATAGGTATGTGTTTGGGTAAAAATAACATTTTTGTTTTATTCTATAAACTACTGACAACATTTCTCCCAAATTACAAGTAACAATATTGTCATTTAGAGCATTTATTTGCAGAAAATGTCAACTGGTCAAAATAACAAAAAAAGATGCAGTGTTGTCAGACCTCGATTAATGCAAAGAAAAGAAGTTCATGTTCATTTTTAAACAACACAATAGTAATGTTTTAACTTAGGAAGAGTTCAGGAATCAATATTTGGTGGAATAACCCAGATTTTCAATCACAGCTTTCATGCGTCTTGGCATGCTCTCCACCAGTCCTGGCGCAAAAATTCAAGCAGCTCGGCTTTGTTTGATGGCTTGTGACCATCCATCTTCCTCTTGATCACATTCCAGAAGTTTTCAATGGGGTTCAGGTCTGGAGATTGGGCTGGCCATGACAGGGTCTTGATCTGGTAGTCCTCCATCCACACCTTGATTGACCTGGCTGTGTGGCATGGCGCATTGTCCTGCTGGAAAAACCGATCCTCAGAGTTGGGGAATAATGTCAGAGCAAAAGGAAGCAAGTTTTCTTCCAGGACAACCTTGTACGTGGCTTGATTCATGCGTCCTTCACAAAGACAAATCTGCCCGATTCCAGCCTTGCTGAAGCACCCCCAGATCATCACTGATCCTCCACCAAATGTCACAGTGGGTGCGAGACACTGTGGCTTGTAGGCCTCTCCGGGTCTCCGTCTAACCATTAGATGACCAGGTGTTGGGCAAAGGGAAAATTGGACTCATCAGAGAAGATTACCTTACTTCAGTCCTCTACGGTCCAATCCTTATCGTCTTTTGCAAACTCAGCCTGGCTCTTCTTTGCTTCTCATTGATGAAGGGCTTTTTTATAGTTTGGCATGACTTCAGCCCTGCCCCTAGGAGCCTGTTTCGAACCGTCCTCGCCGTGCACTTCACCCCAGCTGCCGTTTGCCATTCTTTTTGTAGGTCACTTGATGTCATCCTACGGTTGTTGAGTGACATTCGAATGAGTTGGCAGTCATCCCGGTCAGTAGAGAGTCGTTTTCGCCCTCTGCCGGTCTGTAGCTTTGTTGTCCCCAATGTCTGCTGCTTGACCTTGTTCTTAACCTGACGCTCACTGTATCCCTCTGCCAGTAAATCCAGAATTGAACCCTTCTTTTCCTCACTCAAAACTTTCCTTTTCAACTCTTTTGGCATGGTCAATAGTTATTTTTTGATTAATATTACTTTTGAGGTACTATTAGCACTGTTTTTGCCATCCAGCTGGTTCTATTGCAAGATGATAGTGATGACCACCACAGTGGTTTTTACACTTTTCCTCGTTAAATAAGATTTGGTTCATGTGATCACCTAATCAGTACCTAATTCAGTAGAATGAGGTGTGCCTGTGTTGGAATTCAACAGACACTGGAATGGAATGGCTGTCATACATGTAGAGATGCTGATTTAAGAAAAAGTTGCAGTGGTCTCTTAATTTTTTCCAGAGCTGTATTTAGCTGGCTAGTTAGCCTGCAGGCTTAAATTGTTCACTAGCAAGATAGCAAGCAAGTTAGCAAGCTCCCTCACTTTTTTCCCTCAATGTTTTCGAATCCCGTCATGTGACATGTCTACTCCCCCGCCTGCTCTAAGTTTGGTATTCCTGCCTCCTCTTCATTTTCATTGGTTGCCTGACACAACCAATCATAATCCTTTCTGCTCTGAGAAAGCTAAATTTTTTCCCTCATTGTTTTCGAATCCTGTCTCGTGACACATCTACTCTCTCGCCTTCTTTCAGTTTGATATTCCTGCCTCCTTTCCATTTTCATTAGTTGCCTGACGCAACCAATCATAATCCTTTCTGCTCTGAGAACGTTTGAGTAAGTAAAACTCCCATGAGCCGGTTAAAGTGCTCTATCGATTGCGAGTCAACTACTTTAGCCTACATGACTGCTATTTGACAAATCCATAAGGCTCTTAATTTTTTTGTTTATGATGTACGATAAACGTACATGTTGGAGGGCCTCATTGATATTTTTTCCAATAAAATCACATTTTGTCATATATGTGAAAACTTGAAAATGTTCTCAAACGTTAGTAGTAGATAGTAGCCTAGTCAAGGATGCATCAGTACAATATTGGCCCACAACATTTTGTTACAGACCAATGGAACAAGTAAACCTTGAATTTGTAGGTTTAAAATATCCTTCTAGTGGCCAGGATTTACCTATTTTAAGAAATGTCATTGGTTGGTGGATACAAAGTCTAAGATCTTTCAAATGCTGATGAAGAAGTTGTGCCAGGATATATATCAGTACCACCTGTTGAGGTTAGCGTAGGGCTAACGTGTGCCATGTTATCTGATGGGACTAGCTATAATTTAGCGTTCTGTCACATGCAAGTAAATCAACGCTTTTCATTGGCTGATATGCATTTTGAGCTGGAGAATCCATTTAACTTTAAATGGTTGCTGATGTTCGTAAGTATGACCCTGGTGAGTTTAAACTATCAAGATGGTATGACATATTCATGAGTTACTGTTAGTTATGCACTATGAATTGGAGTAAGTGGCTTCCTCTAGAGAATTGTTATTTTGAGGGAGAGAGAGAGTATGCATGTGTGTGTATGTGTGTGCGTGCGTGTGCATACGATTGTGACTGACTGTGACTGTATATGAGTGTCATTGGATGCGGCTATGGTGTTGTACAACATTTCGACAGGTGCCTATAATTGGCATGTGAACGCGGGCCGCAGCTGGGAGAGAAAGGGCTAATGAAGAGAGTGGACAGGGAGGAGGACGGGTTCAAGAGCACCTCGCTGAAGATGGAGTGACAGAGGGCTGGCGATGACAGGGATTCTGGATGATTAATTTGAGTGGCAGGCCCAGTGCTGGAGAGAGGGACGGGACTGTCAGAGGAGGTTGTGACACAGTTTGTTTTTATTTCAACAAGAACTTCTTCTTCTGAGCATACTGAGTAGTAGCGGTATAGTACCGTCACCCAGAGACAGATACTGCTTGTGTTAACATCAATCGAATGGCAATGCTACGCCGTGTTACTAGACTGAATGTATCAGTTTACAATCTTTTTGACAGCCTTGGTGAAAAGATGAAGACAGTTTAAGACAGTTTTAACACATTCAAAAGAATGGATGCCCTGTTTTATCTTATTTGTTGGCGTATCAGTCTTTTGGAACATCAGTACTTTTCCCCCTTCCACTTTCCTGACTTACTTTGAGAGTATATGCTTAACATGACATACAATCACTGTGCTATGCAGTAAGTGTAACTTGTTGGAAAGCCCAGCAGATATTGGTATCTCCCAGCATGCCTTGCCCAGGCCCAGTTTGTGTGTGTGTGTGTGTGTATGTTAAAGTTAGTTGAAAACCAAAGAGAATTTGCTTTGACTGGCGCCTGGGCTTTCATCTCTGAGATGTTTGTGCTCAGTCCTGTCAAGAGGCGCGCCACACATTTCAGATGCATTAATGCAAGATACCACTACACTTCAAGAGCAGAGGAGGGAGATCAATGCAACATTGTTCATCATGACAATGGCGCCTGCGTTTACGTTAAAGGTTTAAACAGCCCCTTCACATGAGGCGAGCCATGTTGGGATGTGATGTGTTGGGAAGTGTTGGGGTGCATACCTAGAAAGTCTTGAGACGGCAGAAAGTGTGACATTTAATAATTTCACCTTATTTTAGCACAGCATATTTGGAACAGTTTGTGGGGCACAGACGCTGAAAAACACAGGCCAGTAATACTGATGTGGCCTTATATGGCACTTTTTCAATTGCCTGGCTACCCAAACTCCTTGCTCCGGCCAAACACTACACCACGCCCACTGACGTTAGTTTCTTCTCCGCAATGAGTCTGGATCTTAGTACCTCCCCAACGATTTCTAGAACGCAAACACATTCTAACCATTCTGATTGGTCCCAGAAACCGATGGGTTGGGCCAGAGCCAGAACACGTGGGAAAAGCAGCGTTTTGAAAGTGTGTCATTGCCTTTGATACTCTGATTGGTTACAAATCATCTCTGATGACTTTGTTTTGTACACCAACCCTCATTTTTACATCACCACAAATTACTTAAATGATGGCAGTCTCAGACTAAAGTATGTAGCGAACACAGAGCAGCGGAATAATTAAGTTTGAGTCGTCAGGCAACTTTTTCAGTGGGCAAGTTCAGCAAAAACTAGTAAAGAAGGATTCACATTTCATTTGACCCATCACAGTCTGGTAGCCAGAGGGAAGGTTCCCTACTAGCTTTATGGGTGCAAATTCTTGCATGATTAACATTTAATGATATTAATAACTGATAACACTTTATTGTAACAGTACATTCATTAACATATATTATCATGTAAGTATGTTCTCAAATTGAGCAATCATCACTATTTGTTTATGTAAGGACCTCATCAATAGGTAAAATGTCCTATAAATAATTTGGCAGAGTCTTTACGCAAACACAGTGTACTGCAAACTGTATGTATGATTTAGACCATGATCTATAACCATATGCCATGCTTTATAAAGGGTTCTTAAATGTGGCATAACTTTGTGACATAACCACCAATGTCAAATATGACATAAACCTGTGCTTAATAAAGGGTAGCATAAGCACCGTTTAATAAAGGCCTTATAAATCATATTAAAATAAGGCTTTACAAAGCATTTATAACCCTGTCATGCATCTTGGTAGAGCATTGCAACGGCATGATTTTGGGTTCAATTCCCGGGATCACCCATGCTTAAACATGTATTGACGCATGACTGTACGTCGATTTGGATAAAAGTGTCTGCTAAATTGTATATATTATATTATATTTCACTAAAACATTTCTAGGATGGCCCAACCTCTTTCCCTCTTGGGTGCATAGTCAATATTGGACCTGACCTCAACTTCCTCCAACATTCTGTGCTGCAGGATGACACTCTAAAGTGCAATAATATATATATATATATATATATATATATATATATATATATATATATATATATATATATATATATATACACTGCTCAAAAAAATAAAGGGAACACTTAAACAACACAATGTAACTCCAAGTCAATCACACTTCTGTGAAATCAAACAGTCCACTTAGGAAGCAACACTGATTGACAATACATTTCACATGCTGTTGTGCAAATGGAATAGACAACAGGTGGAAATTATAGGCAATTAGCAAGACACCCCCAATAAAGGACTGGTTTTGCAGGTGGTGACCACAGACCACTTCTCAGTTCTTATGCTTCCTGGCTGATGTTTTGGTCACTTTTAATGCTGGCGGTGCTTTCACTCTAGTGGTAGCATGAGACGGAGTCTACAACCCACACAAGTGGCTCAGGTAGTGCAGCTCATCCAGGATGGCACATCAATGCGAGCTGTGGCAAGAAGGTTTGCTGTGTCTGTCAGCGTAGTGTCCAGAGCATGGAGGCGCTACCAGGAGACAGGCCAGTACATCAGGAGACGTGGAGGAGGCCGTAGGAGGGCAACAAACCAGCAGCAGGACTGTTACCTCCACCTTTGTGCAAGGAGGAGCAGGAGGAGCACTGCCAGAGCCCTGCAAAATGACCTCCAGCAGGCCACAAATGTGCATGTGTCTGCTCAAACGGTCAGAAACAGACTCCATGAGGGTGGTATGAGGGCCCGATGTCCACAGGTGGGGGTTGTGCTTACAGCCCAACACCATGCAGGACGTTTGGCATTTGCCAGAGAACACCAAGATTGGCAAATTCGCCACTGGCGCCCTGTGCTCTTCACAGATGAAAGCAGGTTCACACTGAGCACATGTGACAGACGTGACAGAGTCTGGAGACGCCGTGGAGAACGTTCTGCTGCCTGCAACATCCTCCAGCATGACCGGTTTGGCGGTGGGTCAGTCATGGTGTGGGGTGGCATTTCTTTGGGGGGCCGCACAGCCCTCCATGTGCTCGCCAGAGGTAGCCTGACTGCCATTAGGTACCGAGATGAGATCCTCAGACCCCTTGTGAGACCATATGCTGGTGCGGTTGGCCCTGGGTTCCTCCTAATGCAAGACAATGCTAGACCTCATGTGGCTGGAGTGTGTCAGCAGTTCCTGCAAGAGGAAAGCATTGATGCTATGGACTGGCCCGCCCGTTCTCCAGACCTGAATCCAATTGAGCACATCTGGGACATCATGTCTCGCTCCATCCATGGATGCTTTAGTCCAGGTCTGGGAGGAGATCCCTCAGGAGACCATCCGCCACCTCATCAGGAGCATGCCCAGGCGTTGTAGGGAGGTCATACAGGCACGTGGAGGCCACACACACTACTGAGCCTCATTTTGACTTGTTTTAAGGACATTACATAAAAGTTGGATCAGCCTGTAGTGTGGTTTTCCACTTTAATTTTGAGGGTGACTCCAAATCCAGACCTCCATGGGTTGATAAATTTGATTTCCATTGATAGTTTTTGTGTGATTTTGTTGTCAGCACATTCAACTATGTAAAGAAAAAAGTACAGTGGGGGAAAAAAGTATTTAGTCAGCCACCAATTGTGCAAGTTCTCCCACTTAAAAAGATGAGAGAGGCCTGTAATTTTCATCATAGGTACACGTCAACTATGACAGACAAAATGAGGAAAAAAAATCCAGAAAATCACATTGTAGGATTTTTTATGAATTTATTTGCAAATTATGGTGGAAAATAAGTATTTGGTCAATAACAAAAGTTTCTCAATACTTTGATATATACCCTTTGTTGGCAATGACACTGGTCAAACGTTTTCTGTAAGTCTTCACAAGGTTTTCACACACTGTTGCTGGTATTTTGGCCCATTCCTCCATGCAGATCTCCTCTAGAGCAGTGATGTTTTGGGGCTGTCGCTGGGAAACACAGACTTTCAACTCCCTCCAAAGATTTTATATGGGGTTGAGATCTGGAGACTGGCTAGGCCACTCCAGGACCTTGAAATGCTTCTTACGAAGCCACTCCTTCATTGCCCGGGTGGTGTGTTTGGGATCATTTTCATGCGGAAAGACCCAGCCACGTTTCATCTTCAATGCCCTTGCTGATGGAAGGAGGTTTTCACTCAAAATCTCACGATACATGGCCCCATTCATTCTTTCCTTTACACGGATCAGTCGTCCTGGTCCCTTTGCAGAAAAACAGCCCCAAAGCATGATATTTCCACCCCCATGCTTCACAGTAGGTATGGTGTTCTTTGGATGCAACTCAGCATTCTTTTTCCTCCAAACACGACGAGTTGAGTTTTTACCAAAAAGTTCTATTTTGGTTTCATCTGACCATATGACATTCTCCCAATCCTCTTCTGGATCATCCAAATGCACTCTAGCAAACTTCAGACGGGCCTGGACATGTACTGGCTTAAGCAGGGGGACACGTCTGGCACTGCAGGATTTGAGTCCCTGGCGGCGTAGTGTGTTACTGATGGTAGGCTTTGTTACTTTGGTCCCAGCTCTCTGCAGGTCATTCACTAGGTCCCCCCGTGTGGTTCTGGGATTTTTGCTCACCGTTCTTGTTATCATTTTGACCCCATGGGGTGAGATCTTGCGTGGAGCCCCAGATCGAGGGAGATTATCAGTGGTCTTGTATGTCTTCCATTTCCTAATAATTGCTCCCAAAGTTGATTTCTTCAAACCAAGCTGCTTACCTATTGCAGATTCAGTCTTCCCAGCCTGGTGCAGGTCTACAATTGTGTTTCTGGTGTCCTTTGACAGCTCTTTGGTCTTGGCCATAGTGGAGTTTGGAGTGTGACTGTTTGAGGTTGTGGACAGGTGTCTTTTATACTGATAACAAGTTCAAACAGGTGCCATTAATACAGGTAACGAGTGGAGGACAGAGGAGCCTCTTAAAGAAGAAGTTACAGGTCTGTGAGAGCCAGAAATCTTGCTTGTTTGTAGGTGACCAAATACTTATTTTCCACCATAATTTGCAAATAAATTCATAAAAAATCCTAAAATGTGATTTTCTGGATTTTCTTTCTCAATTTGTCTGTCATAGTTGACGTGTACCTATGATGAAAATTACAGGCCTCTCTCATCTTTATAAGTGGGAGAACATGCACAATTGGTGGCTGACTAACTACTTTTTTTCCCCACTGTATTTAATAAGATTATTTCATTCATTCAGATCTAGGATGTGTTATTTTAGTGTTCCCTTTATTTTTTTGAGCAGTGTATATTACTTTTTTTACGTACCTCTGTTTTTTTCCCCAAATTCCGTTTTCTAGTTGTTGTTTTTTTAGGTGTCGAATATCTATTCCATATACTGTGATTCGCATTGGGGGCATTTATTTGACCTTGGGACATGTTTTAAAATCCACATTTAATGCAAATGTAACTTAAATATGAACAAATATGAATCATTGTTCATGTTTAGACAATGATTTTAGACAATGATTAATGGTTATTGACAGTTTTCTACTATTACGTGGGGGACTTTTATTTGGAAAATGTCAGATATTCCGTGACCCGGACGTCCTTTTTTTAGTGTTGCTGACAAGACACTGATCATGTGATGAGTTCGCAAATCAAATGCCCACTTGTGCTGCCACTGGACAGCGAAAAACAAGTAAGTTAAACTTTATTTATTGTCATTTCAATTTGTATGTAATAGTTAAGGGAATTGTTATTTCAAATAATTTCTGTGACTTCACAGCAATTGCTAGCTAGCTGAAATTTAGCTAGCTAGCAGGCTCAGCTAAATACAAATACCCCTAGATACAGCCACGTCTCATAGTCACATCATGAGTGTCACGCCCTGTCTCAGGGGACTCTTATATGTTGAGTCAGGGTGTGAAAAAATAAAATAAATAAAAATAAAAACAATATTAAATAAAAAAGAAATATTTAAAAAAGAAAAAATATATATATATATGTATTCACTAACTGTAAGTCGCTCTGGATAAGAGCGTCTGCTAAATGACTAAAATGTAAATGAAAAAATGTGTTCTATGGTGTGTTTTCTATGTTTCAGTCTAGGTGTTGTAGTTCTGTGTTTGGCCAGAGACAGCTGTAGCTCGTTGTCTCTGATTGGGGATCATACTTAGGCAGCCTATTGGCACTCGTTAGTTGTGGGATCTTGTTCCGTGAGTAGGCTAGTTTTGTGTTCAGCCTTAGGACTTCACGTTTCGTTTGTTTGTTGTTTTGTCGTGTGTTTATCGGTAAATAAACAGTATGCATATCACGCTGCGCCTTGGTCTGACCCGTCCTTAAACGAACGTGACAATGAGATTTGTAAATGAAATAGGAATATAAAAATACGAATTTAATGGAGTTTCCCATCTTCCCATTTAGAATTTCTGGTGCAGCACAGAAATGCCCTTATCCAGATGGTGTGACAAAGGCATTTCCTAACAGACCTGCTAACTTTCTTTGTTGTTACTTTTAAGGTTGGAACCAACATGCAGTACCTCCAGCAGGAAGAGAGGCAAGAACCATTCGTCCGCCAGCTCAGGGGCAAGCTACACTATTCACAGCTCTGTGTAATGTTCAATGTAATTGCATTGCTGGACTTTTTGAAACTTCATGTATTTGCATTGTTTTAAAAATGAACAAATAAAAGGAAATGTATGGTTTAAACATGTCTTTAATGTTTATTTGTTTTAGCTGTTAGTGATAATTCCCTAAGTGTTATTACATTTGTGTTTACATCATTAAGCCTTTATGTATGTGTTATAAATGACCAAAGGTGTCTGACTTTAAAGTACAGCGTCATACGATACAAGGCATTTATGTATGTTTTATAAATGACCAAAGAGATCTGACTTTAAATTAAGTACAGCCTCATGCGATATAGAGTCTTTATGGATGTGTTATGAATGACCGAAGGTGTCTCACTTCAAACTAAGTATTACAGGACAGTACATTAAGTGTCAATAAATAGGTGATTAATGTTCTGCTAATTTATGAAGGTTCTCTCATTATCCACAGGTTACTGTAGGGTGTGAGAGGTATTTAAATTGCTTGATGGACCTGCAAAGCTTGTGTTTGTGTGTGTGTGTCAGAACCAAGAGTAGTCCAACCTGAGACTACCGCACCAGGTATTCCTCTTGTATTCCAGGGCTTGATTACAACCTGTTACAATGGTGCCAACATTTTGTGGCTGGTCTTTCAGCAGGGGAGTGTGTGAATGTGTCAAAGACCTGACTGGGTCCAGCACCACGCAGTATGGCTCGTTTTTAATGTGTGAGTGTTTGTGTACTGAGGAACATGTAACTTGGTAGAAAGACACTTTCAATTTCTTTAGGTTGGGGGCTTTCATCAAGGTAAGTGTTTCTTGGTGTAATGTCGTCCCCAGGCTATTACACACGCAGCACATATAAGCCTGGGATATTTTTGTATTTGTATATATTAGGGATTCCCCATTAGCTGCTGCCTTGCTACTCTTCCTGGGGTCCAAACACATTAAGGCACATAAAACAAAAGTTAAAACAATACATCATATAACATTATTACACCACAACATATCTACAATACCAAAATGTATAATAACACCATACAACAATATTATAATGTACACTACCGGTCAAAAGTTTTAGAACACCTACTCATTCAAGGGTTTTTCTTAATTTTTTTCTACTATTTTCTACATTTTACAATAATAGTGAAGACATCAAAACTATAAAATAACACATATGGAATCATGTAGTAACCAAAAAAGTGTTAAACAAATCAAAATATATTTTATATTTGAGATTCTTCAAATAGCCATCCTTTACCTTGATGACAGCTTTGCACACTCTTGGCATTCTCTCAACCAGCTTCACCTGGAATGCTTTTCCAAAAGTCCCCACATATGTGTTCCCACATATGCTGAGCACTTGTTGGCTGCTTTTCCTTCGCTCTGTGGTCCGACTCATCCCCAACCATCTCAATATGGTTGAGGTCGGGGGATTGTGGAGGCCAGGTCATCTGATGCAGCACTCCATCACTCTCCTTCTTGGTAAAAATAGCCCTTACACAGCCTGGAGGTGTGTTGGGTCATTGTCCTGTTGAAAAACGAATGATAGGCCCACTAAGCCCAAACCAGATGGGATGGCGTATCGCTGCAGAATGCTGTGGTAGCCATGCTGGTTAAGTGTGCCTTGAATTCTAAATAAATCATAGACAGTGTCACCAGCAAAGCACCCCCACACCATAACACCTCCTCCTCCATGCCTTACGGTGGGAAAAACACATGCGGAGATCATCTGTTCACCCACACCGCGTCTCGCAAAGACACGGCAGTTGGAACCAAAAATCTCAGATTTGGACTCCAGACCAAAGGACAAATTTCCACTGGTCTAATGTCCATTGCTCGTGTTTCTTGGCCCAAGCAAGTCTCTTCTTATTATTGGTGTCCTGTAGTGGTTTCTTTGCAGCAATAAGACCATGAAGGCCTGATTCACGCAGTCTCCTCTGAACAGTTGATGTTGAGATGTGTCTGTTACTTGAACTCTGTAAAGCATTTATTTGGGCTGCAATTTCTGAGGCTGGTACCTCTAATGAACTTATCCTCTGCGGCAGAGGTAACTCTGGGTCTTCCATTCCTGTGAGCCAGTTTCATCATAGCGCTTGATGGTTTTTGCGACTGCACTTGAAGAAACTTTCAAAGTTCTTGAAATGTTCTGTATTGACTGACCTTCATGTCTTAAAGTAATGATGGACTGTCATTTCTCTTTGCTTATTTGAGCTGTTCTTGCCATAATATGGACTTGGTCTTTTACCAAATAGGGCTATCTTCTGTATAACCCCCCCACACACACACACACCTTGTCACAACACAACTGATTGGCTCAAACGCATTAAGAAGGAAAGAAATTCCACAAATTAACTTTTAAGAAGGCACACCTGTTAATTGAAATGGTTGAGAGAATGCCAAGAGTGTGCAAAGCTGTCATTTTACATTTTAGTAATTTCAGCAGACGCTCTTATCCAGAACGACTTACAGTTAGTGAGTGCATACATTTTCATACTGTCATCAAGGCAAAGGGTGGCTATTTGAAGAATCTGTTTAAAAAAATGTGTTACTATTTGTTATTTCATAGTTTTGATGTCTTCATTCTACAATGTAGAAAATATTAAAAATAAAGAAAAATCCTTGAATGAGTAGGTGTTCTAAAACTTTTGACCGGTAGTATACGTGTGTGTAGAGTGCGTGTGCTAGCGTGTGTGTCTCTTCACAGTATCAACCATTCAAAGTTGCCCTTAGTGGGAGTGACCATAGAATTACATAGGAGTGACCTTACTGAGTACAGTATTTGTACTCATCACTACTTAACACAGTCAAAAAGTCATAATTATGACTAAACTGTATAAGGCCATAAGTAAACAGGAAAACGCTCATCCAGAGGCAGCGCTCCTAGTGCCTGGGGACATTAATGCAGGGAAACTTAAATCCGTTCTACCTAATTTCTACCAGCATGTTAAATGTGCAACCAGAGGAAAAAAAACTCTAGACCACCTTTACTCCACCCATACAAAGCTCTCCCTCGCCCTCCATTTGGCAAATCTGACCATAACTCTATCCTCCTGATTCCTGCTTATAAGCAAAAACTAAAGCAGGAAGCACCAGTGACTCGGTTAATAAAAAAGTGGTCAGATGATGCAGATGCTAAGCTACAGGACTGTTTTGCTAGCACAGACTAAAATATGTGCCAGGATTCCTCAGATAGCATTGAGGAGTACACCACATCAGTCACTGGCTTCATCAATAAGTGCATCGATGACGTTGTCCTCACAGTGACCGTACGTACATACCCCAACCAGAAGCCATGGATTACAGGCAACATCCGCACTGAGCAAAAGGGTAGAGCTGCCGCTTTCAAGGAGCGGGACTCTAACCCGGACGCTTATAAGAAATCCCGCTATGTCCTCCGACGAACCATCAAACAGGCAAAGAGTCGATACCGGACTAAGATTGAATCGTACTACACCGGCTCTGACACTCGTCGGATGTGGCAGAGCTTGAAAACTATTACAGACTACAAAAGGAAGCACAGCTGCGAGCTGCCCAGTGACACAAGCCTACCAGACGAGCTAAATCACTTCTATGCTCGCTTCGAGGCAAGCAACACTGAAGCATGCATGATAGCACCAGCTGTTTCCGGATGACTATGTGTTCACGCTCTTTGTAGCCAATTTGAGTAAGACTTTTAAGCAGGTCAACATTCACAAGGCCACAGGGCCAGATGGATTACCAGGACGTGTTCTCCGAGCATGTGCTGACCAACTGGCAAGTGTCAACAGATCCACAGATGATGCAATCTCTATTGCACTCCACACTGCCCTTTCCCACTTGGACAAGAGGAACACCTACGTGAGAATGCTGTTCATTGACTACAGCTCAGCGTTCAACACCATAGTGCCCTCAAAGCTCATCACTAAGCTATGGATCCTGGGACTAAACACCTCCCTCTGCAACTGGATCCTGGACATCCTGATGGGCCGCCCCCAGGAGGTAAGGGTAGGTAACAACACATCTGCCACGCTGATCCTCAACACGGGGGCCCCTCAGGGGTGCGTGCTCAGTCCCCTCCTGTACTCCCTGTTCACCCATCTGTTCACCCATGACTGCATGGCCAGGCACGACTCCAACACCATCATTAAGTTTGCTGACGACACAACAGTGGTAGGCCTGATCACCGACAACGATGAGACAGCCTATAGGGAGGAGGTCCGAGACCTGGCCGTGTGGTGCCAGGATAACAACCTCTCCCTCAACGTGACCAAGACAAAGGAGATAATTGTGGACTACAGGAAAAAAAAGAGGACTGAGCACGCCCCCATTCTCATCGAGGGGGCTGTAGTGGAACAGGTTGAGAGCTTCAAGTTCCTTAGTGTGCACATCACCAACGAACTATCATGGTCCTAACACACCAAGACAGTCATGAAGAGGGCACGACAAAGCCTATTTCCCCTCAGGAGACTGAAAAGATTTGGCATGAATCCTCAGATCCTCAAAATGTTCTACAGCTGCACCATCGAGAGCATCCTGACTGGTTGCATCACCGCCTGGTATGGCAACTGCTCGGCCTCCGACCGCAAGGCACTACAGAGCTTAGTGCGTACGACCCAGTACATCACTGTGGCCAAGCTTCCTGCCATCCAGGACCTCTATACCAGGCTGTGTCAGAGGAAGGCCCTCAAAATTGTAAAAGACTCCAGCCACCCTAGTCATAGACTGTTCTCTCTGCTACTGCACGGCAAGCGGTACCAGAGCGCCAAGTCTAGGTCCAAAAGGCTTCTCAACAGCTTCTACCCCCAAGCAATAAGACTCCTGAACATCTAATCATTGCTACCATGACTATTTGCACTGCCCCCCACCCCCACCCCCCTCTTTTACGCTGTTGCTACTCTGTTTATAATTTATGCATAGTCACTTTAACTCTACCCACATGTACATATTACCTCAATTACCTCGACTAGACGGTACCCCCGCACATTGACTCTGCTCCGGTACCCCCCTGTATATAGCCTCCCTACTGTTATTTGATTTTACTGCTGCTCTTAGTTATTTGCTTTTATTTTGTTTTACTTAACACTTTTTTTTTATGTAAAAAAATGCATTGTTGGTCAAGGGCTTGTAAGTAAGCATTTGACTGTAATGTCTACACCTGTTGTATTCGGTGTATGTGGCAAATACAATTTGATTTGATTTGATAAACCTTGCCCATTTCGACAATTTATCTGATTTTAAACCTAACCTCAAGTTTGATGCGTTGGTCGACCAGACCTTCCTCGCACATTACATCACTTTAGAGCGTATACCATCCTTCAGCACAACATGTCAACCTTTATAAAGCGCGTTTATATCATATTCGACAGTGGGTTATGTCACATTTTACATTGGTGATTGTCACATAGTTATGCCACATTTATGAACCCTTTATAATGCATTACATACGGTTATAGATGCTTTGTAACACATTTATGTAGTGCTTCTGCATTATTAAGGCTTTAGGAAGCCGTTATAAACTGAATGGGTCAGGGATTAATTATTTATTTATGTGAACTATACACAATAATTCCATGTTCTCTTATCGTAAAGGATTTTGTAATAGTAAAATTGGTATGTAAAGAAAAATAAAATAAAAAGAGGTGGGCCTTCTTTAACACTAGAACCGCTTAGCAGTCATTTTGACTGCTCATGAATTTAAAAAATGTATTACTCTGCCATTTTTTAAGTTATGTCCACCTCCATCCTTTAAGTTATGCCCACCTCCTAAATAAGTCTATATAACACACTGCCTTTGTTAGAATCTTAATATAACAGACAGAACTAGAGTTATAACCAGTTTTAGGAGGCTTGGTTTTCCCCGTTGCCCCTCCTCCTGAAAGTAGGGCCTACTCCTTTTCCAGACAGTTGAAGGTGCCGTGCCCAGTTGATAATTTGAACCTAAACTTTACATAAACTATTTTCACACATTTAACAACAGATTAAATTAATTAATGAAAGTATGGTGGGGGAAAAAGGGGGGAGAATTAGTTGTTGAGTGAGGGGAATTGAGCGATGCATAATTGTGTAATCACCAATTGTGAATGAAGAACATGGCGGGCCATTCTATTGTATTGGTATTTACATTTACATTTAAGTCATTTAGCAGATGCTCTTATCCAGAGCGACTTACAAATTGGTGCATTCAACTTAGGATAGCCAGTGGGACAACCACATCTTGATCACAGCAAGTACACTTCTTCAAACAAGCAGCTGTGAGCAGTCAGTGCAATCAGGGACAACTACATCTCGATCACAATAAGTACATTTCTTTAAACAAGTCAGTGCTAGCAGGTGAAATAAGTCAGGTGTTAGTTTAGACAAAAGACAGTGGTAGTAAAGGGGGGGTAGAAGGATTACTATTCCAGGTATTTCTTAAAGAGGTAGGGTTTCAAGTGACTCCGCTGTCCTGGCGTCGTGGAGGAGCCAGAGCAGCGAATAGCTTTGACTGGGCTGAGCGGGAACTGTGCTTCCGTAGAGATAGGGGGGCTAGCAGGCCAGAGGTGGATGAACGTAGTGCCCTCGTTTGGGTGTAGGGTCTGATCAGAGCCTGAAGGTAAGGAGGTGCCGTTCTCCTCACAGCTCCGTAGGTAAGCACCATGGTTTTGTAGTAGATGCAAGCTTCAACTGGAAGCCAGTGGAGTGTGCAGAGGAGCGGGGTGACGTGAGAGAACTTGGGAAGGTTGAACACCAGACGGGCTGCAGCGTTCTGGATAAGTTGCAGTGGTTTAATGGCACAGGCAGGGAGCCCAGCCAACAGCGAGTTGCAGTAATCCAGACGGGAGATGACAAGTGCCTAGATTAGGACCTGTGCCACTTTCTGTGTAAGGTAGGGTCGTACTCTGCGAATGTTGTAGAGCATGAACCTGCAGAGAACGACAGGGTGTTGTCCAGGGTCACGCCAAGGTTCTTTGCACTCTGGGAGGAGGACACAATGTAGTTGTCAACCGTGATGGCGAGATCATGGAGCGGGCAGTCCTTCCCCGGGAGGAAGAGCAGCTCCGTCTTGACAAGGTTCAGCTTGAGGTGGTGATCTGACATCCACACTGATATGTCTGCCAGACATGCAGAGATGCGATTCGCCACCTGGTTATCAGAAGGGGGAAAGGAGAAAATTAATTGTGTGTAGTCTGCGTAGCAATGATAGGAGAGACCATGTGAGGATATGACAGAGCCAAGTGACATATTCTAATGATAATCTCAAAATGGTATGTACCCTATATCAGTCCACCAAATCCAAGCAGTCTTATCAGTCAGTGAGAGCGTGCGTAATTTACAATGGCAAGAAGACCAAGACGAATGGATACACATACTGCATTAGTGCTGCTACAAGATCTAAATGAAAGCGACTCAGATGGTAGGGAATAAATGAATCTTGACATCTCTGATTATTCGTCTGATTCTGAGCGTGAACCTACACCTCTGAGGAAAAAAGTGCAAAAAAGCCAGAACGATTCGCACTGAGCAGGTGCCCGTGCCACCACCAAATGAAACATGAGACAGGAGAGAGGAAGGGACAGCACCGTTTTGATAGAACAAGCCGGTAACAATGCTGCGGGCCGATTATCAGCACAAAATGTAATCACTGAAAGAGTAGGCCCTACAGCTCAAGCAAAAAACATCAGCAACGCACTCACCAGCATTCATTTCAATCCTGTATGTCCGTGGAGCATTCGGTGGAAAGAGAGTGTAGGTTATATGGAGAGCTTTGGGTCAGACGTATGGAATACCTTAAATTAGGAGAAAACATGTCACGGTATCGCTTCAGCGAGATCATGCTTTACCTACGTTTTGAAAGATAACACGAAGCCTGGAAACAGACAAATTCGTTATGGTATCCGACGTATAAATAATTGACTATTTTTTTACTGCTGTCATATCGACACTTATATTCGTTATAATGCCATTCTTGCTTTTGTGCAGACTTTCACTATTTATTAAGCACTTGCCGCTTATAATGATGTTTAGGCTACCAATGTTTTCATCGCATCTTGACAGCATCATGCTGACAGTGGAGTATTAAATATTTTTTGTCGTTATAAAAATAAGCTTTTACTGTGTTCCAACACATGCTTTCTTGTATTTCATAGTTGTAACAAAGGCACTCGACAAATAAAATTGTTTGAACACTTGAATATTTCGTGTTTTTTGTGTTTTTACATATAGCCTACAGTAACAAACTAATGAAAATGCTATTGCGTTATTTGAAACGTAGTTTTTTTCGTATTCATATTTTACCTAAGACATTCATAAACACAACCAAATGATAATTTTTGTGATAACATACTGTATATGAAATGTATTAATTACACTCAGAATGTTGCAGTCAGAATGACTGCTCATTGGCTTGAAGGGGAGTCCCTCGAGGCCCAGCAGTTCTAGTGTTAAAACCAACTTCCTTTGGACTTATTTTTTTACTATCTGTTTTTTCCATGTATGAATCTGTTATTCAATGAGTTTCTATGGGCTAATAGCGGTAAGGCCAAATTCAATGTTTCATCAAATAATTTTTGGCATATATTTTTTGATACCTAAAGGGGTCCTAAAATTCCAAATCAAACAGCTAAATGATCCTTGGTATGAGCATCTTAAAACAATTCCATATGTTAGCTTAGTAGAACACCACCCCAACCGGCTTAGACTAGGGATATATCAGTGAAGACCACTTCTTCCAGGGCAATAGGAGACACCATATTGCTCTCTATACTCAGCCAGGGGGCAGAAGAATCATGTCTAAACCAATTTAGGTTGGGACGAAATGCTAGTGCCTGGAAATACAATTAAAAGTTTGGTACGGATAGTCTTCCTACATCTTTCCCTCTTCGTAAGTTTGTTAATTTTATCCGGGATGTAGATTACCTTGCCATCTACATTTTTAAACCGCACTATGGATTTTATGCCAATAGCCAGAAGGGGGAGACAAGGGAAGCATTGAACTACAGACATGCCGCCGCGGCAATAAAGTATATTTTAACAATAGCTATTCTGCCGGTTAAAGCAACTGGGATTTTGGTCAATCTACTGAGGATGGATTGCATTGATTTGAGCATTCTGTTAAGTTTCTGGCAATGATTTTATCTAAGGAAGGAAATATACCTATTACTAAATATTTAAAATGGGAAATGATTGGGATTCCATAAATACACATGGGAGTCCATCGGGGTCTTGAGAGACAGTAGGGCAGATTTATTTTATAACTTGAGATGGAGCGGAATTTGTCTATGATCTTTAAAGTGTTTGGGAGGGATTGAGATACATTGTCTAGATAAAGTAAGATATCATTGGCGTATAATGAGATGACGTGATCCGTAGAAATTAGAGATATTGGTGTAATTTATTTCGATTGTCAAATTGCCTGGGCCAGGGGCTCCATAGACAATCAAAATAGCAGAGGTGAGATTGGATTACCTTGCCTGCTACTTCTAGTTATTCTGAACGGAACATAACATGTATTCCCTCTTACTACTATGGCTGAGGGATTGGCATATAGTATTTTAATCATATTAATGAAATTGGAGCCAAGTCCCATATGTTCCTAAACCAACCAAAGATATGACCATTCTAGTCTATCAAAAGTTTGTTCTGCATCAAGAGATAGAACTACAAACGTTGTCCCTGCTACCACAACTGTTTATCTACAACTAGCAAGCAGCCGACTACTTTTGTCACGACTTCCGCCTAGGCTGCCCCCCCCTCCTGGTTCGGGCAGGCTTCGGGGTTCGTCGTCACCGGAGTACTAGCTACTGCTGATCCCATTCTCATCACTCCACTTGTCATGTCTTGTCATTCACACACACCTGGTGCTCATTCCCCTAATTAGTATGTGTATAAGTGTTCCCTCTGTTCCCCTTGTCTTTGTGAGTGATTGTTTTGTTGTGAGAGTGTGTAGCTCGGTTGAGCTACATTTCACTGTGTTATTGCCAAGGTGGATGTTTTCCCTTGTACAGTTTCGTTTGACGCTTGGGGCGTTTGATTTATGCTAACGGATTAAACTCTGGACATCGGTATTTTACCTCCTGCGCCTGACTCCTTCTTTCACACCTCGTCACAACTTTGCTGTTTACATTCTAGCTCTCTCATACACACTCATGCGCGCTGCCTCATGCCCAAGTGATCTCTCTTGCATTTATGCGCTCTCCCACTCTCTATATAAACAACACAAGAAGCGGGGGGAAGCCTGGGGTCATGGACGACTCGCTGATTACCACTTAGGGGTTCAACAAGGGTTCTTCTAAGATCCTCAAAGTTCTTCGAAGAACCTTAGGGTTCCTGGCACTGAAAATTGCCCCGAAAAAGTTCTTCCAAGAACCCCATAGGAGGTGGGCTTCATCGAGGAATCTCATTAGTTGGTGGGGGTTCTTGCAGGAACCTAACTGCCCAACTGAAACATTTGGATTTGAATTTGAAAGGACAGCAGGTGCAGGCACTTAACTGACAAATGTAAAGATCTCCTCAATTTAAAGGTAAGGTTTGTCCCTTGTATGATCTAAATTGATATTGTTTTATGATGATACTATCTATCTTTTAATATTTCTGCAAATCTTTCTAAAACAGAAAATTGATACAATTCAATGGATATCAATCAACAAAGAATTAAGAATATGTATGCTACAAGAATATGTTGAAGGCTAGCTGTATTGGGTGCAGATGACTGAACTGTAGGTTTACAGACGAGGAGGCATACAAAGGTATGTCAATTGGTATTGGTATGTTATGCAGATCACATGTACCATCCTCCTCCCTTATCTCTTTAATGAAAAAGGCCTCTACATTTTGGACAAGGTACAGTGCCTTGCAAAAGTATTCATCCCCCTTGGCGTTTTTCCTATTTTGTTGCGTTACAACCTGTAATTTAAATTGATTTTTATTTGGATTTCATGTAATGGACATACACAAAATAGTCCAAATTGGTGAAGTAAAATAAAAATAAAAACTTGTTTCAAGAAATTCTAAAAAATAAATAACGGAAAAGTGGTGCATGCATATGTATTCACCCCCTTTGCTATGAAGCACCTAAATAACACCTGGCCCAACCAATTACATTCAGAAGTCACATAATTAGCTAAATAAAATCCACCTGTGTGCAATCTAAGTGTCACATGATCTCAGTATATATACATCTGTTCTGAAAGGCCCCAGAGTCTGCAACACCACTCAGCAATGAGCTCTCCAAACAGGT
The DNA here is from genome assembly GCF_020615455.1 of Coregonus clupeaformis. NCBI lineage: Eukaryota > Metazoa > Chordata > Actinopteri > Salmoniformes > Salmonidae > Coregonus > Coregonus clupeaformis. The sequence goes on along the minus strand of NC_059204.1, from coordinate 20,107,697 downwards.
CAGGGACAAAGTTGTGGAGAAGTACAGTTCAGGGTTGGGTTATAAAAAAATATCAGAAACTTTTAACATCCCACGGAGCACCAATAAATCCATTATAAAAAAAATTGAAAGAATATGGCACCACAACAAACCTACCAAGAGAGTGCCGCCCACCAAAACTCACGGACCAGGCAAGGAGGGCATTAATCAGAGAGGCAACAAAGAGACCAAAGATAACCCTGAAGGAGCTGCAAACTCCACAGCGGAGATTGGAGGATCTGTCCATAGGACCACTTTAAGCCGAACACTCCACAGAGCTGGGCTTTACGGAAGAGTGGCCAGAAAAAAGCCATTGCTTAAAGAAAAAAATAAGCAAATACGTTTGGTGTTCGCCAAAAGTTATGCACGCTCAAGTTTTCAGTTTTTTTTGTCTTATTTGTTGTTTGTTTCACAAGAAAATATATTTTGCATCTTCAAAGTGGTAGGCATGTTGTGTAAATCAAATGATACAAACCCCCCAAAAATCTATTTTAATTCCAGGTTGTAAGGCAACAAAATAGGAAAAATGCCAAGTGGGGTGAATACTTTCGCAAGCCACTCTATGTGTATGTAAACCATTATCAAAATAGTATTTTTCATTCACATTTACTACAAAAAAAAAAGGTATGAATACTGTCGTGTGCATGTTTTGTTAATCATCTGTATAATTACTATTTTTGGGATTCACAGACTTCACCTCTGATGAATATCAGGAAACCTGTTCGATCACCATGCACTGCAAAATCATTCTGGCTAAGGATACGGAGAACATCAACACATTAACATCAACATGTCAGATGATATACCCATTGGACTTGGGGCTCTGCTGGGAGTTTACCACATATTTAGATTTTTATTCTGCTTTGCCACTAAAATCCTAATAAACTTGTGTTATTGTTGTTATTGTTAAGCGTATTACTAATAATAATAATAATAGGGGAGGGGGTGGTAGTTCAAAAATTAACCCCAAAAGGTTCTTCAAAAGGTTATTCGAGGATCCATTAAAAGGGGTTCTTTGAAGAACCCTTTTAAAGAGTTCTTCAAAGAACTTATAGGGGTTCCCCCACAGTTTCAATTTGAAGAACCCCTAAAGGATCCTCCAGGAACCTTTACTTTTTAGAGTGTGGCAGGTGTTTGTGTGTGGAGAATGCAAACTGAGGGAGAGGTTGTGTTCTGTTCACAGCAAGTGACATGATGCCATACTAATGTCATGCCAGTAAGTGTCTGGCAATGGACACTCTTTGGGCATAACACTAGTATGTCATCATGCCAAACGCTTTGAGAATCCTAGCGCCCAGGGTCGAACCCAGTGTACTGCGAATGGGGATCAGGGAAAGTGCCACTGATTCTCCAAACACAGCAACTGGGGATGACAACTCGGTTCCCTGCACCAAGGGCACCATGCTGCCACATCACAAACTGTGTGTGGGCAGCATGCCGGTACTCCCGGGCGTCATCTCCAGGCTCTGCTGCATCAGCCACTGCCAACACGTCAACCCTATACCGCCTGTGCAAATGTACATATCCGTTGTCGAGGCAGTAATGGGCAGAATGTGGCAGCTGGCTTGCACAGAGATCTGGTCCCTGACCGCAACACTTCCTCTCTCTGTCTGTAGGCATCTCCCTGCAGTTGCCACAGGTGCACCAAGGTGGTGGCTCACCATTCCGCCACCGGTAAATCTCTAGGACATCAATAACCAACCCTGGCTCTCGCTGAAACATCAGCCTCACCACCTCCCTGTTGTCTGTATCATCCAGCTCCCTGATGAGGAATTCCTGAATGAACAGATGCACACATAGCCTATTATCAGTAAGGCAGAATGTGATATTTCTCTCCACACCCAACTGAAGGTATTTCTCATATGTATGGTCAAGGTCTACGATTCATTCAAAGCCAATTCAAACACTACTTTCTATTGCAAATTGATTAAACTAGATCATGTTTCTATTGAATGTAGTATGTGTGGAGAAAAACCAAAAACCAAAATATATTCAGCCACCAATTATTCTGTTCATACATGAACTATTCAACTATTCAAGAAAAAATACTTAATTTTTGTTAAACATATAGGCATTTTCAACATAATACAAACCTGTGTGGCAGCAATTCTATCACGTCGGAGAGCAAAAAGCCTCTCCTCATCCTAATTTCTGTCTCTCTGCTGCCTGCCTCTGCCTGTCCATCCTCTGTCTCTGGCTCTCCCTCTAGCCCTGCCTCTTGCCCTGCTAGTCGGACTGCCATCATCAACATTGTCCAACGCAACCTGCGCATACAATGAATGACGTTAGCTAGATGTTGGATGTCCTGCTATGTGAAATACTTTCTTACATACATTGGCTATTACAAAACAATTTCACAAGTTTGAAACTATTGCAGCTAGCTGTAGCTGCAATTGTGTCAAACTAGCTTTGGTTTAGCAAACGTTAGCAAGACTAGCAAGGGAACCGACAGAACACATCACGGAAACAAATTGCACGTTGCCATATGGTATTACAATACAAATACTTTTTGGAGTTTAACGTTATATTTCACCTCATCACTCGACATTCTGTGTGTCCAGTGGTTAGCTAGTAGACTGCTGATGTAGCTGTATGAAATGGCTGGCTAGCTAGCTAGCTATACCTATGTAAACAAATCCACATGTTTTAGAATGAAAGGGAGAGAGAATGCAAAGGGGGAGTGACTCTAGGCTTGTTGAGAAAGGGAGCGGGGGTGGGGAGGGGGGAGAGTTGTTTGAAAATAGCTTAACTGTTGTTGTAATACGCCAAGCTTCCACGACATGGGAGAAAAATAGGGATATCTCCTTTAACCTCTAGGGATCCACTAGTACATGTTATTTCCTCCTCCTTTGGGCCTACACCAATTAAGAAATACTCTATCTCAACTGATTGATAAATCAGTCTTCCGATCTACTGTAAATCCACGAGGCGCCCAATACTAAAGAGAACGTATATTATTGAGCCAGTAATACAGGATACACATAATGAATGGCTTCAATAATAGCACTGGATATGTGTAAGGAAATAGATAAATACATGTAATCCAATCCAGAAGACCCACTGCTTGGGCCGTAATAGAGCAGAATGAAATGTGATATTGATGCTATGTTAATTTACAATTTCATTGCCCATGCATAAGTATGTAATCAGATTATATTCAGGGCAAACAAAACCAGTAATTCACAATGCAATAGTATGCACTGTACACCCGGCAAGCACATTACAAGGGGCATTAATAAAAGACGATATCTTTCTTTTTTACAACTCAATTAAACTAAACAAGAATGATGGCAGTGTGCATGATTAACTTCTTAATCCCTACAATACTATAAAATGCTCTGTTAGACAGCTAATTAAAATGGCATGCAATGCCCCAGCTAGTGCTTGTTGATAATCCACCCCAATGAAATAGGTATTTAGTTACTGTGCAATATCTCTCTAATGCAGGGCTCTCCAACCCTCTTCCTGGACAGCTACCACACCTTGACTCTAATAATTACCTGGTTTATAAGCTGAATCAGGTTAGTTACAACTGGGGTTGGATTGAAAACCTACAGGAGGGTATCTCTCCGAGAACAGGGTTGGAGAGCCTTGCGCTAATGCCTAAATAAATCTACTAAACTCTAATCCTGTTTTGTGAAGTACAATCTTCAAAACTGAACAAAGATGTCAAGTAATATCATTGCAGACAACTACAAAGTGTAATTTAAAGCTCTGTGCATTTCAGAGGTACTTAGTGCTTTTTCGTAAACATATGTTCTCATGTTTATTAAATGTTGCCGTTATAGAAAGTGTTGCATATATTTTTTGCCCCAGCACGTTTTACTCCTAATTGTCTAATGCAATTACCCATGACTTACTTCACGAGAGAGAGTAATAATATTTTTTATTAATTGTCTTGCTTCCTCTGGAGGAATTAGCAGTGTATGGTGTTCTATATAATTACCGGAGTCAAGGCAGAAAATAAAACATCAAATGTTAATGATACACTTTCAGGACCACTTATGAAGAGGTTAATGAATAATTACTAACTTTCATCAAAAGAAAATGTAAATAAGTCCGGATCCCATATTCAACCTGGACTCAGGGGTAGACTTAACATAGTAAACAAAAGTCTGGGATACTAAAATAGTATGATATGTAACGTTTGGTATGGTATGTATTAATTTATAGATGTCCATCATCCATTTCATATGATATGTTACGAATTGCAATTCGTACAATATGTTACACATTTGCAATATATATGATATGTTACAAATTAAAATTTGTTGTAGCTTATGTTGGCTAGATGGCTAACGCTAGCTAGGTTGCTAATGTTAGCTATGCTAGGGGTTAAGGTTTGGGTTAAGGTTAAAGGGTTAGGGGAAGGGTTAGCTTACATTAAAAGTAGTTGCAAAATAGCTAAAAAGTAGTAAATAGTTGCAAAGTTTGCTAAAATGCTAAAGCTGTCTATTATGAGATTCAAACACCCAACCTTTGGGTTGCTAGATGTTCACATTATACACCCACCCATCCACCCAAATAAACATGTCAGTATAACTTATATATTTTCAACGAAAGCCACGAAACTAGCGTATGAGTTGAGTCATTCAACATTACATAAGCTGTTATTTTAAATAGAGCCTAAATAAAATAGCAAAATAGCCTACTAAATAGGCCAAGCCTAAACTTATAAATTAAATACATAAACTAGCACATTTAATAAATAAAACATATACAGTGGGGAAAAAAAGTATTTAGTCAGCCACCAATTGTGCAAGTTCTCCCACTTAAAAAGATGAGAGAGGCCTGTAATTTTCATCATAGGTACACGTCAACTATGACAGACAAATTGAGGAAAAAAAATCCAGAAAATCCCATTGTAGGATTTTTTATGAATTTATTTGCAAATTATGGTGGAAAATAAGTATTTGGTCACCTACAAACAAGCAAGATTTCTGGCTCTCACAGACCTGTAACTTCTTCTTTAAGAGGCTCCTCTGTCCTCCACTCGTTACCTGTATTAATGGCACCTGTTTGAACTTGTTATCAGTATAAAAGACACCTGTCCACAACCTCAAACAGTCACACTCCAAACTTCACAATGGCCAAGACCAAAGAGCTGTCAAAGGACACCAAAAACAAAATTGTAGACCTGCACCAGGCTGGGAAGACTGAATCTGCAATAGGTAAGCAGCTTGGTTTGAAGAAATCAACTGTGGGAGCAATTATTAGGAAATGGAAGACATACAAGACCACTGATAATCTCCCTCGATCTGGGGCTCCACGCAAGATCTCACCCCGTGGGGTCAAAATGATCACAAGAACGGTGAGCAAAAATCCCAGAACCACACGGGGGGACCTAGTGAATGACCTGCAGAGAGCTGGGACCAAAGTAACAAAGCCAACCATCAGTAACACACTACGCCGCCAGGGACTCAAATCCTGCAGTGCGAGACGTGTCCCCCCTGCTTAAGCCAGTACATGTCCAGGCCCGTCTGAAGTGCATTTGGATGATCCAGAAGAGGATTGGGAGAATGTCATATGGTCAGATGAAACCAAAATATAACTTTTTGGTAAAAACTCAACTCGTCATGTTTGGAGGACAAAGAATGCTGAGTTGCATCCAAAGAACACCATACCTACTGTGAAGCATGGGGTTGGAAACATCATGCTTTGGGGCTGTTTTTTCTGCAAAGGGACCAGGACGACTGATCCGTGTAAAGGAAAGAATGAATGGGGCCATGTATCGTGAGATTTTGAGTGAAACCCTCCTTCCATCAGCAAGGGCATTGAAGATGAAACGTGGCTGGGTCTTTCAGCATGACAATGATCCCAAACACACCGCCCGGGCAACGAAGGAGTGGCTTCGTAAGAAGCATTTCAAGGTCCTGGAGTGGCCTAGCCAGTCTCCAGATCTCAACCCCATAGAAAATCTTTGGAGGGAGTTGAAAGTCTGTGTTGCCCAGCGACAGCCCCAAAACATCACTGCTCTAGAGGAGATCTGCATGGAGGAATGGGCCAAAATACCAGCAACAGTGTGTGAAAACCTTGTGAAGACTTACAGAAAACGTTTGACCTGTGTCATTGCCAACAAAGGGTATACAACAAAGTATTGAGAAACTTTTGTTATTGACCAAATACTTATTTTCCACCATCATATGCCAATAAATTCATTAAAAATCCTACAATGTGATTTTCTGGAATTTTTTTTCTCATTTTGTCTGTCATAGTTGACGTGTACCTATGATGAAAATTACAGGCCTCTCTCATCTTTTTAAGTGGGAGAACTTGCACAATTGGTGGCTGACTAAATACTTTTTTTCCCCACTGTAAATTAAATAGCTGCACCAACCTTTTATCCCTCCATTTCCACAATGTGCTTAAATGAGGCCCATACAGACGATTTGCCTGTTGGTTTTTCCTCCTTGTACTCTCTTTCATTCAGTTTCTTCTTTACATCAGCAAAGAATGACTCCATGTTTCAGAAACTCACTTTATAAGGCCTAGAGTATCACTCTTTTCCACTGCATCCTCCTCCTCTCCCACAACAAGTAGGCCTAGCCTATTTTAGCCCGCGTCACGTGCAGTGTGCAGTGGCTCGTTCTCATAAAGTGAATTTGCCGTTTTATCATAAAATGACATTTTGACACATTTGGTTTGATGAAAGGGAACTTCCTGAAAATCATTTAAGAGAATAACATGCAAATGTGTGAAATTTGCATTTATGTTGTTAAGGAACTAAACTCTTCAAATATTAGAAACCAGTCGGTATTTCACATATTTTCACACAGACCCGAGGTCACTGACCCGGGATCTGAGGGTCAACAAATAATTTTGGACCCGATCCCACCCGGACCCGTGAAAACCTGCTTTGGGAAGGCCTTCTAGACCTTCCCAAAGCAGGTGACAGCAATGGAGCTTCTTACCTTCATCTACCAAAATTAGCTGAGTTGTACCCAAATATTTGGGTAGCTCTGAGTATAGCCTGTACTCTCCCAGTGACAATGGCATCAGCAGAGCAGAGCTTCTCTAAGCTCAAACTGATAAAGACTTTCCTGGGGTCCTCCATGGCACAAGAACGCCTGAGTGGACTGGCAATCACCAGCATCAACTATCTCAGAGATCTATGGACAGTTCCTTGGACTTCATGGTATAGTTTCTGCTCTGACATGCACTGTCAACTCTGGGACCTTATATAGACACGTGTGTTTCTTTCTAAATCATGTCCAAACAATTTAATTGGCCACCTTCTGTTTTAATGACAAGGCCTATAAGCACATCTGTCATAAAGTGAAACATATACTTGAAAAAGGTTTTTATTTCATTTAGAGCTTGTAGCGCCACAACCAGGGGGAGAATGGGCCAGCCAAGAAAAGAAAAGACCCTTCAAAGTGGAAAGGAGAGGTTCGGAAGAGAAGGAGGATGGAGGGTAAATCATACCTTGGCAGGAAAAAGGTGATTTGAGTTGACTATGGCAATTGATATCTGCACTGTTTGATTATTTATAATTTACATGATTCTTAGCTGAATACCTAACTTGATGTTTAATTTCATGCTGAAATGTGACTGTTTTTTAAATTTGTATTTAACCTTTATTTTATCAGGGAGTCATACTGAGACCAAGGTCTCTTTTACAGATGAGCCCTGAATTATAGAAATTACAGAATATACACACATCAAAATATAAATACAAAATGCAAGCAGAAAGAAAAACACGGTCATAAAAAACACATTAATCAGTAACAAGGTCCTCAATCAGCAAGATGGTGCTGGCAGGCTTTAAATAATAAATGAATATCAAATATTTTGCACTAAGTTGTTGTTCTTTTTGTTTGTCACACTTTACCATAAGGTGTAAAAAGTCGTTTGAGTCGTTTCTTAAGAGGGCTACTTTTACTTGAGTAAATTACAATCTAAGTAATAGTACTTTTACTTAAGTGCAGATTTTCAGTACTCTACCCACCTCTGATCACAAGATTATAGGCCCTTTCCCCTCACTGCAGCGCTGGATAGAACTTTGTGGAATTCAGCAAAAATAAATAAATAAATAACGTTCTGTCACAGTGAACATACAATATTCAGGAAGCCCAATCGATTGTGAGATACGCCATATACATTTTATGTGCTCAGTTTGGGTCACGGGTTCACAATTGTACCTTTTCTGCCAAGCAAGAGAGAAACGGCAGCCTGTGGGTTTACTACACGTGCAACAACACATGCACGAGGGAACTCCTCATAAACACAACACTGTAACTGGCAGTTTTCAAAATACATCAGACTTTACCACATCACCCAACACAAAACGCCATTTACTATAGGCCTATTGTCAAATGCCATTTATCTTATTCAATGCCTTTCTCTGTAGCCTAAACCAAGCGACACAACAACACACATAACTTTAGCACTCAAGACATGTATACTAAAGCAAACATTTCACCCACCTTTTAGATAAGAAAATATCTGCATACCTTTCTGTCATCCATCCAAATCAAATAATTCCATGTGTCCGCATGGCTTTTGTCTTCATAAACTTTAACTCATGTAGCCTATTATGGGGTAGCATCTGAATTATTCATGTAGCCTATTATGGGGTACATCTGAATGATTCAGAGGAGAACTGGGTGAAAGTGTTGTGGTCAGATGAGACCAAAATCGAGCTCTTTGGCATCAACTCAACTCGCCGTGTTTGGAGGAGGAATGCTGCCTATGACCCCAAGAACACCATCCCCACCGTCAAACATGGAGGTGGAAACATTATGCTTTGGGGGTGTTTTTCTACTAAGGGGACAGGACAACTTCACTGCATCAAAGGGACGATGGACGGGGCAATGTACCGTCAAATATTTTTTTTTGCTAAACCGCTTATCAAAAAGCTGATAAAAGTAGTATTTCCACTGAAATGTCAAACATGCTAATTGCTAACCCGTTAGCTAACATTTTTACGACACATTTACATTTACGTCATTTAGCAGACGCTCTTATCCAGAGCGACTTACATTATTATTATTTTTTTCATACCCCCTGTGGGAATCGAACCCACAACCCTGGCGTTGCAAACGCCATGCTCTATCAACTGAGCTACATCCCTGCCGGCCATTCCCTCCCCTACCCTGGACGACGCTGGGCCAATTGCGCGCCGCCCCATGGGTCTCCCGGTCACGGCCGGCTACGACAGAGCCTGGATTCGAACCAGGATCTCTAGTGGCACAGCTAGCACTGCGATGCAGTGCCTTAGACCATTGCGCCACTCAGGAGATGGCTTGATCACTTTGATGGCTTGATCACAAGATAACACTATTGAAGGTAATATATTTCTTAAACGCTGTTGAATATGCCGATAATAAAGGGGTTCCACGCTAGCCCATACATTAAGTCTTTGTAACAATTAGATATTTTATTGCTTTAAACTAGTAGTTAGCTCATCTTGATCAAGTGTTGTTCCTTCTCCCTTTCTAGAAGCAATCAGTTACAAGGCAAAAATACAGATTGAGGCCTTCAATCAAACTGAGGACAGAGAAATATGTGTGCACCAGACAGGTCAAGGCTTATTGCATGCATGGCTTTGAGATGTAAGTTACACTCCAAATAATGCTGGGTTGTTTGGATCAGGAGATCCCAATTTTCCCTTCCAGCATTGGGGAACATCCTGCTCCCCCCCGCGCACGCGTCACGTCTATTTCTATGGGGGACCCCCGCCACGTCTATTTCACTCGGAGACCCCCGAGCCCCACAGTTTGGGAAGCACCGGTTTGGATGACCCAATTGCTGGGTTGCACGTAATGGGTCAATAGTTGTGTTGTTTTCTGTAAAAACAGCAAGGTTGGGTTGTTGGTGCCTGGTTATTAAGGTTGGGTTCTGGATATTTGATCCAGCCAGTGGGTTAATTCTCCCGCCACCAGCGTGTGAAGTCCACCAGAACGTAAGCAAGTGTTCGCAACTTGCAAGTCTTCTAGTTCTAGTTTTACCTTAGCTAACTAAGTCTGACACTTCTTCTGGACTGTCTCGGACTCTGTTTCACTCGTTAGCTAACGGTAGCTAAATTAGCTGGCTAGCTAAGTTACCATAGCTATATTTTAATTATTCTCCTCCTATTTGGCAGGCTTATCTCATGCTTGCATGGTGATTGATTAAGTTAGATAATGTTACTGCACAGGTTTTCAATGGATTCTGACAGTGTCCGCTTTAGTCGGACTTGTGAAGTTGAGGCGGATGGATGCAAATTCTGTTAGCCAGCTAACATTAGAGTTTAACTTAAATTTGATGTAGGCAAGTTAGTAGTAAATTTGATGTAGGCAAGTGAATTTCCTGCAATTCTACACATTTTGCCATGACTTATGCCATGATATCTGAGTGAGAGTGACTAACAAAATCAATGGGGGCCTCCTGGAGGTCAAGGCCCCTGGGCACATGCCCTGCGTGACCGGTCAGTATTCTGCCATGATTACTACAAGTTTAGATAGCTGGCTAGACTAATTTACCAATTAAATAATTGTTAGCTGACATGGCTAATTGAGTGACTGTCAGTGACTGACATAAAATGAGAAAAACTGCTGATGCACAACCAATTGTCGAACGTGCACCTTCTGTATTCTACTATTCTAACTCTCAACAGTAAGTCGAGACCCGACTGAGTTCCTGGGGCCCTAAGCGACCGCTTATGTCGCTTATGCCTGGAGCCGGCCCTCTTACTGCCGCCCCTATTCATTTTGTTCTTTCCTCACTCCCTTGCCATTTGACCTGGCTTATCAACCCTTCCCTCCTCAAAGTATGTAATTTAGAAATGTGGGTGATAATATCCCTTAAAATCTCATCCCTACCTGTCACGTTCGTTGTATAAAGGATCGGATCAAGGTGCAGCGTGGTATGCGTACATAGTCGTTTATTATTATAAACACCGACAAAATAACAAAATCCAACAGAACGTGAAGTTCAAGAGGCTAAACATCCAACAAGCCAAACAGAAACAAGATCCCACAACTAAAGGTAGGCAAAATGGCTGCCTAAGTATGATCCCCAATCAGAGACAAAGATTGACAGCTGCATCTGATTGGGAACCACACCCGGCCAACATAGAATAAACTAGATTCTATCCAAATCACACCCTAACCTAACCAAAAAGAGAATACAGGTGATTTCTAAGGTCAGGGCGTGACAGTACCCTCCCCAAAGGGGCGGACTCCGGACGCAAAAACCTGACTCATTAGGGGAGGGTCCGAGTGGGCTTCCAACCTCGGTGGCGGCTCCGGCTCCGGCATGACAGAGGCAGTAAACTCCTCTCCCATCCTGCCTCCTCGTTGCACGCCCGGTCCGGTCTGGACCCCGGCGCAATGCTCCCCTTCTCAGTCCTCCCACGATGCACCAAGCCCTGTCTGGACCCTGGTGTGGGAGCCCTCGACCCTGGAGAGGGGCTGACGTCTGGTCCTGGCCCAGCAGTCCTCCCGCGATGCACCAAGTCCTGTCTGGACCCTGGTGCAGGAGCCCCCGACCCTGGAGAGGGGTTGACGTCTGGCTCCGGCTCGGACCCCGGTGGAGCGGATGGCTCCGGCATGGGGGAAGAGTAGACGACCGGACCCGGAATGGGCACCAGTGAAGTGGAATGCCCCGGCTCTGGTAGGGAGCAGATAACCGGAGCTGGACTAGGCACCGGTGGAGCGGACTGCTCTGGCACTGGAGTGAAGCAGCTGACTGGAGCGGGATTAGGCAACAGTGGAGTGGACTGCTCTGGCACTGGAGTTGAGCAGCAGACCGGAGCTGGACTAGGCACCGGTGGAGCGGACTACTCTGGCTCTGGAGTGGAGCAGCTGACCGGAGCTGGACTCTTCGGGCCATGGATCATCACTGGAGGCTTCGTGCCATGGATCATCACTGGTGGCTTCGTGCCAGTGCAGGGCGCTGGCACAGGACGCACTGGGCTGTGGACACGCACCACTGGTTTGGTGCGAGGAGCAGGCACGGGCCGTACCAGGCTAGGGACACGCACCACTGGTTTGGTGTGAGGAGTAGGTATGGGGCGCACCGGGCTGGCGACACTCACCACTGGTTTGGTGCGAGGAGCAGGTACGGGCCGTACAGGACTGGAGACACGCACCACTGGTTTGGTGCGAGGAGCAGGCACGGGCCTTACCAGGCTAGGGACACACACCACTGGTTTGGTGCGAGGAGCAGGTACGGGCCGTACAGGACTGGAGACACGCACCACTGGTTTGGTGCGAGGAGCAGGCACAACCCGTCCTGGCTGAACGCTCATTTTAGCCCGGCAAGAGCGGGGCGCGAGCACCAAGTGCACCGGGCTGTGAATGCGCACTGGAGATACAGTGCGTATCACAGTATAACAGGTTGCCTGCATGGTCCCACGCTCCTTAACGCGAGTGCGGGGAGTTGGCTCTACTCTGAAACCTGGCTCCGCCAGCCTCTGCTCTAAGGACTGCGTTCTCTTTTGCTGTAGGGTTAACTCCTCTCTCAGCTCCTCCTGTTGCCTAGCCAGCTCCTCTCTCCGTGCATCCACTGACTCCTTCTCCCTGTGGGCCTCCTGCAGCGCCTGCCTCTGAAGGGAGCTCTCCTGCTCTCTCTTAGCTAACAGCCCCCCTAAGGTAGTTATCTCCTCTCTCAGAGTGCTGAGCTGCATGTCTTGGAGGGCCTCTATAATAGCGGCCTCCTCTTCCTCCACAGTCAGCCCTTTCAGAGCCTCCTTCTGCTCCGTGTGCCCCCAAAAAAACTTTATTGGGGCTGCCTCTCGGGCTTCCTTCGTGATCGGGACTTTTTGAGTCGCCGTTTTTTTCTCCCTTGCTGCCTCCGTCTGCTCCCAAGGAAGGCGATCCATACCTGCCTGGATCTCCTCCCACGTCCATGATCCTTTTCCGTCTAATATCTCCTCCCATGTCCATGATGTCTGCTCCTCCTGTTCACGCTGCTTGGTCCGTTGGTGGTGGGATCTTCTGTCACGTTCATTGTATAAAGGATCGGACCAACGTGCAGCGTGGTATGCGTACATAGTCGTTTATTATTATAAACACCGACAAAATAACAAAATCCAACTGAACATGAAGTTCAAGAGGCTAAACATCCAACAAGCCAAAGAGAAACAAGATCCCACAACTAAAGGTAGGCAAAATGGCTGCCTAAGTATGATCCCCAATCAGAGACAACGATCGACAGCTGCCTCTGATTGGGAACCACACCCGGCCAACATAGAAATAGAATAAACTAGATTCTATCCAAATCACACCCTGACCTAACCAAACAGAGAATACAGGTGATCTCTAAGGTCAGGGCGTGACACTACCGGTTAAGCCTAACAGTTAAGAGCGTTGTGCCAGTAACCGATAGGTCGTTGGTACGAATCCCCGAGCCAGCTAGGTGGAAAAATCGTCCGTTCTGACCTTGAGCAAGGCAGTTAACCCCCAACAGCAACAGAAGACTTGGATGTCGATGAAGGCAGCTCCCCGCACTTTTCAGAGGGTTTGGGTTAAATGCGGAAGACACATTTCAGTTGAATACATTCAGTTGTGCAACTGACTAATGTTACATTTTGGGGATTGTGAAAATTGCTTTATGAACGAAATACAGTTATTACTTAAGTAATGACAGTCATTAGTCAATGTCCTTAGCAGAGTGACCTTCAAATGTAATTCTTTACATTTGTTCTCTGTGTAACAATGTTTTGACTCGACCCAAATGTAGACCATTGTTGTATGGCAAAACAGCATGTGTGTGTGTGCTGTCACCTAAGATAGCCTAAGATAGCTGAAGTGTGTCAGTGAATGAGAATATCTATTGATTAGCTCTGGCACTGTCTGATAGACAGATCTGTGTTAATAACACTTAAGACAGTGTCACAAGTAAGATTTGTTTTTCTCCAATTGCAATCTGAGCGTGCACATCAAGTTCAGCTATTGCTCAGTTATCACTTGGCTCATATAAATAATTCTGTAGTTTCCTGTTTAAACATCCTAAGGTCAACAAACCCATAGTTTTCACATTTATCTTATGTAAATGTTGTAGCTACATAAAAATATTAAATAAATGATTTATTTGGGAAGTATCCAGTCTTTGCTCTTTTCTTCATTACCATGCTGATGATTACAAGTGGTATTGGATTTATTTTGATCTGTTAAGACATTGAATACATGTTGTTTAGTATATTTACTCAATTTAGTATGTTTCGTTTTTTCTCTGAAAAGTAAGTTCATTTGAAGTTATATGTGATTTGGTTTATGTAGAGACAACATTTCAATGTTAACACACAGTAACAAAAAAAAGGATCTACAGTGGCTTGTGAAAGTATTCACCCCCCTTGGCATTTTTCCTATTTTGTTGCCTTACAACCTGGAATTAAAATAGATTTTTGGGGGGTTTGTATCATTTGATTTGCAAAATATTATTTATTGTGAAACAAACAACAAATAAGATAAAAAACAGAAAACTTGAGCGTGCATAACTATTCACCCCCTCAAAGTCAATACTTTGTAGAGCCACCTTTTGCAGCAATGACAGCTGCAAGTCTCTTGGGGTATGTCTCTATAAGCTTGGCACATCTAGCCACTGGGATTTTTGCCCAGAATTCAAGGAAAAACTGCTCCAGCTCCTTCAAGTTGGATGGGTTCCGCTGGTGTACAGGAATCTTTAAGTCATACCACAGATTCTCAATTGGATTGAGGTCTGGGCTTTGACTAGGCCATTCCAAGACATTTTACTGTTTCGCCTTAAACCACTCGAGTGTTGCTTTAGCAGTATGCTTAGGGTCATTGTCCTGCTGGAAGGTGAACCTCCGTCCCAGTCTCAAATCTCTGGAAGACTGAAACAGGTTTCCCTCAAGAATTTCACTGTATTTACCGCCATCCATCATTCCTTCAATTCTGACCAGTTTCCCAGTCCCTGCCGATGAAAAACATATGGAAGAAGGTACTCTGGTCAGATGAGACTAAAATGTAGCTTTTTGGCCATCAAGGAAAATGCTATGTCTGGCGCAAACCCAACACCTCTTATCACCCCGAGAACACCATCCCCACAGTGAAGCATGGTGGTGGCAGCATCATGCTGTGGGGATGGTGTTCTCGGGGTGATAAGAGGTGTTGGGTTTGCGCCAGACATAGCATTTTCCTTGATGGCCAAAAAGCTACATTTTAGTCTCATCTGACCAGAGTACCTTCTTCCATATGTTTGGGGAGTCTCCCACATGCCTTTTGGCGAACACCAAACGTGTTTGCTTATTTTTTTCTTTAAGCGATGGCTTTTTTTCTGGCCACTCTTCCGTAAAACTCAGCTCTGTGGAGTGTTCGGCTTAAAGTGGTCCTATGGACAGATACTCCTATATCCGCTGTGGAACTTTGCAGCTCCTTCAGTGTTATCTTTGGTCTCTTTGTTGCCGCTCTGATTAATGCCCTCCTTGCCTGGTCCGTGAGTTTTGGTGGGCGGCCCTCTCTTGGCAGGTTTGTTGTGGTGCCATATTCTTTCCATTTTATAATAATGGATTTAATGGTGCTCCGTGGGATGTTCAAAGTTTCTGATATTTTTTTATAACCCAACCCTGATCTGTACTTCTCCACAACTTTGTCCCTGACCTGTTTGGAGAGCTCCTTGGACTTCATGGTGCCGCTTGCTTGGTGGTGCCCCTTGCTTAGTGGTGTTGCAGACTCTGGGGCCTTTCAGAACAGGTGTATATATACTGAGATCATGTGACACTTAGATTGCACACAGGTGGACTTTATTTAACTAATTATGTGACTTCTGAAGGTAATTGGTTGTACCATATCTTATTTAGGGGCTTCATAACAAAGGGGGTGAATAGATATGCATGCACCACATTTCGTTATTTATTTTTTCGAATTTTTTGAAACAAGTTATTTTTTTATTTCACTTCACCAATTTGGACTATTTTGTCCATGACATGAAATCCAAATAAAAATCAATTTAAATTACAGGCTGTAATGCAACAAAATAGGAAAAACGCCAAGGGGGATGAATACTTTTGCAAGGCACTGTCATTTGCATATTCATACTGAGTTTGCAGCAAATTTGCAGCAAACAGTAGAATGTTCACCACAAGTTTCCCAGAATTGTTTGCCAGAAATTCACAAGTTGCCGCAAATTTACTGCAAGAGTTTGCCAAAAACTAATTTGCATGTGAAAATATGAGCTTGTCGCAAATGTTTGCGCAACAGTTTGCCACAAACTAATTTGCACATGGAAATATGAGCTTGCTGCAAATGTGCCACAAATTGGCCAAAGTTTTGCCACAACTGAAGCCTGTTTTTTTTTAGTAAGGGCTACTGTAGTGTACTATATCCATATACAGTGCATTCGGAAAGTATTCAGACCCCTTTACTTTTTCCACATTTTGTTATGTTACAGCCTTATTCTAAAATTGATTAAATAAAACATTTTCTTCATCAATCTACACACAATACCCCATAATGAGAAAGCGAAAATACGTTTTTAGAATTTTAGAACCGAAATACCTTATTTTCATAAGTATTCAGACCCTTCGCTATGACTCGAAATTAATTTCAGGTGCATCCTGTTTCCATTGATCATCCTTGAGATGTTTCTACAACTTCATTGGAGTCCACCTGTGATAAATTCAATTGATTGGACATGATTTGGAAAGGCACACACCTGTCTATATAAGGTCCCATAGTTGACAGTGCATGTCAGAGCAAAAACCAAGCCCTGAGGTCGAAGGAATTGTCCGTAGAGCTCCGAGACAGGATTTTTGGTACCCTGGGGAAGGGTACCAAAAACATTCTGCAGCATTGAAGTTCCCCAAGAACACAGTGGCCTCCATCAATCTTAAATGGAAGAAGTTTGGAACCACCAATAATCTTCGTAGAGCAGGCTGCCCGGGCAAACTGAATAAGCAGGGGAGAAGGGCCTTGGTCAAGAACCTGATGGTCACTCTGACAGAGCTCCAGAGTTCCTCTGTGGAGATGTGAGAATCTTCCAGAAGGACAACCTTCTCTGCAACACTCCACCAATCAGGCCTTTATGGTAGAGTGGCCAGACAGAAGCCACTCCTCAGTAAAAGGCACACGACAGCTCACTTGGAGTTTGCCAAAAGGCACCTAAAGGACTCTCAGACCATGAGAAACAAGATTCTCTGGTCTGATAAAATCAAGATTGAACTCTTTGGCCTGAATGCCAAGCGTCACGTCTGGAGGAAACCTGGCACCATCCCTACTCTGGAGGATGGTGGTGGCAGCATCATGCTGTGGGGATGTTTTTCAGCGGCAGGGACTGGGAGACTAGTCAGGATCGAGGGAAAGAGGAACGGAGCAAAGTAAAGAGAGATCCTTAATGAAAACCTGCTCCAGAGCAATCAGGACCTTAGACTGGAGGCGAAAGTTAACCTTCCAACAGGACAACGACACTAAGCACACAGCCAAGACAACGCAGGAGTGGCTTCGGTATAAGTCTCTGAATGTCCTTGAGTGGCCCAGCCAGAGCCCAGACTTGAACCCGATCGAACATCTCTGGAGAGACCTGAAAATAGCTGTGCAGCGACGCTCCGCATCCAACCTGACAGAGCTTGAGAGGATCTGCAGATAAGAATGGGGGAAACTCCCCAAAAACAGGTGTGCCAAGCTTGTAGCGTCATACCTAAGAAGATTCAAGGCTGTATTCGCTGCCAAAGGTGCTTCAACAAAGTACTGAGTAAAGGGTCTGAGTACTTATGCAAATGTGATATTTCAGTTTCTTATTTTTAATACATTTGCAAAAATGTATACAAACCTGTTTTTGCTTTGTCATTATGGGGTATTGTGTGTAGATTGATGAGGGATAAAACATTTTAGATTAAGGTTGTAACGTAACAAAATGTGGGAAAAGTCAAGGGGTCTGAATACTTTCCGAATGCACTGTAATTAAAAAAAACTAAACCATGGATTTGCTCATCTTCTTACAATGTTTTTTTATGCAATACAGGCCTATCCCATCTGTAAGATTTTTGTTTATTTTGGACGTAATATATTTTCTAGGAGACGTCCTTATAATTCATATTCAACCAAAATATGGCCAGTTTATCATCTCCCAATATTACTAATGTAATGCTGTAATCATGCATCTCACAGCAGCAATTGTCACTGCAAATCAAGCCACATGTATAGTACTTAACACCACTATCCCAATATCCAGCTACTATGACAATGGTGAGATCATCTACAAAGATGAAATAGGCTATTTAATATCCTAAGGTCCCTTTTACAATAACTGATGAACATTTAATTTGTACCAGCAGATAATTGTTATTAGACAGATATTTATCTCAGTATAAAAAAAATCACATCAGTAAAGAAATACAATCTCTAGGTCAAATAACATTTATTTATTAACTAGGAGGGGGAAGGACGTGAGGAGATTATAATTACAAAGTGAACATAATGAAACAAGAACAACAAATCATTTTTGTGGCTTTTCTCCACCACCACGTCTGTATGGTGCATACTTCAGCACCAGTCTGAGGTCCCTCTGTACCTGCACCTCCGTGCAGGTTTGGCTGCTAATATGCTTTCTGTAAAACAAGAAAAAATAAAGGTAGGCTAATACATTCAGGTGCCATCATTAGGGAATCCTGACGCTAATGTAAAAATCACAAGTGGTTTTTGGAAAACTTCACATTAAGTTTCACAGGTGCATTTTCATAACATTTTACAGCAAGGTAGTTTTTTCACAAAGCAAAGCAGCCTCAAACCATCACCTTCCTGACATCATGCTTTGCAGTGGGTTTGGGGAACTTTAGCGGTTGCTTTTCCTGCAATAGGGAAATTTGCCAGGTGGAATGCTTAAGTACCCCATACCAATCAATGTATATGAATGGACAAAGCCATCGATCACGTGAACCCATTTATTCCTATATGAAGTTTCAATAGCGCCTTTGAAGCCAAGAAAGTCGGATAAGATGGAGTCTCATGGATACACTCATGGATACTTAACATGCGCACACAGATAGAACAATGAGCCAGATATTTCACCGGATGTATAAGTGTGAAGCATCCTGTTGGCGTTTCCACTCACTACCAAATATGGGGATGAGAAAAAGCCCAGTGGCCGGCAGTGGGAGAAGATGGAGTGATATGGATTTTGGCCGACATTATGCTAATTTTCTAATTGATGAAAAGTTTGATCTCAATACAGTTTTCTGTTCCCAAAACTAGAATCTGTTACGAACAGAGTGGACTAAGTTTTGTAGATTTCACCCTTTGCCAAAGTAAAAAAAAGAAATCATTGTTTAGAAGGAGTGCAAGGGCGAATTTAGTTATTGCACACGCACACTTCACAGAGTAGGCGTTTCCTAACGGAAATATGCAAATAAACGCTAGAACGCACCAATAGGATCTTGCTAGCTCGTGCTTGGCCCCCTCCTTGCTTGTTCTGCCCATTATGACTCATTTGTTCCCATTGGAAATAACAAGCTGTGGTCTATCTTGGGTAAGTTATAAAAATCTTTGATGCACAGTCTGAGCTAGTTCAGGAAGTGACATTGCAGGCTAGCTCAGTGCTGCCCCCTCTCATTTAGTATTTCGACTTGAAGGCAGACCGGGGTACTGCAGGCTGCCATTAGTAATTCAATTATCCTTATAACTTCTTCTGTGTGCGATTTTAAAATAATCCATTCAAGCACATACATCTTGTGTAATAGAAGCAATTATTGTTACCATGATTGTCTTTAAAAAAATATATACACGAAGATTGCAATTTTCCCATTCACTATAATAGGGAACCTGTTTTAGCAAACAATGCCTGCAGTACCGTGGTCGGCCTTGAACCTCGTGGCTTCAATGAGAAGGGGCAGTCGTTCTCCCCTGCCCCATACCCACTGTGGAGCACAGTGGCAGTAGGTTGTTGTCTGGGCCGCAAAGGCATATTTTTTTAGGGTGCATTCTGGCCACAACGGGGATGTCGCCGTGAAATTCAAGGCATTATCAAGCACTTGTCAAATTGTGAATGAGAGACTACTGGAGTGTGTACAGCCTGCGCAAAAAACTAAGCAGAGCTCATGCCTTTCAAGCAACTTTTTTTCAAATCATCATAAGAGCATGCAGCCTTACAATGTATTAAAACGCCCAACGTTTGTAGAACAAATAAAGTTACATTAATAACTCTAAAATAAGCATATAGGAGTACCTATTTCGTTGTTAACCCCTTAACACAGAATAGCCCTCAAATCGTTTGGAGAAAATATTTCTATTTTATTCAGCTTTGTTCAATTGTATTCTTCATACTATAAAATAATGCCACTGAATTATAAGCAAATATTGTCTGCTAAATGAACTAGTGTAGCCCACGACCATTTGGCATAGCCACATCAGGACCTAACATAAGGACAACTCAGAGTATGCTATTCTTTTCTTCTGAAATAGGCTACATTTTCTTCATATCATGCTTCTTTAGACCTGTCTAAACTAAATCATGGATTTATTGTGAAGGTGTAGGCTATATTACATGGATTTATTAGACTGGCTTGTAGGCTATGTGTGGAAGCCAGGAGATGCTAAATGTGTTTATGTTAATTAACGGTCAATTACCGTGAGACTGACAGTTATTTGCTTGACAATCACTGGCTAATGAAATTTCGTGACCGCCACAGCCCTAGTCACAGCCGTGTATATTCCCCCTCAAGCTGATACCACGACGGCCTTCAAGGAACTACACTGGACTTTATGCAAACTGGAAACCACATATCAGCATCTATTGGGCCCTGTGTAGCTCAGTTGGTAGAGCATGGCGCTTGCAACACCAGGGTTGTGGGTTCGATTCCCACGGGGGCCAGTATGATTTGAAAAAAAAAAAAATGTATGCACTCACTAACTGTAAGTCGCTCTGGATAAGAGCGTCTGCTAAATGACTAAAATGTCAATTGTGGCTGGGGACTTTAACAAAGCAAATTTGAGGAAAATGCTACGGAAGTTCTATCAACACATTGCCTGTAGTACTCGCGCTTCAAGGACTCTTGATCATTGTTACTCCCCCTTCCAGGATGGCTACAAGGCCCTCCGCCACCCTCCCTTCTGCAAATCTGATCACAAATCCATTCTGCTCCTCCCTTCCTTAATGGCAGAAACTCAAACAGGAAGTACCAGTGCTAAGGTCTATTCAATGCTGGTCTGACCAATCGGAATCCATGCTTCAAGATTGTTTTGATCACGTGGACTGGGATATGTTCCGGGTTGCTTCTGAGAATAACATTGACGTATACACGGAAACGGTGACAGAGTTCATCAGGAAGTGTATAGGGGATGTTGTTCCCACTGTGACTATTAAAACCTACCGAAACCAAAAACCGTGGATAGATGGCAGCATTCGCGCAAAACTGAAAGCGCGAACCGCCGCATTTAACCACGGCAAGGTGACTGGGAATATGGTTGAATACAAACAGTGTAGTTCCCTCCGTAAGGCATTCAAACAAGCAAAACGTCAGTACAGAGACAAAGTGAAGACACAATTCAACGGCTCAGACACAAGACGTATGTGGCAGGGTCTACAGACAATCACGGATTACAAAGGGAAAACCTGCCACGTCGCGGACACCGACGTCTTGCTCCCGGACAAGCTAAACACCTTCTTCCCCCGCTTTGAGGATAACACAGTGCCACCAACACGGCCCGCTCCCAAGGACTGTGGGCTCTCTTTCTCCATGGCCAACGTGAGTAAGTCATTTAAGCGTGTTCACCCTCGCAAGCCTGCCGGCCCAGATGGCATCCCTAGCATGCGCAGACCAGCTGGCTGGAGTGTTTACGGACACTTGAATCTCTCCCTATCCCAGGCTGCTGTCCCCACTTGCTTCAAGATGAAGTGCTTTGAGAGGCTAGTTAATGATCATATCACCTCCACCTTACCTGACACCCTAGACCCATTTCAATTTGCATACCGCCCCAATAGATCCACAGATGATACAATCGCCATCACACTGCCCTATGCCATCTGGACAAGAGGAATACCTCTGGAAGAATGCTGTTCGTTGACTATAGCTCAGCCTTCAACACAATAGTACCCTCCAAGCTCATCATTAAGCTTGGGGCCTTGGGTCTGAACCCCGCCCTGTGCAACTGGGTCCTGGACTTCCTGACGGGCCGCCCCCAGGTGGTGAAGGTAGGAAACAACACTCCCACTACGCTGATCCTCAACACAGAGGCCCCACAAGGGTGCATGCTCAGCCCCCTCCTGTACTCTATGTTCACCTATGCCTGTGTGGCCACGCACGCCTCCAACTCATTCATCAAGTTTGCAGACGACACAACAGTAGTAGGTCTGATTGCCAACAATGACGAGACAGCCTACAGGGAGGAGGTGAGGGCTCTGGTGGAAAAAACCTCTCCCTCAACATCAACAAAACGAAGGAGCTGATCGTGGACTTCAGGAAACAGCAGAGGGACCACGCCCCTATCCACATAGACAGGACCGCAGTGGAGAAGGTGAAAAGCTTCAAATTAATCGGCATACACATCACTGACAATCTGAAATGGTCCACCCACACTGACAGTGTGGTGAAGAAGGTGCAAAAGCGCCTTTTCAACCTCAGGAGGCTGAAGAAATTTGGCTTGGCCCCTAAGACCCACACAAACTTTTACAACTGCACAATTGAGAGCATCCTGTCGGGCTGTATCGCCGCCTGGTACGGCAACTGCACCGCCCGCAACCGCAGGGCTCTCCAGAGGGTGGTGCAGTCTGCCCAACGCATCACCGGGGGCACAATGCCTGCCCTCCAGGACACCTACAGCACCTGATGTCACAGGAAGGCCAAAAAGATAATCAAGGACATCAACCACCCGAGCCACGGCCTGTTCACCCCGCTATCATCCAGAAGGCGAGGTCAGTACAGGTGCATCAAAGCTGGGACTGAGAGACTGAAAAACAGCTTCTATCTCAAGACCATCAGACTGTTGAATAGCCATCACTAGCCGACTACCACCTGGTTACTCAACCCTGCACCTTAGAGGCTGCTGCCCTATGTACATAGACATGGAATCACTGGTCACTTTAATAATGGAACACTAGTCACTTTAATAATGTTTACATACTGCTTTACTCATTTCATATGTTTATACTGTATTATACTATATTTTAGTTAATGCCACTCTGACATTGCTAGTCCTAATATTTATATATTTCTTAATTCCATTCTTTTACTTTTAGATTTGTGTGTTTTGTTGTGAATTGTTAGATACTACTGCACTGTTGGAGCTAGGAACACAAGCATTTCACTACACCCGCAATAACATCTGCTAAATATGTGTATGTGACCAATAAAATTTGATTTGATTAGATTTATTTTATGAGTTACAGTACAACATTCGATTGAAGGTCCAGTCGACTCAAGAATTCAAAGTAATTTCATACAAACTCTGAACTGAGCTCTATGAAGATGATCCTTTGCCTAAATGAATTCCCAGTGACACTGTTGGGCTGGCACTTTGATTTAAGCGTCAAAATCAAAGTGCCAGCCCAACATATTTGCCCGTGAACTTGAAGTCCTCCAATACTGTAACTCACTTTTTTATTCAGCCTCACCCGTAGCCTGCCATGTCAAACCCAAACACTATTATACTTGTTATAATTCATCATTATTTCAATGACAGGGGTCTTGCTCTGAAGGTGACATCATTACATTATAGGTTATTGCCTGATATATCAAACCTGGGTGGCACAAATTTTAGGCAAGGGTCTGTGGCTGATTGTGACATTGACTGCTCTCTATCATAAAGTAATTAGACTAGCCCATTGGTTATATATAAAACAAGTGCAGAGTGGGTGGGGTGGTCTCCTGGGGCTGCTGGCAGAGGATGGATAGCTCCTTATGTTGATGAAGGAGAGGATTTGACATATTAAGGAAGAGTGTACAGAGTGTATAGGATGGAAAGGGAGAAGGAGGAATCAATGTTGTACTTTGAAGTTTTCGGGCTATGAATTTTTTCCAGATGTGTTTGTTTTGATATTGGCTATATTGTATCAAAATAGTATATAGAAAAGAGAGACATATTGAAAATAATTGAAGTCTTACCTTCATATGGTCATACAGTATATGGTTGTAAGGCATGTGCTGTCAGAAACTTATGTTGATAGTGATATTTTCATCTCCACAAAACTAAACCAGCATTTTTCATGCGAGGCCCCAAACCCTCGTGTCAATCCTTGATCACTCATCATCCATACAATAGACCTCATTGTGAATATCTTACCCCTACACCATAACTCCACTATACTCACAGAGCACAGTGATGCAGAGAGTACCCAGCTAGCACATTTGGTTCTTTGGAAGTTGTGGGAACGTACGTTTTTGGTTTCCCATTGGTTCTGGAAAAGAAGCCATACGTTTCCTGACCGGTAAAACATAACGTTTTTTAAACGTTCTGAGAATGGAAGTGAACATTTTGCCTGTTCTGGGAACGTACATTTTTAGGTTGCAGTTAGGTTCTGAAAACTTTTTACTATGGTTCCCCGAAAGTTTTCCTGGGAGGTTTTATTAATGTTCTGAGAATGGAAATTATATGTTATTTGAAGGTAATTAAATAAGGTTATGAGAACAGTCTCTAAATCAGTGGTCCCCAAACTTTTCTGAGCCAAGATCACTTTCTGAGTCAAAATGAAGGCCGAGATTTACCGCTCATATTTTCTTATTAAACATGACTTTAAAAACGTAAAACATTAACCTATTGAAAAAAGTTCAGTAGCAATTATGTTTGTAGTAGGCTATAGGCCCAATACATTATCACTGTATATTGGCTATGCTTAAATTGCCCTACCAATGTTGTTCTTCTCAGACCATTTTAAAATTATATTTTAAAACTTGAGTTACAGTGCCTTGAAATTATTCACACCCCTTGACGTATTCCATATTTTGTTCTGTTACAGCCTGCATTCAAAATAGATTTTTGTCTCTCACCCAACGCACAATACCCCATTATGACAAAGTGAAAACATGTTTTTAGAAATGTTTGCAAATGTATTGACAATGAAATACAGAAATATCTAATTTACGTAAGTATTCACACCCCTGAGTCAATACTTTGTAGAAGCACCTTGGCAGCGAGTACAGCTGTGAGTCTTTCTGGGTAAGTCTCTAAGAGCTTTCCACACCTGGATTGTACAACATTTGACCTTTATTTTTTTCAGAATTCTTCAAGCTCTGTTAAATTGGTTGTTGATCATTGCTAGAAAACAGGTCAACTGTAACTCGGCCACTCAGGAACATTCACTGTCTTCTTGCCGCCCTGTACCTATCAGACTCGGACCTGGTTACGAACCGCTGCCTGTCCTCGATCTGCCCTTTGCCTGCCTCCTATGGCATAAATAAACGACTCTGTATATTGAACCTTCAGTCTCCTGTGTCTGCATCTGGGTCATATCCTGAGTCGTGTTAAGGTTAGTATTGGGGAGTAACTACAATGTTGTTGATCCATCCTCAGTTTTCTCCTATCACATCCATTATACTCTGCAACTGTTTTAAAGTCACCATTGTTCTCATGGTGAAATCCCTGAGTGGTTTCCTTCCTTTCCAGCAACTGATTTAGGAAGGAGGCCTGTATCTTTGTATTGACTGGGTGTATTGATGCACCATCCAAAGTGTAATAACTTCACCATGCTCAAAGGGATATTCAATGTCTGCTTGTTTTTATTTTTACCCATCTAACAATAGGTGCCCATCTTTGCGAGGCATTGGAAAACCTTCCTGGTCTTTGTGGTTGAATCTGTGTTTGAAATTCACTGCTCGACTGAGGGGCCTTCCAGCTAATTGTTTGTGTGGGGTAAAGAGATTAAGTAGACATTCAAAAATCATGTTAAACACTATTATTGCACAGTCCATGCAACTTATGCGACTTGTTAAGCAAATGTTTACTCCTGAACTTTTTAGGCTTGCCATAAGAAAAGGGTTTAAAACGTATTGACTCAAGACATTTCAGCTTTTCATTTTTAATTCGTACAAATTTTGAAAAACAATTCCACTTTGACATTATCGAGTAGTGTGTGTAGGCCAGTGACAAAGGTAAGGGGTGTGAATACTTTCTGAAGGCACTGTATATGATCACACTGGTAATAGCTCATTGGTTGTATTACTTTTGAGGCAAAGCTGAGTAAGCATAATGTGCTTTCTTTATTTTACTGGACTGATTGTGCCTGCATCTGATAGTCAGTCTCACCGGAGGGACAGCATCAGAGGGCCCGTCTCTCGCTGTTGTACAGTTCCTCAGCTCTCCCCCCTCCACTAAGACTAACAAAAAAACAGTGTTGGTCAATTTAGGGACTTTGTCGCTATATTTAGGGAGTTTTCAGACTTCTCCAGGGACTTTTATTGGTAAAAGAGTCTAGCGAAAAATTCAGCTTATTTTCCAGCTGCCTTTGTGGAGTTTTGACACCGAGGGTTTCTATGGTTTTGATAGCATTTAGCGACTTTTCCCACTCAATTCTGCCGCGAATGAGAGTGGAAGAAGCTGTCTGCAACAGAAGTCAGAGCAAAGCTGCACACACAGGCAGAGAAGCACAAGGGGAGGGAGTGTGCGGCAAGAGAGGGGGCAAAAAAGCTATATGGGGACTGCAGCTGTGCCACAGCAAGGCAAATTGGTGCTGTGACCTCGTCGCGGCAATGGCAAAACGTAATCTATCTACCAATCTAGGAGCTAATAGCGATTCTCACTGAAAAATAGTTGGCAACAATAGGCAGGTTTCCATTGACCCAGGTTTATTCAACAAAAGCAATGTGCCAAAAAAAATCTACATGTAATGGAAATGACAGAGACATTTATATTCCTTCGACTGGGGTGGATTTTTCTTTTATCAAACTTTCTACATTTCGACAAATGATGGAAACTGTTTTTCGAATAAATGATTGCCGATTTGCTGAATACTTTTGTCGGTGCAGGGGATGTAATCACTTAACTATAAGCTCCAATCTACATTTAATTTGAAGTGCCTACTGCTTGCAACATCTTCTTTACTATAAAAATCATGTTTCTTTGCAGGACAAGGATTGTCCTGACTTTCAAGAATGGCTGAAGTATAGTAAATTATTGCATTCTATCCATGCTGTCTTTTGGGGGCTACCTGAGTTTGGACACCTACTCATTCAAGGGTTTTTCTTTATTTTAACTATTTTCTACATTGTAGAATAATAGTGAAGACATCAAAACTATGAAATAACACATATGGAATCATGTAGTGACCAAAAAAGTGCATCCCTAGTTATAAATGATGTGATTAACTGTACGGATAAAACGCAACATTGTGCTGCCCTCTTCGTTGACCTGTCAAAGGCTTTCAATACTTTTGATCACTCACTGATCATTCAGAGGCTTTCCTCAATTGTCCTAGACCAGGCTGCACAAAACTGATGGTTTTAAATCAGGTGTCCTAGATCTTACGAAATATGTTGTGCAGGGGTCGATTCTGGGTCTTGTACATTTTACAGTTTATATTAACAATATCAACTTGTCTGTAAAGAAATATAACCTGCATTTGTATGCCAATGATACTGTTGTGTATGCTATTGCCCCCACGGTTGACCAGGCTCTATCTGAACTACAGTCTGCCTTCATTGTATTACAGAAAAACTTTATTGATCAGAAATTAGTATTGAATGCAGGTAAATCTAAGTATACAGTGCATTCCAGAAAGTATTCAGACCCTTTGACTTTTTCCATTTTGTTACGTTACAGCCTTATTCTAAAATGGATTAAATAGTTTTTTCCCCTCATCAATCTACACACAATACCCTATAATGACAAAGCAATAACAGGTTTTTAGACATTTTTGCAAATGTTGAAGCAGCTTTGGCAGCAATTACAGCCTTGAGTCTTCTTGGGTTGACACTACAAACTTGGCACACCTGTATTTGGGGAGTTTCTCCCATTCTTCTATGCAGAAGCTCTGTCATGTTGGATGGGGAGCATCGCTGCACAGCTATTTTCAGGTCTCTCCAGAGATGTTCGATTGGGTTCAAGTCCGGGCTCTGGCTGCGCCACTCAAGGACATTCAGAGACTTGTCCCGAACCCACTCCTGCGTTGTCTTGGCTGTGTGCTTAGGGTTGTTGTCCTGTTGGAAGGTGAACCTTCGCCCCAGTCTGAGGTCCTGAGCGCTCTATAGCAGGTTTTCATCAAAGATCTCTCTGTTCTTTGCTCCATTCATCTTTCCCTCGATCCCGACTAGTCTCCCAGTCCCTGCCGCTGAAAAACATCCCCACAGTATGATGCTGCCACCACCATGCTTCCCCGTAGAAATGGTGCCAGGTTTCCTCCAGACGTGACACTTGACATTCAGGCCAAAGTGTTCAATCTTGGTTTCATCAGACCAGAGAATCTTGTTTCTCATGGTCTGCGAGTCCTTTAGGTGCCTTTTGGCAAACTCCAAGCGGGCTGTCATGGGCCTTTTATTTATTTCTGGCCACTCTACCATAAAGGCCTGATTGGTGGAGTGCTGCAGAGATGGTTGTCCTTCTGGAAGGTTCTCCCATTTCCACAGAGGAACTATAGAGCTCTGTCAGAGTGACCATTGGGTTCTTGGACACCTCCCTTACCAAGGCCCTTCTCCCCCAATTGCTCAGTTTGGCCGGGTGGCCAGCTCTTAGAAGAGTCTTGGTGGTTCCAAACTTCTTCCATTTAAGAATGATGAAGGCCACTGTGTTCTTGGGGACCTTCAATGCTGCAGACATTTTTTTGTACCCTTCCCCAGATCTGTGCCTCGCCACAATCCTGTCTCGGAGCTCTACAGACAATTCCTTCGACCTCATGGCTTGGTTTTAGCTCTGACATGCACTGACAACTGTGGGACCTTATATAGACAGGTGTGTGCCTTTCCAAATCATGTCAAATCAATTGAATTTACCACAGGTGGACTCCAATCAAGTTGTAGAAACATCTCAAGGATTATCATTGGAAATAGGATGCACTTGAGCTCAATTTCGAGTCTCATAGCAAAGGGTCTGAATACTTATGTAAATAAGGTATTTCGGTTTTTTATTTGTAATGCATTTCTAAACCTGTTTTCGCTCTGTTATTATGGGGTATTGTGTGTAGATTGATTGGAAAAATTTATTTTATTCATTTTAGAATGACTGTAACGTAACAAAATGTGGAAAACGGGAACGGGTCAGAATACTTTCCAAATAGACTGTATGTTCTATAGAGCACATTAAAATAGCTCTGATTTAAGTATATCTACTTTGGATGGTGTCCATATTGATCGTGTCCCTGCTTACAAATATCTGGATAGACGAAAAGCTGTCTTTTAAAAAGCATATTGAGGAATTAGTTAAGAAGCTGAGAATAAAAATGGGGTTCTTCTATATAAATAGGTCCTGCCTCTCACTAAATAGTAGAAAGCAGATTATGCAGTCGACGTTCCTATCGGTCCTAGACTATGGCGACATTTATATGAATGCAGCTGCCACTTCATTAAAGCCATTAGATGCAGTTTATCATCGCACACTGCGCTTTATTACGGGGGACAATTTTAGTACTCATCACTGTGTTCTCTACCAGAAAGTTGGTTGGCCCTCTTTGATGTCATGTAGGTTGATACATTGCTATGTTTTCATTTATAAAGGCTATTTACAAAAAGTCCCACTGTACCTATCATCATAACTAAACTTTAGACAAACGAGTTACCACACCCTGACTCAAGGATGGCTAACACTGGATATTCCTTTGGTCTCTACTGAGTTAGCCCTTAAAAAAATGAATTTATTGCGGCAAACTTCCCAGAAGTTTGTGTCAAATTTGCTGAAAACTAAATAGTGTGCCACAATGTTGCCAGAAGTTTGCAAATGTTTGCCACTGGTGATGAATCTGCAGGTTTTTTTCTGGCAGACAATTCTCTCAAGATTCTATTTGGGACTCTGGCAAACCTGTGGATTCAACATTTATTGCCACTAGTGGCACACAGTTTACCTGAAGCAGTTTCTGGTGAACACATGAGTTCCAAGACCAGTAACCGTTGATGACCAATCAGGGTGTCACGCCCTGACCTACAGAACTCTAGTTAGTTTGGTCAGGGTGTGCATGTTGAGTTCTATGTGGTGGTAGATCTATGTTTAGATCTAGGTTTTGTATGTCTATGTTTGGCCGCGTGTGATTCCCAATCAGAGGCAGCTGTCGCTCGTTGTCTCTGATTGGGGATCATACTTAGGCAGCCTGTTTTCCTGCCTGTGTTGTGGGATCTTGTTTGTGTTTCGGTGAGTTTGGCTTGTGTGTGTATAGCCTTCCGACGTCACGTTTCGTTGACTTTTGTTGTTTTGTATGTTTATACGGTTTAATAAACATGGATGCATTTCACGCTGCGCCTTGGTCTGACCCGTCCTTCAACGTCCGTGACAGAGGATCCCACCACCAAAAATTGACCAAGCAGCGTGCCCAGGAGCAGACACCCTGGACTCAGGTGGGGAAGTCATTTTGGACTTGGGAGGAGATATTGGCTGGTAGAGGACCCTGGGCGAAGGAGGAGAGGAGCAACGTAAACACAGAAGGCGCCGGCCGAGGAGGAAGCCCGAGAGGCAGCCCCAATAAAAAATGTTGGGGGGGCTAAAGGGGTGGTCGGGGAGCGAGAGAGAAGAGCGCCGACCACTGCACCCGGTGGGTTTCCAGGTTGAGTCCCTACGACCATGGGAACAAGAGTGGGAACAGTTTTATACTGAGGAGTCGGAGGATGACGACGACGATGAGTTTCTGTTCCCTAACTCGTGGGGGCTCCCGGAGGAGTCCTCACTGGAGGAGGATTGGGCGCGGAGAGTAAAGGACTGGTACAGTCTTAGACCTCCAGCGCCGGTTCCCAGTCCGGTAAGATCCGTGCCTGCTCCTCGCACCAAGCCAGTGGTGCGTGTCCCCAGTCCGGCCCGGCTCGTTCCTGCTCCCCGCACCAAGCCAGTGGTGCGTGTTCCCAGTCCAGCCCGGCCCATACCTGCTCCTCGCACCAGACCTGTGGTGCGTGTTCCTAGTCCGTTACGGCCTGTGCCTGCTCCTCGCACCAAACCAGTGGTGCATGTTGCCAGCCCGGTACGCCCCGTACCTGCTCCCCGCACCAAGCCAGTGGTGCGTGTTCCCAGTCAGGTACGGCCCGTCCCTGTTCCTCGCACCAAGCCAGTGGTGCGTGTTCCCAGTCCAGCCCGGCCCATACCTGCTCCCCGCACCAAGCCAGTGGTGCATGTCCCCAGTCCGGCCCGGCCCGTTCCTGCTCCTCGCACCAGACCAGTGGTGCGTGTTCCCAGTCCGGCCCGGCCCGTTCCTGCTCCTCGCACCAGACCTGTGGTGCGTGTTCCCAGTCCGTTACGGCCCGTGCCTGCTCCTCGCACCAAACCAGTGGTGCGTGTTGCCAGCCCGGTACGCCCCGTACCTGCTCCCCGCACCAAGCCAGTGGTGCGTGTTCCCAGTCAGGTACGGCCCGTCCCTGTTCCTCGCACCAGACCAGTGGTGCGTGTCGCCAGCCCGGTACACCCTGTACCTGCTCCTCGCACCAAACCAGTGGTGCGTGTCGTCAGCCCGGTACGCCCGTACCTGCTCCTCACACCAGACCAGTGGTGCGTGTTCCCAGTCCGGCACGGCCCGTGCCCGTTCCACCGGTGCCTGGTCCAGCACCGGTCAGCTGCTCCACTCCGGAGCCAGAGCATTCCGCTCCACCGGGGTCCAGTCCAGCTCCAGTCAGCTGCTCCACTCCAGAGCTAGAGCAGTCCGCTCCACCGGTGGCCAGTCCAGCTCCGGTCAGCAGATCCACTCCGGAGCCAGAGCATTCTGCTCCACCGGGGTCCAGTCCAGCTCCAGTCAGCTGCTCCACTCCGGAGCCAGAGCAGTCCGCTCCACCGGTGCCTAGTCCAGCTCCGGTCAGCAGCTCCACTCCAGAGCCAGAGCAGTCCGCTCCACCGGTGCCCAAGCCAGCTCCGGTCAGCGGCTCCACTCCGGAGCCAGAGCAGTCCGCTCCACCGGTGTCCAGTTCAGCTCCGGTCAGCGGCTCCACTCCGGGTCCAGACGTCAGCCCCTCTCTAGGTTCAGAGACTCCCACACCAGGGTCCAGACAGGGATCGGTGCATCCTGGGAGGACTGAGAGGGGAAGCTCCGCGTTGAGGTCCAGATCGGTCCAGGGGTGCAACGCGGAGTTAGTAAGGGAGGAGACGTCACGGCCGGAGCCGGAGCCGCCACCGAGGCTGGAAGCCCACCCAGACCCTCCCCTGTTAAGTCAGGTTTGTGCGGCCGGAGTACGCACCTTTGGGGGGGGTACTGTCACGCCCTGACCTACAGAACTCTAGTTAGTTTGGTCAGGGTGTGCATGTTGAGTTCTATGTGGTGGTAGATCTATGTTTAGATCTAGGTTTTGTATGTCTATGTTTGGCCGGGTGTGATTCCCAATCAAAGGCAGCTGTCGCTCGTTGTCTCTGATTGGGGATCATACTTAGGCAGCCTGTTTTCCTGCCTGTGTTGTGGGATCTTGTTTGTGTTTCGGTGAGTTTGGCTTGTGTGTGTATAGCCTTCCGACGTCACGTTTCGTTGACTTTTGTTGTTTTGTATGTATATACGGTTTAATAAACATGGATGCATTTCACGCTGCGCCTTGGTCTGACCCGTCCTTCAACGTCCGTGACACAGGGGGATGAGAAAAATCTGAAAATGGAAACCAAGCGATCTAGCTAGTTACCTACCAAAGTTGTCCAGTGAGTGTCTAACTTATTAATGAAACGTCCTAATAGATTTTATCATTATATTAGCTAAATTATGCCTAGTTAGCAATGTCATGGTTTATGGGCTAGAGTGAAACACATTTTGTTGACACCAATTTCAATCTGAGAATTGTGTACCTCAGACAGGTCAAGGCATGCATGGCTTTGAGATGTAAATTACACTCTAAAAATGCTAGGTTGTTTGGATGACCCAATTGCTGGGTTGTAGGCATTGGGTCAATAGTTGGGTTGCTTTCTGTAAAAACTGCAAAGTTGGGTTGTTGGTGCTGGGTTATTAAGGTTGGGTTATGAATATTCTACCCAGCCAGTGGGTTAATTCTCCCGCCACCAGCGTGTGAAGTCCACCGGAACGTGAGCAAGTGTCAAGATGTGGCAACTTGCAAGTCTTGTAATTCTAATGTGACTAAGTGACTGACTGAGTAGAAAATGGCTAATGTTATTTTGACAGACTAAGGGAGTTTTGGCTGACTGAAAACGGTAAGTAACAAATGTTATGAAATATGAGTTGATTCAGGTTAAATAGGTAGTCAGTAGCTAACTTTAGCTTGAACGTTAGCTAACCCTTTTCTGTGCTAATATCTCTGGCTGTGGAAATGTTAGCTAGCTCATGATAGCCTCTTGACCATGCTCTCGACGCTAGCTTACTAAAGTGTTGTCGCGGAATATAGCAAAATGTATGTTTTTTGTCACTTTTGGCTAGCTAACAATGTCGGTGTCTGTAACGGTAGCTAGCTAAAGTTAGCTAGCTGGCTACCTTAACTAAGTCAGACACTTCTGGACTGTCTCACTTCTGGACTGTCTCAACAGCTTCTACCCCCAAGCCATAAGACTCCTGAACAGCTAATCATGGCTACCCGGACTATTTGCATTGTCCCCCCCCACCTCACCCCCTCTTTTATGTTGCTGCTACTCTCTGTTTATTATCTATGCATAGTCACTTTAACTCTACCCACATGTACATATTACCTCAATTACCTCGACTAACCTGTGCCCCTGCAAATTGACTCTGTATCGGTACCCCCTGTATATAGCCTCCCTACTGTTATTTTATTTGACTGTTGCTCTCTAATTATTTAATATTTTTTACTAATCTATTTCTTTACATAACTATTATTTTTCTTAAAACGGCATTGTTGCTTAAGGGCTTGCAAGTAAGCATTTCACTGTAAGGTCTACACCTGTTGTGTTCGTCGAATGTGGCAAATAACATTTGATTTGATTTGACTCTGTTTCACTCGTTAGCTAACGTTAGCTAAGTTAGCTAGCTAGCTAAGTTACCATAGCTAGATTACAGATATTAATTGACCCTGTGTGAAACAGCATCTACGTTTTCCACATTGTCATCGATAACCAATAGTACAACCTTAATGGAAACTTGAAAGACTGAACTTCACCAGAGCCTCTTAGAACCATGCAGCCACTTTGGGACTAGATACATAACATGCACAGCTACTGTAGCTAGTCTGGCCTTCATTTTACCATACTTGCTTTATTGGTCATTTGCACAGATATTCTGTCACAGTGACCAACCTGACACACATCACATGCTGGGAGTTCATGGGCAAAGTGATTTGCTCAAGGGCACAACTGCAGGAGGAGGTAAACAGAGATTTTGTAGCTGGTAACCTTCTGGTTGCCGGATCACTCCCTGCCAATTTCCCCGCTTGCAGCTAGGGGTTCGAACCGATAACCCGCCGGTTATCGTCCTGCCTTTCTAACCTCAAAGCTACTGCCCCCCTATTAATTTTAGCTCTTTCATCATTCCCTTGCCTTTGTTCAACCATTTGACCTGGCTTATCTACCCTTCCCTACACAAAGTGTGTAATTTAGAAATGTGGGTGAAACTATCCCTTAAAATCTCCCCCCTAGTGGTTAAGCCTAGCGGTTAAGAGCATTGGGACAATAACTGAAACATCACTGGTTCGAATACCCAAGCCAGCAAGGTGGAAAAATCTGCCGTTCTGCCCTTGAGCAAGGCAGTTAACTCCCAACAACAACTGCTCCCACAGCGTCGAAGACATGGATGTCGATTTAGAAAGCCCCCTGCACCTCTGATTCAGAGGGGTTGGGTTAACCTCTACGGGATCGGTGTCCCGTATACGGGACGGTTGAGCTAGCGTGCGCTAATGTGATTAGCATGACTGTTGTAAGTAACAGCAAACTTTCCAGGACATAGACATGTCTTATATGGGCAGAAAGCTTAAATTCTTGTTAATCTAACTGCACTGTCCAAATTAAAGTAGCTATTACAGTGAACAATACCATGCTATTGTTTGAGGTGAGTGTATTGGAGATTTTTCACAGTTAACCACTCTCTCACATAAGGATATAAATCATAGTTAATCACAGTTAACCACTCTATCTCACACAAGGATAGAAAATATGACAAACTAAGTATGGTGCAAAAGTAAGAGGCCTAAAACAGAGTCAGGAAATGGATCAGTATACGCCTATGGATTAAGAACCAATTATTTGATTAAGAACCAATTAAAGGGTTAAAACATAATAATTGTACATAATAATGTTTGGTTGCGCCACTATTGTTTCCAAAAACTGAATGAATAGAAGGAGGAGAAGTCAGATTGCGCCACTATTAAAGAATAAACATGATGGGCGGGGCGGTCAAGATGTTAAAATTGGAAAAAATGGTGGAGGAACTAACCAGGGAGGGATTAAGCTAAAAAGGCATGTACTATGAGCAAGAATGAAACTGTATATAAACTGTGAACTGAGGGATGGAGAGTTAGTTGCTCTGCAGACCAGCTCGGCTCTATTGCTTGTGTAATAAAGTATATCTTGATTCTACAAAAACTCTGGAAGTACTTTATTTTTTACTGAAGATAAGGACAATTTTCCACAACATAATTTGCGACCACGAAGGGACTGGAAAAAGGGACCAGACAGGTACTGAGCCATCTGGCGGAGGCTGAACGAATCACAAAAAACCCAGCGGCCACCGTAAAAGAGGTAAGCAGAGTTCTTACTTTTTAGCATAGAAATTTGTGTGGTTCGGATCAGCTGATTCGGAGGTCAGGTATCGGAGGTCTCTCCAGAAATACGGGCTAAATTTAGGAAAAAAGTACAGAGTTTTTGTTGGAAAGAGACAAAAAGCATGCAGTCGAAGCATGAAGTCGGAAGTTTACTTACACCTTAGCCAAATACATTTAAACTCAGTTTTTCACAATTCCTGACATTTAATCCTAGTAAAAATTCCCTGTCTTAGGTCAGTTAGGATCACCACTTTATTTTAAGAATGTGAAATGTCAGAATAATAGTAGAGAGAATGATTTATTTCAGCTTTTATTTCATACACTCAATTAGTATTTGGTAGCATTGCTTTTAAATTCTTTAAATTGGGTCAAACATTTCGGGGAGCCTTCCACAAGCTTCCCACAATAGTTGGGTGAATTTTGGCCCATTCCTCCTGTCAGAGCTGGTGTAACTGAGTCAGGTTTGTAGGCCTCCTTGCTCGTACACGCTTTTTCAGTTCTGCCCACAAATGTTCTATAGGAATGAGGTCAGGGCTTTGTGATGGCCAATCCAATACCTTGACTTTGTTGTCCTTAAGCCATTTTGCCACAACTTTGGAAGTATGCTTGGGGTCATTGTCCATTTGGAAGACCCATTTGTGACCAAGCTTTAACTTCCTGACTGATGTCTTGAGATGTTGCTTCAATTTATCCACATAATTTTCCTTCCTCATGATGCCATCTATTTTGTGAAGTGCACCAGTCCCTCCTGCAGCAAAGCACCCCCACAGCATGATGCTGCCACCCCTGTTCTTCACAGTTGGGATGATCTTTGTCCCCATGTGCAGTTGCAAACCATAGTCTGGCTTTTTTATGGCGGTTTTGGAGCAGTGGCGTCTTCCTTACTGAGCGGCCTTTCAGGTTATGTCGATATAGATATAGATACTTTTGTACCTATTTCCTCCAGCATCTTCACAAGGTCCTTTGCTGTTGTTCTGGGATTGATTTGCACTTTTCGCACCAAAGTACGTTCATCTCTAGGAGACAGAATACGTCTCCTTCCTTAGCGGTATGACGGCTGCGTGGTCCCATGGTGTTTATACTTGCGTACTATTGTTTGTACAGATGAACGTGGTACCTTCAGGCGTTTGGAAATTGCTCCCAAGGATGAACCAGACTTGTGGAGGTCTACAATTTTTTTTCTGTGGTCTTGGTTGATTTCTTTTGATTTTCCCATGATGTCAAGCAAAGAGGCACTGAGTTTGAAGGTAGGCCTTGAAATACATCCACAGGTACACCTCCAATTGACTCAAATGATGTAAATTAGCCTATCAGAATCTTCTAAAGCCATGGCATCATTTTCTGGAATTTTCCAAGCTGTTTAAAGGCACAGTCAACTTAGTGTATGTAAACGTCTGACCCACTGGAATAGTGATGCAGTGAATTATAAGTGAAATAATCTGTCCGTAAACAATTGTTGGAAAAATTACTTGTGTCATGCACAAAGTGGATGTCCTAACCGACTTGCCAAAACTATAGTTTGTAACAAGAAATTTGTGGAGTGGTTGAAAAACGAGTTTTAATAACGGCAACCTAATTGTATGTAAAATTCCGACTTCAACTAGATGTTAACATAAGTATTGTCGGATACTGCTCTAGTGTGTTGAGAAAGTGTATCACTAGGGGACTGCACGGGTAGGCAAAAATCCTGAGGATACCACTCTAGGTGTATTAAGGAAATATAGTACTTGAGGGCTAAACGGACTGTTACCTGTGGATACCGCTCTGGAGAACTAAGAAAGTAGAACTCCAGAGGACTGAATGGGCAGGTTAGTATATATGGCTAGTCGTGTGAACGGGCAGAATAGATTCTGTGGATATCGCCTTAGTATATATGGCTAGTGGTGTGAACGGGCAGAATAGATTCTGTGGATATCGCCTTAGTATATATGGCTAGTGGTGTGAACGGGCAGAATAGATTATGTGGATATCGCCTTAGTATATATGGCTAGTGGTGTGAACGGGCAGAATAGATTCTGTGGATATCGCCTTAGTATATATGGCTAGTGGTGTGAACGGGCAGAATAGATTCTGTGGATACCGCTTTAGTGTGTAATACTAGGGGTCTGAACAGGGAGAATAAATAGAACCGTGGATACCGCTCTGGTATAAAAACTAGAGGTCTGAGCGGACGGGAAAGTGAGGGTATAAATGCCAAAGTGGCGACTAGAGCGAGAACCAGCCGAATTCAGGTATAGGATAAGGGGATGTAGAACAGTGGAATATACAGTGACAGCAAACATAAAAGTAATAACGTACGAGGTACACAAATGGAAAGAAAGAGAAAACAGATATAAGAATTGAGATACGGGAAACATAGATCACGTCAATACAAGTGCAGGAATATTTGAGAAGGAAGTAACGTGGATACTGATAGGGGAAAACAGGGTGTGGTTGAATATGCCAAGGCTGAACAGACCACTGGGAAAAAGGACAGGAGAGCAAGAGTGGTTTGTTAATGGGAGAGGAGACAAGGGAACAAATAATACAAATAATATTAAAAGAGACACAAGGGATAAGAACGCATTTTTGGAAAGAAGCAGAGTATGAATACATATTAGGGAGAAGGATACCATTGACTGAGGAATATAAAAACTTTCAGCTGAGATCGCTAATAGAAATAGGGAATTTAGCAGAAACAAGAGAGAGTGGCCATATGTAGATTGGGCTGGGGTAGTAGGAAGGAATTGGACAGTACAGAAAATTGGATAAACTCTTGAAGAGTTAGCAGATCAAAAAAGGTTATATTTTCTAATAATCCCAATAGATAAACAAGTTGAACCTTGGTTGACACTAGGGGAAGAGCAAGGTTTTGAAAGAGGTAAAGGACAGACAGGAAAGACAATAAGATAACCTCAACTAGAGGTGTCTGTAATTTTAAGAGAAATTCAGTGGCTTATTCCAAAATGAGCAACAATACTAAGGGAACAAATAGGCACGAGGAAAACAGTAAGGAAAATATTGCTGACCCTACATCCTAACATAGACACTAAACCAAACATAAGGTTAGCAACCCTACACCAATAATACATGGAGTAGAAAATGGCAAGAACACCAGTATAAATAATAAAGAGAAGGTTCTCATTGAATAAAGAAGAGATTGAAAAAATCTCTGAAAATGGGAAATAAGAACCAGAAAGATGGCAACAAAATGGCCAAAGGAAGGGACGTTTGATGTGGCAGTGTGTGAGGAAATGGATACAGTAATAAAGAACTATAAAGCAGGAGAGAAAGGAGAGAAAAGAAAGAAGAAGAGAGAGAAAGAGAGAGAGATTTTGAAAATGTTCTGGGAGGAAGGTAAGGGCTGGAGAGAAAGCATGGCTAAAGCTAGAATGATATTAAAAGAAAAAGAGAAAGAAGCAAAAAGGGCTTGCATAACCGCACCCCCATCATACATTCAAGGGGGACAATACCCTCAGGTTACAGGACTAGTTGAAATAACAGGAAATGTAAAGCTAGAAGAAGAAAATGGGAAGCAGCAGGCTTCCACCCCAACAGAAAAAAGAGAACAAAAACTAGACATGGACTGCTATGGAGGACTGAGGGGCATGTTAGCAGAACTGGAAAACTATGGGAAAAATGAAAGAGATGATGAACGGCAAAGTGAGTGGGAAGATGCAAGTAATGAAGAAGATGAAGAATTAAGAAATTGTGCTGCCTCTGAACAAGACCAGAGGG
Source organism: Coregonus clupeaformis (assembly GCF_020615455.1). Classification (NCBI taxonomy): domain Eukaryota; kingdom Metazoa; phylum Chordata; class Actinopteri; order Salmoniformes; family Salmonidae; genus Coregonus; species Coregonus clupeaformis. The sequence continues at coordinate 20,068,342 of NC_059204.1, read as the reverse complement.
GGCTAGATAAACAATTAACAGAACTAAGTGAGGCAATGCAAGCTCACATGGAAAAATCAGAAAGAAGATTAAGAGACAGAGAGACAATAAAAAAGCCAGAATAAAACAAAGCTCAATGTCCTATTTTGATAAAAGGGACACAAGGTCATTATGTGCCCTGGGGATCTCAGGACCTGGAAGGCTTCGTGACTAGACTGCCCAACATGCATGAAGGAGCAGGAAAATGGATTAGAACATTTGAAGAACAAACAATAGGGAAACTGCTGGCGGTGGGAGACTTGAAGGCATTGTTGGCCAAGGTGGTGGGGGTGACCAAAATGGAGGACATGATGCGGATGTGTGGCCTGGGACAGGCGGTGCAAATGGTGATAATGGATGGACTGACATTTGACACTTATAGGCCATTGTTATGGAGGACTCTGAGAACAGAGTATCCAGACAAAATAGACCCTAAAGCACTGAGAGGGGAACCATTGAGGGATAAAGAAAACCCGGCAAATTACCTGGACGACCAGCTGAAAAAATGGCGACAAGAAACAGAGAAGGACCCAGAGGGGGATCCACTGATGACAACACTGTTCAGGACATCACTGATGGAAGCAATGCCGACACCTGTCAGGAGCAGACTTGAAGATGTGGTGGGACTAAACGTCAAAGTCACACAAAGAGTTCTGCGACCATGTTATCCACGCAGTGAAAAAATACAGGAAGGACGAACAGAAACTGGCAGAGCAATGGAGAGACATTCAGAGAAAACTGACACAGATGCAGCTGGAAGAGCTGACAAGAAAGGACAAAAAGAAAACACAAGCCCCATTGATCACTCCATCAGAAGAGGGCACCATGGCACCTGTCACATTTTACATTTACATTTTAGTAATTTAGCAGACGCTCTTATCCAGAGCGACTTACAGTTAGTGAGTGCATACATTTTTCATACTGGCCCCCCGTGGGAAACGAACCCACAACCCTGGCGTTGCAAGCGCCATGCACTACCAACTGTGCTACAGGCCCACAACCACTGCCTCAACAACAGGGCCAAAGAGCTCCTGCCGCACCAGTAGTGAATGTGTACACACAACAATCCCCTGGACAGTGGCAAAACAAAAACAATGGAAACGGACCCAAGAATCAAGGGCACCGACCACAGCAGCAGACACACCAAAACGGAGGACCAAGAGGGCCTCCAGGTGTTTGCTGGGGGTGCAATCAATCAGGAAATACAAGAAGGAATTGTCCTACCAACCCATGGCTGCCTAGGAAACCAGAACAGGGCAATTGACAAAGAAATGGCACCAGCTCAGATGCATGGCAGCAGTCTCAGACGCAGGCTCAACAGGGACCAGGGAACGCGTGGGGAGGACCGAATCAGGGATACTAGGGATACCAAAGGAATCCTAAAGGGGAGGGTCAGCTAGTGGCAATAACTATGCAAACTGATGAAGAACCTATGCTGCAGGTTCAGGTGAATAACAGAGGCACACCCATGATGATACATACTGGAGCAACTTACTCATGTGTAAGTCCAAATTATGCCTCTCACCTCCCCATGTCAGGCAAATATGCAAAGACAGTAGGATTTTCGGGACAAACGCAGCTAATACCTATGACAGTTCCAGTAAAACTAGAAGCAGGGGGAAAAGTTACCTGCATACCTATATTAGTATCAGAACACACTCCAGTTAACTTATTAGGAAGAGATGCACTGTGTAGAATGGGCATCCAAATCAAATGCTCATCGGAGGGAGTAATAATAGATCAGGAAGGTGTACATCCACAGATGATGATGAATACGGAGAAAACAGCAAATGTATACTGGATAGGGAACATAGAAGCGCCAGTACAAGAGGTAATGAAGAAGTGGGGAAATTAGGGCTCAAGTTCCAGAAATGAAATTACCAAAATTAGGATATCATTGCACACTGCAATATGACCCATATCAAACTCATCTGCTGGAACAGCTATGGTTGAGGAAAGCATGGGGCAAACCGGCCCCCATGAGATCACAGTATTTTGTAATAGGGAAACAAAGGGCAGCAATGGAAGCACAAGATGCTCCATGATATGATATTATACAGACCTGGTTTGAGATACCAGGAACAGAACCTCACATAACACTTCTAGTGGCTGAGGGATATCAGGCAAAATACCTAGGACCAATGATGAAAAAGGCTAAGAGTACACAATGGTGAAAAAAAACAGAAAATCCATTGATTTTCCAGTCTGCTGACAAAATCCTGATTAAAGTCCTCTGCTTTGCAGAACTGAACTGATGGGGGAACCACAATAAATTGAAATAACTGAGGAAGAACAGGTGCCAGTAGCTAAAGAATAAACAAAACAAGAGAAGTTAAAGAAAGAAATGGAAAATATGATCACAGAACAAGTATGGTCAAAACATGATACAGATGTGGGTCTGGTAAAATCAGCCATTAAAGTAAAGGCAGACACAAGACCTCCATGGAAACAACAATATCCAATGAAGCCTGAAGCAGAGGCAGGAATTCAAGCTACAATAGAGGGACTGATAGAAGCAGGAGTACTGGTTCAAACTCAGAGTGACTGTAACACACCATTGCTACCAGTACTAAAAGCGGATAAACAGAAGTGGAGACTAGTCCATGACCTGAGAGCACTGAATGAAGTAGTTCAAGACTACCAAGCAGAGGTACCAAATCCACACACACTGCTAACAAACATTCCACCAGATGCAAAATGATTCTCAGTAATAGACCTATGTGGGGCATTTTTTAGTGTACCTTTAGCAGAAGAAAGTAGACACTTATTTGCATTTACTTACAAAAATCAGCAATATACGTATACGCAGGTGCCGCAGGGATTTAAGCATTCTCCTCATGATTTAATCAAGTATTAAGAGCTGATTTAGAAGACCTATCAAGTTAATACAGTATGTAGATGACCTACTGGTGTGTGCAACCATGATAGAACAATGCCATCAGGACACTGTAAAAATATTGGAAAAGCTTGCAGAAGGAGGACATAAAGTGTCAAAGAAAAAGAAAATAAGTATTTGGTCACCTACAAACAAGCAAGATTTCTGGCTCTCACAGACCTGTAACTTCTTCTTTAAGAGGCTCCTCTGTCCTCCACTCGTTACCTGTATTAATGGCACCTGTTTGAACTTGTTATCAGTATAAAAGACACCTGTCCACAACCTCAAACAGTCACACTCCAAACTCCACTATGGCCAAGACCAAAGAGCTGTCAAAGGACACCAGAAACAAAATTGTAGACCTGCACCAGGCTGGGAAGACTGAATCTGCAATAGGTAAGCAGCTTGGTTTGAAGAAATCAACTGTGGGAGCAATTATTAGGAAATGGAAGACATACAAGACCACTGATAATCTCCCTCGATCTGGGGCTCCACGCAAGATCTCACCCCGTGGGGTCAAAATGATCACAAGAACGGTGAGCAAAAATCCCAGAACCACACGGGGGGACCTAGTGAATGACCTGCAGAGAGCTGGGACCAAAGTAACAAAGCCTACCATCAGTAACACACTACGCCGCCAGGGACTCAAATCCTGCAGTGCCAGACGTGTCCCCCTGCTTAAGCCAGTACATGTCCAGGCCCGTCTGAAGTTTGCTAGAGTGCATTTGGATGATCCAGAAGAGGATTGGGAGAATGTCATATGGTCAGATGAAACCAAAATATAACTTTTTGGTAAAAACTCAACTCGTCGTGTTTGGAGGACAAAGAATGCTGAGTTGCATCCAAAGAACACCATACCTACTGTGAAGCATGGGGGTGGAAACATCATGCTTTGGGGCTGTTTTTCTGCAAAGGGACCAGGACGACTGATCCGTGTAAAGGAAAGAATGAATGGGGCCATGTATCGTGGAGATTTTGAGTGAAAACCTCCTTCCATCAGCAAGGGCATTGAAGATGAAACGTGGCTGGGTCTTTCAGCATGACAATGATCCCAAACACACCGCCCGGGCAACGAAGGAGTGGCTTCGTAAGAAGGTCCTGGAGTGGCCTAGCCAGTCTCCAGATCTCAACCCCATAGAAAATCTTTGGAGGGAGTTGAAAGTCCGTGTTGCCCAGGGACATCCCCAAAACATCACTGCTCTAGAGGAGATCTGCATGGAGGAATGGGCCAAAATACCAGCAACAGTGTGTGAAAACCTTGTGAAGACTTACAGAAAACGTTTGACCTGTGTCATTGCCAACAAAGGGTATATAACAAAGTATTGAGAAACTTTTGTTATTGACCAAATACTTATTTTCCACCATAATTTGCAAATAAATTCATTAAAAATCCTACAATGTGATTTTCTGATTTTTTTTTCTCATTTTGTCTGTCATAGTTGACGTGTACCTATGATGAAAATTACAGGCCTCTCTCATCTTTTTAAGTGGGAGAACTTGCACAATTGGTGGCTGACTAAATACTTTTTTTCCCCACTGTATAACAAATGCACATGGTTTTGACCATTGTGCAAGGGGGGAGGTAAAAAGGAAAATTAGAAATCAAGGTTTCTGGTCTCCATATGTGCAAGCAACAGTAGATTCAAGATTACCGGAATGCGAAACATGTGCGCAAAATAATATTAGAAAAGGAATAACGGCACCAATTGGACATATTCCAGTACCAGAGGGACCATTTAAACATTTGGTAATAGATTATGAGGATATGGTAATGCTAGTAATAATTGACAGATGTAGTAGATGGGTGGAAGCAGTTCCATCCAAAACTCTAGGGGCAGGGTCAGTAGTAAAATCTTTAACAAGAGAAGTGATGCCACGATTTGGAATTCCAACGGAAATCAGTTCAGACAATGGTTCAGCATTTATACAGAAAACGGTAAAACTAGTGATGCAGCAGTTGCGCATAAAACAAAGATTGGGATGTGTTTACCACCCCCAATCTCAGGGAATGGTGGAAAGGGTAAATGGAACTATAAAAACAAAGATTAGAAAGATCTGTGAGAGCACAAGGTTGAACTGGGTAGATGCCTTACCTCTGGCACTAATGAGTTATTGCATGCAAGCTAACAGAATAACGCATCTAACAATGCATGAAATGCTTACGGTCAACCCATGCAAGTGCCAGTTCTTAGAGGACCATATGAGGGTCCACCTCTAGAACAGTTGGAAATGGAATTAAAAGAGTATATCAGGCAACTAACTGCTATACATGAAGTTATCTACCTACAGGAGAAAAGCAGGGTTCCAGAACCAGAAGTGAATCCACCACGACCAGTAGAGCCAGGGGACAAGGTCTAAGTCCGGGTCTTCAGAAGGAAGTGGAACGAACCGAGATGTGAGGGACCATACATCGTCACCCAGGCTACACCAACGGCCATACGGATAGAGGGGAGCTCGACCTGGTATCACCACAGTACCACATTGGAACCAACAACCTAGAGATGAGGAAGCTGAGGATGCTGAAACACCTGATAGGGAAGAAGAGGAAACAGAAGAAAAAGGAAAAGGGATGGAAGCTCAAACAGAATCACCACTCTCTGCTGGAGCTGGCCAAAATCAGGAGATGGGGGAGGATGTCAATAGGAGTGCTGTTGATGAGCTATGCACTCTGGCTGATTCCCTCAGCAGAGGGACAGACCCCAAAGACATTCCAGACCACCACGACATCCCAGACCTCCAAGATCATACAGACCTCCAAGACATCCCAGACCTCCAAGACATCCCAGACCTCCAAGACCTTCCAGACCTCCAAGACTCACCAGACTTCCCCACCATAGATTTCTCTACCCTTGGCTGGTCTCCCTAACAGAAATTGGAAACCAAAACAGTTGAATAAGGAAAATGGCATACTGGCAATTGTGAAAAGCACAGGAACAAGACAAAGAAGAGAAACAGACAGGATAAGAATGTCCATTCCTGCACAAACAAGAAAATGATTGCTATTAAGGAACGAGGGTCAGATGACTATTGGGTGGAACCAGCACCGGAACCAGTGGGTGGAACCAGCACCGGGATTTTGAGGAAGTCACATGGGGAAACTGTGATATCAAGATAATAAAATAAGAAGATAGGTGGATCATAGACATAAGAGTAACAGCCCAAGACCGAGAAAAACAATATGATGTATTAATTACAAGCACAACATTCCCAGGGGGCAATGTTGATGAGGTAGTTATTCCCTGGGAACGTACACCGGCCCCCTTACCTATTAGGGCTCCAACAGAAGTGGAAGGAAGGGTATGGAAGGAGGCGCTGGGCAATGACTGGTATAAATGGGCACAATATACTACATTAAAACTGAAGAAAGAAAATTGTCTAGTATGCACTTCCTCTCCCTTAAAATAATTGATAGTAGTACCAAATCCCCACAGCTACCAGGACTGTGCTAAGTTTAACCACAACTTATGTCATCTAAAAGATGGGGAGAGACCATATTTCCCAGCAGAATGTTTGTCATATTTAGGAAACCCGAAATATATATATTTTTTATAATCAAACAGGGTGGGGGGAGAAGTGTAAGCAATTAGATGTTAGAATAGAACCCAGGAAAATGGAAGCACCGGTGAAATATCAAATAGACTATGAGCAGTCGTTGGCCGCGGCAGATTTCTTCTGGGTCTGTCAACGACAACTCAGGGTAACATTACCAAAAGGATGGAAAGGGCTCTGTGCCAGAGTCCAGCTAATACAACAAGTTGTTATACTGACTCAGCATTGACAGCTCTGGGAGAACAAGTACAGGCAACAAATAGGATGACCTGGCAGAATAGGCAGGCTTTAGATTGGCTCCTAGCAGAAAAAGGTGGAGTCTGTGTTATGTTTGGAAGCTAGTGCTGCAACTTTATTCCAAACAATACTGCCCCAGGTGGAACATTCACTGAGGCAATGATCAAGCTTAAAGGATTAAGACAATAAGTCAAGAACAATGCTGGGCAGGACGCACATGCCTGGGACTGGCTGGACTTAACTCTGGGAAAATGGGGAGCAATGTTCACAAAAATGGCAATCATGATAGGCATAGCACTGGTGGTAATGGGAGTAGTCTTTTGCTGTGTATTGCCATTGCTGAAATCCCTTTTGATCCAAACCACAGTAAAACAGATGACTGTCACAACTGTGAAAACCAGAACAGACTGGGAAATGGAACTAACTCCAGGAGAAGTATTCTCCATCCAAGGACAACCAGGACACTACATAAACGCAAATGGGAAGCCCTGCAATATTAAAGGAGGACCACTGAACTGCCCATACGGCTGTCATGGATTCAGCCGAGGCTGCCCCTCCTCCTTGCTCGGGCAGGCTTCGGCGTTCGTCGTCCCCGGAGTACTAGCTGCTACCGATCTATGTTTCTGTGTTTGACTTGTTGGGTCTTGATTGTCTACACCTGTTTCCCATTATGTTGTATTGTCTTCCCTATTTAACCCTCTGTCTTTCATTGTGTGTTGTGTGTGATTGTATTTTCGTCATCGGCAGTCGTTAGTGTGCGGGTTATTTTCCTCCCTGTGTGGAGGTTGTATGTACTCAGTATACTTTCTAGTAAAGTACGTTTCCAGTAAGCTCTGTGTCCTGCGTTTGACTTCGCCCACCGCATTTCACTGACGCTTATGACAGAATCACACACCACTGACATGGAGTCAGCAGAAGCAGTGGTGCCAGCAGGATCAATGGAAGAACGCGTACAACAACAAGCGGCCATGATCTAGGCTCTCGGCACCGCCATGGAACGTGTAGTGAACACCATGGAGCGATGGGAGAGAGGAGGTCTGCCTACACCTCATCCGATTACACCACCACCATCATCGATACCCATCGCTTCACCTCCGGGGTCCAGTGGGATTCGGCTCTCGCTCCCGAGGGCTTATGGTGGCACAGCTGCCGGGTGTCAAGGTTTCCTGCTCCAGGTCGAACTCTACCTGGCAACCATCCACCCGGTCCCCTCGGGATACGAGAGCGTGTCCGGCAAGGCGCTGGAGTGGGCCAACGCCGAGTGGGGGGGAATAGACGCCGCTACTGTCAACTATGCGGAGTTCACCCGCCGCTTCAGGGCGGTATTCGATCATCCACCAGAAGGAAAAGCGGCAGGTGAGCGTCTATTCCACCTCAGACAGGGGAAGAGGAGCACGCAGGAATTCGCACTGGACTTTCGGACTCTGGCTGCCAACGCGGGATGGAATGAGAGGGCCCTCATCGACCACTACCGATGTAGCTTGAGGGAGGACGTGCGTCGGGAATTGGCCTGCAGGGACACCAACCTAAGCCTGGACCAACTGGTGGACATGTCGATTCGTCTGGATACCCTGTTGGCTACCTGCAGACTTCTGGATCCGGGGCCGTCCATTCCATCCCCCAGTACTTCCGAGCATACCCCTATGGAGCTTGGAGGTGCTGGTATGAGGGAGACCAGGAGAGGGGCCGTCCCCTGCACCAACTGTGGCCACAGAGGACACACTGCTGGTCGGTGCTGGGGAGGTTCTCCCAGGAGTCGAGGCAGTAGGCAGCACACTGATGAGCCATTCCAGGTGAGTAGGCACCCAACTCACCCAGAGCTCCCTGTTGCGCATATGTGTATTAATGTTGTGTTTCCCAAGGTTTCTCCTCATTCCCAGCATAAGGCGCTAGTAGATTCAGGCGCAGCTGGGAACTTTATCGATCGTCAGTTTACCTATAAGTTAGGGATTCCTATTGTTCCAGTTGATGTGCCCTTCCCTATCCATGCCCTAGATAGCCGCCCTTTGGGGTCAGGGTTGATTAGGGAAGTCACAGCGCCTCTCAGGATGAAAACGCAGGAGGGCATGAGGAGATAATTAGCTTGTATCTGATTGATTCTCCTGCGTTTACCGTGGTGTTGGGGCTTCCCTGGTTAACTTCTCATGACCCCAATATTTCATGGCAACAGAGGGCTCTCAAGGGATGGTCTGATCAGTGCTTGGGGAGGTGTGTAGGTGTTTCCGTAGGGGCAACGACTGTGGAAAGTCCAAACCAAGTTCCCACCATGCACATTTTGCCTGAATATGCCGATTTGGCTCTCGCCTTCTGTAAAAAGAAGGCGACTCAATTACCACCCCATCGACAGGGGGATTGTGCGATAAACTTCCAAGTAGGCGCTGCGCTTGCCCGAAGTCATGTGTATCTTCTGTCTCAGGAGGAGACGGCGGCTATGGAGACATATGTCACCGAATCTCTGAGACAGGGAAACATACGGCCGTCCACTTCCCCTGCATCATCAAGTTTCTTTTTTGTGAAGAAGAAGGATGGTGGTTTACGCCCGTGCATTGACTACTGTGGTCTCAATCAGATCACAATCAAATACAGCTATCCACTCCCTCTGATTGCGAGTATGACGGAGTCATTACACGGGGCGCGCTTCTTCACAAAATTGGATCTCAGGAGCGCGTACAACCTGGTGCGTATTAGGGAGGGAGATGAGTGGAAGACAGCATTTAGTACCACCTCGGGTCACTATTAGTACCTCGTCATGCCATACGGTTTGATGAATGCTCCTTCAGTCTTCCAATCGTTTGTGGATGAGATTTTCCGGGACCTGCATGGACAGGGTGTAGTGGTGTATATCGATGACATTCTAATATACTCCGCTACACGAGCCGAGCATGTGTCCCTGGTTCGTCGGGTGCTTGGTAGACTGTTGGAGCATGACCTGTATGTGAAGGCTGAGAAATGTATGTTCTTCCAAGAGTCCATCTCCTTCCTGGGACACCGTTTGTCCACGTCAGGTGTGGAGATGGAGATTGACCGCGTTTCGGCCGTGCGCAATTGGCAGACTCCCACCACGGTGAAGGAGGTGCAGCGGTTCTTGGGTTTTGCCAATTACTACCGGAGGTTTATCCGGGGCTTTGGGCAGGTAGCAGCTCCCATTACCTCCCTGCTAAAGGGGGGGCCGGTGCGTCTGCAGTGGTCGGCTGAGGCGGACAGGGCTTTTAGGCATCTGAAGGACCTGTTTACCTCGGCTCCGGTGCTGGCACATCTGGATCCCTCTTTGGCATTCCAAGTTGAGGTGGATGCGTCTGAGGCTGGAGGGCGATTATGGAACGTCTGGGGGTCTCGAATTAGCCTTACCTCAGGTTTTCACCCCGAGAGTAATGGGCAGGTGGAGAGAGTGAACCAGGATGTGGGTAGGTTTCTGAGGTCCTATTGCCAGGACCAGCAGGGGGAGTGGTCTGGATATATCCCCTGGGCAGAGATAGCCCAAAACTCACTTCGCCACTCCTTAACTAACCTTACGCCTTTTCAGTGTGTGTTAGGTTATCAGCCGGTCCTGGCACCTTGGCATCAGAGCCAGATCGAAGCTCCTGCGGTGGACGAGTGGTTTCGGCGCTCGGAAGCGACCTGGAACGCTGCGCATGTCCACCTGCAGCGGGCTATCAGGCGCCACAAGGCGAGCGCCGATCGCCACTGCAGTGAGGCTCCGGTGTATGCACCGGGAGATCGGGTCTGGCTCTCGACCCGAAACCTGCCCCTTCGCCTGCCCTGCCGGAAGCTGGGTCGGCGGTTTGTGGGGCCATTTAAAGTCCTGAGGAGATTGAACAAGGTTTGTTATAGGTTACAACTTCCTATTAATTACCGTATTAACCCCTCGTTCCATGTGTCTCTCCTCAGGCCGGTAGTAGCTGGTCCACTCCAGGAGTCTGTGGTACGAGAGGTTCCTCCGCCCCCACTGGACATCGAGGGGGCTCCGGCGTACTCAGTCCGTTCCATCTTGGATTCGAGGCGTCGGGTGGGGGGCCTGCAGTATCAAATCAAATCAAATCAAATTTTATTGGCCACATGCGCCGAATACAACAGGTGCAGACATTACAGTGAAATGCTTACTTACATCTCGTGGAGTGGGAGGGGTACGGTCCGGAGGAACGGTGCTGGGTCCCTAGGAGGGACATCCTAGATCCCTCCATGTTGAGGGATTTCCATCAGAATCATCCGACTCGCCCTGCTCCGCGTCCTCCTGGCCGTCCCCGAGGCCGGGGTTGGCGCACGGCTGGAGCCGCGCGTCATGGGGTGGGTACTGTCACGGATTCAGCCGAGGCTGCCCCTCCTCCTTGCTCGGCAGGCTTCGGCATTCGTCGTCCCCGGATTACTAGCTGCTACCGATCTATGTTTCTGTGTTTGACTTGTTGGGTCTTGATTGTCTACACCTGTTTCCCATTATGTTGTATTTTTGTCTTCCCTATTTAACCCTCTGTATTTCATTGTGTGTTGTGTGTGATTGTATTTTCGTCATCAGCAGTCGTTAGTGTGCGGGTTATTTTCCTCCCTGTGTGGAGGTTGTATGTACTCAGTATACTTTCTAGTAAAGTACGTTTCCAGTAAGCTCTGTGTCCTGCGTTTGACTTCGCCCACCGCATTTCACTGACGCTTATGACAACGGTAATCCGGAATGTCTGTATGGGGTAACTCCAGGAGGTGGATGGGCGTGTCATGACTACCAAGAACAACAACCGGTGAAAACAGGACTTGGAGATATTAATCTCCCGGATTTATACCCTGTTCCATACTACATTAGTGATGATAAAGACCCTAGACTGGTGTCAGAAATGGGATAACTAAGTATACATAGATGAAGCATTAATAAAGAAAAGTGGGTGAGGTAACATTTAAATGGATAAATAAAGTTAGGCCTCCCTCATGTATTGCCTAAGTAGTATGTGTATGTAACTTAGGGGTTTCCGGTTACGACTGTCAACAGACCAGGCTCTTAATTCCCTAAACAGGTTCTGTTTAGGTTCAGAAGACGGTTGTTAGGGAGAAAACCGCGAGGGAGAGCACACATTACTAGACCTTGGAATTATATATTTCTCAAATAAAGTATCATAGTAAAATGGTATTATAAGGGGAATATATATATATATATATATATATATATATATATATATATATATATATATATATATATATATATATGGATGAGTTGCAAAGAAAAAGCCATATCTCAGACTGCCCATCTTAATCTTTTCTTTTTATTGGCCAGTCTGAGATATGGCTTTTTCTTTGCAACTCTGCCTAGAAGGTCAGCATCCCGGAGTCGCCTCTACACTGTTGATGTTGAGACTGGTGTTTTGTGGGTACTATTTAATGAAGCTGCCAGTTGAGGACCTGTGAGGCATCTGTTTCTCAAACTAGACACTCTAATGTATTTGTCCTCTTGCTCAGTTGTGCACCGGGGCCACCCACTCCTCTTTCTATTCTGGTTAGAGCCAGTTTGAGCTGTTCTGTGAAGGGAGTAGTACACAGCGTTGTACGAGATCTTCAGTTTCTTGGCAATTTCTCGCATGGAATAGCCTTCATTTCTCAGAACAAGAATAGACTGACGAGTTTCAGAAGAAAGTTATTTGATTCTGGCCATTTTGAGCCTGTAATCTATCCCACAATTGCTGATGCTCCAGATACTCAACTAGTCTCAAGAAGGCCAGTTTTATTGCTTCTTTAATCAGCACAAGAGTTTTCAGCTGTGCTAACATATTTGCAAAAGGGTTTTCTAATGATCAATTATCCTTTTAAAATGATAAACTTAGATTAGCAAACACAACGTGCCATTGGAACACAGGACTGATGATTGCTGATAATGGGCCTCTGTACGCCTATGTAGATATTCCATAAAAAATCTGCTGTTTCCAGCTACAATAGGCATTTACAACATTAACAATGTCTACACTGTATTTCTGATCAATTTTATGTTATTTCAATGGACAAAAAAAATAATTTTCTTTCGAAAACAAGGACATTTCTAAGTGACCCCAAACTTATGAACAGTAGTGTATATAAATATACAGTATATATATTTTAGACATATTTAAACCCTTTTTTTTGGTAGGCACAAAACTAGCTTCATACTTCCATTTTCTTTTTTTACCGGTACCGGTTACCTTCAGACAAGTCCAGTGACACTTGTGGAGGGCATAGAGCAAAATGGAGAACACCATTGTGTTCGCCAGAATCTCCCCTTTCCACAGTGGGGTCCCATTGGTTTGTAGCCAAAACGGTTCAGACGCTACCAAACAGAAGTGGGCACATCGACGGTACCGACTTCAGATGAGTCCCCTGACACTTGTGGGGGTCGTAGAGGAAAACAGGGGGAGTCATCTTTCCATAGAGGGGTCATAATAGTTTGTAGGCCAAACTGTTCGGACGCTCAAGACGATTCTTCATTACCATGTTGATGATTTCAAGTTGAATTGGCTAAATTGTTCTGTTAAGACATTGAATACATGTTTAGTATATTTACTACTGTTAGGTTCTAAATAACAAACCAAGTTTATTCACCCACTGGGTCACACAGCTACATAAGACAAAATACATGTTCCAACCAGCACAGATATATTTAGGTGACCTCCTTCCCTCTAAACATTACATCTTCATTGCTAGGCAGGAAGTTAAGTGATGCAGGCAATAAACTGTTCCTTCTCCCTTAATGTGACCTGACCTGACCTCAACCCCATTCCTCACTAATCCACAGCTCTCCACCATTATCAGTGACTGCAATCATGTGATTGCCTCTCCTGTCCTCAGTACCTTCCAAAGCCCCCTGGCTCCTATCCAACCTTCGTTGACCCCACCATATACATTCCTCCTACAGATAACCATTAACCTCTGGTGTATAAACCACACTGTCACTCCTCATGTCTCTAGGATAACTGATGATTAACAATATTTCAAGTTTAGAAATCAGAATCCATCACTACATTTCATTTTTTCTCTGAGCAGTACACTACAAGACCAAAAGTATGTGGACACCTGCTCGATGAACATCTCATTCCAAAATAATGGGTATTAATATGGTGTTGGTCCCCCCTTTACTGCTATAACAGCCTCCACTCTTCTGGGAAGGCTTTCCACTAGATGTTGGAATAATGCTGCGTAGACTTGCTTTCATTCAGCCACGAGCATTAGTGAGGTCGGGCGCTGGTGTTGGGCGATTAGGCCTGGCTCACAGTTGGTGTTCCAATTCATCCCAAAGGTGTTTGATGGGTTTGAGACCAGGGCTCTGTGCATGCCAGTCAAGTTCTTCCACACTGATCTTGACAAACCATTTCTGTATGGACCTCGCTTTGTGCACAGGGGCTTTGTCATGCTGAAACAGGAAAGGGCTGTGTTGTTATATGTTAATAACATGAAGACTAAGTTACCCAGCAGGCTATGCGAGGGGGGGAAGTTGAAGTATGCCTTGCATGGCTACACAAGGAGATTGCTAGCTAAAGTATCAGTTTATTAAAAGTAGATCAACCTATGCCCCGGTTTGTCATTATTTAAAGGAACAAACATAACATAGTGTCAGATTGGTAGTCGCTATGACGAGACAGAGAAATGAAAGGAGTAACTCTGCAAATTTCTGCGACGAAAATGGAACATTCTACCACAAGTCAAGTGACGTGAGTAGTCGAAGATGCTAGCTTGCAAGAGCGATGCCAACGAGCCGCAGCAGCGAGAGTGACAGCAGCGAGAGCACTGGAATCTGTTGACGAGCAAGTTGATGAGTAACCTACAGAAGTAAGAGAAATTGAAACTGTACCTTTTTCCCGAGTGTTTCCCGTCATGGATAGGCTTAGTCCTCCTACTCCTATGCAGTTAACAGGCAATCTAGCTGACAATTGGAAACGTTTCAGGCAGAGATTCAATATCTACCTAGCAGCCAGTGGAGCAGGGGAAGATGATGAGAAATTGAAAGCTCCATTTTTCTGCATGTTATTGGAGAGGATGCATTGGACATTTACAATAGCTTTCAGCTAGACGAGGCAAACTTGACATTGACTGTGCTCATGGCTAAATTTGAGGAGTAATTTGTATCAAGCCAGAACGTCACGTTTGAGAGACACAAGTTTTTCTCTCATGATCAGAAACAAGGAGTCAGTTTTGACCACTCGGACCCTACCCTGTTTTGTCAGGTTTGTGTGGCCGGAGTCCGCACCTTTGGGGGGAGGGGGGTACTGTCACGCCCTGACCTATAGAACTCTTGTTAGTTTGGTCAGGGTGTGCATGTTTAGTATCTATGTTATGTCTTCTATGTGTAGAATCTAGGTTTTGTGTTTCTATGTTTGGCCGGGTGTGATTCCCAATCAGAGGCAGCTGTCGCTCGTTGTCTCTGATTGGGGATCATACTTAAATAGCCTGTTTGCATCATTAGTTGTGGGATCTTGTTCCGTGTATAGGCTTGAATTGTGTTTAGCCTGAGGGCTTCACGTTACGTTGTTTTGTTGTTTTGTTCGTGTGTTTAGTTTATATAATAAACATGTATGCATTTCACGCTGTGCCTTGGTCTGACCCGTCCTTCAACGAACGTGACAGAGGATCCCACCAAACACGGACCAAGCAGCGTGCCCAGGAGCAGACATCCTGGACATGGGAGGAGATCCTGGACGGAAAGGGATCCTGGACATGGGAGGAGATTCAGGCTGGGATGGATCGCGGTCCTTGGGAGGAGACAGTGGAGGCCCAGTTTAGAGAGGAGCAACGGCAACACAGAAGGCGCCGGCCGAGGAGGAAGCCCGAGAGACAGCCCCAAGAAAACAATTTTGGGGGGATAAAAGGGTGGTCGGGGATCGATGGAGAAGAGCCCCGACCACTGCACTCGTGGGGGCTCAGGGAGGAGTCCTCAAGGGAGGAGGACTAGGCGCGGAGAGTGAAAGACTGGTACAGTCGGAGATCTCTAACGTCAGTTCCCAGTCCGGTACACCTCGTGCCTGCGTCTCGCACCAAGCTAGTGGTGCGTGTCGCCAGTCCGGCCCGGCCCGTTCCTGCTCCTCACTCCAGACTAGTGGTGCGTGTTCCCAGTCCGGTACGGCCCGTTCCTGCTCCTCGCACTAGACTAGTGGTGCGTGTTCCCAGTCCAGGCCGGCCCGTTCCTGTTCCTCGCACCAGGCCAGTGGTGCGTGTCGCCAGTCCGGCCCGGCTCGTTCCTGCTCCTCGCACTAGACCAGTGGTGCGTATTCCCAGTCCGATCCAGCCCGTTCCTGTTCCTCGCACCAAGCCAGTGGTGCGTGTTCCCAGTCCGGTACGGCTCGTGCCTGCTCCTCACACCAGACCAGTGGTGCGTGTGTCCAGTCCGGCACGGCCCGTACCCGGTCCACCGGTGCCTGGTCCGGCACCGGTCAGCTGCTCCTCTCCGGAGCCAGAGCAATCCGCTCCACCGGTGCCTGATCCAGCTCCAGTCAGCTGCTCCACTCCGGAGCCAGAGCAGTCCGCTCCACCGGGTTCCAGTCCAGCTCCGGTCAGCGGCTCCACTCCGGAGCTAGAGCAGTCCGCTCCACCGGTGCCTAGTCCAGCTCCGGTCAGCGGCTCCACTCCGGAGCCAGAGCAGTCCGCTCCACCGGTGCCGAGTCCAGCTCCGGTCAGGGGATCCACTCCGGAACCAGAGCAGTCCGCTCCACCGGTGCACAGTCCAGCTCCGGTCAGCAGCTCCACTCCGGAGCCAGAGCAATCCGCTCCACCGGTGCCCAGTCCAGCTCCGGTCAGCGGCTCCAGTCCAGACCCAGACGTCAGCCCCTCTCCAGGTTCGGGGTCTCCCACACCAGGGCCCAGACAGGGCTTGGTGCATCGCGGGAGGATTGCCGATCCAGGCCCAGACGTCAGCCCCTCTCCAGGTTCGGGGTCTCCCACACCAGGGTCCAGTCAGGGATTGGTGCATCGTGGGAGGAAGGAGAGGGGAAGCAGTGCGCCGAGGTCCAGACCAGACCAGGGGCGCAACAGGGAGGCTGTTGTGTGGTCGTCACGCCCGGAGCCGGATCCGCCTCCGAGGTGGAATGCCCACCCGGACCCTACCCTGTTTTGTCAGGTTTGTGTGGCCGGAGTCCGCACCTTTGGGGGGAGGGGGGTTACTGTCACGCCCTGACCTATAGAACTCTTGTTAGTTTGGTCAGGGTGTGCATGTTTAGTATCTATGTTATGTTTTCTATGTGTAGAATCTAGGTTTTGTGTTTCTATGTTTGGCCGGGTGTGATTCCCAATCAGAGGCAGCTGTCGCTCGTTGTCTCTGATTGGGGATCATACTTAAGTAGCCTGTTTGCATCATTAGTTGTGGGATCTTGTTCCGTGTATAGGCTTGTATTGTGTTTAGCCTGAGGACTTCACGTTACGTTGTTTTGTTCGTGTGTTTAGTTTATATAATAAACATACATGCATTTCACGCTGCGCCTTGGTCTGACCCGTCCTTCAATGAGCGTGACAGTGGCATACTTGATAATGGACTCAAGGAGAGATTGCTACGTGAGCAAGATTTAACTTTGGATAAAGCAGTGAATATGTGTCGAGCAGCTGAAACCACCAGAGCACAAGCTAAAGAGCTGAGCAGGGATGAGACTTCAGTGCATGCAATAAAAAGAGAGGAGCAACACACACAACGCTTTACAAAACAAAAACAAGCAAAAGAGAAAAATCTAAACACTACATGTGGAAAATGTGGAGTTATCCACAAGCCAAAAAATTGCCCTGCATATGGCAAATCGTGTAACAACTGTGGGGAAAATAATCATATCTCAAAATGCTGCAAAGCTGAGGCTACAAAGAAAAAGGTTCACATTGTCAAAGAGGAGACTGAAGAATTCTTTGTTGATTCTGTGGAAATATGCAATGCAGTAAAACCTGAATGGATTGTGCCATTGACTGTAAATGAAACTATAATACCATTCAAGCTCGATACTGGAGCTCAGGTAAACCTGTTGTCGCTGGATGACTACAAAACACTGAAAGTGAAGAGCAAAATACACCCTGTGAAAATCAAGGTTACTGGTTATACTGGGGAGAACGTACCAGTTAAAGGAAGCTGCATAGTAACTTTACAGCACAAAGGAAAACAGTTCAAAGCACAGCTGCTGATCGTGGAAAAGAGTGTACAGCCTATTCTAGGAATCAGTGCATGTGAAAAGCTCAATTTGGTGAAAAGAGTGTATGTAGTGACTGAAAATGACCAATAATTGCTACTGGCTGAGTACGAGGACATGTTTGAGGGTCTTGGATGTTTACCTGGAGAACACAAAATATGTACTGATGACAGAATTACTCCAGTTGTGCATGGGTGCAGAAAAGTTCCATAGGCACTGAGGAAAAAGCTCAAGGAGGAACTCGGACACATGAAAAAGATGGACGTCATCACAAAATTGGATGAACCTACAGATTGGGTAAACTCACTGGTTATTGTGGTGAAAAAGAACGGCGATCTCAGGATATGTCTAGACCCGAGAGATCTCAACAAAGCTATCAAGTGAGAGCATTTCAAGTTGCCAACCAGAGAAGAGATAATGTCACAGTTTGCTGGAGCAAAGTGGTTCAGTAAGCTTGATGCCTCATCAGGATTCTGGCAAATGAAGCTAGATGATGCAAGTTCAAGGCTATGCACATTCAACACACCTGAGGGCAGGTACAGAATTCTTTGGCGCTGAGAGAATCCCATATGGGAGACAGAGGTCTACCACAAGACAATTCACATGATCTTCGAGCACATTCCAGGAGTAGAGACCATGATGTCTGGGGGTCCACAAAAGAAGAACACGACGCGCGAGTAAGACTAGTGCTGGACCTGACACGGAAAGTCAACCTGAAGCTAAACAAGGATAAATGCGAGTTTGGTGTGAAAAAACCAGACCCGAGGAAAACATCAGCCATCAACAACATGGAGTGCCTGAAGAACAAGGATGACGTGAGACGCTTCATGGGCATGATCACCCACCTTGCAAAGTTCATACCTCAACTGTCAGCACTGTCTGCTCCACTCAGATGTCTTCTGGAACAGAAAAACAAATGGGAATGGTCCCATGAGCAGGAAAACTGCTTCAAAAACCTAAAGAAGCAATCACGGAAGAGCCAGTGCTCAGGTTCTATGATCCAGAGAAAAGCACAAGGATTTCTGCAGATGCATCACAGTTTGGCCTTGGAGCAGTTCTTCTGCAACATCATGACGACACATGGCAACCTGTCGCTTATGCGTCCAGAGCCTTGACAGGCGCAGAAACAAGGTATGCACAAATATGCACGAAAGGTTTCACCAATACGTCTACAGACAAGCCTTCCAAGTAGAAACCGAACACAAACCATTGGTGTCAATCATGTCTAAGCCACTGAATGATTGTCCAATGAGAATCCAGAGAATGTTCATCAGACTGCAATAGTATGATGTGAAGATGATCTACACCCCGGGAAAGTTAATGTTTGCCGCCAACACTCTTTCTCTGGCAGTCGACAAGAAAGAAAGCGCCGACACACAGAAAAACACTGAGATTCAGGCCTACGTCGACATGATCGTTGCATCACTTTCTGTGTCTTCTGAGAGAATGGCGCAGATCAAAAGAGAGACAGTAGCTGACCAAACAATGACAGAGTTGAAAGAAACAATACTGATAGGATGGCCTGCACAGAAAAAACAACTGTCCAAGGATAATACAGGATTACTGGATGTGCAGAGCAGAGCAGAGCTCACTGTTGTGGATGACATAGTGTTCAAAGGCAACAAGATTGTCATTCCCATGACACTACGCAAAGAAATGCTACAGAAAATAAACGAGGGCCACTTGGGTGAGGAAAAATGCAATCGACGAGCACGAGAAGTAATGTTCTGGCCAAGAATGAACCAGGAAATCAGCCAGACCACTGCTTCATGTGAACTGTGTTTGACCTACAGGCCAAAGCAGCAAGCAGAACCGCTAATGCCTCATCAAGTACCCAACTGACCCTACTACAAAGTTGGAGTTTACCTTTTTGACTACAATGGCAAAAGTCACATTGTTGTTACCGACTACTACTCAAACTACCCTGAAGTAGCAACACTGCCAACTACCTCCAGCAAAGCTGTAATCACCTACCTGAAATCAGTCTTCGCAAGATATGGGGTTGCGTCTGAATTGTACTCGGACAATGGCCCGCAGTTCTCAAGTTCTGAATTCCGATCGTTTGCCAATGACTGGGGATTCCGACACAACACCTCCAGCCCCAACTACCCAAGGTCCAACGGCTTAGCAGAAAGTTCAGTCAAAATAGTCAAAGGTCGGATGAAAAAGGCACATGATGGAAAGGAGGACTTCCTAAAATGGACTTTCACCTGCACAAATGTTGATGGGATGTCGCATCAGAACCAACCTACCCATCCATGAGGACTAGCTAACACCCAGAGGTGCTCACAACGTCAAACTCGCAAAGGAAAAACAGAAAGACAAACAAAAACAGCGACACGTCAAAAGTGCAAGACACTTACCTGAACTGAAACCTGTAAGTCGCTTTGGATAAAAGCGTCTGCGAAATGGCATATTTATGTACGACTCTGGGACATCACTACAGGAACCTGGATGCAGCAAGGGCGCGTGCAGAGAGAAGTTGCACCGCGATCCTATGAGATCCAAACGGAGCATGGATCACAACTGAGACGAAACAGAGTGGATCTAAGGCTTCAGCCATTCCCTCAAGGGACTGAGGATCATCAGGAGGATACTGCTGAAGTGTCAAATGCCTTTACTAATGGACAATTCAGTCAGAACACCCTGACTGACAATGAACGCTGTCCAACTGCTTCAAGAAGCACTTCAGCAGAATGACCAAAAAGGACTGTCAGAGCTCCTGAAAGGCTTATTGAGAATTGCTAAAAACATATATATATATGAAAAAAAGGGGGCACCTGGATTGGATGTTTTTGTTTATGTGAAAAGAAATACAGCCACAATAGAGTATTGTTGGACAGAGACTGCATTTAGTTGAGAAAAGAAAAAGGGGAAAGAAATGTGTGTTATTGAAAATTGCATGTTATGCAGGTTGAGTAAACAAATGTGATGTGACATGTTTAGTTACAGAGAAAAAGTAGTTTTCTTTCAAAGGAAGGAAGATGTGTTGTTATGTGTTAATAACATTAAGACTACGTTACCCAGCAGGCTATGCAAGGGGGGGAAGTTGAAGTATGCCTTGCATGGCTACACAAGGAGATTGCTAGCTAAAGTATCTGTTTATTAAATGTAGTTCAACCTACGCCCGGTTTGTCATTATTTAAAGGAACAAACATAACAAGGGCCTTACCCAAACTTTTGCCACAAAGTTGGAAGCACAGAATCGTCTAGAATGTCATTGTATACTGTAGCGTTTAGATTTCCCTTCACTGGAACTAAGGGGCCTAGGCTGAACCATGAAAAAAAGCCTCAGAAAATTATTCCTCCTCCACCAAACTTTCCAGTTGGCACTATGCATTCGGCAGGTAGCGTTCTCTCTGTCGGACTGCCAGATGTTGAAGCGTGATTCATCACTCCATAAAACACATTTCCACTGCTCAAGAGTCTAATGGCGGCGAGCTTTACACCACTCCAGCTGACGCTTGGCATTGCGCATGGTGATCTTAGGCTTGTGTGCGGCTGCTCGGCCATGGAAACCCATTTCATGAAGCTTCCGATGAACAGTTCTTGTGCTGACGTTGCTTCCAGAGGCAGTTTGGAACTCGGTAGTGAGTGTTGCAACCGATGAAAGACGATGAAAACTTCAGCACTAGGCGGTCCCATTCGGTGAGCTTGTGTGGCCTACCACTTCGCGGCTGAGCCGTTATTGCTCCTAGACAGTTTCCACTTCACAATAACAGCACTTACAGTTGACTGGGGCAGCTCTAGCAGGGCAGAAATTTGACGAACTGACTTGTTGGAAAGGTGGCATCCTATGACGGTGCCACGTTGAAAGTCACAGCTCTTCAGTAAGGCATTCTACTAACAATGTTTGTCTATGGAGATTGCATGGCTGTGTGCTCGATTTTATGCACCTGTCAGCAACGGGTGTGGCTAAAATAGCCGAATGCACTAATTTGAAGGGTAGTTTGTTTACCGTTTCCTTGTTGGATTTTTGAGTAAACTCTGTTGGACTGAGCCTCGGTGTCCTGCGCCTGACTTCCACACCACATACACCTCACCTCATGACAGAACAACACACCTTCATGGAGTCAGCAGGAACAGCGGCGGCACCCGATTCCCTGGAATACCGGATTAATTCCCAGGACGCCATGATCCGGCAACTCGGGGCCGCCATGGACGAGGTGTCCAACAGACTGCGCCGTTTGATGAATCGGGAGGTGCCCACGCCTTCTCACACCATCCCAGCACCAACGGCCAGTTCTCCTCTCTCAGCACCGGAACCCAGTGGCATTCGGCTCTCGCTCCCGAGGGCATATGACGGTTCTGCAGCCGGGTGTCAGGGCTTCCTCCTACAGGTAGAACTTTACCTTGCCACTATACACCCGGCGCCCTCGGGATACGAGAGCGTCTCCGCCCTCATCTCCTGTCTCTCCGGAAAGGCGTTGGAGTGGGCCAACGCCGAATGGAGGGGAATAGACGCCACCACCATCACCTACGTAGAGTTTTCCCGCCGCTTCAGGACTGTCTTCGATCATCCACCTGAGGGGAAAGCGGCGGGAGAGCGTCTATTCCACCTCCGACAGGGGAAGAGGAGCGCACAGGAGTTCGCACTGGAGTTCCGGACATTAGCAGCGGATGCGGGATGGAATGAGAGGGCCCTCATTGACCACTATCGGTGTAGCCTACATGAGGACGTTCGTCGTGAGATGGCCTGCAGGGATACCAACCTGTCGTTCGACCAGCTGGTGGACATCTCCATCAGTCTAGACACCCTGCTGGCTACCCGCGGACGTCCCGAGTGGGGGCCGTCCATTCCATCCTCCAGCACCTCCGAGCCTATTCCTATGGAGCTCGGGGTGCTGGCGCTAGAGAGAGGAGGAGGGAGAACCCGAGGAGGGCCACCCCTGCACCAACTGTGGCCGTGGAGGACACACCGCGGCCAGGTGCTGGGGAGGGTCTTCTGAGAGAGGGGACAACAGGTCACGCACTGGGGAGTCATTTCAGGTGAGTAGGCGCCCCACTTACCCAGAGCTCTCTGTTGGCCACATGAGCATTCCTGTGCGTTTTCCACAGGTGGCACCTCATTCCCAGCATAAGGCACTAGTAGATTCAGGCGCAGCTGGGAACTTTATTGATCGGGCATTTTGTGCTAGGTTAGGAATTCCCCTTCGGCCGGTAGAAGTTCCATTCCCTGTCCATGCATTAGACAGCCGGCCGTTGGGGTCGGGTCTGATCAGGGATGTCACAGCACCACTGACGATGACTACGCAGGGGGGTCATGAGGAAATCATTCAGTTCTATCTGATTGACTCTCCTGCGTACCCAGTGGTGTTGGGGCTTCCCCTGGTTAAGCACCCACGATCCTACCATAGCGTGGCAACAGAGGGCTCTTATGGAGTGGTCTGCCCAGTGTGTAGGGAGATGTCTAGGTGTTTCCATAGGGGCGACCTCGGTAGAGAGTCCGAACCAAGTGCCCGCACTGCGCATTCCCCCCGAGTATGAGGATTTAGCACTAGTGTTTAGTAAATCGAGGGCAGCACGGCTACCTCCTCATAGACAGGGGGACTGTGCGATAAATATCCAGACTGAAGCAGCTCTTCCAAGGAGTCGTGTGTATCCCCTGTCTCAAGAGGAGACTGCGGCTATGGAGACTTACATAGCCGAGTCCTTGGCACAGGGATACATACGGCCCTCTACTTCTCCGGTCTCCTCGAGTTTCTTCTTTGTGAAGAAGAAGGACGGGGGATTGCGCCCGTGTATTGATTACCGTAGTCTCAATCAGATCACAGTAAAATACAGTTACCCACTTCCAATGATTGCGACGATGACGGAGTCATTACGCGGAGCGCGGTTCTTCACAAAGTTGGATCTCAGGAGCGCGTACAATTTGGTGCGCATTAGGGAGGGGGATGAATGGAAAACAGCATTTAGCACCACCTCGGGTCATTACGAGTATCTCGTCATGCCGTACGGGTTAATGAATGCTCCTTCAGTCTTCCAATCCTTTGTTGATGAGATTTTCCGGGACATGCATGGGCAGGGTGTAGTGGTGTACATTGACGACATTCTAGTGTACTCTTCTACACGAGCCGAGCATGTAGCCCAGGTGCGCCGAGTATTGAGACGACTGTTGGAGCATGACTTGTATGTCAAGGCAGAGAAATGCCTGTTCTTCCAGGAGTCCGTCTCCTTTTTGGGTTATCGGTTGTCCGCGTCTGGCGTGGAGATAGAGGTAGATCGGGTATCGGCTGTGCGTAATTGGCAAACTCCAACCACCGTAAAAGAGGTGCAGCGGTTCTTGGGTTTTGTTAATTACTACCGGAGGTTTATCCGGGGCTTTGGACAGGTTGCAGCTCCCATTACGTCCCTGCTAAAGGGGGGTCCGGTGCGCTTGCAGTGGTCAGCTGAGGCGGACAGGGCATTTGTCAAGCTGAAGAACCTGTTCGCCTCGGCCCCGGTGCTGGCGCATCCGGATCCCTCTTTGCCTTTCCAAGTAGAGGTGGACGCGTCCGAGACCGGTATTGGGGCAGTCCTGTCACAACGGTCCGGCACGCCACCTAAGCTCCGCCCCTGTGCGTTCTACTCCAAGAAGCTCAGCTCGGCGGAGCGCAATTATGACGTTGGGGACAGGGAGCTGTTAGCTGTAGTCCAGGCCCTAAAGGTGTGGAGGCATTGGCTTGAGGGGGCTCAACACCCTTTCCTCATTCTGACTGATCACCGTAACCTGGAGTACATCCGGGCAGCTAGGAGATTGAACCCTCGTCAGGCTAGGTGGAACATGTTCCTGACCCGGTTTGTTTTTAAGATCACATACATCCCTGGGTCCCAGAACGGTAAGGCAGACGCCCTGTCCCGGCAGTATGACACAGAGGAGAGGTCCATTGAGCCTACTTCCATACTGCCGGAGTCTTGTCTGGTGGCTCCGGTAGTGTGGGAGGTCGATGCGGAAATCGAGCGGGCGCTGCGTACCGACCCTACTCCCCCCGAGTGTCCTGTGGGGCAGACGTACGTTCGTGATCGGCTTATTTCTTGGGCTCATACATCACCCTCCTCTGGACATCCTGGTATTGGTCGGACGGTGCACTGCCTTAGCGTGAAATACTGGTGGCCAACGTTAGCCAGGGATGTGAGGGTTTATGTCTCCTCCTGCTCGGTATGTGCCCAGTGTAAGGCACCTAGACATTTGCCCAGAGGTAAGTTACATCCTCTGCCCGTTCCACAGCGACCATGGTCCCACCTCTCGGTAGATTTTGTGACCGATCTACCTCCTTCCCAGGGTAATACCACCATTTTGGTCGTTGTGGATCGGTTTTCTAAGGCCTGTCGTCTCCTCCCACTGCCGGGTCTCCCTACTGCCCTACAGACCGCCGAGGCCCTCTTTACCCACGTGTTCCGGCACTATGGGGTCCCCGAGGACATTGTGTCCGACCGAGGTCCCCAGTTCACCTCCAGAGTCTGGGGGGCTTTCATGGAACGCCTGGGGGTCTCGGTTAGCCTTACCTCGGGGTACCACCCAGAGAGCAATGGGCAGGTTGAACGTGTGAACCAGGATGTGGGTAGGTTTTTGAGGTCCTATTGCCGGGACCGGCCGGAGGAGTGGTCGAGGTATATCCCCTGGGCAGAGATGGCCCAGAACTCTCTCCGCCACTCCTCCACCGGATTAACACCTTTCCAGTGTATTTTAGGGTATCAGCCGGTCCTGGCACCGTGGCACGAGAGCCAGACCGAGGCCCCTGCGGTGGACGAGTGGATTCGGCGCTCGGAGGAGACGTGGGACGCTGCCCATGTCCATCTGCAGCGTGCCATCCGTCAACAAAAGGCGAGCGCCGATCGCCACCGCAGTGAGGGGCCGGTGTACGCACCGGGAGATCGAGTCTGGCTCTCGACTCGAAACCTGCCCCTCCGCCTGCCCTGCCGGAAGCTGGGTCGGCGGTTTGTGGGGCCCTTCAAAGTCCTGAGAAGATTGAACGAGGTGTGTTACAGATTACAACTACCTATTGAGTTCAAAAATATTAACCCCTCGTTCCATGTGTCTCTTCTCAGGCCGGTGGTAGCTGGTCCACTCCAAGAGGAGGAGATAGGAGAGACCCCTCCACCCCCTTTGGACATCGAGGGGGCACCGGCGTACAGGGTCCGGACTATATTGGACTCGAGGCGCCGGAGGAGTGGTCTCCAGTATCTCGTGGAGTGGGAGGGGTACGGTCCGGAGGAACGGTGCTGGGTGCCTAGGAGGGACATTCTCGACCCATCCCTCCTGACAGAGTTCCACCGTGGGCATCCCACGCGCCCGGGTCCGCGTCCTCCTGGCCGTCCCCCGAGACCGGGGTCGGCGCACGGCTGGAGCCGCGCGTCAAGGGGGGGGTACTGTCACGGTTTCGGCCGAGGCTGCTCCTCCTCCTGGTTCGGGCAGGCTTCGGCGTTCGTCGTCCCCGGAATACTAGCTGCCACCGTTGTATGTTTCGTGTATTGATTGCTTTAGTCTGTCTGGTACACCTGTGTCTGTTTGTGTCCTAATTACGTGTCCTATAAGTTCCCTGTTTTGTGTTAGTTAGATTGTGTGTTGTTGTTCGCCTGTCGTTGTGCTGCGTGTTTTGTTTCTTGTTTGCTGTTTTAGTGTTTTACGCATTGTGCGTAAATGCTCGCCTCTGATTGTTTCGAGGTAGTTTGTTTACCGTTTCCTTGTTGGATTTTTGAGTAAACTCTGTTGGACTGAGCCTCGGTGTCCTGCGCCTGACTTCCACACCACATACACCTCACCTCATGACAAAGGGGTGTCCACATACTTTTGAATATATAGTGTAAGTTAATTTAAAGTTATGTGATTTGGTTTATGTAGATACAACATTCCAATGTTTTTAACACAGTAACCAAAAACCTGATCTAATTTGCATATTCATACTGAGTTTGCAGAGAATTTGCAGCTAAAAGGAGAATGTTTGCTACAAGTTTTCAAGAATTGTTTGCCGTAAATTTACCGCAACTGTTTGTTGCTAACCAATCAAATCACATCCTAAACAAAACATCATCATTGTCAGAAAAATATGTCTGTTTGTGTTTTGCATGTGTTGATGTCCTGCAGTAGCTAGCTTGCTAAATCGTCCCTTTCCTAAGCCATGGATGGAGATGGGGATTTGGACGCATGGTTTTGACTTAATTCTCTGTACAGGCCAATGATTATGATGGCAATTCTGATCTAACCATGAATTAATATATTTTGCCACTGGCCTGAGACAATTGAAGTTCAATATGTAGCCTAGATGTAGCCAAGCAGGCTCACGTTAAGTAGTTAGCTAATTTAGCTGGTTCATTTTTGCCCATGCAAGGAAGATAGGCTAGCAAGCATTTTAGCTAGGTAGCCTATGACAACAAAAACTAAAATATACTGTATGACAGAGCCATAGACCGTCTTGCCAACATGAAAGAGAGGTGGATGGCATTGACGTTCAACTATTTTAATTTTTTAATTTTACCTTTTTTTAACTAGGCAAGTCAGTTAAGAACAAATTCTTATTTACAATGACGGCCTACACTAGTCTACAAGTAGGGTGAGTCCAAAACATTTTTTTACTTGTGCATGCACGCTCCCACACACACACAGACAGAAATAAGTACCATGGACAGCCACATGATATTTAGCAACATTGATTGGACTAAATTGTTTTTGGTATCTTGAAGTTTAAGTTTGTTTTCAGTGTATTAAACTAAGCATATATAGCCTTGTTGAATTGATGATGTTTAAACGTTTAAGTAGAATTGATGCTGGAATAGCGGAGGCAGTGCTCCTGTTGTCTTTGTGCTGACTTGCGGTAACACTGTGGTTCTAAATCACCAGTTGTTTAGTAAACTGTCAAACATTAATTTGCTTGACCAGGTCATATAACTTTGTTTGGAGCAAACAACACAAATATCACAACATAGGTTGTAATATGGCTTTTTTACTGGCTTGGCTTGGCTTCCTCAGTGATATTACCCACGCACCGCTACTGTTAGAATGTTCTTTGAATGCTACTTTTGTTTTCTTGTGGTTTTTATGGAAAGTTTTCTTAATGTTCTGAGAACATGATTTTAAGTAGGACCATGAGGAAACCTGCAGAAACGTTATGCTGAAGTTCTGAAATTCCCACAGAAGAATGTTGTTTCTTAACTTTCTTGGAACAATTTAAGAACATTCCCACATATCAAACCAGTTGTAGAACGTTCCTAGAACATTACCAAAATAGAAATTAATGTTTGAACTTTTAGGAAACATTCTGTTAAAATAATGAAATACCAATAAGAATGCTCTGAAGCCAAGCAACTATCCTGCACCATTCCCAGAAAGTTGTGGGAAGGTTGTATGCAAAACTACCAGAATAATAGACACCAGTACGACTCACACTGAAGATAGTATTGATAAGAGAAGCAATGGGACAATTTTTGTATTCTGATTTATGGGTGTTGCTTTCAGAATTGGGATGCTAACCTTGTTGCTCTTAAGGTCATGCTGTCTTAATGATATTGGATTCTTTGTTTTATAGGCCGTGGTTGAGGTGGGCAAGAATTCAAGAGGCTTGTTTGGGGGGTCCTCCTTCAGAATTATTTGGCCATCTAAAGCTCATTTCCTGAATTTCTACACAATCTAATATGACCCTTTTGGGGTCACTTTTATTGTAAATATGAAATAGAATATGTTTCTAAACACTTCTACATGAATGTGGATGATCTTGAATGAATCGTGAATAATGATGAGTGAGAAAGTTATAGACGCACAAATACCATACTCCCCCCCACCCCCTCCCCTAGAAAAAATGCTAACCTCCCCTGTTATTGTAATGGTGAGAGGTAGCATGTCTCGGGGGTATGATATTTGTGAGTCTGTAACTTTCTCACTCCTCATTATTCAGTTTCAATCTTTGAAGCTTCTGGCTTGTCCATTGTTTGCTGCACAGAGAGAATAATGTGTTGCATCTGCAAAAATTCACCTAAGCGCCATCATAGACTGGTCTTCCCTGGTTGCCTGACCCTGCTGAGACCCCTGTCACCATCTGATCCTGCTCAGATGAGGCATGACAAATAATTACCTTTGTGTACATTTATACATTATATTTTCCAAGAATAGAATCAATGGTTCAATAACTGAAATGACCATTATTCCCAGATCCCAGACTGTAGCCTACCCATCAACTCAAGAAGGAACTTTGTATCCATTTACTGATTGGTATAATATACTGCAAAATTCACCTGAGCTCCCTGGCTGTCTGACCCTGCTGGGACGCCTGTCACCGTCTGATCCTGACATGATGAGCATAGTATTGTGTACTGACTGTGCACCATGACAGTGAAGCCTGTATAGCTGTTTATACCATGTCAGTGTGAAAAGTAGGGAATTAGCTAGGGAAACTGACAGATCATTAATGTTACATTGCTATACTGACTCTAATAAAAAAACTCACATTGTGCTGTCCAAAACATTAGAATATTGGTCTTCAATCATTTGATTCAGGTCTAGTGTGATTGAGGCAAAAATAATAGCTAACGTTAGACAACTTTTGGCTAGCTCTAATGGTACATCAACTGGGGAAACGTGCCAAGTTAAGTTTTGTAGCCTTTGAACAAAACAAAGGCTACAAAACATTTCCATACACACAACAGCTGTTACTGCTACCTGACAGATAGCTAGAGGTTATAGCTGAACTGGCTGTGGTAGCTACTAGCTAGCTAGCTAGCTAGTTCATTCACTTCAGACAGAACTTCAGTCGAGAGGGTATGGAACATTAGCTAATGTTACATGTAAGTTAGTGAAACTACTAGCTCAGCACTTGGAATAAATACTTTTTTTCTGTTAAGTCAAACAGCAGTCCGTTACCTTCCCAGCTGCATCAGTCAAATAAAGAGTAGCCAGTTTACACACAGACAACAGCTGCCTCTGTTCGCGCGCTCTGTGGATTCTGCGCGGTCCTAAATCCAGGCACGTGAAACCACCAAACAGCCTACCCGACCGCTCTTAGGCGTCCGCATGGTCCTAATGCACACTGATGCCTCTTTTTGTTTCACAGTGCAATGATAAAACTGGAGGTGAAAAATAATGCAATTTCAGAATGTGGGGGGGAATGTCCCCCCGTTACCAGTGAAAGTTGCGCCCCTGTTCTCAAGAGTGTGAAACCAAGAGAGAGCTAGCAATTGTATGTTCTATGTTCTATGTAGAACTATGTCCTCATGTCTCTCCAAGTGACACGATAGACATGAGTGTGTGCGTGTGTGTGTACGTGTGTGTATGAGTGGGAGTTTGAGAGTGGAGAGGTGCTCTGCATAGTTAGATTGGAGCATAAGAGATCAGCTCGAGCGGTCACCCCACATCAGCGACAGCACACGCTCGCCCGTCTCCTGAGCGCTCATAAACAGCATCCCAGCCTCTCGTTATCAAATCAAAGTTTATTGGTCGCGTACACAGACCATTATTGGTTATGCTTTCTCTCCTACTCTCCTTCCCTCCTCCCTCCTCATACCACCGTTCTGACAGTACTCTGGAGCCACAGGCCAGCAGGAGGGGACGGATGGAGAGAAAGAGAGAACAACAGCTGGTTCATATCAGGCTAAGAACATGATGAGTGAATGATGGGGTAGAGGTACCATAGAGGCTGTAGAGCACAAGTCAATCTCATTCCACGGAGGGCCGAATGTCTGCGGGTTTTCACTCCACCCTTGTACTTGATTGATGAAATAAGGTCGCTAATTAGTAAGGAACTCCCCTCACCTGGTTATCTATGTCTTAATTGAAAAGAAAAACCTGCGGACACTAGGCTCTCCATGGAATGAGTTTGACACCCCTGCTGTAGAGGATGGTTAGATATTGTGCTGCGCTGTGGTCGAATAACTCTTCTTGGTCATTCATTATTCACATCGCATCCTCCTTTCTTCCCTTTCTTTTTTGGGAGTGAATTTTTTTATTTATCTTTCTTACCTCAAAGTTCTGTGGTCCCCCTAAAAAAGCACAATTTTAGCTCAGAGCGCAAGTCTTTGAAATAGGTAGTTTTGTAACTCCTTTGAACAGACATTGACTTTTTGACTGTCCAGATGGCCTTCATCATCAGAGCTGATCAAAGTTCACTGCTCTTCTTCACATCTGGCTGTGGACTGAATGGTGGAATACTGACTCCACCTGCCAAAACTCCTTACGACATCTACTGAATCCTCAAATTTGCAAAGAACTCTCTGACAGCAAAGAAGTATTCTGAAGGCTAGTTTCCACAAGGTGAATGAATACAAAATAAGACTATGGCACTTATCCAACCAAAACTGTGCCAGAAAACCTTGCTCCGAACATAACAAATATTCATAGTCATGAAATGGGAGGATAAAATTCTAGAAGGAGAACATCTCAGATTAAATATGATTGTAAATGTTCTAAGGAATTATGCGGCATTAGTTGTTTCTGGGGGGTTTTCTGCCACATCTCTCCAGTTCTTAAAACAAACATAAAAGGCTCCTATTTTCCTATCCTGCTCTACAGTAGGACATAATCATTTCTTTTGTACACAGGCATTGTCAGTATCCTGCTGATGTAACCTAAAGAAGTAAAACAGTATCCTGCTGATGTAACCTAAAGAAGTAAAACGGAATTACATCCTTGAACTTTTGTGTTTGGAGTCAGGTAATTTACACATGGATTACTGAAGACATTTCCGCTTATGGCCTTTTTCAATCTAATTTGCCAGCAATTATGATGAATTGCATCAATTAACTGGAGCCCAACAAAAGCTCCTGTTATTGATGGGGATGCTTACAGGACACAGAGCAAGACTCTCACCTGTATTTATGAACTGGCCCAGTGCTGTGTTATCTAAAAACAGAAAAGTATCCTGGAACGCTCTGGAAGAAATAAGAAAATAAACAAGAAACTGTAAAAAAAATTGACTTTCCGTGCTGCATGTGGGTGTCAAAGGGAGATGAGAGGTGGGTAAGAGACAAGAAGGCATCCTGTCAGCATCTTTTGATTGCTCCTCCATGACTCTTCTAATCCGCCTTACCATTACCCCTGACTGCCAACTGCCCTGTGGGCAGGCGGTCGGCGCCCCACATATTCCATTTCAGCAGGGGAGCCACTACAGATTATCTCAAGCTGGCTTCCTCAATACAGTAAACCCACCATTAGCCAGTAAATAAGCAGGGAGGGAGGAAAGGAGAGAGGGAGGTGGGGAGAGGGGAGAGGAGGGTGCACCGAGGATAGAAATCTGTTTGAGCTGGGGGAGGGAGCTAACAATTTTCTGCATGAATTGGCTGGGCTCATCATAGCTGTCTCGGGAGATGTGTAGGTTGCATTGTGTGTGTGATGTGACAGTAAACAGCAGCTTTCTTCTCTCACTCCCCCACTCTCCACTCCCTCCCCTTTCATCCTAAGCCCTGTATCTCTACTGCAGTAACACTGAACACTGCTGGCATCGTATGTGTCAGTTATGCCCAGGTACACATGCAGTTTCATTGATTATATTAGGTAACTCCCTCCTAAAGTATGTACTTTGGTGGCAATTTGATTAGTCAAATGAATATAATGTGAAATTCCTTGAAGGTGTTTCGGTCGAACATCTCATCTGGGAAGGCTTTCCACTAGATGTTGGAACATTGCTGCGGGAACTTGCTTCCTGTCAGCCACAAGCGCATTAGTGAGGTCGGGCACTGATGTTGGGCAATTAGGCCTGGCTTGCAGTCGGCATTCCAATTCATCCCAAAGGTGTTTGATGGGGTTGAGATCAGGGCTCTGTGCAGGCCAGTCAAGTTCTTCCACACCAATCTCGAAAAACCCTTTCTGTATGGACCTCGCTTTGAGCACGGGGGCATTGTCATGCTGAAACAGGAAAGGGCCTTCCCCATGAAAAACAGCCCCAGACCATTATTCCTCCTCCACCAAACTTTACAGTTGGCACAATGCATTCGGCAGGTAGCGTTCTCCTGGCATCCGCCAAACCCAGATTCGTACGTCGGACTAGCAGATGGTGAAGCGTGATTCATCACTCCAGAGAACGCATTTCCACTGCTCCAGAGTCCAATGGCGGCAAGCTTCACACCACTCCATTGTGCATGGTGATCTTAGGCTTATGTGCGGCTACTTAGCCATGGAAACCCATTTCATGAAGCTCCCGACTAACAGTTTTTGTGCTGACATTGCTTTCAGAGGCAGTTTGGAACTCACTAGTGAGTGTTGCAATCAAGGACAGATGATGTTTATGCACTACGCGCTTCAGCACTCAGCAGTCCCGTTCTGTGAGGTTGTGTGTCCTTCCATTTTACGGTTGAGCCGTTGTTGCTCCTAGACGTTTCCACTTCACTATAACAGCACTGGCAGTTGACCGGGACAGCTCTAGCAGGGCAGAAATTTGATGAACTGACTTGTTGGAAAGGTGGCATCCTATGACAGTGCCATGTTGAAAGTCACTGAGCTCTTCAGTAAGGCCATTCTACTGCCAATGTTTGTCTATGGAGACTGCATGGATGTGTGCTCGATTTTATACACCTGTCAGCAACGGGTGTGGTTGAGATAGTAGAATCCACTAATTTGAAGGGGTGTCCACATACCTTTGTATATATAGTGTACCTCCTGTTTTTCTGCAACATTTGTATAATAATTTATCTTTTCATATCTCTCACTAGCAGCCCACAAGGGGACATGGCAATGCAAGTGGGGAGAAATCTAGGATCCATTAAACCTCTAAAGAGAAAATCTCTTTCCCACTGGGCAAAAACTGGTTGAATCAATGTTGTTTCAAAGTCATTTCAACCATAAAATGGTGGAAAACTGATTGGATTTGAAAACAGTCATCAACTCACAGGAATGTAGTATTTTTATCACCCAACTTTTAACCTAAATCCAATGACATGGTGACATTTCTTTTTATATTTTTCGTTGAATTCAACCAAATGTAAATGAAAACTAGACGTTGAACTGACGTCTGTGCCCAGTGGGTTGTGATGAGAATGTGGATTCTCTGAATACTTTCAAACCACATACTTTTAGTATAAGTCAACACTAAAAAGGTCAGATTATGCAGCGCCCTGAAATGAAGATTATTCACTTTCTCCAAAGAAATACTCTGTCCAACCCACCAGTAGATGACCTAGGTTGACTGGGAGTGGTAAACACATCTGACAGCAAATGTTGCTGAAACTAATTTAGCCCCTCAGTGTGAAGCAGCTACATTTAATTTGCACAAATAAATTGAGCTATTCCCAAATGTCCACCACTCTGCTGGATGAAATGCACCATAGGAGCTAAGCCCACAGAACCTCAGCCTGGGAGACATAGACACATTCACTGTGCTCAGCCAAGGCAAGTCTGCCTACCAATGTATTGCCTGTCCGCCTCAGACAATACAACAGATAAATACATTAAAATAGAGCCTTCCCTTGCTGATACTAAACATTTGCTAAACCTCCCCAGAGAAACCTTTAGCTACAGAATCTAAGTGGTATTGTGTCAGTTAGACTCTGGGTGTGAGAATACTGTCTTTGCCACCACATTCACTGCTAGAACCCTGTCCACCCAGGGTAGAGTGGAGTGGATGGTGCTAGTCTTGGCCATCTCGATGGGAGGGAGGAGTGAGAGATTGAGGGTGTCAGGGAGGAGCCAGGGTGGCTGGTGGCACTGTGGAAGGGCATGACCTGTGTGTACACCAGGGTTTAGTGGCTGGCGATCAATCCATAATCAAAGAATGTGATGGTTCTGAGTGGGGCCCTTGAAGAGGGGTCCTTGGTCTGCTGACAGGCCATTTAAGGTAGAGAAAATATAAAAGAGAGGCTCATCATCAAGGCTCAACCTCGGCATACATCATCCAGGCGTCTCGCTCATTAAAATCCTGCAGAATTACAGATGGCCCCGTCAAACCTAGGGCCACATCACTTTCTCAGACGAGTCATGGTGTTAATGATCTCACCACTTCCTCACCGCTCCCTCCCTTGTTGTCTGAGTGAGGGAAATGCTGTAAATCAAGAGGATTCTATGTATTTTGAAAGACGTTGAGGATTATAATAAATATCGCTTTGATGTTATACAAGCAAGCCAAACACCCATGACTCCAAATGTGCAAATCACATTTCCATATTATAAAACTCATGTCATACACAGTGTCAACGTTTATGATCACTATGTTTGATGTACAGTTACACGATGACATGGCGTCATACCTTGGGTTGTTCTGAACAGAATTAGCATATGTTTGTCTATTGTGAAGAAAATTTGCCGTGTCATACACACCTGAATGCACTCATGACTCTTTTCTATGCACACCAAAATTATAATCTGTTTCCCTGAATTGCCTTGTGAAAACCTAACACTGTAACATTGTATTTTAGAACTTAGCTAGTCATGTTGGCAATAGAACATGCTTTCAAATGATGGCCACCTGACCCAGATTGCGATATATAATGGACCGTTTTTGCATTGTATAAACAACAACATAAATTGTGTAATGGTGGGGTTGCTGGGTTGTGTTCCAAACAAAACAACTAAAAGTGTGCTTGCTCTAATACCTCAAGAGCACAGGTAGGAGAGCTCAAAAAAGCACCTTATAGTTGAAGAATCTTCTTTGAGTCATAAAAGTATTGGATTCAGTCTTGTGTCAGGTGAACTGTTGTGTCCTAACCTTTGGTCTAATAATTTCCACATAATCTCCAAACTGTTTCCTTTCAATTGCTACCATGGTTATGCATATGCTTTTCATATTTATTCTGTAAGAAACATTTAAATTTAGCCCTATCCACATAGGCCAATTCCCATGAGTGTAAAAGGCAATTACCTGATGCATAAAAACTGTTTTTTTTTATACATCAGGTAATTCATCGACATGAAATGGTTGGAGATCTTAGATTGCCTCACTCTGGGGGAAAAATAAGCTGGATCATTGTTATTTTCCATTCCCAGACAGAAACAAAGGCCTCTTCGGCAAATCAGACCACGCCTCCATTCTGCTCCTGCCTGTCTACAAGCAAAAATTAAAGTAGGAAGTAGCTGTTCTACGATCTGTTATAAGCTGGTCTGACCAATCAGAATCCATGCTACAACACTGCTTTGATCACGTGGATTGGGAAAATGTTGCAATCGCCTCTGCAAAACTGAGAGCGCAGACCAACACATTCAACCCCGGTCAGATTTCGGCTAGCTATGACCTACGGAAATTAATAAAAGACAAAAAAGACAGTACCGGGACAAAGTGCAATCACATTTCCGATGCGAGACGCATGTGGCAAGGACTACAAACTATCATGGACTACAAGGGGAACGTTAGCGGCGCGGCGAACACAGATGCCTCTCTCCCAGATTAGCTAAATAATTTGTATGCGCGTTTTGAGGCAATCAACACTGATCCTATGAGAGCTCCCACTGCTGTAGAGAGCTGTGAGCTTTCAATCTCTGTGGCCAACGTGATTAGGACCTTAGCGCGTGTGAATACTTGCAAAGCAGACAGCCCAGATGGCATCCCCGGCCGCGTCCTCAGAGCATGCGCAGACCAGCTGTGGTCCCCACATGCTTCAAGATGTCCACCATTCTCCCTGTACCCAAGCAAACTAAGGTAACCTTCCTAAATGTCTATCGCCCTGTAGCACTCACTTCTGTCATCATGAAGTGCTTTGAGAGGCTGGTCAAGGACCACATCAGCTCCACCTTAACCGGTACATCCTTTTGTAGGCCCCAGGAGCTGGAATAATAGAATACACAAGGTGCAATTTTGAAATTTGGTTGTAAATCTTCTCTCCGCCCCATGGCAAAATGTGTAGAATTGCAGGAAATGAACTTGAAAACTTTTTTAAAAATCTTGGCTGTCACAAGGGGGTCCGCTAAAATATTTTCCTCATGATGAGTTTAATTTTTTGGTCACCCCACCCCCATCAAAGTTGCCCATCCCTGCTCTACACACTGCCCTATCCCACCTGGACAAGAGGAACACCTTTGTGAGAATGCTGTTTATCGATTACAGCTCAGCGTTCAACACCATAGTCCCATCCAAGCTTGACACTAAGCTCAAGGCCCTAGGTATGAGCACCTCCCTCTGCAACTGGATCCTGGACTTCCTGACAGGCAGACCCCAGGTGGTGAGGGTAGGCATTAACACCTCCACCACATTGATCCTCAACATGGGGGCCCCCCAGGGGTGCATGCTCAGCCCCCTCCTGTAATCCCTGTATACCCACTACTGCGTGGCCACGAATGACTCCAAGTTTGCCAACAATGCGACGGTGGTAGGCCTGATCGGCGACGGTGATGAGACAGCCAAAAACGAGGAGGTTAGAGCCCTGGCACACAAAGTCTGAAAAACCAAGGAGCTGATCGTGGACTACAAAAAATAGGAGAGGACACCCCTATTGTCATCGACGGGGCTGCAGTGGAGTGTCAAAAGCTTCAAGTTCCTCCGTGTGAAAATCACAGAGAACCTGACATGGTTCCAATTACACCACCACCGTGATGAAGAAGGCGCAGCAGCACCTCTTCAACCTCAGGCGGCTGAAAAAAATTGGCATGGAACCTTGGATCCTAAAGAAGTTCTACAGCTGCACAATCAAGAACAATCTTGACCGGCTGCATCACCACCTGGTACGGCAACTGCACCGCCCTCAACCGGAAGTTCTACAGAGGGTGGTGCGGACGGCGCAATACATCACTGGGGGCAAGCTCCCAGCCCCCCAGGACATCTACACCAGGCGGTGTCTGAGGAAGGCCCGAAAGATTGTGAAGGATTTTTTGTCACCCAAGCCACGGACTGTTCACTCTGATACCATCTGGCAAGTGGTATCGGAGTATCGGGTATTGGACCAACAGGCTCCGAGACAGCTTCTACCTACAGGCCATCAGACTGCTGAAAAGCTAAACCTAGCTGTCTCCCTGCACCTTAGAGACTATTTGCACCGGTCAAACTATATGCACCGTATAAATTATTTTTACTAACTACCCACATACACAAACTTACACACAAACACACACTCAAACACCCATAAACACACACACACACACTCAGAACTCATACACACACACTCACACACACAGTCAACGCTGCTGTTCTTTTATATACTATTGATTCCACTACCCACTTTATACTTGTAAATACAGTGTAAATATACAGTCCATTATTTATATGCATACTACCTTTTCTACACTCATAGAAAAAAGGGTTCCAAAAGGGTTCTTCGGCTGTCCACATAGGAGAACCCTTTTTGGTTCTAG
This sequence comes from Coregonus clupeaformis, assembly GCF_020615455.1. Taxonomy (NCBI): domain Eukaryota; kingdom Metazoa; phylum Chordata; class Actinopteri; order Salmoniformes; family Salmonidae; genus Coregonus; species Coregonus clupeaformis. The sequence goes on along the minus strand of NC_059204.1, from coordinate 20,030,397 downwards.
GTACAACAATTTTGGTTCCATGTAGAACCCTTTTGGGTTCCATGTAGAGCCCTCCGTGGAAGGGGTTCTACTTGGAACCAAAAGGGTTTTACCTGCAACCAAAAAGGGATATTCAAAGTGTTCTCCTATGAGGACAGTCGAAGAACCCTTTTAGGTTCTAGACGACACCTTTTTTTCTAAGAGTGTATTACTTGTACTACTTGTTATTTTTGACTTGACTCAACTCTTTTCGTTGTTATTATTGATTAATGTACTGCATTGTTGAGGGAGCTAGTACATAAGCATTTCGCTGCACTTTGTATACCTGCTGTAAACCGTGTGTGTGACGAATACGCCCTTATGCGCAAATATGGATAATAACCATCATGTCAAAGTAAACTTGGAGTCACGCAATTATTTGTTATTTTGTAGGCCTACCAGTTTATAGGCAGATTAAATAAGTTATGCTGAACTTCATGGTGGTTCTAAGTGCACGGTAATGCTGGTGGCATTATGATGGTGCTTGGCTGCCAATCCAATAAAAATGATATTGCTCTTATCCATATCTCATCATATAACTTTATCAGTGAACTGTTGTCTAGAAACCATGCGCCAAAACCAGATTGGCCTAGTTTGCTATTTATTGCAATAGTTTTGTGACAAAACCATCTGTAAAGTTGAAAATGCGATGGAAACACATTGGACTTTAGATTTTTATTCGGGACATGAAAACTCTGCGAAAAAGTCAATTGTATCCGCGACAAGTAAGTTTGATGGAAACAGACCACTTGTGGGAAAATTTGCATATTTTATTTATGCAGATTTTAGAATATTCACATGTAAATCTATCGCCAATTGGATGGAAACCTAGCAACTGTCAGTATTCAGAGGAAGTGTTGTCTTGCCCTAATTCTCAGTCAAATATCATACTGCTGCATACTGACTTCCTATAGTCTTAGATCAATTTTTTAAGAACCTTTCAGTAAAGAAAAAAAAGAGGGAAAAGCAGAAAATAAATCACATGAAACATGGCCAATCTCAAACTTCAGACACAATAGATGACTGCCCTGTAACAAGAAACCATGCAGACAGCTTAAAGTTTACTTTTGGGTGTGCATGCATAACATTATGTCAGCACTACTTATTCCACAGCCAGAAGCCTCCCGAGTGTGTCTGCAGAACAGGGCCTCAGCGCCTAATGTATAAATTAGTGGGAACAGAGGTCAATGGATGAGCCCAGATATGCAACGTGCAGCTAGGGTTTATTCAGTTTGTAATTTTCTTGTTGGGGGGGACTACAGGCAATACAGGCACAATGAACAAATTCATATCATTTCATAGCTCGCATCCACCCGTGGGCTACCACTCAAAAAGTAGAATTTTTTTTTTTTCAAAGTACACAAATACAAAGCATTGATCACCATGATCTTACCACAGAGCCAAAAAGTAAGAAATGTAGTATGTAAATACAAATAAAAAGTGAGCCTTCACCGCCCAACCTCCCACCCCATTTCCCCAAACAACATGTCTCTATCCAACCACCCATCTCCCGCACCCCCCACATGGCAAACAAGTCCCACCCCACCCCCTCCAAGCAACTAGAGTTGCTTGTCAGTCAGCCCCCACCCCAGAAAAATCTCCCCATACCACCCCTTCCCCGTGGGCCTGAAAGCAAAAAACATTAAAGTAGGTACTATATATATATATATATATATATATATATACTACCAGTCAAACGTTTGGAACCACCTACTCATTCAAGGGTTCTTCTTTATTTTTACTATTTTTTACATTGTAGAATAATAGTGAAGACATCAAAACTATGAAATAACACATATGGAATCATGCAGTAACCAAAAAAGTGTTAAACAAATCAAAATATATTTTAGATTATTCAAAGAAGCCACCCTTTGCCTTGATGACAGCTTTGCATTCTCTCAACCAGCTTCATGAGGTAGTCACCTGTAATGCTTTTCCAACAGTCTTGAAGGAGTTCCTACATTTTCCTTCACTCTGAGGTCCAACTCATCCCAAACCATCTCAATTGTGTTGAGGTTGGGTGATACTGGAGGCCAGGTTATCTGATGCAGCACTCCATCACTCTCCTTCTAGGTTAAATAGACCTTAGACAGCCTGGAGGTGTGTTGCGTCATTGTCCTGTTGAAAAACAAATGATTGTCCCAATCAGCGCAAACCAGATGGGATGGCGTATTGCTGCAGAATGCTGTGGTAACCATGCTGGTTAAGTGTGCCTTGAATTCTAAATAAATCACAGACAGTGTCACCAGCAAAACACCCCCACACCATCACACCTCCTCCTCCATGCTTCACGGTGGGAACCACACATGCGGAGATCATCCGTTCACCTACTCCGCGTCTCACAAAGACACGGCGGTTGGAACCAAAAATCTCAAATTTTGACTCATCAGACCAAAGGACAGATTTCCACTGGTCTAATGTCTATTGCTCATGTTTCTTGGCCCAAGCAAGTCTCTACTTCTTATTGGTGTCCTTTAGTAGTGTTTTCTTTGCAGCAATTCGACAATGAAGGCCTGATTCATGTAGTCTCCTCTGAACAGTTGATGTTGGAACAGTTGATGTTGAGATGTGTCTGTTACTTGAACTCTGTGAAGCATTTACTTGGGATGCAATTTTTGAGGCTGGTAACTCTCATGAACTTGTCCTCTGCAGCAGAGGTAACTCTGGGTCTTCCTTTCCCGTGGTGGTCCTCATGAGAGCCAGTTTCATCATAGCGCTTGATGGTTTTTGCAACTGCACTCCGGATTGACTGACCTTCATGTCTTAAAGTAATGATGTACTGTCTTTTCTCTTTGCTCATTTGAGCTGTTCTTGCCATAATGTGGATTTGGTCTACCAAATAGGGCTATCTTCTGTATACCACCCCTACCTTGTCACAACACAACTGATTGGCTCAAACGCATTAAGAAGTAAAGAAATTCCACAAATTAACCTTTAACAAGGCACACCTGTCAATTGAAATGCATTCCAGGTGACTACCTCATGAAGCTGGTTAAGAGAATGCCAACGTTGTGCAAAGCTGTCATCAAGGCAAAGGGTGGCTACTTTGAAGAATCTAAAATTGGCTAGGCCACTCCAGGACCTTAATGTGCTTCTTCTGAAAATTAAATAGAGAAATATCTCATTTACATAAGTATTCACACCCCTGAGTCAATACATTGTAGAAGCACCTTTGACAGTGATTACAGCTGTGAGTCTTTCCGGCTAAGTCTCTAAGAGCTTTCCACACCTGGATTGTGCAATATTTGCCCTTTATTATTTTCAGAATTCTTCAAGCTCTGTCAAATTGGTTGTTATCATTGCTAGAAAACCATTTGCAGGTCTTGCTATAGATTTTCAACTAGATTTAAGTCAAAACTGTAGCTCAGCCACTCACTGTCTTCTTGGTAAGTAACTCCAGTGTAGATTTGGCCTTGTGTTTTAGGTTATTGTCCTGCTGAAAGGAAAATTCATCTCCCAGTGTCTGGTGGAAAGCAGACTGAATGTCACACCCTGACATTGAGCTCTCTAGTTGGGTTGGTCAGGGTGTGAAATCTAATTGATATATTTCTATGTTGGCCGGGTGTGGTTCCCAATCAGAGGCAGCTGTCGGTCATTGTCTCTGATTGGGGATCATACTTAGGCAGCCATGTAGCCTACCTTAGTTGTGGGATCTTGTTTCTGTTTGGCTTGTTTGATGTTTAGCCTCTTGAACTTCACGTTCTGTTGGATTTTGTTGGTGTTTATTAAAATAAACGACTATGTACGCATACCACGCTGCACCTTGGTCCGATCCTTTATACAACGGGCGTGACAGAAGATCCCACCACCAACGGACCAAGCAGCGTGAATAGGAGGAGCAGACATCATGGACATGGGAGGAGATATTAGACGGAAAAGGATCATGGACGTGGGAGGAAATCCAGGCATGTATGGATCGCCTTCCTTGGGAGCAGACGGAGGCAGCAAGGGAGAAAAAACGGCGACTCAAAAGGTCCCGATCACGAAGGAAGTTCGAGAGGCAGCCCCAATAAAAAAAATTGTGGGGGGACACACGGGGTGGTTGGCGGAGCAGCAGGAGGCCCTGGAAGGGCTGATTGTGGAGAGGGAGATACAGTGAGGGAAAAAAGTATTTGATCCCCTGCTGATTTTGTACGTTTGCCCACTGACAAAGACATGATCAGTCTATAATTGATTGCTTCTGTGGACAGGTGTCTTTTATACAGATAACAAACTGAGATTAGGAGCACTCCCTTTTAAGAGTGTGCTCCTAATCTCAGCTCGTTATCTGTATAAAAGACACCTGGGAGCCAGAAATCTTTCTGATTGAGAGGGGGTCAAATACTTATTTCCCTCATTAAAATGCAAATAAATGTATAAAATTTTTGACATGCGTTTTTCTGGATTTTTTTGTTGTTATTCTGTCTCTCACTGTTAAAATAATCCTACCATTAAAATTATAGACTGATAATTTCTTTGTCAGTGGGCAAACGTACAAAATCAGCAGGGGATCAAATACTTTTTTCCCTCACTGTAGCTATAGAAGAAGCAGCTATGATAGATGCCCTCCAAGACCTGCAGCTCAGTACTCTGAGAGAGGAGACCACCGACTTACGGGAGCTGTTAGTTAAGAGGGAGCAGGAGCTCTTCCTTCAGAAGGAGGCACTGCAGGAGGCCCTCAGGGAGAAGGAGTCAGTGGATTCACGGAGAGAGGAGCTGGCCAGACAACAGGAGGAGCTGAGAGAGGAGTTAACCCTCCAGCAGCAGATAACTCAGTCCTTAGAGCAGAGGCTGGAGGAGCCAGATTTAGCAGAGCCAACTCCCCGCACTCGCTTTGAGGAGCGTGTGACTGTGCAGGCACCAGGCTATGCGCCGGCTTTACGCACTGTGCCGCCAGTGCACCTTCACAGACCGGTACGGCCCGTGCCTGCTCCTAGCACCAAACCAGTGGTGTGTGTCTCCAGTCCGGTACGACTCGTACCTGCTTCTCGCACCAAACCAGTGGTGCGTGTCTCCAGCCTGGTACGGCCTGTGCTTGCTCCTCGCACCAAACCAGTGGTGCATGTCTCCAGCCCGGTGCGCCCCGTACCTGCTCCTCGCACCAAACCAGTGGTGCGTGTCCACAGCCCAGTGCGTCCTGTGCCAGCGCCCCGCACTTGCCGGGCTCCAGTGATGATCCACGGCACGAAGACTCCAGTGATGGTCCATGGCCCGGAGCCTCCTGCGACGGTCTGCAGTCCAGAGCCTCCAGCGATGGTCTGCAGTCCAGAGTCTCCAGCTCCGGTCAGTTGCTTTACTCCAGTGCCAGAGCGGTCCGTTCCACCGGTGCCTAGTCCAGCGCCGGTCAGCTGCTCCACTCCTGTGCCAGAATAGTCCGCTCCACCGGAGCCTAGTCCAGCTCCGGTCAGCTGCTTCACTCCAGTGCCAGAGCAGTTCGCTCCATCGGTGCCTAAATATAGCCGAATCCACTAATTTGAAGGGGTGTCCACATACTTTTGTATATATAGTGTAGATTTGTCTGTCAATTCCTCCCCCCACCATGCACTCTTTAAATAATCTATAAACGTATGCCATGCTCTATAAAGTGTTCATAAATGTGGCATAACTGTGTGAGATAACCACATTATACATTGTAGTCATTTAGCAGACGCTCAGAGCGACTTACAGTTAGTGCATACATTTTCATAGTGGCCCCCCGTGGGAAACGAACCCACAACCCTGGCGTTGCAAGCGCCATGCTCTACCAACTGAGCTACAGGGGACTACCAATGACCACCAATGTCAAATGTGACATAACCCACACTGTCAAATGTGACACAAACCTGTGCTTTATAAAGGGTGGCATAAGCACCGCTTAATAAAGGCTTTATAAATCATATTAAATTGAGGCTTCACAAAGCCTGTATAACCTTGTCATGCATCTTGGTAGAGCTTTGCAACGCCAGGATAGTGGGTTCAATTGCCAGGACCACCCATACGTAAAAATTTATGCACGCCTGACAGTAAGTCGCTTTGGTTAAAAGCATCTGCTAAATTGTATACATTATATTATATTACTCTAAAACATTTCTAGGATGGCCCAACCTCTTCCCTCTTGGGTGCATAGCCAATATTGGACCTGACCTCTACTTTCCCTAAAATGCTGTGCTGCAGGATTACAAAGTGCAGTCATGCACAGCAAAAAATGTTGGTAGAGCCTTTTAAAATATGTTATATTTATTTTGCCTAATTCAGTCATTTTTCCCAGATTCCGTTTTCTCGGTTTAGTTTTTCCAGGTTTCGGATTCCCCCCGGTTTTTTAAAACTTTTTAAATAGAAAAACAACAAAATTGTATTTCCTGTGTTCACAACAATGCTTAAACCACATCAGGCAATGACTTGAGTTCTGGGAAATATCTAAGAAACTTTGATTTTTAAGTGTAGTTGCCCTTTAATTCAGTGGGCATTCTCTGCACTGTTGTTTGGTTAGTGGTGTTTCTGTAGCCAGTAAGTGCACATGTGATGCGTTTTATGCTGCCACAGGACAGCGTAAAACAAGTAAATTAATTTGCAGTAGTTAAGTTTTGAGTTAGATTACATAGCAACTTCAATCGTTATTTCAAATAATTTCGGTGACTTCACAGCAACTGCTGGCTAGCTAGCTAATGAAATTTAGTTAGCAGGCTCAGCTAAATAAAAATCCCCCTAGGTACAGCCACATCTCATAGTCACATCATGAGATTTGGAAATCCCCATTTAGAGTATTTCAGTTGCAGCACAGAAATGCCCTTATCAAGATGGTGTGACAAAAGTATTTCTTAACAGACCTGCTAACTTTCTTTGTTACTTTTAAGGCTGGAACCAACATTCAGTACCTCCTGCAGGAAGAGAGGCAAGAACCATTCGTCCGCCAGCTCCGGGGCAAGCTACACTATTCACAGCCCTGTGTAGTGTTCAATGTAATTGCATTGCTGGACTTTTTGAAACTGAATGTATTTGTATTGTTTTAAAAGTGTAAAAATAAAAGGAAATGTATGGTTTAAACATGTCTTTAATGTTTATTTGTTTTAGCTGTTAGTGATAATTCCCTAAGTGTTATTACATTTGTGTTTACATCATTAAGCCTTTATGTATGTGTTATAAATGACCAAAGGTGTCTGACTTCATAGTAAGTACAGCATCATGCCATATAGAGTCTTTATGGATGTGTTATGAATGACCAAAGGTGTCTCTCTTCAAACAAAGTCTTACAGGACACTACATCAAGTGTCAATGAATAGGTTATTAACGTTCTGCTGATTTATGAAGGTTCTCTCATGATCCACATGTTACTGTAGGGCGTATGAGGTATTTAAGCAGTTGATGGACCTGCAAAGCTTGGTATGAGTCATTATATTGTTGGGTTTGTGTACTGAGGAACATGTAACTTGGTTCCAGAAGAAAGCCACTTTCAATTTTCTTATGTTGGGGGCTTTCATCAAGGTAAGTGTTTCTTGGTGTAACGTCATCCCCAGGCTATTGTGCACACAGCACATACTGTATAAGCCTGGGATATCAACCATTCAAAGTTGGCCTTTGTGGGAGTGGCCATATAATTCTATGGGAGTGACCTTACTGAGTAAAGTATTTGTCATCAAACTATGTCCTTTGCTAACAAAAACATTCCCCCTGGTCGTCAATAGTTAACACAGCCAAAAAGTCATAATAATGGCTAAAATTTGCCCATTTCTACAATTTATCTTTTAAAAATTTGATTTTAAACCTAACCCTAACTAATGAAGGCCACATGGAGTCACACCTCTGTCGCATTGGCTGTCTTCTCCAGACTTTCCCCTTTAGTTGAATAGGTATCCACTTTAGCAGTGAGCACTGCCAATTATTTATTTAGAGGTTTTAATTGTAAGTCGAGGGCAGAAGTAATCTCCTCACGAAGAATCTCTCGTATAGTAGCAGTCAGCTCTTTCTGTTGTCTGGTGTTGAGAACCACCATGTTCCCACAGTTGAATTGTGGACGGACAAATTCTAGCTGCTGAAGCAGAATAGACCTGCTAGTTATTTATTGTCACACAATGTCCCACACCTTAATATGATGTTTAGTATTGACAGGTTTGAAGAAATAAGTATGTTAGTTCATAGTAATTTGCAAAAGAAAGCCACGAAAAGGCCACGCGTTTTAATGCATGCCACCGGAACCGGAACCCCAGCTAGGGGTTATTTTTCATTTTATTTCAAATGTAGTCATTTCAGAAACGACATTTCTTGAAATAGCAAATGACAGACCAGTATATTGCCAATAATATAGGACCTCCACAGCCAATCTGAGTGGCTTAGAAACATACTTTGACTAAATCACTTCTGATCACTATGCAGCCAGTACTCTGTAGCAGCGCTGAGATGGAACAGTGTACCATGGGCTGTCAGCTCTGGGCCCATATCCCCTGTAAATCAACTAAACTTCCCACAACATCTGGACTGACATGCAAATAATATGATCAATATTCTACAAGGTGTACCACAGCCGCTAGAACGACTTGTGGGATAATCAATATAAACCAACCCCCCAAAATATGACATGTCTTTTAGCCCTGTCCCGACCGAAGCATGCTGTATAAAACCTGCAAAATACTGCCGTAGAGAAGGGTGCATTTATCCCAGCCGTCAATGACAGCAGCAGGCTGCATGGGGAAGACTGTATTACAGGAGTTAATTATAGCAGTGCATGCAGGAAAGTTGCTGACTGGCCCATATTGCTGTATCATAAGCGAGCATTGTTCCAAGTGTTTTTACCTGCATCTGTAATTTACATTTTAGTCATTTAGCAGACGCTCTTATCCAGAGCGACTTACAGTTAGTGCATTCATCTTAACATAGCTAGGTGGGACAACCACATACAGTGCCTTGCAAAAGTATTCAGACCCCTTGGATTTCTTAAAATGTTATTGTGTTACAAAGTGGGATTAAAATGGATTTAATTGTCTTTTTTTTGGTCAACAATCTACACAAAATATATATATATTTTTTAAACATATAAAGAATTCATAGCTAAAATATAGTTGTTGCATAAGTATTCAGCCCCTTTGTTTAGAAAAGCCTAAATTAGTTCAGGTGTAAAATGTGGCTTAACAATTCACAGAAATTACATTGACTCACTCTGTGTGAAATAATAGGGCTTGACATGATTTTAACCCTTCCTCTGACCCCCATACAGACAACACCTGTAAGGTGCCTCAGTCAAGTATTGATTCAAGCACAGAATCAACTACAAATACCAGGGAGCTTTTTTGAAAGCTTCATAAAGAAGGGGAGTGATTGGTACTGTAGATGGGTAACAATAACAAGTCAGACATTGAATATCTCTTTAAGCATGGTGAAGTTAATAATTATGCTGTGGATTATGTGTTAAACCACCCAGCCACATCAAAGATACAATTGTTCTTCTGAACTCAAGTGCAGGACAGGAATGAAACTGCTCAGGAATGTTACCATGAGGCCATTGGTGAGTTTAAAACAGCTACAGAGTTCAACGGCCGTGATAGGAGAAAAGTGAGGATGGATCAACAACATTGTAGTGACTCCATAATAATGACCTAAATGACAGAGTGAAAAGAAGAATACAAATATACAGAATACAAATATTCCAAAGTATGCATCTTGTAAGCAACAAGGCACTAAAATAATACTGCAAAAAAACACAGTAAATGAATAACATTAAAAAAAAAATACATTTACATCATTTAGCAGACGCTCTTATCTAGAGCGACTTACAAATAGGTGCATTCAACTTATGATAGCCAGTGGGAGGGGGGGAGGGGTAGAATTATTAATTTTATACTATTCCAGGTATTCCTTAAAGAGGTAGGGTTTCAAGTGTCTCCGGAAGGTGGTCAGTGACTCCGCTGTCCTGGCGTCGTGGGGGAGCTTGTTCCACCATTGGGGTGCCAGAGCAGCGAATAGCTTTGACTGGGCTGAGTGGGAACTGCGCATCCGTAGAGGTAGAGGGGCTAGCAGGCCAGAGGTGGATGAACGTAGTGCCCTCGTTTTGGTGTAGGGTCTGATCAGAGCCTGAAGGTAAGGAGGTGCCGTTCCCCTCACAGCTCCGTAGGCAAGCACCATGGTCTTGTAGTAGATGTGAGCCTCAACTGGAAGCCAGTGGAGTGTGCGGAGGAGCGGGGTGACATGAGAGAACTTGGGAAGGTTGAACACCAGACGGGCTGCAGCGTTCTGGATAAGTTGTAGGGGTTTAATGGCACAGGCAGGGAGCCCAGCCAACAGCGAGTTGCAGTAATCCAGACGGGAGATGACAAGTGCCTGGATTAGGACCTGTGCCGCTTTCTGTGTGAGGTAGGGTCGTACTCTGCAAATGTTGTAGAGCATGAACCTGCAGGATCGGGTCACCGCTTTGATGTTAGTGGAGAACGTCAGGATGTTGTCCAGGGTCACGCCAAGGTTCTTTGCACTCTGGGAGGAGGACACAATGGAGTTGTCAACCGTGATGGCGAGATCATGGAGCGGGCAGTCCTTCCCCGGGAGGAAGAGCAGCTCCGTCTTGCCGAGGTTCAGCTTGAGGTTCGTGATCCGACATCCACACTGATATGTCTGCCAGACATGCAGAGATGCGATTCGCCACCTGGTTATTAGAAGGGGGAAATTATAAAATTAATTGTGTGTTGTCTGCATAGCAATGATAGGAGAGACCATGTGAGGATATGACAGAGCCAAGTGACTTGGTGTATAGAGAGAATAGGAGAGGGCCTAGAACTGAGCCCTGGGGGACACCAGTGGTGAGAACACGTGGTGCGGAGACAGACTCTCGCTACGCCACCTGGTAGGAGCAACCTGTCAGGTAGGACGCAATCCAAGAGTGAGCAGCGTCGGAGATGCCCAACTCGGAGAGGGTGCAGAGGAGGATCTGATGGTTCACAGTATCAAAGGCAGTGGATAGGTTTAGAAGGATAAGAGCAGAGGAGAGAGAGTTAGCTTTAGCAGTGAGGAGAGCCTCCGTGACACAGAGAAGAGCAGTCTCAGTTGAATGACCAGTCTTGAAACCTGACTGGTTTGGATCAAGAAGGTCATTCTGAGAGAGATAGCAGGAGAGTTGGCTAGAGACGGCACGCTCAAGAGTTTTGGAGAGAAAAGAAAGAAGGGATACTGGTCTGTAGTTGTTAACATTTGAGGGATCGAGTGTAGGTTTTTTGAGGAGGGGTGCAACTCTCGCTCTCTTGAAGACCTAAGGGACATGGCCAGCGGTCAAGGATGAGTTGATGAGCGAGGTGAGGTAAGGGAGAAGGTCTCTGGAAATGGTCTGGAGAAGAGAGGAGGGGATAGGGTCAAGCGGGCAGGTTGTTGGGCGGCTGGCCGTCACATGTCGCAAGATTTCATCTGGAGAGAGAGGGGAGAAAGAAGCCAAAGCATAGGGTCGGGCAGTGTGAGCAGGACCAGCGGTGTCATTTGACTTAATAAATGAGGATCGGATGTCGTCAACCTTCTTTTCAAAATGGTTGACGAAGTCATCCACAGAGAGGGAGGAGGGAGGGGGAGGAGGAGGAGGATTCAGCTGGGAGGAGAAGGTGGCAAAGACCTTCCTAGGGTTAGAGGCATATTTAATATATCAGATAGATTGTAACTTCCAATCAATGTAATTGTCTGCATCACTTCCAATCCCCCATTTTTTTCCTAGCAAATATATACATATTCATACATACACATACATAAAAAGTATTTGATCCCCTGCTGATTTTGTACGTTTGCCCACTGACAAAGACATGATCAGTCTATAATTTTAATGGTAGGTTTATTTGAACAGTGAGAGACAGAATAACAACAACAAAATCCAGAAAAACGCATGTCAAAAATGTTAGGGAAATAAGTATTTGACTCCTCTGCAAAACATGACTTAGTACTTGGTGGCAAAACCCTTGTTGGCAATCACAGAGGTCAGACGTTCCTTGTAGTTGGCCACCAGGTTTGCACACATCTCAGGAGGGATTTTGTCCCACTCCTCTTTGCAGATCTTCTCCAAGTCATTAAGGTTTCGAGCAGATTTTCTATGGGATTAAGGTCTGAAGACTGGCTAGCCCACTCCAGAACCTTAATGTGCTTCTTCTTGAGCCACTCCTTTGTTGCCTTGGCCGTGTGTTTTGGGTCATTGTCATGCTGGAATACCCATCCACGACCCATTTTCAATGCCCTGGCTGAGGGAAGGAGGTTCTCACCCAAGAGTTGATGGTACATGGCCCTGTCCATCGTCCCTTTGATGGGGTGAAGTTGTCCTGTCCCCTTAGCAGAAAAACACCCCCAAAGCATAATGTTTCCACCTCCATGTTTGATGGTGGGGATGGTTTTCTTGGGGTCATAAGCAGCATTCCTCCTCCTCCAAACACGGCGAGTTGAGTTGATGCTAAAGAGCTCGATTTTGGTCTCATCTGACCACAACACTTTCACCCAGTTCTCCTCTGAATCATTCAGATATTCATTGGCAAACTTCAGACGGGCCTGTATATGTGCTTTCTTGAGCAGGGCGCTGCAGGATTTCAGTCCTTCACGGCGTAGTGTGTTACCAATTGTTTTCTTGGTGATTATGGTCCCAGCTGCCTTGAGATCATTGACAAGATCCTCCCGTGTAGTTCTGGGCTCATTCCTCACCATTCTCATGATCATTGCAACTCCACGAGGTGAGATCTTGCATGGAGCCCCAGGCCGAGGGAGATTGACAGTTCTTTCGTGTTTCTTCCATTTGCGAATAATCGCACCAACTGTTGTCACCTTCTCACCAAGCTGCTTGCCGATGGTCTTGTAGCCCATTCCAGCCTTGTGTAGGTCTACAATCTTGTCCCTGACATCCTTGGAGAGCTCTTTGGTCTTGGCCATGTTGGAGAGTTTGGAATCTGATTGATTGATTGCTTCTGTGGACAGGTGTCTTTTATACAGGTAACAAACTGAGATTAGGAGCACTCCCTTTAAGAGTGTGCTCCTAATCTCAGCTCGTTACCTGTATAAAAGACACCTGGGATCCAGAAATCTTTCTGATTGAGAGGGGGTCAAATACTTATTTCCCTCATTAAAATGCAAATCAATTTATAACATTTTTGACATGCGTTTTTCTGGATTTTGTTGTTGTTATTCTGTCTCTCACTGTTCAAATAAACCTACCATTAAAATTATAGACTGATCATTTCTTTGTCAGTGGGCAAGCGTACAAAATCAGCAGGGGATCAAATACTTTTTTCCCTCACTGTATATATACAGTGGGGAGAACAAGTATTTGATACACTGCCGATTTTGCAGGTTTTCCTACTTACAAAATATGTAGAGGTCTGTAATTTTTATCATAGGTACACTTCAACTGTGAGAGACGGAATCTAAAACAAAAATCCTGAAAATCACATTGTATGACTTAATATTTGGTACAGAAACCTTTGTTTGCAATTACAGAGATCATATATGTTTCCTGTAGGTCTTGACCAGGTTTACACACACTGCAGCAGGGATTTTGGCCCACTCTTCCATACAGACCTTCTCCAGATCCTTCAGGTTTCGGGGCTGTCGCTGGGCAATACGGACTTTCAGCTCCCTCCAAAGATTTTCTATTGGGTTCAGGTCTGGAGACTGGCTAGGCCACTCCAGGACCTTGAGATGCTTCTTACGGAGCCACTCCTTAGTTGCCCTGGCTGTGTGTTTCAGGTCGTTGTCATGCTGGAAGACCAAGCCACGACCCATCTTCAATGCTCTTACTGAGGGAAAGAGGTTGTTGGCACAGATCTCTGAGGGGAGGATGGCCCGATCCATCCTCCCCTCAATACGGTGCAGTCATCCTGTCCCCTTTGCAGAAAAGCATCCCCAAAGAATGATGTTTCCACCTCTATGCTTCACGGTTGGGATGGTGTTCTTGGGGTTGTACTCATCCTTCTTTTTCCTCCAAACACGGCGAGTGGAGTTTAGACCAAAAAGCTCTATTTTTGTCTCATCAGACCACATGGCCTTCTCCCATTCCTCCTCTGGAACATCCAGATGGTCATTGGCAAACTTCAGACGGGCCTGGACATGTGCTGGCTTGAGCAGGGGGACCTTGCGTGCGCTGCAGGATTTTAATCCATGACGGCGTAGTGTGCTACTAATGGTTTTCTTTGAGACTGTGGTCCCAGCTCTCTTCAGGTCATTGACCAGGTCCTGCCGTATAGTTCTGGGCTGATCCCTCACCTTCCTCATGATCATTGATGCCCCACGAGGTGAGATCTTGCATGGAGCCCCAGACCGAGTGTGATTGACCGTCATCTTGAACTTCTTCCATTTTCTAATAATTGCGCCAACAGTTGTTGCCTTCTCACCAAGCTGCTTGCCTATTGTCCTGTAGCCCATCCCAGCCTTGTGCAGGTCTACAATTTTATCCCTGATGTCCTTACACAGCTCTCTGGTCTTGGCCATTGTGGAGAGGTTGGAGTCTGTTTGATTGAGTGTGTGGACAGGTGTCTTTTATACAGGTAACGAGTTCAAACAGGTGCAGTTAATACAGGTAATGAGTGGAGAACAAGGGGGCTTCTTAAAGAAAAACTAACACGTCTGTGAGAGCCGGAATTCTTACTGGTTGGTAGGTGATCAAATACTTATGTCATGCAATAAAATGCAAATTAATTAATTAAAAATCATACAATGTGATTTTCTGGATTTTTGTTTTAGATTCTGTCTCTCACAGTTGAAGTGTACCTATGATAAAAATTACAGACCTCTACATGCTTTGTAAGTAGGAAAACCTGCAAAATCGGCAGTGTATCAAATACTTGTTCTCCCCACTGTACATATCCCTTTTTAAAATATATTTCCCTTTATTACTTTCCAACCCCACCACCCCTTCCCTAATTGGAGTAAACTAGTGAACAACAACGCTTAGGCCTCTACTTCCAGCTTATACATACTATATACATTTTATGGACACAGTCAATTTTACAAAAATTATATTTTGTTTGTTTTTACTCCTGAACTTCCTCTACCCTCAACCTCTCTGATCATGATGTCCATCCGGTTTGCTTCTACAGTGGGGAAAAAAAGTATTTAGTCAGACACCAATTGTGTAAGTTCTCCCACTTAAAAAGATGAGAGAGGCCTGTAATTTTCATCATAGGTACACGTCAACTATGACAGACAAATTGAGAAAAGAAAATCCAGAAAATCACATTGTAGGATTTTTTATGAATTTATTTGCAAATTATGGTGGAAAATAAGTATTTGGTCACCTACAAACAAGCAAGATTTCTGGCTCTCACAGACCTGTAAATTCTTCTTTAAGAGGCTCCTCTGTCCTCCACTCGTTACCTGTATTAATGGCACCTGTTTGAACTTGTTATCAGTATAAAAGACACCTATCCACAACCTCAAACAGTCACACTCCAAACTCCACTATGGCCAAGACCAAAGAGCTGTCAAAGGACACCAGAAACAAAATTGTAGACCTGCACCAGGCTGGGAAGACTGAATCAGGTACTTGTGTTTTAATTAGTTATATTTGAAGATGTATAATTTCGCTTGTTATCCTTTCTTGTAATACCGTCTTATCCCTTTATAAAATACTATAAGTACTATAAATGTGTTTTATTATTACAATCCCTACCATGGCTAGTATTGGGTGTTCCATTATTCGACTCCTCTATTAGAACTTTCAGAATAGCCATGGAGTAGTCTTTGTGTCGCGGAACATTTGGTTGTCAATATACAGTTTATCGACTACGAGAGCAACACGCTCTTTCCTTGAAGATTGGGTACAGAACTTTGCGCCGTTCTGCAATCTCCCTCGGGAACTGATCATTCATGCCTATTTCCGTGCCAGCAAGTATTTTACCTAGGCTTTTAACCATTACTTTATCCTTAAAGAAAGTACATTTGGCAATGATTGGACGCTCATATCTCGGTCCTCTTTGTCCAAAACGGTGTACACGTTCGAGTTGGATTTTATCGACAGCATCGAGTGGGATTTGAAGCGCTGTAAGAAAGAAGTCCTTCACAATTTTTTCGGTAACCTCTTCTTCTTTTTCTTGGAAACCCGTAAGTACTAGATTTTCTCTCATTGGTCTAGTCTGTATGTCTAGTAAGGCTTCTCTAAGAAAGTTGTTCTCTTTTTTAAGTTCCTTAAAGTCCGTTTCTATCTTAGTGACTGTCCCTTTTAGCTTTTTTGTATCTTTCTCCATTATCGCAGCTTTTTCGTCACTCATTTCAAGACTCGCCTTCACCTCCTTTACATCCTTACTGACCAACTCTAGTATGCCCAGTTTGTCATTTATCGACTTCAACAGATCGCTTTCCACACTTACCAGTCCCAGTGGTGAAAAGCATAAATCATCTGTATCCGTCGAGGAGTCGCATTTTCTTTTGGAGATTGATTCTCCTCGTTTATCCTCCGTCATGTTTGAGTGTTGCTTGTTGTTGTAATATTTGTAGAAACATTTCTCTAGCCTTATGATTTGTTTTGTGTTATTATCCAGATTGAATGTTATTACCCACGAGTATATGAAGTGCTAATATTGAGTCTAACTTACTGATATTGAATATTACGTTTTTATCTTGAGGTGTTTCGCACCGCTGTGTTCAATACGCCATCTTGTCACGTATCTTGAATACACTTTTTGCAAATGCAAAGCCTTATGTTTGGGGCAAATCTCTGGTCTGATGACACCAAGACTGAACTTTTTGGCCTGAATGCCAAGCGTCACATCTGGAGGAAACCTGAAACCTGAGGCATGGTGGTGGCAGAATCATGCTGTGGGGTTTTTCAGGCGGCAGGGACTGGGAGACTAGTCAGGATAGAGGGAAAGATGAGCGGCGCAAAGTACAGAGAGATCTTTGATGAAAACCTGCTCCAGAGCACTCAGGACCTCAGACTGGGGCGAAGGTTCACCTTCCAACATGACAACGACCCTAAGCACACAGCCAAGACAACGCAGGAGTGCCTTCGGGACAGTCTCTCAATGTCCTTGAGTGACCCAGCCAGACCCGGACTTGAACCCGATCTAACATCTCTGCAGAGACCTGAAAATAGCTGTGCAGCGACGCTCCCCATCCAACCTGACAGAGCTTGAGAGGATCTGCAGGGAAGAATGGGAGAAACTCCCCAAATAAAGGTGTGCCAAGCTTGTAGCGTCATACCCAAGAAGACTCAAGGCAGTAATCACTGCCAAAGGTGCTTCAACAAAGTACTGAGTAAAGGGTCTGAATACTTATGTAAATGTGATATTTCTGTTTTTTATTTTTAATAAATGTGCAAAAATGTCTAACAACTTGTTTTCGCTTTGTCATTATGGGTAATTGTGTCCAGATTGATGAGGATTTTTTATTTATTTAATCAATTTTAAACTAAGGCTGTACCATAACAAAAATGTGGATAAATTCAAGGAGTCTGAATACTTTCCGAATGCACTGTAACATTGGGGTACCAGTACCGAGTTGATGTGCAGTGGTACGAGGAAATGGAGGTAGATATGTACATATGGGTAGGGGTAAAGTGACTAGGCAACAGAATAGATAGTAGACAGTAGCAGCAGCGTATGTGATGAGTGTGGAAGTGTGTGTGTGGCGAATGTGTGCGTGTGTGTACTTGTTATGTGTGAGTGAGTGTGTGTGTGTATGTGTTGGAGTGTCAGTGTAAGTATGTGTGAGTGTGTGTGCATAAAGTCAAAAATAGTTAATGTAGATAGTCCAGGTAGCTATTTGGTTAACTATTTAGTAGTCTTATGGCTTGTGGGTAGAAGCTGTTCAGGAGCCTTTTGGTCCCAGACTTAGCGCTCCGGTACTGTTTGCCGTGCAGTAGCAGAGAGAACAGTCTATGACTTGGGTGGCTGGAATCTTTGGTATAGAGGTCCTGGATGGCAGGGAGTTTGACCCCAATGATGTACTGGGGCCGTAACCATTATGTAGAGCCTTGCGGTCGGATGCCGAGCAGTTGCCATTCCAAGCGGTGATGCATCCAGTCAAGATGCTCTCAATGGTGCAGCTGTAGAACTTTTTGAGGATCTAAGGGCCCATGCCAAATCTTTTCAGCCTCCTGAGGGGGAAGAGGCGTTGTCGTGCCCTCTTCACGACTGTGTTGGTGTGTTTCGACCATGATAGGTCCTTAGCGATGTGGACACTGAGGAACATGAAGCTCTCGACCCTCTCCACTACAGCCCGATGTGAATGGGGGCTTGTTCGGCCCTCCGTTTCCTGTAGTCCATGATAAGCTCCTTTGTCTTGCCCAAGTTGAGGGAGAGGTTGTTGTCCTGGCACCACACTGCCAGGTCTCTGACCTCCTCCCTATAGGCTGTCTCATTGTTGTTGGTGATCAGGCCTACCACCGTCGTTTCATCTGCAAACTTGGGTGAACAGGGAGTACAGGAGGAGACTGAGCATGCATCCCTGAGGGGCCCCCGTGTTGAGGGTCAGAGTGGCGTATGTGTTGTTGCCTACCCTCACCACCTGGGGGCGGGATCATACTGGCTCTGATGACCTCCTAGTAGGGGGTGAAATATGGGAACCAGGACCAGCATATAACAGTTTGTGGCCTGGAGGTGTGAGACCTGGCAAACGTGTCGTCATTCCAAGCTGCTGTGTGTGGCAGGTACTGGCCTCCCGTGATCCACTACGGCACCATTTAGGCTTTTTTCCTGGAAGCTGGTAGCTCACTGTATACAGTGCCTTGAGAAAGTATTCATACCCCTTGACTTAATCCACATTTTCTTGTGTTACAGCCTGAATAAAACAATTATTAAATATATATTTTTTCTTTTACACATATACACACAATATCCCATAATGACAAAGTGAAAATGTTTGTTTTTTTGCACATTTATTGAAAATGAAAGTATTCACACCACTGAGTCAATACTATGTAGAAGCACCTTTGGCAGTGATTACAGCTGTGAGTCTTTCGGGGTAAGTCTCTAAGAGCTTTCCTGGATTGTGCAAGGTTGCTGGTTCGAATACTAGAGACGTCAAGGTGAAAAATCTGTTGAACAGAATTATTTCAAATTATTATTATAGGATAAAGGATTACTTTATCCTATCCCAGGTATTCCTTAAAGAGGTGGGGTTTCAAATGTCTCCGGAAGGTTGTGAGTGACTCCGCTGTCCTAGCGTCGTGAGGGAGCTTGTTCCACCATTGGGGTGCCAGAGCAGCGAACAGTTTTGACTGGGCTGAGCGGGAACTATGCTTCCGCAGAGGAAGGGGAGCCAGCAGGCCAGAGGTGGATGAACGCAATGCCCTCGTTTGGGTGTAGGGACTGATCAAAGCCCGAAGGTACAGAGGTGCCGTTCCCCTCACTGCTCCATAGGCAAGCACCATGGTCTTGTAGCGGATGCGAGCTTCAACTGGAAGCCAGTGGAGTGTGTGGAGGAGGGGTGACGTGAGAAAACTTGGGAAGGTTGAACACCAGACGGGCTGCGGCATTCTGGATGAGTTGTAGGGGTTTAATGGCACAGGCAGGGAGGCCAGCCAACAGCGAGTTGCAGTAGTCCAGACGGGAGATGACAAGTGCCTGGATTAGGACCTGTGCCGCTTCCTGTGTAAGGCAGGGTCGTACTCTCCGAATGTTGTAGAGCATGAACCTGCAGGAGCGGGTCACCGCCTTGATGTTAGCGGAGAACGACAGGGTGTTGTCCAGGGTCACGCCAAGGCTCTTCGCACTCTGGGAGGAGGACACAACGGAGTTGTCAACCGTGATGGCGAGATCATGGAACGGGCAGTCCTTCCCCGGGAGGAAGAGCAGCTCCGTCTTGCCAGGGTTCAGCTTTAGGTGGTGATCCGTCATCCATACTGATATGTCTGCCAGACATGCAGAGATGCGATTCGCCACCTGGTTATCAGAAGGGGGAAAGGAGAAGATTAGTTGTGTATCGTCAGCGTAGCAATGATAGGAGAGGCCATGTGAGGATATGACAGAGCCAAGTGACTTGGTGTATAGGGAGAAAAGGAGAGGGCCTAGAACTGAGCCCTGGGGGACACCAGTGGTGAGAGCACGTGGTGCGGAGACAGCTTCTCGCCACGCCACTTGGTAGGAGCGACCGGTCAGGTAGGACGCAATCCAGGAGTGAGCCGCGCCGGAGATGCCCAGCTCGGAGAGGGTGGAGAGGAGGATCTGATGGTTCACAGTATCAAAGGCAGCAGACAGGTCTAGAAGGACAAGAGCAGAGGAGAGAGAGTTAGCTTTAGCAGTGCGGGAGAGCCTCCGTGACACAGAGAAGAGCAGTCTCAGTTGAATGACCAGTCCTGAAACCTGACTGGTTTGGATCAAGAAGGTCATTCTGAGAGAGATAGCAAGAGAGTTGGCTAAAGACGGCACGCTCAATAGTTTTGGAAAGAAAAGAAAGAAGGGATACTGGTCTGTAGTTGTTGACATCAGTGGGATCGAGTGTTGTTTTTTTGAGAAGGGGAGCAACTCTCGCTCTCTTGAAGACGGAAGGGACATGGCCAGCGGTCAAGGATGAGTTGATCAGCGAGGTGAGGTAGGGGAGAAGGTCACCGGAGATGGTCTGGAGAAGAGAGGAGGGGATGGGGTCAAGCGGGCAGGTTGTTGGGCGGCCTGCAGTCACAAGTCGCAGGATTTTATCTGGAGAGAGAGGGGAGAAAGAAGTCAAAGCATAGGGTAGGGCAGTGTGAGTAGGACCAGCAGTGTCATTAGACTTAACAAACGACGATCGGATGTCGTCAACCTGCTTTTCAAAGTGGTTGACGAAGTCATCCACAGAGAGAGAGGAGGGGGAGGATTCAGCAGTGAGGAAAATGTGGCAAATAGCTTCCTAGGGTTAGAGGCAGATGCTTGGAATTTAGAGTGGTAGAAAGTGGCCTTAGCAGCAGAAACAGATGAAGAAAATGTAGAGAGGAGGGAGTGAAAAGATGCCAGGTCGGCAGGGAGTTTAGTTTTCTTCCATTTCCGCTCCGCTGCCCGGAGCTCTGTTCTGTGAGCTCGCAATGAGTCATCAAGCCACGGAGCTGGAGGGGAGGACCGAGCCGGCCGGGAGGATAGGGGGACACAGAGAGTCAAAGGATGCAGAAAGGGAGGAGAGGAGGGTTGAGGAGGCAGAATCAGGAGATTGGAGGGAGAAGGATTGAGCAGAGGGAAGAGATGATAGGATGGAAGAGGAGAGAGTAGTGGGAGAGAGAGAGCGACGGTTGCGGCGGCGCATTACCATCTGTGTAGGGGGCAGAGTGAGTAGTGTGGGAGGAGAGCGAGAGAGAAAAGGAAACAAAGTAGTGGTCGGAGACATGGAGGGGAGTTGCAGTGAGATTAGTAGAAGAGCAGCATCTAGTAAAGATGAGGTCAAGCGTATTGCCTGCCTTGTGAGTAGGGGGGACGGTGAGAGGGTGAGGTCAAAAGAGGAGAGGAGTGGAAAGAAGGAGGCAGAGAGAAATGAGTCAAATGTGGACATAGGGGAGGTTGAAATCCCCCAAAACTGTGAGGGGTGAGCCATCCTCAGGAAAGGAACTTATCAAGGCGTCAAGCTCATTGATGAACTCTCCAAGGGAACCTGGAGGGCGATAGATGACAAGGATATTAAGCTTAAATGGGCTAGTGACTGTGACAGCATGGAATTCAAATGAGGAGATAGACAGATGGGTTAGGGGAAAAATTGAGAATGTCCACTTGGGAGAGATGAGGATTCCTGTGCCACCACCCCTCTGACCAGATGCTCTCGGGGTATGCGAGAACACATGGTCAGACGAGGAGAGAGCAGTAGGAGTAGCAGTGTTTTCAGTGGTAATCCATGTTTCCGTCAGCGCCAGGAAGTCGAGGGACTGGAGATTAGCATAGGCTGGGATGAAGTCAGCTTTGTTGGCAGCAGAACGGCAGTTCCAGAGGCTGCCTGAGACCTGGAACTCCAGGTGTGGGGTGCGTGCAGGGACCACCAGGTTAGAGAGGCAGCAGCCACGCGGTGTGGGGGCGTTTGTGTAGCCTGTGCAGAGAGGAGAGAACAGGGATAGGCAGAGGCATAGTTGACAGGCTGTAGCAAATGGCTACAATAATGCAGAGGAGATCGGAATGAAATGAACTAAACATCTGGGAGAGTAGAGAGCAGGGCCTCCCTCACCAAAAACTTCTACCTCAGAAACTATAATTGTTTCACTGAACCACCCGAACAAAAACTCTACCAACTTCCACCTTTAGAAATCAGAATTGTTGTGAACCACAGCGGTTCAATGTTTAAAGGAATAGACTCAACCCACTTTATTCAGCTAGCTAACTATGACACCATAGCTAACTAGCATGCTAGCATCCAATAACACACAGTTTAGCACCAATACTTGGTTACAACAAACTACCAAGAGTGTGTTAACACACTAAACAGATAATTCATGTCCGTGTCTAGTTCCTTTCATAACGCAGCAAAAATTAAACGTTGGCTAGCTAGCACATTAACACTGGAAACAACTCTCCACCGTTGCACTAAACAGATAATTACCAATAAACGTTACCAGTAGCTACCCGCTAGCTAGCTAGCATACCAAGAGTGTGTTAACACACTAAACAGATAATTCATGTCCGTGTCTAGTTCCTTTCATAACGCAGCAAAAGATTAAACGTTGGCTAGCTAGCACATTAACACTGGAAACAACTCTCCACCGTTGCACTAAACAGATAATTACCAATAAACGTTACCAGTAGCTACCCGCTAGCTAGCTAGCTAGCCTCGTGCTTCGCGGGCTCCGCCGTAAACAATACAATACTTACCTACAATAATTGCCTACGGAAACCTACAATAAACCTACAAGAAACCTACAATAACTACCTAAATAACTACGTAAATAAACTACCTACCTACGATCTAAATACATGGTTTAAGCTTTACTCAACACCATATGAGAAGCCAGGCTTACCTCCTGCTAGAGAAAAACACAACCTCTCCCGACGAAGCACGACCAGCACATATTGATGGTTAATTGATGGTTTGTAACATACTGGCCATGGTCTCACCTGAAGTGGGCGGTAGGTAATATACTGGCAATGGTCTCACCTGAGAGAGAGAAGGTAAGTAATATACTGGCCATGGTCTCACCTGAGAGAGATAAGGTAAGTAATATACTGGCCATGGTCTCACCTGAGAGAGAGAAGGTAGGTAATATACTGCCATGGTCTCACCTGAGAGAGAGAATGTAGGTAACATACTGGTCATGGTCTCACCTGAGAGAGAGAATGTAGGTAACATACTGGTCATGGTCTCACCTGAGAGAGAGAATGTAGGTAATATACTGGCCATGGTCTCACCTGAGAGAGAGAATGTAGGTAATATACTGGCCATGGTCTCACCTAAGAGAAAGAAGGTAGGTAATATACTGAGTGTACAAAACATTAGGAACACCTTCCTTATATTGAGTTGCACCCCCCTTTGCCCTCAGAACAGCCTCAATTCGTTGGGCATGAACTACAAGGTGTGGAAACCGTTCCACAGGGATGCTGGCCCATGTTGACTCCAATGCTTCCCACAGTTGTGTCAAGTTGGCTGGATGTCCTTTGGGTGGTGGACCATTCTTGAAACACACGGGAAAACCCCAGCAGCGTTGCAGTTCTTGACACACTCAAATTGGTGCCTTGCAAAAGTATTCATCTCCCTTGGCGTTTTTCCTATTTTGTTGCATTACAACCTGTAATTTAAATGGATTTTTATTTGAATTTCATGTAATGGACATACACAAAATAGTCCAAATTGGTGAAGTGAAATGAAAAAACATAACTTGATTCAAAAAATGGAAAAGTGGTGTGTGCATACGTATTCACCCCCTTTGCTATGAAGCCCCTAAATAAGATCTGGTGTAACCATTTACCTTCAGAAGTCACATAATTAGTTAAATAAAGTCCACCTGTGTGCAATCTAAGTGTCACATGATCTGTCACACGATCTCAGTATATATACCCCTGTTCTGAAAGGCCCCAGAGTCTGCAACACCACTAAGCAAGGGGCAGCACCAAGCAAGCGGCACCATGAAGACCAAGGAGCTCTCCAAACAGGTCAGGGACAAAGTTGTGGAGAAGTACATATCAGGGTTGGGTTATAAAAAAATATCAGAAACTTTGAACATCTCACGGAGCACCATTAAATCCATTATTAAAAAATTGAAAGAATATGGCACCACAACAAACCTGCCAAGAGAGGGCCGCCCACCAAAACTCACGGACCAGGCAAGGACGGCATTAATCAGAGAGGCAATAAAGAGACCAAAGATAACCCTGAAGGAGCTGCAAAGCTCCACAGCGGAGATTGGAGTATCTGTTCATAGGACCACTTTAAGCCATACACTCCACAGAGCTAGGCTTTACGGAAGAGTGGCCAGAAAAAAGCCATTGATTAAAGAAAAAATAAGCAAACACGTTTGGTGTTCGCCAAAAGGCATGTGGGAGATTCCCCAAACATATGGAAGAAGGTACTCAGATGAGACTAAAATTGAGCTTTTTGGCCATCAAGAAAAACGCTATGTCTGGCGCAAACCCAACACCTCTCATCACCCCGAGACCATCGGCAGGGACTGGGAAACTGGTCAGAATTGAAGGAATGATGGATGGCGCTAAATACAGGGAAATTGTTGAGGGAATCCTGTTTCAGTCTTCCAGAGATTTGAGACTGGGACAGAGGTTCCTGGTCCTCTGTAGCTCAATTGGTAGAGCATGGCGCTTGTAACGCCAGGGTAGTGGGTTTGATCCCCGGGACCACCCATACGTAAAATTGTATGCACACATGACTGTAAGTCGCTTTGGATAAAAGCGTCTGCTAAATGGCATATTATTATTATAGGTTCACCTTCCAGCAGGACAATGACCCTAAGCATACTGCTAAAGCAACACTCGAGTGGTTTAAGGGGAAACATTTAAATGTCTTGGAATAATCAAAGCCCACACCTCAATCCAATTGAGAATCTGTGGTATGACTTAAAGATTGCTGTACACCAGCGGACCCATCCAACTTGAAGGAGTTGGAGCAGTTTTGCCTTGAAGAATGGGCAAAAATCCAAGTGGCTAGATGTGCCAAGCTTATAGAGACATACCCCAAGAGACTTGCAGCTGTAATTGTTGCAAAAGGTGGCTCTGCAAAGAATTGACTTTGGGGGGGGGTAGTGAATAGTTATGCACGCTCAAGTTTTCTGTTTTTTTGTCTTATTTCTTGTTTGTTTCACAAAAAAAAATATTTTGCATCTTCAAAGTGGTAGGCATGTTGTGTAAATCAAATGATACAAACCCCCCCAAAATTATTTTAATTCCAGGTTGTAAGGCAACAAAATAGGAAAAATGCCAAGGGGGGTGAATACTTTTGCACTGTACACTAGGTAGGAATCAATGCTGTTTATAGGCAGGCAGTATGCTGATCAGGCAAACATAGCTAACTATTTTGGTCGATTACCAACCAAATAATTTTTGAATCACAAAGCATAACAGAAAATGCATACAGTATTTCTTACCTCTCAGTGTTGGGGCACAACCACAACTTGTACAGCCTCAGGTTCCCTCGAAATCAGACTGTCTCCACCAGTATTATACATGTTTGTGTAATGTTACTGTACCGAATGTTATAGCTAGATGCATGTTTTGGGTTGGTCTCAGGGCCGAAAATGCTGTCGACCACTAGTTAGCATTATCATCTACAAACGAAACACACTGTCATGTTAACAATCTGCATATCTAGCTTTAGCTAGCTAACGTTAGCTAGTTGAAATAAAGGCTTTAGGCATCTTGTGGGGTTTATGCAGTGTAGCTACATGACGCTATCTTTAGATTCCTTTGAGGACAAAACAGTCCGAATACAGAAGATGTTAGCAACTAAATAGCTGTGTTGTTAGCTAGCTTGAACATCGAACACACTAAGGTTAGTAGCTAACGTAGCTAGCAGGCTAAATACGCAACCCAACACTTACCTAACGTTACCTTTCAAAATGAATTCCAATGTTTATCTGGATTGGTCATGAGCAGTCTTTTTCTCGCTTCTTTTTCTCTTTTGGGGTCGAGTTGATTCAGATCCAAGAACCAAGAATGATGCTTGTTGGCTTCATCTGCTCTGTTGGCTTCGTCTTGTTTCTGGTAGCTGTAACGTTAGGTTGCAAGTGACTATCACTTCCTCTCTAGCTCTGGGGCAGCAGGGGCATTAGAGTATGCAAGATTAGTGCAAAGACACACCTTGCCCAGAAGGCCAGCCCAAGGCGGTTCAGAGCTCAACCCCCTTGTTTTTGTTCAAAGTGAAAACACTACACAAGAAGTGGAGTGGCATAGGGTTGCCCACGACCTGCGGATTCCTGCTTTAAATCTGCTTGAATATGTATGGCAAGACTTTAAAATTGTTGTCTAGCCATGATCCCCAACATCTTGACAGAGCTTGAATAATTTTAAAAAGAATAATGAGCAAATATTGGAGAATCCAGGTGTGCAAAGCTCTTATAGACTTATCTAAGGAGACTCACAGCTGTTATCGATGGCAAATGTGTTTCTAACATGTATTGACTCAGGGATCTGAATACTTATGCAATGACTATATCTTTTAAAAATTTGTATTAATCTTTAAAAAATATTAAAAAATATTCCACTTTGACATTACATAGTATTTTGTGTAGATTGTTGACAAAATGTTAGTTTTGGCGACCAGACCGCCGCTGACACCACCGCCACTTACAGCTGCCATTATTACTCCTCGAGATATCAGGAGTCCTCTAGCTATAGATTGAAGAACACTTCCAACGCACTCCCAACACTCCCAACACACTCAGATTTCACATTCAGTCAGGACATTCAAAATCATCTGGTAAATGTTTCTCTGAAACATAGTCTATCATAGTCTATAACAATAGTTTTTCCTGGCCAGGTCACAAAGTAAGGAAAAACTATACTGAAAAAATATATAGACGGAACAACAACAATTTCAACGATTTTACTGACTTACAGTTCATATAAGGAAATCAGTCAATTAGGCCCTAATTTATGTATTTCACATTACTGGGAATACAGATATACATCTGTTGGTCACAGATACCTTAAGAAAAAAGTAGGGGTGTGGATCAGAAAACCAGTCAGTGTCTGGTGTGACCACCATTTGCCTCATACAGCGCGACACATCTCCTTCGCATAGAGTTGATCAGGCTGTTGATTGTGGCCTATGGAATGTTTTCCCACTCCTCTTCAATGGCTGTGCGAAGTTGCTGGATATTGGCGGGAACTGGAACATGCTGTTGAACACATCGATCCAGAGCATCCCAAACATGCTTAATGGGTGACATGTCTGGTGATTATGCAGGCCATGGAAGAACTGGGACATTTTCAGCTTCCAGGAATTGCGTACAGATCCTTGTGACATGGGGTCGTGCATTATCATGCTGAAACATGAGGTGATAGCGGCGGATGAATGGCACAACAATGGGCCTCAGGATCTTGTCACGGTATCTCTGTGCATTTCCAATTGCCATCTATAAAACACATTTTTTTGTGTTTGTTGTCCATATCTTATGCCTGCCCATACCATAACCCCACCGCCACCATGGGGCACTCTGTTCACAACATTGACATCAGCAAACCGCTCATCCACACAATGCCATAGACGTGGTCTACGGTTGTGAGGCCGGTTGGACGTACTGCCAAATTCTCTAAAATAACGTTGAAGGTGGCTTATGGTAGAGAAATTAACATTCACTTCTCTGGCAATAGCTCTGGTGGACATTCCTGTAGTCAGCATGCCAATTGACATCTGTGGAATTGTGGTGTTTGATCAAACGGCACATTTTAGAATGGTCTTTTATTGTCCCCAGCACAAGGTGCACCTGTGTAATGATCATGCTGTTGAATCACCTTCTTGATATGCCACACTTGTCAGATATATGGATTATCTTGGCAAAGGAGAAATGATCACTAACAGGGATGTAAACACATTTGTGCACAGAATTTGAGAGAAATAAGCTTTTGTGCATATGGAACATTTCTGGGATATTTTATTTAAGCTCATGAAACATGGGACCAACACTTTACATGTTGCATTTATATTTTTGTTCAGTATACTTGAGAGTTAGGTGAGAGTAATATTTAAAGCTTGGTCTCCTACCACAACTCTTCGGAGAGCCACCTGCCTGGAGCGAGAGCATAGATGCTTGGCCTGGCTGACCACTGACAGCACACAGGAAGGGGGAAGAGTAGCCGTTAAACCTCCGTGGGGACAACCACAGACTGGAGAGATGGCGGGGGTGGGGGATTTGTCCGTTAGACAAAAAGGTGAGCTGTCAACGATGACCATAGAGAGAGCACAAGGTACTGTCTTTACCCTGTCAATGTCTCTAAGTTAGACAACTGCTATGACAGGATAAGAAGAGAAGAAACTATGACAGCAGTGTTGGCATGTGTGATAGGATAAGATGAGCTGAGTTTTATTGTAAGTGTTTAAATAACATTTTTGTAATAGAAAACCAGTACGCATGCATGTAATTGATGTGTGTAGCCTACAGCAAATTATTTGATAGTGGACGTTATTGCGTTTCCATCTGTTCCATTATGGTTAGCAAGGCATAAAGCGCATATTCTGCACCACTGACAGCAATTACATTTTATAATGTGCCAGATATGTGCCAAAGATAACGTGGTATATTAAATTTTTTGCATAGAGTATAGTCTGTCAATTATAAAAGTATATTTCATTAAATCAATTCTGACATAATTAACAGTACTTTGTAGAAACATTTCATTTTTGCCTGATTTATTAAATATATTTTTTGTTCTCCATGGGTCTGACTTGATTTATCCGACACTGAGAAATCTGATATTCTTATGCCACGGCACTTACTATCTCACTAACCTTTCCAATATGGGGTGGGTAAGAATTGTACTGGTCAATATACTGTACAGAAAGAGACAGTTCTCTTTCTCTACAGTATATTGAACAGTACATTTCTTACCCACCCCATCTTTCCAAGGTTGGTTCCCAAACAGAGTTAAAGTAGCTTGCTGAGTGAGCAATTTATTGCCTTTAAAATCCTCCATTTTGATATAGGTTGAGATTAATCAGGCTTCATTCTGTGAATACGAACCCAATAAGACGTGACATTATCAGCATTCACATGAGACACCGTCAGAGGACGAATGGGAGATTTCTCAGAATTTCCACCGGCTGACTGACCATGAAGGGATGTTCCGGCTAAACTGTTACAAAATAGATGTTGACATAAAAGTGGCAGATTAAAAAAACTGACATGACTCTGGGGATTTGGTGGAACAACCACCGAGGATCTCCATAGGTAAATGTGACATGAAGCAATACATAAGATACCCTTTCAGACAATGGGGGGATTGTCAGAGGGAAGAGAAAGCTAGCCAGAACCCCTCAGCTCTCCCACCAGGTGAGACACAGCCAGTCTGGCTGGGCTTGGCTGGATACAGCCATAGCTCTGAGATATGCTCAGGGTCAGGTTCTAGGTTATGTCATCAGTTGATGGTTGAAATTAAATCAAGAAAACAAGGACTAGAGGAAGTAAGGTAAAGACTCAAGCTATGTTTGGTTCATAGCCTCTATGATAACATTTGGGGAAAATAATGGGAAATCCTTATGAATTAAAATTAGACTATTTGCAGAATCACTTGTATTATTTCAGTTCATCTATAACATTCCCGAGTCCTTTCCCTCACATCCCAATTTCTGTTGTTTACACACTGTATTTCCAGACATTTTCCATCTAATAGCTATTTTGTGACATGCATTTCCTCCTCATGTTTTGCATGGCGCGCCATCCTTGAGTAGTGAACCAATAATTATTTTCGGAGCAATCACCTGCCTCACCTGCAATTCTCTGTGATGGTCTCTCATATTGTTGGAGAACACACACCAAATACGGAGAAGAAATAACATGTTTGATATGTATCCCCCCTTTCGTTTTACTTTCATTTTGCCGTCTATGTCACGATCGTTCATAGACGGGTCAGACCAAGGCGCAGCGTGACATGCATACATGTTTATTTGAACCGAATAAACAACGACAAAACAACAAACCAAACGAAACGTGAAGTCCAAGGTACACAAACAACATACCTCACACAGAACGAGATCCCACAACCCACTAGTTTCAATAGGCTGCCTAAGTATGGTCCCCAATCAGAGACAACGAGCGACAGCTGCCTCTTATTGGGAACCACACCGGCCAACATAGATCTAGAAAACCTAGATCACAAACATAGAAAATCACACCCTGGCTCAACAAATAAGAGTCCCCAGAGTCAGGGCGTGACAGTCTAGTTGGTCAATGAGATGAAACTCGACTGGGAGACTCTTTCTCATTCATTGAAGGAGCACAAACTCCACCCTGGGTCGTACCATGTGTGAAGACGAGTTTGAATGGATGATGTTCAGTATTTATCCATTAGTCTCTTCCTCCTCTTTGGCTTGGAAAGAGGTCACCATCTGGAGCACAAGCAAGGCCAAGTCAGCCACTTTTAATATGTATTAATAATCATCAGCAGTACATTTGCTAGTGTTTTTAATTCTGTGTGAAGACATTAGGAAGCATAAGGTGGATAAATATTTGAAAAGCATGTATAAATTAATATGTACAGAGGGCTTCCCCACTTGTCACGCCCTGACTTATGGGACTCTTGTATGTTGAGTCAGGGTGTGGATATCTATGTTAGTATTTCTATGTTTGCATTCTATGTTGTGTGTTTCTATGTTTGGCCGGGTGTGATTCCCAATCAGAGGCAGCTGTCACTCGTTGTCTCTGATTGGGGATCATACTTAAGTAGCCTGTTGGCACTCATTAGTTGTGGGATCTTGTTCCGTGTGTAGGCTTGCTTTGTGTATAGCCTGAGGACTTCACGTTACGTTGGTTTGCTGTTTTGTTCGTGTGTTATCGTTGAAATAAATATGTATGCATTTCACGCTGCGCCTTGGTCTGACCCGTCCTTCAACGTACGGTGGTCGGGGAGCGAGAGAGAAGAGCCACGACCACTGCACCCGGTGGGTTTCCAGATTGAGTCCCTGCGACCATGGGAAGAAGAGTGGGAACAGTATTATACTGAGGAGTCTGAGGATGTCGACGACGATGACTTTCTGTTCCCTAACTCTTGGGCGCTCCCGGAGGAGTCCTCACTGGAGGAGGAGTGCCGAGAGAGAGAGAAGGATCGGATCTGCAGGGTAAGAGAGGAGGCCACCATATTACAGGGGCTGATAGATAGAATAGAGCGGGAGAGATCCATTCAAGAGGAGGCACTGCAGGAGGCTCGTAGGGAAAAGGAGGAAGTAGAGGCATGGAGAGAGGAGCTGGTTAGGCAGCATAAGGAGCGGGGGTTAATAAAGGAACCCAGTCCTGCTCCTCGCACCAGACCTGTGGTGCGGATCTCCAGTCTGGCCCGGCCCGTTCCTGCTCCTCGCACCAGACCAGTGGTGCGTGTTCCCAGTCCGGCCCGGCCCGTGCCTGCTCCTCGCACCAAGCCAGTGGTGCGTGTCGCTAGCCCGGTACGGCCCGTGCCTGCTCCCTGCACCAAGCCAGTGGTGCGTGTTCCCAGGCCGGCCCGGCCCGTTCCTGCTCCCCGCACCAAGCCAGTGGTGCGTGTTCCCAGTCCGGCCCGGCCCGTTCCTGCTCCTCGCACCAGACCAGTGGTGCGTGTTCCCAGTCCGGCCCGGCCCGGCCCGTTCCTGCTCCTCGAACCAGACCTGTGGTGCGTGTCTCCAGTCCGGCCCGTGCCTGCTCCCCGCACCAAGACAGTGGTGCATGTGTCCAGTCCGGCACGGCCCGTGCCCGTTCCACCGGTGCCTGGTCCAGCACCGGTCAGCTGCTCTACTCCAGAGCTAGAGCAGTCCGCTCCACCGGTGCCTAATCCAGCTCCGGTCAGCGGCTCCACTCCGGAGCCAGAGCAGTTCGCTCCACCGGTGCCCAGTCCAGCTCCGGACAGCAGCTCCAGTCCGGAGCCAGAGCAGTCCGCTCCACCAGTGCCTAGTCCAGCTCCGGTCAGCGGCTCCAGTCCAGACCCAGACGTCAGCCCCTCTCCAGGTTCGGGGTCTCCCACACCAGGGTCCAGACAGGGCTTGGTACATCGTGGGAGGAAGGAGAGGGGAAGCAGCGCGCCGAGGTCCAGACCAGACCAGGGGCACAACTGGGAGGCTGAGAGAATGTGGTCGTCATGCCCGGAGCTGGATCCGCCATGACTTATGGGACTCTTGTATGTTGAGTCAGGGTGTGGATATCTATGTTAGTATTTCTATGTTTGCATTCTATGTTGTGTGTTTCTATATTTGGCTGGGTGTGATTCCCCATCAGAGGCAGCTGTCGCTCGTTGTCTCTGATTGGGGATCATACTTAAGTAGCCTGTTGGCACTCATTAGTTGTGGGATCTTGTTCCGTGTGTAGGCTTGCTTTGTGTATAGCCTGAGGACTTCACGTTACGTTGGTTTGTTGTTTTGTTATTGTGTTATCGTTGAAATAAACATGTATGCATTTCACGCTGCGCCTTGGTCTGACCCGTCCTTCAACGTCCGTGACACCACTGTAGAGTGGTAACACGCTCCTCAGGCCTATACTCCATGAGCTGGAGACATGCAAGCATCCAACTCAAGGCGTCATAGAAAAAATGCATCCTCAAACTGAACAAATATTTTCACATGACCTCTTGTACTGTAAAATAAATGTAACACCCTCCCCCCTCATACAATTAACTCAAAATAATGTTTACGACCACAAACAACAAGAACTGTAGCGACCTTGTGCTTATAAATGTGGATATCAACTTTGCCACTTCAGCATTCTCTTGTGGCACAGTCAATGCCACGCAGGCTACAGGCCAGAATATTGAGGGTTTGCTGACCACCTCAGACGAGCCCACTCTCCTTAACCGTTTCATTCATTCATGATCAGAGCCGGTTGCAGACAATGATCAGCTAGGGGGAATCAGATTTTCAACATGCTGATGCCATATTTATAATTGTATAAAATATATGCAACAAATTTTCCACAAATACAGTGGGGAAAAAAAGTATTTAGTCAGCCACCAATTGTGCAAGTTCTCCCACTTAAAAAGATGAGAGAGGCCTGTAATTTTCATTATAGGTACACGTCAACTATGACAGACAAATTGAGGAAAAAAAATCCAGAAAATCACATTGTAGGATTTTTTATGAATTTATTATGGTGGAAAATAAGTATTTGGTCAACTACAAACAAGCAAGATTTCTGGCTCTCACAGACCTGTAACTTATTCTTTAAGAGGCTCCTCTGTCCTCCACTCATTACCTGTATTAATGGCACCTGTTTGAACTTGTTATCAGTATAAAAGACACCTGTCCACAACCTCAAACAGTCACAGTCCAAACTCCACTATGGCCAAGACCAAAGAGCTGTCAAAGGACACCAGAAACAAAATTGTAGACCTGCACCAGGCTGGGAAGACTGAATCAGCAATAGGTAAGCAGCTTGGTTTGAAGAAATCAACTGTGGGAGCAATTATTAGGAAATGGAAGACATACAAGACCACTGATAATCTCCCACTGATAATCTCCCATGTCCAGGCCCGTCTGAAGTTTGCTAGAGTGCAGCATCGCAGTGCTAACTGTGCCATTAGAGATCCTGGTTCGAATCCAGGCTCTGTCACAGCCGGCCGCGACCGGGAGACTCATGGGCGGCGCACAATTGGCCCAGCGTCGTCCAGGGTAGGGGAGGGAATGGCCGGCAGGGATGTAGCTCAGTTGATAGAGCATGGCGTTTGCAACGCCAGGGTTGTGGGTTCGATTCCCATGGGGGGCCAGTATAAATTTTTTAAAATTAATTAATTAATGTATTCACTAACTGTAAGTCACTCTGGATAAGAGCGTCTGCTAAATGACGTAAATGTAAATGTAATTTAGATGATCCAGAAGAGGATTGGGAAAATGTCATATGGTCAATTGAAACCAAAATATAACTTTTTGGTAAAAACTCAACTCGTCGTGTTTGGAGGCAACAGTGTGTGAAAACCTTGTGAAGACTTACAGAAAACGTTTGACCTGTGTCATTGCCAACAAAGGGTATATAACAAAGTATTGAGAAACTTTTGTTATTGACCAAATACTTATTTTCCACCATAATTTGCAAATAAATTCATAAAAAATCCTACAATGTGATTTTCTGGATTTTGTTTTCTCATTTTGTCTGTCATAGTTGACGTGTACATATGATGAAAATTACAGGCCTCTCTCATCTTTTTAAGTGGGAGAACTTGCACAATTGGTGGCTGACTAAATACTTTTGTAGGTTTCTATGCCAATGCACCACACAACCAATAAACAAAACATACCGACTTTGGGCACTTCAGTATCATGGTTTGCGTTTTCAACACCACCATAAATAGACTATGTAAATCTGGACAAACAGAAAATACATCCCTCCCTACCCAGCAGGCTTAACCAGTATCGAAGGCTTTGCTTGACAATCTCCTGATGTCATTAAACTTTTTGGTGTTTTGTAACAGATGTCTCTTTCCACTCATCAAATTGCAGCTGCAAAGTTTGGATTGATTGATTTTATTTGTTAGTAAATAAATACTTTTTTAAGTGACCGGGATTGCACAATAAAGTCGGGGACTTATTTCCATTGTGGTCCCTACATTTGCTGCAGGATATGCTACAGTAATATCAGGACTAAATGCACCTCGGGGTCACCTTATTCTTTTATTGTAAAGATGTAATATATATTTTTTCAGCTCTAGAGTTTTAACACATCATATTACTTGAATATTGTTGCTTTAAATCAGTGCTCATACAAGCACTCTGTCATAGTCTTTCTCTCCCTCCCTCAATTCCATTCAAATTGCATCCAAAATAGATAATCCTATTAAAAATGTATATACAGTGCATACGGGAATTGTTCAGACCACTTCCCTTTTTCCACATTTTGTTACGTTACAACCTTATTCTAAAATTGATAAAATAAAATGTTTTCCTCATCAATCTATACACAATACCCCATAATGACAAAGCAAAACAGGTTTTTAGAATTTTTTGCAAATGTAATAAAAATAAAAAACAGAAATACCTTATTTACATAAGTATTCAGACCCTTTGCGATGACTCGAAATTGAGCTCAGGTGCATCCTGTTTCCATTGATCATCCTTGAGATGTTTCTACAACTTGATTGGAGTCCCTGTGGTAAATTAAATTGATTGTACATGATTTGGAAAGGCACACATCTGTCTATATAAGGTCCAACAGTTGACAGAGCATGTCAGAGCAAAAACCAAGCCATGAGGTCGAAGGAATTCTCCGTAGAGCTCCGAGACAGGATTGTGTCGAGGCACAGATCTGGGGAAGGGTTCCAAAAAAGTTCTGCAGCATTGAAGGTCCCCAAGAACACAGTGGCCTCCATCACTCTTAAATGGAAGAAGTTTGGAACCACCAAGACTCTTGCTAGAGCTGGCCACCCGGCCAAACTGAGCAATCGGGGGAGAAAGGCCTTGGTAAGGGAGGTGACCAAGAACAGTGCCATCCGTTTTGTCTCCAAAGCCCCATACACTACCCACCACTGTGACCTGTACGCTCTTGTTGGCTGGTCCTCACTACATGTTCGTCGTCAAACCCACTGGCTCCAGGCCATCTATAAATCACTGCTAGGCAAATCCCCGCCTTATCTTAGCTCATTGGTCACCATAGCAGCACCCACCCGTAGTCTGCGCTCCAGCAGGTATATCTCACTGGTCATTCCCAAAGCCAACACCTCCTTTGGCCGCCATTCCTTCCAGTTCTCTGCTGCCAATGACTGGAACGAATTGCAAAAATCTCTGAAGCTGGAGACTCTTATCTCCCTCAATAACTTTAAGCATCAGTTGTCAGAGCACCTTACCGATCACTGCACCTGTACACAGCCCATCCGAAATTAGCCCACCCAACTACCTCATCCCTATATTGTTATTTATTTTGCTCTTTTGCACCCCCAGTATCTCTATTTGCACATAATCTCTTGCACATCTAGCATTCCAGTGTTAATACTATTGTAATTATTCTGCACTATAGCCTATTTATTGCCTTACCTCCATAACTTGCTACATTTGCACACACTGTATATATATTTTCTCTTGTATTTCTGACTTTATGTTTTTTACCCCATATGTAACTCTGTGTTGTTTTTATTGCACTACTTTGCTTTATCTTGGCCAGGTCGCAGTTGTAAATGAGAACCTGTTCTCAACTGGCTTACCTGGTTAAATAAAGGTGAAATAAATAAAAATAAATAAACCCGACGATCACTCTGACAGAGCTCCAGAGTTCCTCTGTGGAGATGGGAGAACCTTCCAGGAGGACAACCATCTCTGCAGCACTCCAACATTCAGGGCTTTATGGTACAGTGGCCAGACGGAAGCCACTCCTCAGTATGACAGCCCGCTTGGAGTTTTCCAAAAGGCACCTAAAGGACTCAGACCATGAGAAACAAGATTCTCTGGTCTTATGAAACCAAGATTGAACTCTTTGGCCTGAATGCCAAGCGTCACGTCTGGAGGAAACCTGGCACCATCCCTACGGTGAAGCATGGTGGTGGCAGCATCATACTGTGGGGATGTTTTTCAGCGGCAGGGACTGGGAGACTAGTCAGGATTGAGTCAAAGATTAATGGAGCAAAGTATAGAGAGATCCTTGAGGAAAACCTGCTCCAGAGCGCTCAGTACCTCAGACTGGGGCAAAGGTTCAACTTCCAACAGGACAACGACCTTAAGCACACAGCCAAGACAACGCAGGAGTGGCTTCGGGATAAGTCTCTGAATTTCTTTGAGTGGCCCAGCCAAAGCCCGGACTTGAACCCGATCGAACACCTCTGGAGAAACCTGAAAATAGCTGTGCAACAATGCTCCCCATCCAACCTGACAGAGCTTGAGAGGATCTGCAGAGAAGAATGGGAGAATTTCCCCAAATACAGGTGTGCCAAGCTTGTAGCGTAATAAACAAGATCACTCGAGGCTGTAATCGCTGCCAAAGGTGCTTCAACAAAGTACTGAGTAAAGGGTCTGAATACTTATGTGAATGTAATATTTATGTTTTTTATTGGTAATACATTTTCAAAAAATTCTACAAACTTGTTTTTGCTTGTTCATTATAGGGTATTGTGTGAAGTTTGATGAGGGAAAAACCCCAATGTAATCAATTTTAGAATAAGGCTGTAACGTAACAAAATGTGGTAAAGTCAAGGGGTCTGAATACTTTCCGAATGCCTCTAAGGTTCATGGTTGAGTAACCGGGTGGTAGCCGGCTAGTGACAGTGACTAAGTTCAGGGCAGGGTACTGGGTGGAGACCGGCTAGTGATGACTATTTAACAGTCTTGGCCTTGAGATAGAAGCTTTTTTTCAGTCTCTCGGTCCCAGCTTTATTGCGCCTGTACTAACCTCACCTTCTGGATGATAGCAGGGTGAACAGGCCGTGGCTTGGGTGGTTGATGTCCTTGATGATTTTTTTGGCCTTACTTGTGAAATCGGGTGCTGTAGATGTCCTGGAGGGTAGGCAGTGTGCTCCTGGTGATGCGTTGGGGAGAACGCACCACCCTCTGGAAAGCCCTGCGGTTGCGGACGGTGCAGTTGCCGTACCAGGCGGCTATACAGCCCGAAAGGATGCTCTCAATGGTGCATCTGTAAAAGTCTGTTAGGGTCTTAGTGGCCAAGCCAAATTTCTTCAGCCTCCTGAGTTTAAAGAGGCGCTGTTGCGCCTTCTTCGCCACACTATCTGTGTGGACCATTTCAGATTGTCAGTGATGTGTACACCGAGGAACTTGAAGCTTTTCACCTTCTCCACTGCGGCCCCGTAGATGTGGATCGGAGCGTGCTCCCTCTGCTGTCTCCTGAAGTCTACGATCAGCTCCTTCATTTTGTTTCACGTTGAGGGAGAGGTTACTTTCCTGGCACCACTCTGCCAGGGCTCTCACCTCCTCCCTGTAGACTTTGTCGTCATTGTTGGTAATCAGGCCTACTATTGTTGTGTTGTCTGCAAACTTGATGATTGAGTTGGAGGCATGCATGGCCACACAGTCAAGGATGAACAGGGAGTACAGGAGGGGGCTGATCATGCACCCTTTTGGGAACCCTGTGTTGAGGATCAGCGTAGTGGAGGTGTTGTTTCCAACCTTCACCACCTGGGTGCGGCCCATCAGGAAGTCCAGTACCCAGTTGCACAGGGCGAGGTTCAGACCCAGGGCCCCAAGCTTAATGATAAGCTTGGACGGTACTATGGTGTTGAAGGCTGAGCTGTAATCAATGAACAGCATTCTTACATAGGTATTCCTCTTGTCCAGATGGGATAGGGCAGTGTGCAGTTGCGTTGGCAATTGCATCGTCTGTAGATCTATTGGGGCGGTATGCAAATTGAAGTGGGTCTAGGGTGTCAGTTAAGGTGGAGGTGATATGATCCTTAACTAGCCTCTCAAAGCACTTCATGATGACAGAAGTGAGTGCTACGGGGCAATAGTCATTTAGTTCAGTTATCTAAAGATTTATTGGGTACATGAACAATGGTGGACATCTTGAAGCAAGTGGGGACAGCAGACTGGGATAGGGAGAGATTCAATATGTCTGTAAACACTCCAGCCAGCTGGTCTGCGCATGCACTGAGGAGGCAGCTAGGGATGCCGTCTAGGCCGGCAGGCTTGCAAGGGTGAACATGCTTAAATGTCTTACTCACGTAGGCCACGGAGAACGAGAGCCCACAGTCCTTGGGAGCGGGCCACGTCGGTGGCACTGTGTTATCTTCAAAGCGGGCGAAGAGGTGCTTAGGTTGTCCGGGAGCAAGACGTCGGTGTACGTGACGTGGCTGGTTTTCCCTTTGTAATCTGTGATTGTCTGTAGACCCTGCCTGTCTTGTGTCTGAGCCGTTAAATTCCGACTCCACTTTGTCTCTGTACTGACGTTTTGCCTGTTTGATTGCCTTACGGAGGGATCTACACTGTTTGTATTCATCCATATTCCCAGTCACCTTGCCGTGGTTAAATGCGGTGGTTCGCGCTTTCAGTTTTGCGCGAATACTGCCATCTATCCACGGTTTTGGTTTGGGTAGGTTTGAATAGTCACATTGGGAACAACATCCGCTATACACTTCCTGATGAACTCAGTCACTGTGTCAGTGTATACGTCAATGTTATTCACAGAGGCAACCTGGAACATATCCCAGTCCGCGTGATCAAAAAAATCTTGAAGCATGGATTCCGATTGGTCAGACCAGCGTTGAATAGATCTTAGCACGGGCACTTCCTGTTTTAGTTTCTGCCTATAGGAAGGGAGGAGCAGAATGGAGTCATGATCTGATTTGCCGAAAGGAGGGCAGGGGAGGGCCTTGTAGCCATCCCGGAAAGGAGGGTAACAATGGTGGAGAGTTTTTGAAGCATGAGTACTACAGGCAGTTTGTTGATAGAACTTCGGAAACGTTTTCATTTTTTACATTTTAGTCATTTAGCAGACACTAACTAACAATATTTTTTTTTCATACTGGCCCCCCGTGGGAATCAAACCCACAACCCTGGCGTTGCAAACGCCATGCTCTACCAACTGAGCTATACGGGACTCAGATTAGTTTTTTTTAAAGTCCCCAGCTACAATAAATGTGGCCTCAGGATATGTGGTTTCCAGTTTGCACAAAGTCCAGTGTAGTTTCTTGAGGGCCGTCGTGGTATCGACTTGAGGGGGAATATACACGGCTGTGATGATAAAAGAAGAGAATTCTCTTGGGAGGTAATACCCCTCGAGGCAATTGAACTTATCCCAGAGGCTGCTCCAAGACGCCGCTGGCGGAGAAGAGGTATTCGGAGTGGACTTCTAGTCCGAATCAGGAGGCGTGCACGCCATACACTGCTTCCGAGTATGTTACTCGCTAATGTTCAATTCCTGGACAATAAAGCTCTGTGTGTTGAATGTCTTCACTGTTCTTTCATGCGCAATGATGCACCTGGCCTGTCCGTTGTGTATCATCTATTCCTATTTGTGACTCATTTCAGGAAACTAGGCATATGTCGCACGTCACTACTTCACAGGAGAAGCAGTTGAATGTAAGCATTATTTTTTTTATCAAAATGTGTTTTTTGGCAGAAATGCCTTCTGAAACATGTGAACTTTCATGTGCCTTAATAACAAACTTGTATGCCATCTGTAAATACAAATACAATTGTTAAATTACGAGCCTAGTTGGTTTAGCCACGTAAAAAGACAGGAACCTTCCCACTACCCATGATTGGTTGAGATAATGGATGGGCTTGACATGCCGAGAGATTAGTTCAGATTGGTCTGCCATGTAGCACGTTTCTGTCTAAAACATGAGCTGCTTAGTATGTGTAGGTAATCCTTTCTAAAGCGGCATTTTTGAAAGATATCCCGAAGAACTGCAAAAGTGTTGCTAAAAGTGTTGCTGGTGGAAGCAGAGTATGATAGCTAAGGAGATGGAGAAAATTCAGGCGTTGGATTGCAAATGCGGAGGGAGTCGAAAAGAGAACACAGAAGGCTGTTGTATAAAATACCTGTCTCCGGATTACATCTTCAAACTAAGGGCAACCATGGCATCCACGACAGAGAGGGCGAAGCGTTCATCCATGTATACGGGTAAGAAAGTCCAGCTAGCTACATTTTCAGATATTATACGTTTCTAATTTGTCAGAAAGTTGTTTCCATTGCAAGATAAAGCGTACTGTTAGCTAGCTAGCTAAAGTTAGCTGGCTGGCTGGCTCGCTAGCTAACGTTACGTGTATGATCTGTGTAGTAATATTATTCATATCTCAGAGGCAATTGCATTGCTAGTTATACCCTAATGTTAGCTAGCTAGCTAACATTGAACCTAGCTAGTTGGTTAGCTTTAGCTACCTGTAGCTTTATGCAGGGTAGTAACGTTATGAGTTGGGATTATGGTTCATTGTTAAGATATTCTAGCTAGCTCATGTCTAAACAAAAGACTCCACTATTCAAGTAACCATTTCACTATACCGTTTACACCTTCTGTATCCTGTGCATGTGACAAATAAAAGTTGATTTTATTTGATATAGTGTGTGTTTACCAGAGATGGTAATGTGAAGAACAACCTAACCTACACCAAAGTCAAATTAGGATATAACGTTCGGCCAACGAGACAGTGTCCAAGTTCTAAAATTCTCCGTAAGAATGCCCTGCTTTTATTTAGTCACACTCACAACCGTAAGCTATTTTCTGTAATTAGCTCACCAGTAACTTATAAATAATGATCTTGTTATGAGTTTATTTTCCTGTCATAATGAATACAAATTACCTGAAGTTAAGTTGTCAGCTATATGATATGGTCATTATTTGAACTGGCTAGCCAGCTTACTTAACGTTAGCTAGCTAGCTAACAAACCAGAAACTAACCAAAACATTGTTTGGAAAGTTGCTTTTAGTTGCCTGGTTTGCTAGATTAACATATACTAAATTCATTTTTAAACGGATGGGTTTATTGGTGTTAAAATACACCAGTTATGCTATTTTGGACCACCAGGCTGATGATGTCATTCAGCCTGTCATTTTTGTGTTTATACTTTTTCATAACGACAATGACATGTTTGATGTCGGACGACAATAGAATGTTCATGATGTCACTGCGACAACTGTATACAGACATGTCGATAGACATAGTATAAACCAGCCTTTAGTCTTGAAATCTTTGGTTGTACACTGTTTAGCACATGGCTTCCCATGTGACTCCTTAAAGAGATGGGTGGGGCTAAGGCTTAAGAGGGTATGAATGATGCTGAATGGGTGTAGACAAAGAAGAACTCTCCAGTAGGTGTACTAAAACATTCAAGGCCAATTTTCTCAAAAGTGGGGTTACAAGTTTATCAACTTTCAAAGCAGAATGACTTTCCCATTGTTCCTCAACTGTTTTTATGATATACCATTTTCTAGCTCAGAGTCTCTACTTTCATCCAATGCAAAAAAATTAAAATAAGTGCTACATAAGACCGAATCAAGCCGGTCGGTCACATTTGTTCTTGTCAATTCATATTGAAAATGTATGCAGATTTGAATGCTTTTATATGTGGTATGATTGCTAGTTAGCCTATTGCAGATCTGGACAAACAATCCACCTACCACTATAGCCGCTCTGAATGGTGGACAGAGGGCAGAACAGACCTTTAGACTGGTAGACTATACTGACCTGTGGTATAGTTAAGCAATAATGCCCGAAGCGGTGTGGTACATAGCCAACATACCACGGCTAAGGACGATGCAACGCGGAGTACCTGGACACAGCCCTTAGCCATGGTATATTGGCCATATATCACAAACCCCCGAGGTGCCTTATTGCTATTATAAACTGGTTACCAACGTAATTAGAGCAGTAAAAATAAATGTTTTGTCATATCCGTGGTATACGGTCTGATATACCACGACTGTCACCCAATCAGCATTCAGGGCTCGAACCACCCAGTTTATAATAAAAGTTAGCACACGTAAAAGCGTAGTGCATAAGGGAAGTACCAAAACACCTTGATATGGGGGAGGCGCATGCAAGCAGATGAGGAAATTTGGCTAAGATGGAAGAAATAGTAAAACCTGCAAAAGAGCGAATGTTAACCAGGACAAAAACGCACTACCCTCCCCTGTGCCCAATAATAAAAAAACACAACCTTCCCCAAACCAAAAAAAAAAGTTTGACAACCCTCTCTGATTTCTTTTATTTGCAATGGAGCTAATAATGACAGTATAAATCAACTGTTTGGAGCTCACACCCCTTGTAAAATAAGTACATTTTAATGATGGACGAGCAACACTTTCACCCTTCTGGTATACCATTAAACAGGGTCTATTGACATTATCTCATTATACCGAT
Source organism: Coregonus clupeaformis (assembly GCF_020615455.1). Classification (NCBI taxonomy): domain Eukaryota; kingdom Metazoa; phylum Chordata; class Actinopteri; order Salmoniformes; family Salmonidae; genus Coregonus; species Coregonus clupeaformis. The sequence continues at coordinate 19,987,701 of NC_059204.1, read as the reverse complement.
TGCACCCCTCTCTGCCATTTAATAGAAGCATAACTCTTTCACTTATACTTTTGCATTAAACTTGAACTTAACAAAAGTGCTCTCGGTGGTGAGACAGGACTTATGAGGGCACTCTCAACTCAGGTCAACCATCTAATCATTTTCATTTTCACACCAATAGCTTATTATTCATATTAGTTGTCTGCAGTGCATAAACACATATTGGAAATGACCCCATGCTAGGAGAGAGCCATTTATTCTGCCGTTACAGGAGCACAGAGCACTTTACTGACACCATACATCTCAGCCACACTCTCCACTATTGTCTTGGATTTTAATGAGCACAATGCCCAGGAATTAATTTCAAAAGAACTCTCGCCATAAGATAGTTGTATTTTTTAAAAGCCGAGAGTCCTTATTGAACTCTTATATGAAGAATCACCCTGGCTGTGATGACCTTCTGCTCTCACATGTACACTACCGTTCAAAAATGTGGGGTCACTTAGAAATGTCCTTGATTTCCATGAAAACATACATGAAATGAGTTTGAATAGGAAATATAGCAAAATGAATAGGAAATGTAGTCATTGACAAGGTTAGAAATAATGATTTTTAATTGAAATAATAATTGTGTCCTTCAAACTTTGCTTTCGTCAAAGAATCCACAATTTGCATCAATTACAGCCTTGCAGACCTTTGGCATTCTAGTTGTCAATTTGTTGAGGTAATCTGAAGAGATTTCACCCCATGCTTCCTGAAGCACCTCCCACAAGTTGGATTGGCTTGATGGGCACTTCTTACGTACCATACGGTCAAGCTGCTCCCACAACAGCTCAATAGGGTTGAGATCCGATGACTGTGCTGGCCACTCCATTATAGACAGAATACCAGCTGACTGCTTCTTCCCTAAATAGTTATAGCATAGTTTGGAGCTGTGCTTTGGGTCATTGTCCTATTGTAGGAGGAAATTGGCTCCAATCAAGCGACGTCCACAGGGTATGGCATGGCGTTGCAAAATGGAGTGATAGCCTTCCTTCTTAAAGATCCTTTTTACCCTGTACAAATCTCCCACTTTACCACCACCAAATCACCCCCAGACCATCACATTGCCTCCACCATGCTTGACAGATAGCATCAAGCACTCCTCCAGCATCTTTTCATTTGGTCTGCGTCTCACAAATGTTCTTCTTTGTGATCCGAACACCTCAAACCTCGATTCGTCTGTCCATAACACTTTTTTCCAATCTTCCTCTGTCCAGTGTCTGTGTTCTTTTGCCCATCTTAATCTTTTCTTTTTATTGGCCAGTCTGAGATATGGCTTTTTCTTTGCAACTCTGCCTAGAAGGTCAGCATCCCAGAGTCGCCTCTTCACAGTTGACGTTGAGACTGGTGTTTTGCGGGTACTATTTAATGAAGCTGCCAGTTGAGGACCTGTGAGGCGTCTGTTTCTCAAACTAGACACTCTAATGTATTTTTCCTCTTGCTCAGTTGTGTACCGGGGCCTCCCACTCCTCTTTCTATTCTGGTTAGAGCCAGTTTGCGCTGTTCTGTGAAGGGAGTAGTACACAGCGTTGTACGAGATCTTCAGTGTCTTGGCAATTTCTCGCATGAAATAGCCTTCATTTCTCAGAACAAGAATAGACTGACGAGTTTCAGAAGAAAGTTATTTGTTTCTGGCCATTTTGAGCCTGTAATCTATCCCACAATTGCTGATGCTCCAGATACTCAACTAGTCTCAAGAAGGCCAGTTTTATTGCTTCTTTAATCAGCACAACAGTTATCAGCTGTGCTAACATAATTGCAAAAGGGTTTTCTAATGATCAATTAGCCTTTTAAAATGATAAACTTGGATTAGCAAACACAACATGCCATTGGAACACAGGACTGATGGTTGCTGATAATGGGCCTCTGTACGCCTGATATGACATATTTTTATACAGTATTTGTTAATGGTTCGATCTTATGAGCTGCATGGGATTGGGAGGATGAGTACATTCCATGTATTTATTTCTGTCACTGGTGGGTGCCAGAAGGTATGCGTGCCAAGATAGCTTGGGGGCCACTGGTGCTAATCTTAGAAGGAGTACGTGATGGAATATACTGACTAGGGTGCAACACGATACTATATAGGGGGATGCTATTGTAGGTGATGGGTGACACTCAATAATGGTTGGCAACTGATGGATGGAATTATCTTGCAAAGCAGTATATAAACTGAGATATTTTGTATGCCTTTCATTCAGATGACAATAGGCTACTGAATCCAGTACTGTAATATTAAATACTTTGTACCAACTCTCCATTTAAGTGTTTAACTATTCTCTTGCATCCCGAACTCCTCGATACCAGAAAACCCATCATAACAACGCTTATGTAGATATTCCATAAAAAATCAGCCATTTCCAGCTACAATAGCCATTTACAACATTAACAATGTCTACACTGTATTTCTGATCAATTTGATGTTATTTTAATGGACAAAAAAAATGCTTTTCTTTTGAAAACAAGGACATTTCTAAGTGACTTGCCCCGTTCCATGGCTGTCTATTTCTTAAAACTCTACCGGCGTTGAATTCCCTTAGTGAAATGTCTCTCTTTTTCATTATATGATAGCATTTAATCTGCAATCGCTTCCTACATAACCTTGTCCCTATTTGTATGGAGGTCTTGTGTAGTCTTCTTCAAAATGTAATTAGTGAGCATGGTATGTTATCTCCATAGCTTTATTTATAAAGAGCACCTTTAATTACACTGAGGTCTCAGTCTTAAATTAGAATTTCAACTCATTATCTCCTCAGATGGACCTTTCATGTCACTCAAGGAGTTGGTGGAAATGGGTGGTCTGTGAATTAATAAAAAAAGAAACAGAAAATAACCCTGTACGCCATGTATGTGATGGCAGCTGAAGCCTAGAGTATAGTTTTCCCACTGAAATGTTGAGCTTGAATTGTGATCGAAATTAATAGTGAACTTGTTGAAGTGAGTGCTTTCATTGAATACACAAGAGAGGTTTTTGTTTAGGAAAAGACACGGTTGAGGCCCTTGGCAGAGCATTTATTTATTCTCTTTTTCTCTTTTCACTAGTGAGTGTTGTCCAGCCTTCATTTGACAAAATGATGATGGTGAAGAAGAATAACAACAGGGCAGTTGGAATCATAACATGAAGTGCTGTTAAAGGAAAAGATGAAGAATGGTGGGGAAAGTTTAATTTGAAGTGGGCCGCCCTGCACAGGGCAAGTCAGAGCCAGAGACTAAATCAGCACACAGTCCAATGAAAAGGCCAATCAGTGTCTGTAAATGGTCACAACTTTAAACAGAGAGAGGGTGTGCGTCCCAATAATATTTCCTTTCTCCTGAAGTGTTCCCCCATTCACTACTTCCTACAAATCTAAAAGCATTGGATTGATGGAGGCATGGGCTAGTTGGAGTTTCCACCATATTTAATCTACAAGCTATTTCCTTTCAAATAAGTTAAGGGAGGTGAACAAGCAACACACTATCACAGATTATCGTGAAATAGACACTAATTCCTTATTCGAAATTCGTGACAGGCACTACATGATTTTCTAAGCATAGCTGCGGGAAGTAGGGGTGTGCTGAGGGTGCTGTAGCACCCCTTGAAAAATCTGAATGTAAAAAAAATATGATAACACTTTATTTGACACCCAGCGTCATAACACGTTATGACATGGTCATAACCATGTCATAATATGTCATAACAGCTGACAGAACTTGTCATAGCCTGTCATAATATGGTCATTTTTTCCCTGCCAAGAGGTTTCCTTTTGTTTGAAAGTTTGTTTCTTAAGTCCTTTTTTGTTGTTGTAATGAATTCTTTAGTCATTTTTTTTCATCATATTTTAAATAACTTTTTGAAAATACACTTTATGACACTGTCATAAAGCATTATGACCATCCTGTGTCACTTTACTTGGACTAAGAAAATTCACTTTATGACACTGCCAGGAAGCATTGTGACCATCATAATCATATAAGCCAGATAGGCTTATCACGTACATGCCCTTATATCAGTCATCAGTCAAAAAGAGGGTGTCTTGTTCTGCTCCTCAAATCTGTTCCTGCATTCATCCCAGTCATTAGAAACAGAGCTTTGGAATAGGTGCATGTCTGACATCAATGTGTGCGCAATTACAATTATGATTTAATATGGTCAATTTCAGAAAATTCTATTTAACATAAACATACTGTTGACAAGTAGCCTATGGTGTAATGGAATGTTTTGCCTTGTGTGGTAGGTTTTGATACTCTTATGTAGGTGTCATAACCAGCCATAAAATAATGCAATATTTCACAACAGGTCTAAATATAAATTATGTGTCATGACATTGTTATGACCATATTATGACAGGTTATGACAAGTTATGTCAGCTGTTATGACATATTTTGACATGGTAAATTAAAGTTACCAAAAAATATATTATGTTATTTTGAAGAATAAAACACAAATTATTCACAAAAGTAGTGCACTGGGCCTTTACTAAAGTTTGATGGCAACTCTCTTTTTACATGGTAACAGTCAGTAGTTTCAAGCAGAAGGGGAATCGATTGTGACATGTATTGCTCAGTCTTTTGTGAGCTCCAACAGTACCACAGATGCATGGGTTAGGATAGCCCCGTGGGCCAGGACAGGGTTAAAGGCACAATCAGAAATTTCATTGGTAATTAAAATTAATGAAATACACCCGTAGACCTATGACTCTATTGTTTACTAACAGAAATCCCAGTGTGGCTTTAACGGAGGGCTGATGCGTGAGTACTGGCTGAGTGCACGGTTATGGGTGATTAATATGGTTTGCCAGAGTTGAAGACAAGGAAGCAGCCAGTGGCATGAGATGCGGAACATAGATTTATCTACAGCTTGTGGAAATCAATCAAGACTCACCAGACTTGTGTATGAGACGGAGAGTAAACTCATCTGAGCAACTTTCATCCTCCCAGGATCAGGGGATGAATACTGCTGGCAGGATAGGGAGAGATTTCTTTGTTCTCCTATTTTGATAGTGTAGATCAGGGTTTCCTAATCCTGGTCCCAAGGACCCACAGGGATGCATATAATTGTTCACACATGCTAGTACTTGAGCACTAGAACGTTTTATTCAGCTAATCATTAGAATATAAATATATAATGGATGATAAGGTTATTAGCTCAATCAGGTGTGCTAGTGCTGGGCTGGAACTAACATATACACTCCTGTGGTTCAACATCCCCTGATGCAGATTTCAGGCAATGCAACTTTATGAGAGATCAACCCAGAACATTAGGACAGAGGGGGGGCTGTAAGGTGTTGAGGTGAAAATTATAACCCTTGGCTAGCCTGCTGGGGCAGACTTATTTTCAGAGTAATTTCCTGTCAGCGTTGTAAAATACCTTAAAATCTTACACCCTTTACACTCATGGGACTTGGCTTATAAGGATAGGGCTAAATTCAAATGTTTCTTCATTAAGAAATATGGAATTGCATAACCGTGGTCACATTTAAAAGGGAACAGTTTGGAGATTATGGGAAAATTATTAGACTAAAGATGAGGACACAACAGTTCATCTGACACAAGACTGAATCCAAACAATACAATGTTGATTTTATGTGTGTTTTACATTTACTGTACTTTACGCCACATTTGTTGATAACGAAATCTGAAAATATGTTGGATACAGTCGGTAACATGATCAGAATATTATTGGAAAATTTGGGGTAGGTGAAAATGTTATTTTTTAGTTGCAAGGGTTTGAGTGAGTCATCTAAATGGTGTTTCTAAGTGGCCACACAACGCTCCAAACCGTGCTGTCACGCCCTGACTCTGGGGACTCTTATTTGTTGAGTCAGGGTGTGTATTTTCTATGTGGTGTAGGTCTATGTTATAAGTCTAGTATGTCTAGATCTATGTTGGCCGGTGTGGTTCCCAATCAGAGGCAGCTGTCGCTCGTTGTCTCTGATTGGGAACCATACTTAGGCAGCCTATTGGCACTAGTGGGTTGTGGGATCTTGTTCTGTATAAGGTTTGTTGTGTTACCTTAGGACTTCACGTGTTGTTTCGTTTATTGTTTTGTCGTGTGTTTATTTGTGTAATAAACATGTTTGCATATCACGCTGCGCCTTGGTCTGACCCGTTCATCAACGAACGTGACAGAAGATCCCACCAAACGAGGACCAAGCAGCGTGCCCAGGCGGAGCGAAGGGCCATGTCACAGGTGGGCAAGTTGTGGTCATGGGAAGAGATATTTGCGGGGAAAGGACCATGGGCTAAGGTAGATGCCCAGGCAGGAGAGGAGCAACGGCAACACGGAGGAGGCCGGTCAAGGAGGAAGCCCGAGAGGCAGCACCAATAAAAATGTTTGGGGGGGCACACGGGGTGGTTGGCGGAGCCTAGGGTTAGAGCAGAGCCAACTCCCCGTACTCACACGAGAAGGCGTATGACTGGGCAAGCTCTGTGTTATGCGGAGCTACGTACTGTGTCGCCAGTGTGCCGGCACAGTCCTGTACGTCCTGTGCTTACACCACGCACGTGCCGTGCGAAGATGGGCATCCAGCCAGGACGGGGTGTGCCGGCTCAACGCTCCTGGTCTACAGTACGCCTCCTCGGTCCCGCATATCCTGCGCCAGTTCTACGAGCTGTATCGCCAGTACGCGTGCACAGCCCAGTGTGTCCTGTGCCAGCGCCTCGCACGTGTAGTGAGAAAGTGGGTAGCCAGCCAAGACGGGTTGTGCCAGCTCTCCGCCCGGCCTGTTCCTGCTTCTCGCACCAAGCCAGTGGTGCGTGTCGCCAGTCCGGCCCGGCCTGTTCCTGCTCCTCGCACTAAGTCAGTGGTGCATGTTCCTAGTCCGGTTCGGCCCATGCCTGCTCCTCGCACCAGACCAGTGGTGAGTGTGTCCAGTCCGGCACGGCCCGTGCCCGTTCCACCGGTGCCTGGTCCGGCACCAGTCAGCAGCTCCAGTCCGGAGCCAGAGCAGTCCGCTCCACCAGTGCCTGATCCAGCTCCGGTCAGCTGCTCCAGTCCGGAGCCAGAGCAGTCCACTCCACCGGTGCCTGATCCAGCTCCGGTCAGCTGCTCCACTCCGGAGCCAGAGCTGTCCACTCCACCGGGGTCCAGTCCAGCTCCGGTCAGCGGCTCCACTCCGGAGCCAGAGCAGTCCGCTCCACCGGTGCCTGATCCAGCTCCGGTCAGCGGCTTCACTCCAGAGCCAGAGCAGTCCGCTCCACCGGGGTCCAGTCCAGATCCGGTCAGCGGCTCCACTCCGGAGCCAGAGCTGTCCACTCCACCGGTGCCCGGTCCAGCTCCGGTCAGCGGCTCCAGTCCAGACCCAGACGTCAGCCCCTCTCCAGGTTCGGGGTCTCCCACACCAGGGTCCAGACAGGGCTTGGAGTATAGTGGGAGGAAGGAGAGGGGAAGCAGCGCGCCGAGGTCCAGACCAGACCAGGGGCGCAACAGGGAGGCGGAGAATAGGTGGTTGTCACGCCCGGAGCTGGATCCGCCTCCGAGGCGGAATGCCCACCCGGCCCCTACCCTGTTAAGTAAAGGTTGTGCGGTGAAGTTGTCCTGTCCCTTTAGCAGAAAAACACCCCCAAAGCATAATGTTTCCACCTCCATGTTTGACGGTGGAGATGGTGTTCTTGGGGTCATAGGTGGCATTCCTCCTCCTCCAAACACAGCGAGTTGAGTTGATGCCAAAGAGCTCAATTTTGGTCTCATCTGACCACAACACTTTCACTCCTCTGAATCATTCAGATGTTCATTGGCAAATTTCAGACGGACATGTATATGTGCTTTCTTGAGCAGGGGGACCTTGCGGGCGCTGCAGGTTTTCAGTCCTTCACGGCGTAGTGTGTTACCAATTGTTTTCTTGGTGACTCTGGTCCCAGCTGCCTTGAGATCATTGACAAGATCCTCCCGTGTAGTTCTGGGCTGATTCCTCACCGTTCTCATGATCATTGCAACTCCACGAGGTGAGATCTTGCATGGAGCCCCAGGCCGAGGGAGATTGACAGGTCTTTTGTGTTTCTTCCATTTGCGAATAATCGCACCAACTGTTGTCACCTTCTCACCAAGCTGCTTGGCGATGGTCTTGTAGCCCATTCCAGCCTTGTGTAGGTCTACAATCTTGTCCCTGACATCCTTGGAGAGCTCTTTGGTCTTGGCCATGGTGGAGAGTTTGGAATCTGATTGATTGATTGCTTCTGTGGACAGGTGTCTTTTATATAGGTAACAAACTGAGATTAGGAGCACTCCCTTTAAGAGTGTGCTCCTAATCTCAGCTCGTTACCTGTATAAAAGACACCTGGGAGCCAGAAAGCTTTCTGATTGAGAGGGGGTCAAATACTTATTTCCCTCATTAAAATGCAAATCAATTTATAACATTTTTTACATGTGTTTTTCTGGATTTTTTGTTTGTTATTCTGTCTCTCACTGTTCAAATAAACCTAACATTAAAATTATAGACTGATCATGTCTTTGTCAGTGGGCAAACGTACAAAATCAGCAGGGGATCAAATACTTTTTTCCCTCACTGTAGTAATGATAAACGTTGACACTGTATATTACATGAGTTTTATGATATAAAAATGTGAAGTGCACATTTGAATTGAGGTGTTTGGCTTGCTTGTATGACATCAAAGCAGTATTTATTATAATCCTCAAAATCTCATCTTTCAAAATACACAAAGTCCTGGTAATGTACAGCATTTCCCTCACTCAGACAACAAACATTTTGCTGAAGTTGCCCAAATAGCGGGAAGGTAGGGGGCAACTTCTTGTCGCATGCAGTGCTCAAGTTTAGAATGGCTGTCAGTCAAAACCAGTGGCGGCTCCTGAAAAAATTCTCAGGGGGGGCAATTTTTCTGATGATTTAGGTGACCTACACACATTTTAAAAAAGATATGTCCAGCAACAACATGAAGACAGGGGCAGCATATAAGTCAATACTGATATACACATTACTTGCTTCAAAAAGGCCTCATGGTTGAATTGGAAATATGTGCACCTGAGCATAATTCACAACAAGCAAGCAGGAGCTTTTGATAGAGGCTACTGAAAACATTGATGCAAGTTATTGGTAATAGGAAATGTTTATACACTTCCATATTCTGCCCTCTTGTATAGATTTGTGAAAATGAACAGTGATAGACATTTTGCCTGAAAACAGAATTTGAAAATAATTTCTAGAAAAGGTAAACACAGCTATCTGTATGGCTTTGTAAAAATGAACAACCATATTCTGGCCAATTGTATAGATTTGTAAATATGAACAACCATATTCTGGCCAATTGTATAGATTTGTAAAAAAAAGTTTTACTTTTTTTTTAATGAAAAATAACTATTTTAAACAACATCAACTGTGAACTGATTTGGGCGTGTGTGTGTTAAAGAGACAGACAGGGAGGGACAAAGAGAGAGAGAGGCTACATTACTTGTACTGAAACTGTTCTCTTCTCTCTTTCAATGCAGCAAAGCGGTCAATGACTTTCTCATTGAAATCAGGCATAAAATTCAGCTGATGCACATAGCAATGCACGTAATGGGCATTCTTGAAATGCTCACGTACCTTTTGCTGCACACCAGCCTTCTCTCCCCTCATCACACTGGCTCCATCGTAAGCTTGCGCAATGAGTTTGACTCTCAGTTTCAGTCTCTCCAAAAGCACACTGGCGATTGAGACTGAGGTTGATTCCGAGATGGGAAGGAACTCAAAAAGCGCTCCTGCACTCTGTGGTTGCTATCTATGTACCTCAGCACCAGCTGTGTATGTGTAGAAACGTCCGTGGTCTCGTCAGCTTGGATAGCTACGAAGTTCGCCGACTTCACCTCCTCCACAATATGTTCCCTCATGACCGCTAGCATACACTCCAGTAGCTCGTTTTGAATGGTCTTTGATGTGAACTTCTTTCAAAGAGACAATCGAGTTGCACTGAACGCTATAGCCATCTTGATAGTAGTACGTGAATTGATTGACGCTGCTACCCGCTCTTTTCTTAGTTACGTTCATGGTTATGTTACGTATGACGAAAGCGCGTAAGTGCAAGCCCTCAGAAACCCATAGAGATTGTATTGAAAGCTCTGATATTTGAAAAAAAAAGATTTTACATGAGAGGCTATGAGAGACTTCTGGGCGATTTTCAAACTGACTGAAATCGCCCCAAAACGGGCGGGGCCATTTGAAGCACGACTTTAGCCTGATTGGACATTTAGTGGCAGATCAGACGTCTAGATTAGAACACTGATAACTACTGTTGCCGTGATATAATTGATTAGAAAAAAAATCCCTTGCTTTTCCCGTTTGGCAGTGCGTCGCCCATATCGCCCTAATGAACACACCGCCCCTGGTCAAAACCCATACAGAGCTGTGAAGCAGAGACCCAGAGCTCTGACATCATATATAGCATGTTACTGTGCAGCCACTGCGTTCCAATGTACGCGCTTATCAGTGTCCAAATCTGCCATTTTCAACCCGTATATGGGTACGAGTGTAAAGGGCTACCTGTTCTCAGAAAGTGTCCAGTATGTGCCCTTAAAACTTCTAAAATCAGTTGCATCCTGTTGGATAAAACTTGTAATTTGCACAAACTTCGCCCTGTTCACATAGTGTAATGAGTGAATATGGTCGTTCAATTGCATCCACTGGCTAGAACACTTCTATATTATAGCTAGCTAACTGTTTTGCAGCTTGCTGTTTCTGAAAAGATCTGAGGTTGTTTGTTCTGACTGAAAGTTGTGTTCTTTCGAAAATGTCTGACTAAAGAAAGGATTGTTTGTTTGAAACAATGTTTGAACATAAAATTCTACACCTCTGACATTTAAAAGTTGGCACAGATCTATCTGACCTTGAAATTTGTCATGAGACCACAAAAATACACCTAATCTTTCCTAAGCATTCTGTTGTATATTGTTTGCACCCCAAAAAGCAATATCTCCCAACCTTGCTACAGAGAGCATCTTTACTTAGGTCTGTTTCCTAGGAGATTCAGGATCCTGTGTGTAGACAGAGCCCTCTGGGTCTATGCTGATACCACATGATTCAGCCTCATGTATATCTCTACTTACAACTAGTGATGGGGGGAAAAATCGATACAGTTACATACCGGGAAATTATTTTTGACAATATATCGTATTTTGACAATATCGCAATATTATTTTTGTGTTAGTTGGCTGTACCTGCACCAAAATGGCAGTATTTTTTCTACATAGCTTGTTCTCCATCTCCTTTTTAAATAGGGAGCTAATTTGTTTTCAGCTATTTTATTTCCGTGACTGATCAAAAAAAATTTCACATGGCTCTCTTTTGTCCCTCTGAAGCAGGCATATGGTGAGCAATATGTTTGGAACAATAATAAAATAACAGTATCGAATTGAAAAACCTATAGAATCATGAGAATCGCAATACATAATGTATCGGCATCAAAGTATCGTGATAATATCGGATTGTGAGATCCCTGGCAATTCCCAGCGCTACTAACACAGCTCAGACCCATCTAAATCATAGTCCGCCTCCACATTGTGGATGGCTTGAATATAAAAGCCCCCCTTTGTATGTCTGTGTTTGCCCTGCTGGGTTTCTGTGTACAAAGTGAAACATCGCTTAGAGCACAGTGCTTGTGTGCCTCAATAATTAATGCATTGTCATTGTGAATCATGGCATGCTGTACTACTGTAATGGTCAGGATTTTTTGTTTAGCTAACTCTGCTAAATACTTATCCTGTTTGCCACAGCAGTAATTAAACATTCACATTGATTCGGCAACCTGCAGGGAATTCCTTGACCCCGAAATAAATGCCAACTGAAAATCACAACAGCCAATTAGATTTAAAAACAGCTTTTGATTCTAGCAGATACATAAGCAGCTAAACATGTGTATAACTATGTGTGTGTGTGTGTGTGTGTGTGTGTGTGTGTGTGTGTGTGTGTGTGTGTGTGTGTGTGTGTGTGTGTGTGTGAATGTGGGGGTGTGTCTGTCTGTCTGTCTATCTCTGTTTCTTGACACGTTCAGCATCCATGTGAAATGCAACACTTGCCATTTTATCTACTGTTCTTCGTAAATCCCTTTCTCGCTTCAGTAAGTGGCCAAGCGAGTGTGTGTGGAAGCATCAGTGCTTTATTCATTATGAGAAAGCGCATGTGTTGGTCAGGACACTCAGCAGTGAGATAAACCAAGACTGGAGAAAACAGAAGCAGGTTTAAGGATGACTACTTCCAGAGTGGACTGGCAACACGTTTCCTACTCACCAAGCTTAGAAGAGATCAGCAGCGTTCAGCCCCTTTGGCTACTGAAATACAACAAGCATCCTCGGTTGATCTCAGAGGTTATTTGCTATTCAAAGCAACACGGTTTTCTTTTCTTTGTAGAACAGACAATGATTTGTGGAGAAAGATGGTCTCTTCGATGCTGAAGAGCTTGGTTGTTACAGAAAAGCCGGTAACACTTTACTTGACACCAAGGGTCATAACACATTATGACACGGTCATAACCATGTCATAATATGTCATAACAGCTGACATAACTTGTCATAACCTGTCATAATATGGTCATAACACTGTCCCAACACATATTTACACCTTTTGTGACGTATATTGCATTATTTTATGGCTGGTTATGACACCTACATAAGAGTGTCAAAACCCACAAAACCTACCACACAAGGCAAAACATTCAATTACACCATAGCCTACTTGTCAACAGTATGTTTATGTTATATACACTTTTCTTAAACGGACCATATTAAATAACCATTGTAATTGCGCACAAATTGATATCAGATATGCTCCTACCCCAATGCTCTGTTGCTGATGACTGGGATTAATGCATGAGCAGATTTGTACCATAAGGACAAGACACCCTCTTTTTGACTGATGACTGACATAAGGGCATGTACGTGATAGGTCTATCTGGCTTATATGATTATGATGATCATAATGCTTCTTGACAGTGTCATAAAGTGTATTTTCTTAGTCCAAGTAAAGTTACACAGGAGGGTCATAATGCTTCTTGACAGTGTAATAAAGTGTATTTTCTGCAAGTTATTTAAAATATGACTGTAAAGAATTCATTACAGCAAAAACAAAGGACTTAAGAAATAAACGTTCAAATTAAAGGACATTTCTTGGCAGGGAAAACATTAATGTGAATAAATGTGGGTTTTGACACTCTTATGTAGATTTCATAACCAGCCATAAAATAATGCAACATATGTCACAATAGGTGTAAATATATGGGTCATGACAGTGTTATGACCATATTATGACAGGTTATGACAAGTTATGTCAGCTTTTATGACATATTATGACAAGGTTATGACCATGTCATAATATGTTTTGACGCTGGGTGTCAAGTAAAGTGTTACCGAAAAGCCTATGTGTGACATTTATGGCATGGAAGCTAAAGGGCGTGCATTTCTAAAAAGGAATGTGGGACTTCCTAAATTAACACTTATATGTTGTACCATAAGGCGGTGGTTTGTAGCCATGGAAATACAGTATGTCTTCACTGTATTATGATTAAGTTTTTGGGAAACTAATTTATTTCCTGAAAGTGTATCACACCACCATTGAAGTTACTTTTATAAAAGGTACACTTTCATGGGTTGCCCTTGTTCATAAAGTCAGTATTACTCCATGGGCAACTAGCTAATATCTCCAATTAAGGTCTCCCTCAGGCATGTAATTATGTTGTTATTGCTGCTGATGTAGATGCTCACAATATATTACATTTACATCATTTAGCAGACGCTCACAATATATTACCTTTTAATCATTTAGCAGACGCTCTTATCCAGAGCGACTTACAGTTAGTGAATACATATATATATATTTTTTTATACTTGCCCCCCCGTGGGAATCGAACCCTCAATCCTGGCGTTGCAAACGCCATGCTCTATCAACTGAGCTACATCCCTGCCGGCCATTCCCTCCCCTACCCTGGGCCAATTGTGCGCCGCCCCATGGGTCTCCCGGTCGCGGCCGGCTGCGACAGAGCCTGGATTCGAACCAGGATCTCTAGTGGCACAGTTTGCACTGCGATGCAGTGCCTTAGACCACTGCGCCACTCAGGAGCTAACCATTCATATATATATATATATGACTGCTTATGTCACCCGTCATTACTGTTAAGTATTATTAATGAATGCTCATGGCGCCTTGTGTAGTCTGTAATAACATCAACACATGGTGGTGAGTGGCCTCTCACCAGCACACCATTGCGTACTATGGTAGTGTGACTACTTTCGTATGCTGCTAGGCTGACTGCAGAGCTCCCTGTGGATAGAGGATTGTACTGTAGTACAGCCTCACCTTCACATTTTAGACTGGGTAGATAAGGATCACCTTGACAGGTGACTGTTGTGATTGTACGGTATCCTCAGCAATTCATGTAAGACTGGAATTGATCAAACCCTCCATATCAATGGTTTATGCAGTGAATTGAGCCCAAAGCCCAAGCCGTGTGTAGTGAGGTGCTGTCCATGGTGTTGTGGGCCATACATTTCCTCACACTCCCAACAGAACACTGCAGTTACTAACACATAGTACATACAGTACAGTGTTAACAGTGATTGCTCCGAGTTGCGTGGTTCATTGCATTATCCTTGCATTGTTAGCTTCCCTTATTTTCTTCAGTTTCCTGACTGGCGATTTCCTCTGATTTCATCTGGTGGCAATTCCCCATCTCTGTGACCTCCAGCAACCACCTCTGCCTGAGCATATAGTCATGTTTCTTAGGGGCATAATGAAGATGACTAATCTAGTCATAAAACCTGCCTGAAAAGTGAGAAAGATGGTGTTGTCCATGTTAATAAATTAGAGATATAACTTTGGTCCATGGCGTTTCTCTCCCTTGGCTAGAAGTACTGCTCTCTCCTCTAGAAAATACTAATAATTTTGAAAGTGGAGTAAAGTGAAGGGATTAATGGTTGGAAAGTCTTTCACAATTTAGCAATGTTAGAACAGTAGGGTCTCCATACTGACTTTCACACATTTAGGATGTTGCATAACATAACTTGTAGAGCCTACCTCCTATAATGTCAAACCTCTACTTTATGGTTTTTCGCTATTACATGAATGTGACCCGTTTCAAGAAGTACATGTTGCACATAACTACTTCACAGGAGAGGCATTTGAATTATTATTATTTTTTTTTACAAAATGCGTTTTTTGGCAGAAATGCCTTCTGGAACATGTGAACTTTCATGTGCCTTAATAACAAACTTGCATGCCATCTGTAAATACGAATACAATTGTTAAATTACAAGCCTAGTTTGTTTAGCCATGGAAAAAGACAGGAACCTTCCCGCTAAC
Organism: Coregonus clupeaformis; assembly: GCF_020615455.1. Lineage (NCBI taxonomy): Eukaryota > Metazoa > Chordata > Actinopteri > Salmoniformes > Salmonidae > Coregonus > Coregonus clupeaformis. The sequence continues at coordinate 19,972,423 of NC_059204.1, read as the reverse complement.
CATGATTGGCTGAGATAATGAATGGGCTGGACATGCCGAGAGATGAGTTCGGATTGGTCTGCCATGTAGCACACTTCTGTCTAACATGAGCTGCTTCTGTCTATAACACCGCGGCTTTAAAAAATATATATAACGTTAGCCATGGATCTGCAAAAGTGTTGCTACTGCTCTCTTCAACATTGCTGCCCAGAATTTAGCAGGCGCTATCGACAAAGATCAGTGGGAAAAAGTTGTGATGGACTACTTTTCTGCACAAGGTCAGTGTGAACCAGAGTGACTTGACACAACAACGGGCCAAACAAGCTGTAGCTAGCTACAAACCAAACGCAAAAGACACGCTGCCGTGAAGCGGTCAAGCATTTATAAAATATTTTTATCTGGACACTTTCAAAGTCAGATTAGGATATAGGCCAAGGACTAGATAAAGTGTATTTTTACCTGGAGTTTTTCCTTATTGTAAAGAGATGGGTAGGGCTAAGGCTTAAGAGGGTGTGAACGATGCAGAATAGGTGTAGACAAAGAAGAGCTCTCCAGTAGGTGTACCAAAACATTCAAGGGCCATTTTCTCAAAAGTTGGGTTACAAGTTTATTAACTTTCAAAGCAGAATTACTTTCCCATTGTTCCTCAACTGTAGTGTATGATATACCATTTTGTAGCTCTGAAGATCTACTTTTATCCAATGTAAAAAACAAAATTTCAAAATGTTCTACATAAGAACGAATCGAGGAGGTGGGTCACAAATGTTATTTTTTGACTGTCTGTCTACTTTTGAAATAACCATATCCTAAAATCAGTTATAAACTGTTACTAAACATGTATCAGCTAATTCATGGTCGATCAATCCATAATTTATTCCAATTACCAGGAGTACTCAATTCATTGAACCTTTAGATGAGCGTTTCATCCCAGCATCCCCTGCTCTGAAGTGAATTTACCCAAACTGTTGTGCCTTTCCAAACAGGGCTTAACTAATGAAAACTATAAGTTCATGAGCAGGAAAGGGAATTGAATTAGGATGGCGTGCTGGAGGCTTTTAAAGATAGTTAACATTTTTCAGCTCCTGATATTTTCACAGCGATAAAATTCATTAAAGTAATTTTCCAGCGCTGCCTTGATCCTAACTTATTTGTTGGGCATTGGTAGGTGACATTTACTGGTTTTTGTTTAGAATGTGGACTGAGTTCAGTGGTATTATGTCTTATTTTGATAAAATATGTGAACAATGGAATGAGACGAGTAATGCTCTACCGCAGGCTAGGTGTCTGGGTGCCAAACATTTAAAAAAAAATGTTTTTATGTCTGTTTTTATCTTTTCAATGCCAAGAGCGCCAAAGACAATTCCCATTTTGTGCAAACATAATGGACAATAAAGTTTTCTAATTCTAATTCTGCAGGGCGGAAATGTATGTTTATTTGATTTAACAAGGGGTGAAGGCTTCGGAGGGGTTTAAAATGTGCATCTTAAAAGTTGAGAAACCCATAAAACCTTTTGCTGTGTTTGTGTCGTTCCTCAAGGGGGTCTATGTCAAGTTATACTACTGTATACCTCTTGGGAAATCCAGAGAGGCAGATGATGGAGGAATGGGGAGGAATGCAATGTAACAAGGTGGATTCAATGTCCTCTGCTGACACCTGTCATTCAACAGACTCTCCAATTAGACTGAGAGTGTACTGCCATATGTTACTTCATGTACAGTAGCTGCCTCTTACTGGGCTGGGACAGTACACAGGGGGCTCCGGTATGCAAGGCCTTGGGAGTAGCTGTAGTCAGAAAGTTAAGTTATTCAGAGATGTTGTATTATCTTAAATTTTGCCAGTGGGCAAAATAATGACTGTAAATAAATAGGACGAAGAATAGCACTTCCTCAGCAGCTAGGCTACTTGACCCGAATTAGAATTCTTGGATGGTGTATGACATGTTCATTTGAATAACACTGCATGACATTTGTAGAGGGGGAAAGGTTCCTTGTTGTTGTGTATGACTTGTTTATTCAATTACAGATATCATTATTTTAATAAATTGTGTTGGTTAATTTCTTTAACCTGAAGAAATGCTTGACTTCACATGAAGCTACAGTGTTAATTCAAACAAATGGTCTGATGCTTAACAGCATAATTGTGCATTTTATGCTGAGAATAGAGTAGCAATGCTAACTTTTGCAACTCCATAACAGTCTGCAAATGCAATTATACCTACACAGTTCTATTAAATTGCAATCATCCGACTAGGTTGAAATCTCACAATACTTCGTCAACCCATTTGTGTGCAATGCCGACTTTTTAAGTTACCTAGAACAAATTAATTTCCAAACACAGGTCTGTAATTGTGTGGGTTATAACTAGACCAGCACGGAATCCGCGCACGGACAATTCCGACGAAAATCTCGCAGAATTTCAAAAAGAATGCATAGGATTCTAAAGCTAAAAAATAAGCTGCCAGCTGATAGCAAAGTTAAATAAAATTGACTTGTTGTTGAATTTAAGTTTTTCCTCCATTTGATGCATTTCAAATCACCGAAAAGTGGAGCCAGAGGTGTAGCCCACTCTCCCCATCGTAGCCCCTCCCCTGTGTGAGTGAGAGGTGCAGGGTGCAGACAGCTCCGTGAATGAATGACAGCTGTCTGAGGAGAGAAGTATCTAACAAAAAATTACCAGATTTACAGCTGAGGAGCTGAGGAGTAAGCACTTGGCGACCAAAATAATAGCCAGGGACAGGGAGTGTCCAGCTGAACTGTACGAGGATGGAGGACTACTTTTCTACAAAGTCTGTCAGCATTCAATCGACTACATACAGCGTCAAACTGCGGTGGAGCGCCTGAGGTCACTCCGACACAAAAATAGGAGTGCTAGTGGACCAGGTAAACATTCTGATGCTTTAGCTAGCTACAGATATATTAACTAGCTAGTAGGTTTGTTTTCTAGTTAGCTAATATCTGTTCTTGACGATAACAGTTTTGTCTGTATCTACATAGTGGCAAGTTAGCTAGCTAGCTAGCTAACGTTAGCCTGGCAATCTTCCCATGTTGTCACTCCAGCTCCATCAAGTCATTTAGGCTTGCTAGCTAACTTAGCTGAGGTACTGTTAGCTAGCTAACAAGTTAGCCAAAGTGATGTGGTGGAGCAATCAAATATAGTGACAAGTTAGGAATTACAAAAGCAGCAAGTCACAGACATATTTCTTGTGACTTTTTTTAGTTAACTATCATTGTTTGAAAATGTCTTTGTGTGTGAGACATACTGTCAGGTTTATGGGATGTGTGTCTGTGTGTTACAGGCCTCTGTGTCAGGTTTATGGGCACTGTGTGTGTGTGTGTGTGTGTGTGTGTGTGGCTTCAGGAGAGAGTGTGCTTCGCTTCAAAGCTTGTGATCCACTGTAGGCCTGCTATTGAACTCAACCTGAGAATTCTTAATTTACCAAATGACCCCCCCCCCTCCACAGCTGAGAGAAAGGAGTTAATCTTGGACTTCACAAGAACATTAATCGAAGCAGATATACCTCTTGAGAAGGTTCTCCACATTTCTGAAGAAACACTGCAAGTAGGGAGGGTCTATCCCAGCGCCATCTGCGTACAGAGTATCTGCCAGAGCTCTATCCACAATATGAGCAGGACATCAAAGATGCTGTGGACAGAAAGGACATTTATGTCATCCTTGATGAGACGACCAATGCCTTTGATAGATGTGCACTCGCCATCCTACTCCAGCCAGTGGGTGAGCGACCTGTTGAAGCAGACCTGGCTTTCTTGGATAAAGACAACTTTACCACTATGTCCCAAGGTGTCATTTCCTGTCTCAACAACAATGGGGTTGACTTTAACAATGTGTGGGCTTTTGTAAGCGACTCAGCTAGCTACATGAAGACAGCTTTCATCAGCATCTTGAAGGGCCTCTTCCCCAACTCCGGACACATCACCTGCTTTGCCTACCTCCTGAGCCTGGAGGACGTGAACAGGCTGTATGCTCTGGTGAAGAAGGTGTCCTGTCAGGCACCACAGCGTTGTCTGGAGCTGAGATCATTCATGCTGGAAAATTGCCATTCTCCTGTGATGCCTGTGTATGCTGTGCAGACCAGGTGGGGCTCCTGGATATGTGCTGTGAAGTACCTGGCAGAGTACATGGATGTGCTCACTGACTTCACTACGACCTTACCAGAAACGGCGAAGTGTGTCCAGGACCTTTGTGAGCTGTTGAGGGAACACAAGGCCCAGCTGAAGGCCCAAGCAGTGTTCATTGTGGAGCATAGTGTAAAGATAGTGGCTAACCTGACAAAGCTGGAGGAGACCTCTGTGCCAACAGCCCACAACATCGCCAGCAAGCTGGAGAAGCACCCATGCCTTCACCTATTCAAGTCACTAACTGTTCTAGATCCAGCCCAGGTGGTAGGCGCAAGAAAGGACATTAAGGACTATGTCCATGCCATCCCTGCTCTGAGCCAGGTGTCTGCAGAGGAGTGGCACAGATACAGTGGGGGAAAAAAGTATTTAGTCAGCCACCAATTGTGCAAGTTCTCCCACTTAAAAAGATGAGAGAGGCCTGTAATTTTCATCATAGGTACACGTGAACTATGACAGACAAATTGAGGAAAAAAATTCCAGAAAATCACATTGTAGGATTTTTTATGAATTTATTTGCAAATTATGGTGGAAAAGAAGTATTTGGTCACCTACAAACAAGCAACATTTCTGGCTCTCACAGACCTGTAACTTCTTCTTTAAGAGGCTCCTCTGTCCTCCACTCGTTACCTGTATTAATGGCACCTGTTTGAACTTGTTATCAGTATAAAAGACACCTGTCCACAACCTCAAACAGTCACACTCCAAACTCCACTATGGCCAAGACCAAAGAGCTGTCAAAGGACACCAGAAACAAAATTGTAGACCTGCACCAGGCTGGGAAGACTGCATCTGCAATAGGTAAGCAGCTTGGTTTGAAGAAATCAACTGTGGGAGCAATTATTAGGAAATGGAAGACATACAAGACCACTGATAATCTCCCTCGATCTGGGGCTCCACGCAAGATCTCACCCCGTGGGGTCAAAATGATCACAAGAACGGTGAGCAAAAATCCCAGAACCACACAGGGGGACCTAGTGAATGACCTGCAGAGAGCTGGGACCAAAGTAACAAAGCCTACCATCAGTAACACACTACGCCGCCAGGGACTCAAATCCTGCAGTGCCAGACGTGTCCCCCTGCTTAAGCCAGTACATGTCCAGGCCCATCTGAAGTTTGCTAGAGTGCATTTGGATGATCCAGAAGAGGATTGGGAGAATGTCATATGGTCAGATGAAACCAAAATAGAACTTTTTGGTAAAAACTCAACTCGTCGTGTTTGGAGGACAAAGAATGCTGAGTTGCATCCAAAGAACACCATACCTACTGTGAAGCATGGGGGTGGAAACATCATGCTTTGGGGCTGTTTTTTCTGCAAAGGGACCAGGACGACTGATCCGTGTAAAGGGAAAGAATGAATGGGGCCATGTATCGTGAGATTTTGAGTGAAAACCTCCTTCCATCAGCAAGGGCATTGAAGATGAAACGTGGCTGGGTCTTTCAGCATGACAATGATCCCAAACACACCGCCCGGGCAACGAAGGAGTGGCTTCGTAAGAAGCATTTCAAGGTCCTGGAGTGGCCTAGCCAGTCTCCAGATCTCAACCCCATAGAAAATCTTTGGAGGGAGTTGAAAGTCCGTGTTGCCCAGCGACAGCCCCAAAACATCACTGCTCTAGAGGAGATCTGCATGGAGGAATGGGCCAAAATACCAGCAACAGTGTGTGAAAACCTTGTGAAGACTTACAGAAAACGTTTGACCTGTGTCATTGCCAACAAATGGTATATAACAAAGTATTGATAAACTTTTGTTATTGACCAAATACTTATTTTCCACCATAATTTGCAAATAAATTCATTAAAAATCCTACAATGTAATTTTCTGGAGAAAAAAATTCTCATTTTGTCTGTCATAGTTGTCATGTACCTATGATGAAAATTACAGGCCTCTCTCACCTTTTTAAGTGGGAGAACTTGCACTATTGGTGGCTGACTAAATACATTTTTCCCCACTGTACATGGGCATCGACAAGGCAGATGCTATGGAAGTGAGTGCAGTGGACTGGTGGGAAGCTAGGCAGGACAGGATGTCAGCTTTAGCTCACATTGCGGCGATACATCTGTGCCTACCCACTACCTCAGTGGATGTAGAGAGACTTTTCTCACATTATCAGATGCTACATAGTCAGCGCAGAAGGAGCCTCAGCGACATTTGTTAAAACGTTTTTGATTGCAAAGTACACTGCTCAAAAAAATAAAGGGAACACTTAAACAACACAATGTAACTCCAAGTCAATCACACTTCTGTGAAATCAAACTGTCCACTTAGGAAGCAACACTGATTGACAATATATTTCACATGCTGTTGTGCAAATGGAATAGACAACAGGTGGAAATTATAGGCAATTAGCAAGACACCCCCAATAAAGGACTGGTTTTGCAGGTGGTGACCACAGACCACTTCTCAGTTCCTATGCTTCCTGGCTGATGTTTTGGTCACTTTTGAATGCTGGCGGTGCTTTCACTCTAGTGGTAGCATGAGACGGAGTCTACAACCCACACAAGTGGCTCAGGTAGTGCAGCTCATCCAGGATGGCACATCAATGCGAGCTGTGGCAAGAACGTTTGCTGTGTCTGTCAGCGTAGTGTCCAGAGCATGGAGGCGCTACCAGGAGACAGGCCAGTATATCAGGAGACGTGGAAGAGGCCGTAGGAGGGCAACAACCCAGCAGCAGGACTGCTACCTCCGCCTTTGTGCACGGAGGAGCAGGGGGAGCACTGCCAGAGCCCTGCAAAATGACCTCCAGCAGGCCACAAATGTGCATGTGTCTGCTCAAATGGTCAGAAACAGACTCCATGAGGGTGGTATGAGGGCCCGACGTCCACAGGTGGGGGTTGTGCTTACAGCCCAACACTGTGCAGGACGTTTGGCATTTGCCAGAGAACACTAAGATTGGCAAATTCGCCACTGGCGCCCTGTGCTCTTCACAGATGAAAGCAGGTTCACACTGAGCACATGTGACAGACGTGACAGAGTCTGGAGACGCCGTGGAGAACGTTCTGCTGCCTGCAACATCCTCCATCATGACCGGTTTGGCGGTGGGTCAGTCATGGTGTGAGGTGGCATTTCTTTGGGGGGCCGCACAGCCCTCCATGTGCTCGCCAGAGGTAGCCTGACTGCCATTAGGTACCGAGATGAGATCCTCAGACCCCTTGTGAGACCATATGCTGGTGCGGTTGGCCCTGGGTTCCTCCTAATGCAAGACAATGCTAGACCTCATGTGGCTGGAGTGTGTCAGCAGTTCCTGCAAGAGGAAGGCATTGATGCTATGGACTGGCCCGCCCGTTCCCCAGACCTGAATCCAATTGAGCACATCTGGGACATCATGTCTCGCTCCATCCACCAATGCCACGTTGCACCACAGACTGTCCAGGAGTTGGCGGATGCTTTAGTCCAGGTCTGGGAGGAGATCCCTCAGGAGACCATCCGCCACCTCATCAGGAGCATGCCCAGGCATTGTAGGGAGGTCATACAGGCACATGGAGGCCACACACACTACTGAGCCTCATTTTGACTTGTTTTAAAGACATTACATCAAAGTTGGATCAGCCTGTAGTGTGGTTTTCCACTTTAATTTTGAGGGTGACTCCAAATCCAGACCTCCATGGGTTGATAAATTTGATTTCCATTGATAATTTTTGTGCGATTTTGTTGTCAGCACATTCAACTATGTAAAGAAAAAAGTATTTAATAAGATTATTTCATTCATTCAGATCTAGGATGTGTTATTTTAGTGTTCCCTTTATTTTTTTGAGCAGTGTATAATAGCATTGAGCACTAAAAGCATGTCAGTCACACACACCCTCACACCCATCAACTCTACCACTCTTTCTGTGTTTTGGTTTGAAGCAATTTGATAATAATTAATGAAATGTTATATGGTGAATGGAATGAAGAGACAGAATTGTTAATCTAATCTATTTGGTGTTTTTGTATTTATAGACGGATTCAACAATGTATTATTTATATTTAGATGCCTTTGCACTTTGTTGATGACACTGTATTTATTTATCTATCATATTTTTCCATAAGGAAACGTTTACAATAAAAGGATCATATAAAGGTTGAGTCTGTGTAGAGGTCATTTTTGACTGAGTTTTACTAGAAGGATAGCCGTAGGTTCATTGTCATCTAATACACAGAATTAAGCGTTTACATAAAAACATGTTCCCAATGTTATTAAATAATGTTACTACACTAGAGGCAAAAAAAACCTTTATGCAGATTTTCAGCAGAAATCGCTGCAGAAAATAGAAAAAGTACCTGCAGATTCTGTTTGGGTTTGGTTATAACCCAGCACAACAGGGTGCAGAGAGAGACAACAATAACTTATTATCGTACCTGACAAACAACTATTCTCCTTTGGAAAAATTCACACCAATCATTTGGGTGTCACACAACGAGTGCATGTTAGAAGTGACAAAGATTTCCTCTGAGCAGACTGACGGCACCATCCCAAAGGCCAGATGGGGATAGATTAATGTATTATACCGCACCCATCTACTGCTGCTCTAGGCCTGTTTTACATGGATATGAGGCAGGAGAAGACTCATTTCCAATGGAACTAATAGCACTCCTCCAAATATTATTTGCATAAATGTATTACTAAACTTTCATGCTATATACATTTACATTTTAGTAATTTAGCAGATGCTCTTATCCAGAGTGACCTACAGTTAGTTTATTAATCTTAAGATGGCTAGGTGGGACAACCACATATCATGGGCAAAGTAAGTACAAGTTAACTTAATGGCTACAGACGTCAGTGCTATGGGTCGGTAGTCATTTAGGCAGGTTATCTTAGTGTCCTTGGGCACGGGGACTATGGTGGTCTGCTTGAAACATGTTGGTATTACAGACTCAGTCAGGGACATGTTGAAAATGTCAGTGAAGACACTTGCCAGTTGGTCAGCACATGCTCGGAGTACACGTCCTGGTAATCCGTCTGGCCCTGCGGCCTTGTGAATGTTGACCTGCTTAAAAGTCTTACTCACATCGGCTACGGAGAGCGTGATCACATAGTCATCCGGAACAGCTGGTGCTCTCATGCATGCTTCAGTGTTGCTTGCCTCGAAGCGAGCATAGAAGTGGTTTAGCTCGTCTGGTAGGCTTGTGTCACTGGGAAGCTCGCGGGCTGTGCTTCCCTTTGTAGTCTGTAATAGTTTTCAAGCCCTGCCACATCCGACGAGCATCAGAGCCGGTGTAGTACGATTCAATCTTTGTCCTGTATTGACTCTTTGCCTGTTTGATGGTTCGTCGGAGGGCATAGCGGGATTTCTTATAAGCGTCCGGGTTAGAGTCCCGCTCCTTGAAAGCGGCAGCTCTACCCTTTAGCTCAGTGCGGATGTTTCCTGTAATCCATGGCTTCTGGTTGGGGTATGTACGTACGGTCACTGTGGGGACGACATCATCGATGCACTTATTGATGAAGCCAGTGACTGATGTGGTGTACTCCTCAATGCTATCTGAAGAATCCCGGAACATGTTCCAGTCTGTGCTAGCAAAACAGTCCTGTAGCTTAGCATCTGCGTCATCTGACCACTTTTTTATTAACCGAGTCACTGGTGCTTCCTGCTTTAGTTTTTGCTTATAAGCAGGAATCAGGAGGATAGAGTAATGGTCAGATTTGCCAAATGGAGGGCGAGGGAGAGCTTTGTATGCGTCTCTGTGTGTGGAGTAAAGTTGGTCTAGAGTTTTTTTTCCTCTGGTTGCACATTTAACATGCTGGTAGAAATGAGGTAGAACGGATTTAAGTTTCCCTGCATTAAAGTCCCCGGCCACTAGGAGCGCTGCCTCTGGATGAGCGTTTTCCTGTTGACTTATGGCCTTATACAGCTCATTCAGTGCAATCTTAATGCCAGCATTGGTTTGTGGTGGTAAATAGACGGCTATGAAAAATATAGATGAAAACTCTCTTGGTAAATAGTGTGGTCTACAGCTTATCATAAGATACTCTACCTCAGGCGAGCAAAACCTCGAGACTTCCTTAGTATTTGATTTTGTGCACCAGCTGTTGTTTACAAATATACACAGACCTCCACCCCTTGTCTTACCGGAGTCAGCCGTTCTATCCTGCCGATGTAGCGTATAGCCCGCTAGCTGTATGTTATCCATGTCGTCGTTCAGTCACGACTCGGTGAAACATAAGATATTAGAGTTTTTAATGTCCCGTTGGTAGGATAACCGTAATCTTAGGTCATCCAATTTGTTTTCCATTGATTGAAGATTGGCTAATAGGATTGATGGGAGCGGCAATTTACTCGCTCGCCGTTGGATCCTTACAAGGCACCCCGACCTACGTCCACGATATCTCTGTCTCGTCCTCATGCGAATGACGGGGATTTGGGCCTTGTCGGGTGTCTGTAGGATATCCTTCGCGGCCGCCTCGTTGAAGAAAAATTATTCATCGAATAAGAGGTGAGTAATCGCTGTCCTGATATCCAGAAGCCAGGATAACAACCTCTCCCTCAACGTGACCAAGACAAAGGAGATGATTGTGGACTACAGGAAAAAAAAGAGGACTGAGTACGCCCCCATTCTCATCGACGGGGCTGTAGTGGAACAGGTTGAGAGCTTCAAGTTCCTTGGTGTCCACATCACCAACAAACTATCATGGTCCAAACACACCAATACAGTCATGAAGAGGGTACGACAAAGCCTATTCCCCCTCAGGAGACTGAAAAGATTCGGCATGGGTCCTCAGATCCTCAAAAAAGTATACAGCTGCACCATCAAGAGCATCCTGACTGGTTGCATCACCGCCTGGTATGGCAACTGCTTGGCCTCCGACCGCAAGGTACTACAGAGGGTAGTGCGTACGGCCCAGTACATCACTGGGGCCAAGTTTCCTGCCATCCAGGACCTCTATACCAGGCGGTGTCAGAGGAAGGCCCTCAAAATTGTCAAAGACTCCAGCCACCCTAGTCATAGACTGTTCTCTCTGCTACCGCACGGCAAGTGGTACCGGAGTGCCAAGTCTAGGTCCAAAAGACTTCTCAACAGCTTCTACCCCCAAGCCATAAGACCCCTGAACAGCTAATCATGGCTACCCGGACTATTTGCACTGCCCCCCCACCCCATCTTTTTACGCTGCTGCTACTCTGTTAATTATTTATGCATAGTCACTTTAACTCTACCCACATGTACATATTACTTCAACTACCTCAACTAGCCGGTGCCCCCTGCACATTGACTCTGCACCGGTACCCCCCTGTATATATAGCCTCCCTACTGTTATTTTATTTTACTTCTGCTCTTTTTTTTCTCAACATTTTTTGTTGTTGTTCTATTTTACTTTTTAATAAAAAATAAATGCACTGTTGGTTAAGGGCTGTAAGTAAGCATTTCACTGTAATGTCTGCACCTGTTGTATTCGGTGCATGTGGCCAATAAAATGTGATTTGATTTGATTTGAAGTAGTTATCAGCAAAATCAGAGCTAGAAGGAGGGGTCAAGTGCAAGTGTTGGTTCAGGAAAGGGGGGGAGGGGGGGTTCAAGTTGACGAGGGGGATTATTTAAATTAAGGTAGGGAGTTTAGGTGCTTTCGGAAGATGGGCAGGGACTCTGCTGTCCTAGCTTCAGCGGGAAACTGGTTCCACCATTGGGTTGCCAGGACAGAGAAGAACTTGGACTGGGCTGAGCGGGAGCTGCCCTCCCGTAGGGGTGGGAGGGCCAAGAGACCAGAGGTGGCAGAACGGAGTGCTCGAGTTGGGGTGAAGGGTTAGAGCATAGCCTGAAGGTAGGGAGGGGCAGTTCCTCTTGCTGCTCCGTAGGAAAGCAACATGGTCTTGTTGTGGATGCGAGCTTCGACTGGAAGCCAGTGGAGTGTGCTTAGGAGCGGGGTGACATGGGAGAACTTGGGAAGGTTGAAAACCAGGCGGGCTGCAGCGTTCTGGATAACCTGTAGGGGTTTGATGGCACAAGTGGGTAGCCCAGCCAACTGAGAGTTGCAGTAGTCCAGACGGGAGATGACAAGTGCCTGAATTAGGACCTGCTCCGCTTCCTGTTTGAAGTAGGGTCATACTCTACGGATGTTGTAGAGCATGAACCTGCAGGAGCGAGTTACTGTCACGAGAATTTTGTTATCTCAATGGTTGAAGTCAAACACTTCTTAAATCTTTGAATAATTCCCAGAGGTGTAAATCTCTAGTTTAAATAAATTAAACAAAGACCCAATTCTGCAATAGTCAGTCGGTTTATTCATAGAGAGCGCTCTGCAACAAAATGGTATTACAATCTTTTTATACACACATGTCAGAGGAAACATCCCACCCCGCTTTAGGCGGGCTGTATTTTTCCACTGTACACATCTTGTAAGCTCACACCTGGGTTTAGCTCATGTGATTTTCCTCTGCTCTCCTGACCATCAGGTCACACATACACACACACACATACACACACACACACACGCACACACACATGTTCTTATCATAGTCTACTCCTTGCTCGGGCAGGCTGCATTTTTTCTCTATCGCTGTTCTCACAATATCCTGCAAGCCTTTCACTCCCCTTCCCTGTGTGTTTTTGGAACCAGTCTCCTGTTATTGGTTTGAATCATTTTGCACTTCTGCTTGCCTAATTACAAGACATAAATACTCTTTTGCTGGGCAAATATGCATCTTATATAAACACATTTGATTAACTCTCTAAGCTCTAGTCTACTAATAGTCATACATTATTAGTTTAACTAAGAGTGTGACATTTTAGTCATATCTTACTCACACATTTCTTTATCAATCCACCCTTTGACTAAATTTCACACACACATTTAAAATACATTCTTATAAAATGAAACACACAACAAGGCATACAACTTGTTTTGCATATAAAATTAATCACTCGTATGAATCACACAATAAGAATATAATTTGTCTTGCATGCTACCAAATTTTACTTCCAACCATAACTCACTCTCCTTGTTAGGATTTTCACTATAACATTCATTGAAAAGATAGTATACACATAAAAAATTGTCTCATTCAATTCAGGTTAATCAGGATTGAAATCGTCTGCATCCTCCATCAGAGCGGGAGGATATAGGTCGTTGTTCCATCGGTCTAAGTAGGGAATGGGCCCATAGCTCACCATCTGCTGGGCTACTGCTTTCTACAACGCCTTGCTCACCAACCCTCTGACACAGGAAATAAGACAACATCCACAAAGAACAAGCATACCCATATAAGCTATAGCTGCACCCAGAATAGTTGCAACAATAGCTTTCCATTTTCCAAACATGTTATCAAACCAACCGGTTAGTGAGTTATCAATACCCGAGTTCTCAGCCAGTTCGTTCGCCAGCGTGGTGAGTCCCTGAAGAGCCTTGGTCACTGACTCGTCAGGTGCTGTATTATTGGGGATGAAAGTAAAGCACATAGATCCAAACAAAACACAAACCCCGCCACGTTCAGCCAAAAGCATATCTAAAGCTATTCTATTCTGCCATACCATTAAGCTAGTTGCCGCTGTCTGCTCAGCCAATCCCTTTATTGCATCACAGGTGTGGTTAATAAATATCTGCTGGTTGTAGTAAATGTAATTTATCCAATCCACATTCTTATTAATTGTTGACCACCAGAAAATACTTGATTCAAAACCAGCCGCGATCTGATTCCTAGCTTTGAATTCTTCTGGAACCCCTCGAGCTACTCCTATCCCATCAATATATACCCTCTCATCAAAGGATCCCGGGAAGGAGGTCTCGCTTTCTACGCGACAACCCACCAGTCTCTGACACGTTAGATTGTTTAATGAGAGTGAAAGGCATTACCAGCTGAGCTAACGCACAGGTTCCAGTCCAATTCGCATGTAGGTTAGGCCATAGTCTGTTACCACCACACAACCACCAGTTGTAAGCGCGGGCCTGATTTTGGCTCCTAAAATCCTCTGGCTGCAACAAAGAGGAGAGATTGGTCATGGTCTTTTTAGTTGTGACATTCTCAGTGTGGGAACAAGAGCTAAGATGCCCTACCTCGTACCCCATCTTGTCCATCCTAGAAAAGCAATAATACGCCTCCACTGATACTTCAAAAGGGGGTAGTCTAGATCTAGGATACTTTGATACTGGGGGATACAGATAGTGCAAGTTAACACAAGACTCATTCACCAAATTCCCAAGTGGTTTGAACAATTTAACCATGCAGGATAAACCTGACGGAGTGTTAAAGCCCATCAAAGGGAACGGAGTAGTGGTTAACCCAGGTTTTAGCTGTTCCACAGGCGTAACAGTCCTCCTTGATCATAGTTCTTGCCGTATACTGCCAACCATAGATTTGGGTCCTTATAACCAGTCTCCACCTCTAATACCTCCTTCAGGTCTATAGTTTGCACTATCTTCACCACGGCCCCAGTCTCACTCCCTCCCAGAAATGTTTACTCTATAGGGTGCCCCAGTTGAAGAGGATATTTCATCTGTCGGGACTGTGTATGGAGATTCACATATCCCCCCCTCTCGGTATGAGCAACTACAAGGTCCAAGGATGTACAGTGAGGGAAAAAAGTATTTGATCCCCTGCTGATTTTGTACGTTTGCCCACTGACAAAAAAAAGATCAGTCTATAATTTTAATGGTAGGTTTATTTGAACAGTGAGAGACAGAATAACAACAAAAAAAATCCAGAAAAACGCATGTCAAAAATGTTTAGCTCATGTGATTTTCCTCTGCTCTCCTGTGTCACGGTTTCGGCCGAGGCTGCCTCTCTCCCTTGTTCGGGCAGGCTTCGGCGTTCGTTGTCTCCGGAATACTAGCTGCCACCGTTGTATGTTTCATGTTCGTTTGCTTTTGTCTGTTTGTTGTCACACCTGTTCTCGTTTAGCGTAATTAGTGTCCTATAAGTTTCTCGTTGTGTTTGTCTAGTGTTGTGTGTTATTGATTTTGGTCAGTCGTGTGTAGGGCTTCATTTTGTATTTCGCTCGGTTGAGCTTCCCTCCACTGCGTTGGAGTATTACGCACCTGTTTTGTGCGCTTTCGTTTTGTTTCGCCTTCGTGCGTATTTTCGCCTTCGGGCAAGAGTTGGCTTATTTCCCTGTTGGAAATTACTAAAGTCTGTTGGACTATACTTCGGTGTCCTGCGTTTGATTCCACCTACACCCACCTACAGCACGCGTGACAGAATAACACACCCGAAATGGAATCAGCAGGAGCCGCAGCAGCCCAGACGACGCTGGAGGACCAGGTTCGGGAACAACGGGACCAGATCCTGCAGATGGGGACCGCACTGCAGGAGGTGATCACCACCATCCGAGGCTGGGGAACGCCTCCACCACCACCCTCCCTGCCAGCACCATCGGCCAGTCCGCCCATTCCCCGACCGAATCCCGAGAGTCCGACTCTCGCTCCCGAGGGCCTACGATGGAACCGCGGCCGGGTGTCAGGGATTCCTTCTCCAGGTGGAGCTGTACCTGGCCACCGTGCACCCGGCGCCCTCGGGACATGAGAGCGTGTCCGCCCTGATCTCCTGCCTTTCCGGGAAGGCATTGGAATGGGCCAACGCGGAGTGGAGGAGGATCGACGCGGACACCATCACGTACGACGAGTTCTCCCGCCGCTTCAGGGCGGTGTTTGACCATCCCCCGGAGGGGAAAGCGGCGGGGAGCGTCTGGTCTTCCCTCCGGCAGGGGAGGAGGAGTGCCCAAGAGTTCGCCCTCGAATTCCGTACTCTAGCGGCAGATGCAGGGTGGAATGATCGGGCTCTCGTCGATCACTACAGATGTAGTCTACGAGAGGACGTCCGTCGGGAGCTGGCTTGTAGGGACACCAGCCTCTCGTTCGACCAGTTGGTCGACATGTCCATCAGGCTGGATAACCTACTAGCTACCCGCGGACGTCCCGAGGGGGGTCCGTCCATTTCACCCTCCAGCGCCTCCGAGCCGTGTCCCATGGAGCTCGGGGGCGCTGGCGCTAGAGAGAGGAGGGATCGGCTTACTAGGGGGTCCATCCCCTGCACCAACTGTGGTCGGGGAGGACACACCGCGGCTAGGTGCTGGGGATGGCCTCCTAGGGGAGAGGACGACAGGTCCCGCACTGGGGATTCCTTCCAGGTGAGTAGGCGCCCCACTCACTCAGAGCTCTCTGTTGCACATTTTTGTATACCTGTGAGTTTTCCACAGGTAGCACCTCATTCCCAGCATAAGGCGCTGGTAGATTCAGGCGCGGCTGGGAATTTTGTTGATAAGAAGTTTTGTTTAGCCTTAGGGATTCCCCTTCTTCCTGTTGATGTCCCTTTCCCGTTCATGCCCTAGATAGCCGTCCGTTGGGTGCGGGCTTGATCAGGAGGTCACTGCGCCACTTAGGATGTGTGCGCAGGGGGGTCATCAGGAGATGATTCAGCTATTTCTGATTGACTCTCCTGCGTATCCGGTGGTGCTGGGCATGCCCTGGTTGAGTACCCATAACCCATTTATTTCGTGGCAGGAGAGGGCTCTGATGGAGTGGTCTGCCCAGTGTGTGGGTCGATGTTTGGGCGTTTCCGTAGGGGCTACCTCGGTGGAGAGTCCAAACCAGGTGCCCGCATTGCACGTTCCCCCCGAGTATGGGGATTTGGCCATCGCGTTTAGCAAGTCGAGGGCGACGCGGTTGGCAGGGAGATTGTGCGATAGACCTCCAGAAAGCTATGGAAACTTACATAGACGAATCTCTGAGACAAGGATACATACGGCCTTCCACTTCCCCTGCGTCCTCAAGTTTCTTTTTTGTGAAGAAGAAGGATGGGGGTTTACGCCCGTGCATCGATTACCGTGGTCTCAATCAGATCACGGTGAAGTACAGTTATCCACTCCCGCTGATTGCGACCATGACTGAGTCCTTGCATGGGGCGCGTTTCTTCACTAAATTAGATCTCAGGAGCGCGTACAACTAGTGCGCATCAGGGAGGGCGATGAATGGAAGACAGCCTTTAGTACCACCTCGGGCCATTACAGTATCTTGTCATGCCATACGGGTTGATAAACGCTCCGTCAGTTTTCCAATCATTCGTGGATGAGATCTTCAGGGACATGCAGGGGCAGGGGGTCGTGGTGTACATAGATGACATTCTCGTGTACTCGCCTACCCGTGTCGAGCATGTGGCCTGGTGCGCAGAGTGTTGCGGAGGCTGGTGGAGCACGACCTGTATGTTAAGGCAGAGAAGTGTCTGTTTTTCCAGGAGTCGGTCTCCTTTTTGGGGTATCAGTTGTCTGCGTCAGGGTGAGGATGGAGGTAGACCGGGTGTCAGCCGTGCGCAGTGGCAAACACCAACCACTGTGAAGGAGGTGCAGCAGTTTTTGGGGTTTGCGAATTACTACCGGAGGTTTATCCGGGGTTTTGGACAGGTGGCAGCTCCCATCACGTCTCTCTTGAAGGGGAGCCGGTGCGTCTGCAGTGGTCTGCCGAGGCGGACAGGGCATTTGGGAGGCTGAAGGACCTGTTTACCTCGGCTCCAGTGCTGGCGCATCCGGATCCCTCTTTACTATTTCAGGTAGAGGTGGACGCGTCTGAGGCCGGTATTGGAGCCGTGCTTTCACAACGGTCAGGCGCGCCACTAAACTCCGCCCCCTGTGCCTTCTATTCCAAGAAGCTCAGTCCGGGCGGAGCGAAACTATGACGTAGGGGACAGGGAGCTGTTAGCCGTGGTACAGGCCCTAAAGGTGTGGAGGCACTGGCTTGAGGGGCTCAACACCCTTTCCTCATTTTGACGGGACCACCGTAACCTGGAGTACATCCGGGCAGCGAGGGAGGCTAAACCCTCGGCAGGCTAGATGGAATATGTTTTTGACCCGGTTTACATTTAAGATCACGTACATCCCTGGGTCACAGAACGGTAAGGCAGATGCGCTGTCTCGGCGGTATGACACGGAGGAGAGGTCCATGGAGCCCACTCCCATACTGCCGGAGTCGTGTCTGGTGGCACCGGTAGTGTGGGAGGTCGATGCTGAGCTCGAGCGGGCGGCACGCACCGACCCTAGTCCACCACAGTGCCCGGAGGGTCGGAAGTACGTTCCGCTCGAGGTTCGGGATCGATTGATCTATTGGGCTCACACGTCACCCTCCTCTGGACACCCGGGTATCGGCCGGACAGTGCACTGTCTTAGTGCCAAGTACTGGTGGCCCACGTTGGCAAGGGATGTGAGGGTTTATGTTTCCTCATGCTCGGTGTGCGCCCAGTGTAAGGCGCCTAGACATCTGCCTAGGGGTAAGTTACTACCCCTGCCCGTTCCACAACGACCATGGTCCCACCTCTCGGTGGATTTCCTTACTGACCTTCCTCCTTCACAGGGGAATACCACTATACTGGTCGTTGTGGACCGGTTTTCTAAGGCCTGTCGTTTGCTCCCCATGCCGGGCCTTCCTACCGCCCCTGCAAACTGCCGAAGCCCTATTCACCCATGTGTTCCGGCACTACGGGGTACCCGAGGATATTGTGTCTGATCGGGGTCCCCAATTTACCTCCAGAGTCTGGAGGGCCTTTATGGAGCGGTTGGGGGTCTCGGTGAGCCTCACCTCGGGTTACCACCCGGAGAGTAATGGGCAGGTGGAACGTGTGAACCAGGATGTGGGTAGGTTTCTTAGAACATACTGCCAGGACCGGCCGGAGGAGTGGGCAAGGTACGTTCCCTGGGCCGAAATGGCCCAGAATTCCCTACGCCATTCCTCCACTAACCTAACCCCTTTCCAATGTGTGTTAGGTTACCAGCCGGTTCTGGCACCTTGGCAGCAGAGCCAGATCGAGGCTCCTGCGGTGGATGAGTGGGCGCGGCGCTCGGAGGAGACCTGGAACGCTGCACACGTCCACCTGCAGCGGGCCCTCCGACGTCATAAGGCGAGCGCCGATCTCCACCGCAGTGAGGGACCGGTGTACGCACCTGGTGATCGAGTCTGGCTCTCTACCAGAAACCTGCCCCTCCGCCTGCCCTGTCGGAAACTGGGTCGGCGGTTTGTAGGGCCATTTAAAGTCCTGGGAAGGTTGAACGAGGTGTGTTATAAATTACAACTACCTGTTGAATATAAAAGTATTAACCCCTCGTTCCATGTGTCCCTTCTCAGGCCGGTGGTAGCTGGCCCACTCCAAGAAAGTGAGATCAGGGAGACTCCTCCGCCCCCATTGGACATCGAGGGGCACCGGCGTACTCCGTGAGGTCCATCTTGGATTCGAGACGTCGGATGGGGGTCTCCAGTATCTAGTGGAGTGGGAGGGGTACGGTCCGGAGGAGCGGTGCTGGAGTGCCGAGGAGAGACATTTTGGACCCGTCTCTCCTGACGGAATTCCATCGTGGGCATCCGACGCACCCTGCTCCGCGTCCTCCGGGTCGTCCCCGAGGCCGGAGTCGGCGCACGTCTGGAGCTGCGCGTCAAGGGGGGGGTACTGTCACGGTTTCGGCCGAGGCTGCCTCTCTCCCTTGTTCGGGCAGGCTTCGGCGTTCGTTGTCTCCGGAATACTAGCTGCCACCGTTGTATGTTTCATGTTCGTTTGCTTTTGTCTGTTTGTTGTCACACCTGTTCTCGTTTAGCGTAATTAGTGTCCTATAAGTTTCTCGTTGTGTTTGTCTAGTGTTGTGTGTTATTGATTTTGGTCAGACGTGTGTAGGGCTTCATTTTGTATTTCGCTCGGTTGAGCTTCCCTCCACTGCGTTGGAGTATTACACACCTGTTTTGTGCGCTTTCGTTTTGTTTCGCCTTCGTGCGTATTTTCGCCTTCGGGCAAGAGTTGGCTTATTTCCTTGTTGGAAATTACTAAAGTCTGTTGGACTATACTTCGGTGTCCTGCGTTTGATTCCACCTACACCCACCTACAGCACGCGTGACATCCTGACCATCAGGTCACACATACACACACACACGCACACACATGTTCTTATCATAGTCTACTCCTTGCTCGGGCAGGCTTAATTTTTTCTCTATCGCTGTTCTCACAATATCCTGCAAGCCTTTCACTCCCCTTCCCATTGTGTTTTTGGAACCAGTCTCCTGTTATTGGTTTGAATCGTTTTGCACTTCTGCTTGCCTAATTACAAGACACAAATACTATTTTGCTGGGCAAATATGCATCTTATATAAACACATTTGATTAACTCTCTAAGCTCTAGTCTACTAATAGTCATACATTATTAGTTTTTAGTCATATCTTACTCACACATTTATTTATCAGTTACTGCTTTGATATTTGTAGGGAACGACAGGGTATTGTCCAGGGTCACGCCAAGTTTCTTTTCACTATGGAAGGGCGACACTGGGGAGTTGTCAACCGTGATGGAGAGGTCTTTGAGCGGGCAGGTCTTCCCTAGGAGGAAGAGCAGCTCCGTGTTGTTGAGGTTGAGGGCCGACATCCAAGCTGAGATATCTGCCAGGCACGCAGAGATGCATGTCCCTACCTGGGTGTCAGAAGGAGGAAAGGAGAAAAGTAGTTAAGTGTCATCCGCATAGTAATGATAGGAGAGACCATGTGAGGATATACGGAGCGACTTGGTGTATAGAGAGAAGAGGATAGCCCTGGGGGACACCAGTAGTGAGAGTACGTGGTGCAGACACAGATCCTCTCCACGTCACCTGGTAGGAGTGGTCTGCCAGGTAGGATGTAATCCAAGAGTGTGCAGAGCCTGAGACGCCCAGCCCTGAGAGGGTGGAGAGGAGTATCTGATGGTTCATGTTGTCGAAGGCTGCGTATAGATCTAGGAGGATGAGAACAGAGGAGAGAGAGTCAGCTTTGGCTGTGCGGAGACCCTCCGTGACACAGAAGAGCAGTCTAGGTTGAGTGACCCGTCTTGAAGCCTGACTGGTTAGGGTCAAGAAGATGGTTCTGAGAGAGATAATGAGAGAGTTGATCAGAGACAGCACGCTGAAGTGTTTTGGAAAGAAAATAAAGGATAAAGGTCTATAGTTTTTGACGTCAGATGAGTCGAGAGTTGGTTTCTTGAGGGGAGTGACTCTGGCCATTTCGAAGTCAGAGGGGACGCAGTCAGTGGTCAGGGATGAGTTGATGAGGGAAGTGAGGAATGGGAGAAGGTCTCCAGAGATGTCTGGAGACGGGAGGAGGGGATGGGGTCGAGCAGGCAGGTTGTCGGGCAGCCAGACCTCACTAGTCGCAGGATTTCATCTGGAAGGAGAGGGGAGAAAGAGGTCAAGGCATAGGGTAGTTCTGTGTGAGTGGGACCAATGGACTCAATAGGCTGAGTGAATGAAGAGCGGATGTCGTCAACCTACTTCTCAAAGTGGTTAACAAAGTTGTCCGCAGAGAGGTAGGAGTGGAGGATTAAGGAGGGAGGAGAAGGTGGAAAATAGTTTCCTAGGATTAGAGGCAGACGCTTGAAATTTAGAATGATAGAAAGTGGCTTTAGCAGCAGATACAGAGGAAGGAACGGTAGAGAGGAGGGAGTGAAAGGATGGTCGGTCCTCCGGAAAGTTTAGTTTTCCTCCATTGTTGCTCAGCTGCCCGCATTCTTGTTCTGTAAGCTCACATGAGTCACTCAGCCACAGAGCAGGATGGGAGGTCCGAGCAGGCCGGGAGGAAAGGGGACAGTGCGAGTCATAGGATGCGGAAAGGGATGAGTACGGTCAAAGAGGCAGAATCAGGAGACAGGAGGGAGAAGGATTTAGCAGAAGGGAGAGATGATAGCCTCCTGTAGCTCAGTTGGTAGAGCATGGCGCTTGCAACACCAGGGTTGTGGGTTCGATTCCCACGGGGGGCCAGTATGAAAAATGTATGCACTCACTAACTGTAAGTCGCTCTGGATAAGAGCGTCTGCTAAATGACTAAAAATGTTTTTAAAAATAGGATAGAAGAGGAGAGAGTAGAGAGAGAGAGTAAAGATTGCGACGGCACATTACCATCTCGGTAGGGGCTGAGTGGCTAGGGTTGGAGGAAAGGGAGACCGAAAATTAAACAAACAAAGACGTGATCAGAGACCTGAAGGGGGATTGCAGTGAGATTAGTAGGTAAACAGCCTCTTCTAAAGATGACGTGAAGTGTATTGCCTTCCTTGTGAGTTGCAGGGGATTGGGAAAGGGTGAGATCAAAAGAGGCAGACGTCAGGAGGTTGAAGTCGCCAATTAAGAATAGCGGTGAGCCATCTTAAGGAAACTAGCTTATCAAGGTGTCAAGCTCATTGAGGAACTCTCCAAGGGCACCTTGTGGGCGATAGATTACAATGTTAAGCTTGAGTGGACATGACAGCATAGAATTCAAATGAGGTGATGGAGGGAGAAAAGAGAAAATCTCCAGTTAGGAGAAATGAGTAGCCCTTTGCCACCACCGCGATGACCAGATGTTCTTGGACTATGAGAGAAAACTTTGTCAGATGAAGAGAGAGCAGCTGGAGTAGTAGTGTTCTCTGGGGTGATCCATGTCTCCGTCAGGGCCAAAAGGTCAAGGGAATGGAGGGCAGCATAGGCTGAAATGAACTCGGCGTTCTTGACCACAGATCGGTAGTTCCAAATGCAGCCAGAGACCCGGAATTCCACATGGGTTGTGCGCGCAGGGTACACTAAATTAGAAGGGTTGCAGCCAAGGGGTGCGGAGCGTCTGTAAAACCTGTAAGGAGAGGAGCGAACAGGCATAGAAAACACACACATAGTTGCCAAAGCTAAAAAATAGCTAAATAAGATGATCTGAAAATAACTAGGAAAGATACTCAAATGAGAGAATGGTGTGGAGCATTTCTCTCTTTCCTTCCTCGAACAACTCAGCAGAACAACTCTGCAGAACCCTCTTTCTTTCGGTGACAACCACCGCTGCTGCTGAGAAACCAGGAGAGACTGAAGTACTAACACTAATTGCTAATTGCCTAGTAGAGGTGTAGAGCACACCTTCCTGTACTAATTGATGATAGCCTAGGAGAGGAGAAATCACTCACCCTCCAATACAACCATTGATTACCAAAACAAGTCACAAATTGCCCTGCCCCTTGATCCTGGTTGATGGGTCAACAATCATCTGCAAGTTATGAGCAGTCAGCAGTTCACACACCAAGTAGGCTACTGGGAAGACAGGCAGCTCTTAATATAGATGGCCCTAGCTAGCAAAAATACAGTACTAGACAACAGATAAAGACAAAAATTATACGTATCACTCCTGGAGATATCAGGAGTCCTCTAGCTATAGAATGAAGCTATATCAATTGCTTATATCCAATGGTAAGTTACACTTGGGTATTTAACTTGTAGGATAACAATTTCAATTCTCTAATTGGTGACCTGGCTTGAGTTGATGATATGGAGTAAACCAGAGAATAGCGTTTACAGCATCCCATCACCACTCAGTAGATAGCCTCTTCTCCTGCCAGGGCTTGGCTGACAGCCTCTGATCCCAGTGTAACTGAAGCCCCATGAACACTATAACATATGTCCTTTCCAGTGAAGAACTGGTGATCTTAGAGAGCATGCTCCTTGGCAGGGGGAGAGATCCTCTGATGATGGATACGTCTGCCCTGCACTCGTTTCACGGTGCCCTCCCATCAGGAGGCTTCTACAGCCATGCCAGGAGACCTGAGCGCCAGATCAGCGCCCATCTGAATGGATCGCTCATCATAGGAAACTAATGAGGATGAATTTGGAGCAGCAGTTTGATGTCACAACATGGGGTAGACGTAACATAGTAAACAAAAATCTGGGACACTCAAATTAGTATGATATGTTACGTTTGGTATGTATTCATTTGTGCATGTCCATAATCCATTTGGTATGATATTTTACGAATTACAATTTGTATTATATGTTATGAATTGCAATTCGTACCAATTTTGTTGAATTGTTTGCTTTTTTCAACCTCTCATTAAGATTGCAATTTAGCTAGGAACCACAATGGAGAAACGTCCATATTTTGTCTTAAGTGAGGAACTTCCTATGTGCTCTACATTTTTTATTGTGAAATGTAGTTTTTTAGCGTTATTAGTCTGTTGAAATAAGTAGGAGGCACAGTGTCACTTCGCCTTCAATACTTTTTATTTTTCAATGTTGTTTACAACAAGTACCAAAAGTTTTTAGGTGGTCCCCTCCCCACACATCAACACTGTACTTTGAATCACCTTTTCTATACGGTCACCTCAGTGCATCAAAGTGAGTTATAATTACAGAAAAAAATGCCAGCTTCATATTTCTCTTTTCTCATACAAATTTACAAACCTACACGGCATGCCAAGAAGCATCCAACTTGAAAGAAATGTCAAGTTGATTTCAAAGCTTTCTAGCTTCTTAGGTATCATTGTTAAAATAGGTTTTCTTCATTAATTTATGTAATTTAAATGTACGATGGTCCAAGGACTATCAACCCAGCTGTGTCATTTAATTATAACTGTTTGAAATGAGTTTTTCTCCTTTAAAGTTTCCTGGAATTGATAAGAGGAAGCTCATCACATTAAACTGATCCTCATTGTTGCAGCTCACAACCTAATAGTCCCATCAGAGGAGCAGGCAGACACTCTCAACTATTAGCTAAAGAGAGTGGAAGTGCTAATGGCTACGAGAAAGACAGAGAGAGAGAGAGAGAGAGACAAGGGACGGGGAAATAGAGAGAGCGACTATGGAAGTGGAATTAGAGAGAGAGGAGATAGAAGGGGAGCGGAGAGGAAGAGAGAGGGGGAGAAGGAGAGAGAGGGGAAGATTGAGAGAGTCTCCAGCCTAGGTGGAAGACAACCCATTCCAAGACTACAAATAAATGGAAACCTACGTGCCATGCAGGTCCACGTTCAGCATATATTTAAGGCCATGTATGAAGATGAGAAATGTCAGTGAGAGTGAGAAAATTGCATATCTGAATATCTTAGAGGAGGTTAAAAGACTTGTACTGCTTCATGGGAATATCTGTAGTGGTGGGAAATTGTCTGCACATTTCATGCTATGTGATGAATTATCAATCCAACTGCCATATATTGAACTAATTGAACTATAAGTAAATTACATGAGTGAACAACTATATTTATACAATAATACTACTATAATAGATAATACTATATTTGACACACGCAAACACACGCACACACACATACACATCCTCCCCCGCCCCCACACACACCATATGTTTCCCTTTTTAACTGGCTTGAATAATGCAAATCAAACTTTAATTCGGCATGTACACAATTTACAGCAGGTATAAAAGGTGAAGCAAGTATAAAAGGTGCAGCCAAATGCTTGTCTGCTTGCTCCCTCAACATTGCAGTATAAATAATCAAGATCAATACATCAATCAATATACAGTACCAGTCAAACATTTTGGACGCACCTACTCATTCAAGGGTTTTTCTTTATTTTTAAACTCTTTTCTACATTGTAGAATAATAGTGAAGACATCAAAACTATGAAATAACACATATGGAATCATGTAGTAACCAAAAAAGTGTTAAACAAATCAAAATATATTTTAGATTTTAGATTCTTCAAATTAGCCACCCTTTGCCTTGATCAAATAAAATCAAATCAAATCAAATTTTATTGGTCACATGCGCCGAATACAACAGGTGCAGACATTACAGTGAAATGCTTACTTACAGCCCTTAACCAACAGTGCATTTATTTTAAACAAAAAAAGTAAGAATAAAACAACAACAAAAAAAGTGTTGAGAAAAAAAGAGCAGAAGTAAAATAAAGTGACAGTAGGGAGGCTATATATACAGTAAAATAAAGTGACAATAGGGAGGCTATATATACAGGGGGGTACCGTTGCAGAGTCAATGTGCGGGGGCACCGGCTAGTTGAGGTAGTTGAGGTAATATGTACATGTGGGTAGAGTTAAAGTGACTATGCATAAATACTTAACAGAGCAGCAGCAGCGTAAAAAGGATGGGGTGGGGGGGCAGTGCAAATAGTCCGGGTAGCCATGATTAGCTGTTCAGGAGTCTTATGGCTTGGGGGTAGAAGCTGTGGAGAAGTCTTTTGGACCTAGACTTGGCACTCCGGTACCGCTTGCCGTGCGGCAGCAGAGAGAACAGTCTATGACTAGGGTGGCTGGAGTCTTTGACAATTTTGAGGGCCTTCCTCTGACACCGCCTGGTATAGAGGTCCTGGATGGCAGGGAGCTTTGCCCCAGTGATGTACTGGGCCGTACGCACTACCCTCTGTAGTGCCTTGCGGTCAGAGGCCAAGCAGTTGCCATACCAGGCGGTGATGCAACCAGTCAGGATGCTCTCGATGGTGCAGCTGTAGAATTTTTTGAGGATCTGAGGACCCATGCCAAATCTTTTAGTCTCCTGAGGGGGAATAGGCTTTGTCGTGCCCTCTTCACGACTGTCTTGGTGTGTTTGGACCATGATAGTTCGTTGGTGATGTGGATACCAAGGAACTTGAAGCTCTCAACCTGTTCCACTACAGCCCCGTCGATGAGAATGGGGGCGTGCTCAGTCCTCTTTTTTTTCCTGTAGTCCACAATCATCTCCTTTGTCTTGGTCACGTTGAGGGAGAGGTTGTTGTCCTGGCACCACACGGCCAGATCTCTGACCTCCTCCCCTATAGGCTGTCTCATCGTTGTCGGTGATCAGGCCTACCACTGTTGTGTCGTCGGCAAACTTAATGATGGTGTTGGAGTCGTGCCTGGCCATGCAGTCATGGGTGAACAGAGAGTACAGGAGGGGGACTGAGCACGCACCCCTGAGGGGCCCCGTGTTGAGGATCAGTGTGGCAGATGTGTTGTTACCTACCCTTACCACCTGGGGGCGGCCCGTCAGGAAGTCCAGGATCCAGTTGCAGAGGGAGGTGTTTAGTCCCAGGATCCTTAGCTTAGTGATGAGCTTAGAGGGCACTATGGTGTTGAATGCTGAGCTGTAGTCAATGAATAGCATTCTCACATAGGTGTTCCTCTTGTCCAGGTGGGAAAGGGCAGTGTGGAGTGCGATAGAGATTGCATCATCTGTGGATCTGTTGGGGCGGTATGCAAATTGGAGTGGGTCTAGGGTTTCTGGGATTATGCTGTTGATGTGAGCCATGACCAGTCTTTCAAAGCACTTCATGGCTACAGACGTCAGTGCTACGGGTCGGTAGTCATTTAGGCAGGTTATCTTAGAGTTCTTGGGCACGGGGACTATGGTGGTCTGCTTGAAACATGTTGGTATTACAGACTCAGTCAGGGACATGTTGAAAATGTCAGTGAAGACACTTGCCAGTTGGTCAGCACATGCTCGGAGTACACGTCCTGGTAATCCGTCTGGCCCTGCGGCCTTGTGAATGTTGACCTGCTTAAAAGTCTTACTCACATCGGCTACGGAGAGCGTGATCACATAGTCATCCGGAACAGCTGGTGCTCTCATGCATGCTTCAGTGTTGCTTGCCTCGAAGCGAGCATAGAAGTGGTTTAGCTCGTCTGGTAGGCTTGTGTCACTGGGCAGCTCGCGGCTGTGCTTCCCTTTGTAGTCTGTAATAGTTTTCAAGCCCTGCCACATCCGACGAGCGTCAGAGCCAGTGTAGTATGATTCAATCTTAGACCTGTATTGACTCTTTGCCTGTTTGATGGTTCGTCGGAGGTCATAGCGGGATTTCTTATAAGCGTCCGGGTTAGAGTCCCGTTCCTTGAAAGCGGCAGCTCTACCCTTTAGCTCAGTGCGGATGTTTCCTGTAATCCATGGCTTCTGGTTGGGGTATGTACGTACGGTCACTGTGGGGACGACATCATCGATGCACTTATTGATGAAGCCAGTGACTGATGTGGTGTACTCCTCAATGCTGTCTGAAGAATCCCGAACATGTTCCAGTCTGTGCTAGCAAAACAGTCCTGTAGCTTAGCATCTGCGTCATCTGACCACTTTTTTATTAACCGAATCACTGGTGCTTCCTGCTTCAGTTTTTGCTTATAAGCAGGAATCAGGAGGATAGAGTTATGGTCAGATTTGCCAAATGGAGGGCGAGGGAGAGCTTTGTATGCGTCTCTGTGTGTGGAGTAAAGGTGGTCTAGAGTTTTTTTCCCTCTGGTTGCACATTTAACATGCTGGTAGAAATTAGGTAGAACGGATTTAAGTTTCCCTGCATTAAAGTCCCCGGCCACTAGGAGCGCTGCATCTGGATGAGCGTTTTCCTGTTGATTAATGGCCTTGTACAACTCATTCAGAGCAATCTTAATGCCAGCATTGGTTTGTGGTGGTAAATAGACAGCTATGAAAAATATAGATGAAAACTCTCTTGGTAAATAGTGTGGTCTACAGCTTATCATAAGATACTCTACCTCAGGCGAGCAAAACCTCGAGACTTCCTTAGTATTTGATTTTGTGCACCAGCTGTTGTTTACAAATATACACAGACCGCCGCCCCTTGTCTTACCAGAGTCAGACGTTCTGTCCTGCCGATGTAGCGTATAGCCTGCTAGCTGAATGTTATCATTGTTGTCGTTCAGCCACGACTCCGTGAAACACAAGATATTACAGTTTTTAATGTCCCGTTGGTAGGATAACCGTAATCTTAACTCGTCCATTTTATTCTCAAAAGATTGAACGTTGGCTAGTAGGATTGATGGGAGAGGCAGTTTACTCGCTCGCCGTCGGATCCTTACAAGGCACCCGGATCTGCGTCCGCGATATCTCCGTCTCTTCCTCACGCGAATGACGGGGATCTGGGCCTTGTCGGGTGTCTGTAGGATATCCTTCGCGACCGCCTCATTGAAGAAAAAATCTTCGTCCAATGCGAGGTGAGTAATCGCTGTCCTGATATCCAGAAGCTCTTTTTGGTTATAAGAGACGATGGCAGAAACATTATGTACAAAATAAATTACAAATAACGCGGAAAAACACACATAATAGTACAATTGGTTAGAGGGCTGTAAAACGGCAGCCATCTTCCCGGCGCTGTTCTTCGCGGGGAGTGACAAGAGCTTTGCACACTCTTGTCATTCTCTCAACCAGCTTCACCTGGAATGCTTTTCCAACAGTCTTGAAGGAGTTCCCACATATGCTGAGCACTTGTTGGCTGCTTTTCCTTCTCTCTGCGGTCCAACTCATCCCAAACCATCTCCATTGGGTTGAGGTCGGGTGATTGTGAAGGCCAGGTCATCTGATGCAGCACTCCATCACTCTCCTTCTTGGTCAAATAGCCCTTACACAGCCTGGAGGTGTGTTAGGTCATTGTCCTGTTGAAAAAACAAATGATAGTCCCACTAAGCGCAAACCAGATGGGATGAAGTAATGCTGCAGAATGCCATGGTATCCATGCTGGTTAAGTGTGCCTTGAATTCTAAATAAATCACTGACTGTGTCACCAGCAAAGCACCCCAACACCATCACACCTCCTCTTACATGCTTCACGGTGGGAACCACTGTTATGATTTAACTGGATAGAACCCAAATGCAGACAAGTACACCAAGCCAGAGAAGTTTTAACAGGTTTATTATAATGTTCAATAGTCCAGGTTTCCAATAAATGGGGAAGAGCAAGTCCAGGTTACAGGGAGGGTACAGATCCAGGTCAGGGCAGGTGTGGTACCGTAATGTCCTAGTGTCCGTGGTGAGTCCAAAGGAGAGGCCCGATAGTGGAGAGCAGGATGGTGGTGGCAGGAGTGAAGCGGAGGCAGGAGTCAGGTTCCAAATATCTGTGGCACAGGAGAAAAAGTAAATAGACAGTCCAAAAAAACACAAGAGCGAAAACAGACAGGTTGAGTCGGCAGCGAGACTAACATGGTTGTCTTGACTATGATCTGACGATGAGTGGAAAGTTTGACCGGGTCTTAAAGGCTGAGGTGATTATGGTGAATGAGCTGCAGCTGGAACCCTGACTCCCGCACACCAGACTTCACTCCTGCAATCAAGGACAGACAGAGGGGAGGGGGAGAGCAGAGAGAGAGCTACCTAGCAGCAGTAGGCCTAACAGTACCCCCCTCTACGGACGCCACCTGGCGGCCGACAGGGTTTATCAGGATGTAACCTATGAAACTCACGAACCAGAGCAGGATCCACAATGAAGCTCCTGGGCACCCAGGAACGTTCCTCAGGACCATAACCCTCCCAATCCACCAGGTACTGGAAACCACGACCCCGGCGGCGAACATCCAGAAGTCGCCGGACAGTGTAGACCGGACCCCCACCCACGATCTTGGGCGGAGGAGGGGGACGAGAGGGCGGGCACAAAGGGCTAACCGACACAGGCTTAATCTGGGAAACATGAAAGGTGGAATGAACCCGTAGGGAGGCAGGAAGCTGTAGCTTAACCGCGCAGGGGTTAACAATAGACAGTATCTTGAACGGTCCTATAAAACGAGGCGCCATCTTCTTCGACTCCACCTTCAATGGAAGGTCCCGTGACTTCAGCCATACCTCTTGACCAGGAGAGTAACCGGGGAGCCTGGGACCGGTGACGGTTGGCTTGCCTCTGCATGTACGCCGAAGCTCGGGACAGAGCTACCCTGGCCTTCCTCCAGACCTTGCAGCAGCGGCGCATGTGGGACTGCACCGAGGGTACCGCAAGTTCCCTCTCTTGGGAAGGGAACAGGGGAGGTTGATAACCCAGAGCACACAGAAAAGGAGACAAACCAGAGGAAGCGTTAGTCAAGGTGTTATGAGCATATTCCACCCAGGGGGAGCATGGAGCTCCATGACCCAGGGTTAGACCCAGTGACACAGCGAAGTGCGGTCTCCATCTCCTGGTTCGCTCTCTCGGCTTGCCCGTTGGTCTGGGGGTGATATCCAGAGGACAGGCTGGATGTAATGCCCAAAGCTTTACAGAAAGCTTTCCACACCTGGGAGACAAACTGGGGACCCCTGTCAGAGACAATATCCGTGGGTAGACCATGAGAGCGGAACACATGTTCAACCAAAATATCAGCCGTCTCTCTGGCAGTGGGCAGTTTAGGTAGGGCCAAAAAATGAGCGAACTTAGAAAAACGATCAATCACCGTAAGAATGACAGTCTTACCAGATGAGGGGGGAAGTCCAGTGACAAAATCCATAGCGATATGCGACCAGGGCCGGCTGGGTATAGGTAGAGGTCGTAGATGACCAGCGCTGGCCTGGGTGGAGTTTTTACTTCGTGCACATACCGTACAAGCAGCAATGAAGGCTCGAGTGTCCGCCTCCATCGTGGCCCACCAGAACTTCCGTCGCACAAAGTCAAGGGTCCGCGAAACTCCAGGGTGACAGGTAAGGGGAGACGAGTGAGCCCACTGAAGTACCTGGGAGCGAGCAGACTCAGGGACAAACATCCGGTTAGGAGGACCCCTCCCAGGGTCAGCTTGATGATGTTGAGCCTGTCTAACAATCCCCTCGATGTCACATGTGATGACTGCAATACTGCAGGCAGGAGGCAAAATGGGTTCAGGGTTACTACCAGTATCAACAGCCGAATGAACACGAGACAGGGCGTCAGGCTTGACGTTGCGTGACCCAGGACGGTAAGACAGAGAAAAATTGAATCTCCCAAAAAATAGTGCCCACCTGGCTTGACGGGGGTTGAGCTGCTTCGCTGACTGGAGGTAAGCCAGATTCTTATGATCCGTCCAAACGATGAAGGGTTGTTCCGCCCCCTCCAACCAATGTCGCCACTCCTCGAGAGCCAGCTTAACGGCGAGCAGTTCACGATTTCCAACATCATAATTCCTCTCTGCCTGAGAAAGTTTCCTTGAGAGAAAAGCACAGGGATGCAGTTTGTTATCTTCAGGAGAACGTTGTGACAACACTGCACCTACCCCAGTGTCGGATGCATCCACCTCCACGACAAACTGGCGGTCGGGGTCCGGCTGCATCAGAATGGGAGCCGAGGCGAAGCGATGTTTCAGTTCTTCGAACGCTGATTCGGCCCCCTTCATTCCAAGCGAACGGTCGTGAGATGGAGGTGAGAGCGGTGAGTGGCGCCGCAATGCGGCTGTAGTCCTTGATGAACCTCCTATAGAAGTTCGCAAACCCCAGGAATCATTGAAGTTGTTTGCGGGTAGAGGGAGCTGGCCAGTCCGTGACAGCAGAGATCTTAGCTGGGTCCATCCGCAGCTCCCCCTGAGCTATGATGTAACCCAAAAAAGAGGTCTCAGACACATGAAATTCACATTTCTCCATCTTCACAAACAGTTTGTTCTCCAACAACCTTTGCAACACCTGGCGCACATGCAGTTCATGTTCCTGGGAGGACTCTGAGAAAATCAAGATATCATCCAGATAGACAAAAACAAACCGATTCAACATGTCCCGAAGGACATCATTGACTAGTGCCTGAAAAACAGCAGGGGCATTAGACAACCCAAAAGGCATAACCCGATACTCAAAATGTCCCAAGGGTGTGTTGAAGGCAGTCTTCCATTCATCACCCTTACGAATGCGCACCAGGTGATACGCATTTCGTAGATCCAGTTTCGTAAAGATGGTAGCACCATGAAGGAGGGGAAAAGCAGAATTAATCAAAGGCAGAGAATACTTGTTCTTAATGGTGATGTTGTTAAGTCCACGGTAATCAATACAGGGTCTGAGGGTCTTATCCTTTTTAGCAACAAAAAGAATCCCGCTCCTACAGGTGACGAGGAAGGACGCATAATACCTGCCGCCAAGGAGTCCCGAATGTAGTTCTCCATAGCCTCCGTCTCCGGCCGGGAGAGATTGTACAGGCGACTGCTGGGGAGCGGGGCTCCTGGCTGGAGGTCAATGGCGCAGTCGTAAGGCCGGTGAGGAGGAAGAGAAGTAGCTCTGTGTTTGCAGAAAACGGATGCCAGGTCATGATACACGTCAGGAACAGCAGAAAGATCCATGGACTCCAGTGGAGGTTGAGGCACAGTACTGGCAGGAGTCTGAGCAGAACACAAACAATTCACATGACAAAATGTGCTCCATGAAACAATGCTACCTGTCACCCAATCAATGTGTGGATTGTGTTTTATGAGCCAGGGGATACCAAGGACCAGGGGAGTCTGTGGGCAGTCGATAATATGGAATTGAATGTTCTCCTGATGATTTCCCGACACTCTAAGACAAACAGGAACAGTCTGATGGGTAATGCGGGTCAACAATTGTCCATTTAGACCCTTAGCCTGCAGCGGACAGTCCATAGGAACAGTCTCCAAATCCATTTGTTGAGCCCACTCTCTATCCAAAAAGCTTTCGTCGGCACCAGAGTCAATCAGCGCACTAACAGAGAAATTCTGGGACTGCCACTGGAGGGATGCCTGGAGCAGAATGCGGGGAGAAGAGGAAGAATCCCGCTGCTCGGCTCACCAAAACTTCTCCCATAAATGATGAGCCGGCCCCTTTTCCCGGACGAACTGGGCAGGAAGGAACGAAATGACCAGCTTCTCCACAATACAGGCAGACCCGAGCCTGAATACGACGTGCACGCTCCTCTGAGGACAACCGTGCACGACCCACCTCCATGGCTTCGGGTTCAGTGCTCCTCGTATCGACTCCGGGAAGACACGGCTCTCTCCGTAGGGACGATGCAGGGAGGAGTTTGTTGATGACAGACAGGTTGCTTGGAACTAACACTCCTCTCTCCGGCGGCGCTCCCGAATCCGATTATCCAACCTGATAGTGAGTGAAATAAGATTATCCAGCGTAGGCGATTCATCATATGACACCAATTCATCTTTTAAAGTCTCCGACAAAGCATTGATGAACACTCCTTGTAATGCCTCGTCATTCCAACCACTCACTGCTGCTAAAGTCCGAAACTCCACTGCCATCTCCGCCACACTACGAGCCCCCTGCCGAAGAGAAAACAACCGTTTCGCAGCCTCCTTGCCTCGTACGGGGTGGTCAAAAACCTTCCTCATCTCCGTGGTGAAGGCCACGTAAGCGTTGCAAATGTCCGACTGACTCTCCCAGACCGCGGATCCCCAGGCACGAGCGGAACCGCTAGTAGAGTTGATAAGGTAGGCAATACGGGCTCTTTCTGAGGCGTAGGTGAGGGGCTGTTGTTCGAACACTAACGAGCATTGAGTCAAAAAATCGCCACAGGTTCCCATGTTCCCGTCATAGCGCTCTGGAGCAGGAACAAAAGGCTCTCTGATCTGGGCTGAAGGGGTAGTAAGGGCAGACACTTGATTGGTGAGTAATTGAACCTGATTAAGCAGCACCTGACTGTCCTCAGCAATCGTCTTAAAAAGGGTATCATGTTGGCCAAGTAGAATGCCCTGATTGGCTATGGCAGTCCAAATTTGAGTGCACTCTGGGGTGGTATCCGAGCTACTGTCTGCTGGGTTCATGTTGGTCAGATCATACTGTTATGATTTAACTGGATAGAACCCAAATGCAGACAAGTACACCAAGCCAGAGAAGTTTTAACAGGTGTATTATAATGTTCAATAGTCCAGGTTTCCAATAAATGGGGAAGAGCAAGTCCAGGTTACAGGGAGGGTAACAGATCCAGGTCAGGGCAGGTGTGGTACCGTAATGTCCTAGTGTCCGTGGTGAGTCCAAAGGAGAGGCCCGATAGTGGAGAGCAGGATGGTGGTGGCAGGAGTGAAGCGGAGGCAGGAGTCAGGTTCCAAATATCTGTGGCACAGGAGAAAAAGTAAATAGACAGTCCAAAAAACACAAGAGCGAAAACAGACAGGTTGAGTCGGCAGCGAGACTAACATGGTTGTCTTGACTATGATCTGACGATGAGTGGAAAGTTTGACCGGGTCTTAAAGGCTGAGGTGATTATGGTGAATGAGCTGCAGCTGGAACCCTGACTCCCGCACACCAGACTTCACTCCTGCAATCAAGGACAGACAGAGGGGAGGGGGAGAGCAGAGAGAGAGCTACCTAGCAGCAGTAGGCCTAACAACCACACATGCGGAGATCATCCATTCACCTACTCTGTGTCTCACAAAGACACGGCGGTTAGATCCAAAAATCACATTTGGACACATCAGACCAAAGGAAAGATTTCCACCGGTCTAATTGCTCGTGTTTCTTGGCCCAAGCAAGTCTCTTCTTCTTATTGGTATCCTTTAGGAGTGATTTCTTTGCAGCAATTCGGCCATGAAGGCCTGATTCACGCAGTCTACTCTGAACAGTTGATCTTGAGATGTGTCTGTTACTTGAACTCCGTAAAGCATTTATTTGGGCTGCAATTTATGAGGCTGGTAACTCTAATGAACTTATCCTCTGCAGCAGAGGTAACTCTGGGTCTTCCTTTCCTGTGGCGGTCCTCATGAGAGCCAGTTTCATCATAGCGCTTGATGGTTTTTGCGACTGCACTTGAAGAAACTTTCAAAGTTCTTGAAATTTTCCAGATTGACTGACCTTCATGTCTTAAAGTAATGATGGACTGTCATTTCTCTTTGCTTATTTGAGCTGTTCTTGCCATAATATGGACTTGGTCTTTTACCAAATAGGGCTTTCTTCTGTATAACACCCCTACCTTGTCACAACACAACTGATTGGCTCAAATGCATTAAGAAAAAAAGAAATTCCAAGGCACACCTGTTAATTGAAATGCATTCCAGGTGACTACCTCATGAAGCTGGTTGAGAGAATGCCAAAAGTGTGCAAAGCTGTTATCAAGGCAAAGGGTGGCTACTTTGAAGAATCTAAAATCTAAAATATATTTGGATTTGTTTAACAATTTTTTGGTTACTACATGATTCCATATGTGTTATGTTATAGTTTTGATGTCTTCACTATTATTCTACAATGTAAAAATTGTAAAAATAAAGAAAAACCCTGGAACCCTGGAACTTTTGACTGGTACTGTATGCATTGGGCTTAAAGGTGACCGATTACACTCAGGTAGAGTTTATGCTCCCCAAAATCAACATCGCAAGGCCGTCCTTCCAATTCATCAGGAAAATTGTCTTAAATAGCAGGGAATCTGCCTCTACTCGGAGGTACAGTATATTGACACTTGTACACTAAGGGCCTGGCGAAGAGTTGCACGGGAGAGGAGAAGAGAAGAATGTACCTATTTGAAAGCTAGAAATAAATGAGTAGCTCACGACATGTTAAATTTTTTAAAAGTAGCTCTCATGCTAGAAAAGGTTGGAGACCACTGGTACACAAGCGGCCATAGAGAGGAGATACACTTTAAACCCTTACAGTATATCTTGCTAACCAAATGAAGTACAATTTACTCAAAGGTTACTAAAAGTTAAACGTATTCACTTTCACTCAGTAGTTATTACTCAATTGTTAATTATTGTAGATTGTACTCAATCAGATAGAATATTATTTGATAGAACAAATTATTGTGTACAACTTGTGTAATAGTTTGACCTTGATGACGTCTGACGTCATCTACATTGACATTCCCCAAAGGCACTTTACAGGTTCTCCCCCCAAAAATCCAACAATCGCCGCAATTCATCAAATTGAAATGATCTCCGTAGCAAGCTTTTATCAAATATTGTCGGCAACAGTGGATGCTTTCTCAATGGTACAGTGGCTTGCGAAAGTATTCACCCCCCTTGGCATTTTTCCTATTTTGTTGACTTTCAACCTGGAATTAAAATTGATTTTTTGGGAGTTTGTATCATTTGATTTACACAACATGCCTACCACTTTGAAGATGCAAAATATTTGTTATTGTGAAACAAACAAGAAATAAGACAAAAAAACAGAAAACTTGAGCGTGCATACAGTGAGGGAAAAAAGTATTTGATTCCCCACTGATTTTGTATGTTTGCCCACTGACAAAGACATGATCAGTCTATAATTTTAATGGTAGGTTTATTTGAACAGTGAGAGACAGAATAACAACAAAAAAATCCAGAAAAACGCATGTCAAAAATGTTAGAAATTGATTTGCATTTTAATGAGGGAAATAAGTATTTGACCTCTCTGCAAAACTTGGTGGCAAAACCCTTGTTGGCAATCACAGAGGTCAGACGTTTCTTGTAGTTGGCCACCAGGTTTGCACACATCTCAGGAGGGATTTTGTTCCACTCCTCTTTGCAGATCTTCTCCAAGTCATTAAGGTTTCGAGGCTGATGTTTGGCAACTCGAACCATCAGCTCCCTCCACAGATTTTCTATGGGATTAAGGTCTGGAGACTGGCTAGGCCACTCCAGGACCTTAATGTGCTTCTTCTTGAGCCACTCCTTTGTTGCCTTGGATGTTTGTTTTGGGTCATTGTCATGCTGGAATACCCATCCACGACCCATTTTCAATGCCCTGGCGGAGGGAAGGAGGTTCTCACCCAAGATTTGACGGTAGATGGCCCCGTCCATCGTCCCTTTGATGCGGTGAAGTTGTCCTGTCCCCTTAGCAGAAAAACACCCCCAAAGCATAATGTTTCCACCTCCATGTTTGACGGTGGGGATGGTGTTCTTGGGGTCATAGGCAGCATTCCTCCTCCTCCAAACACAGCGAGTTGAGTTGATGCCAAAGAGCTTGATTTTGGTCTTATCTGACCACAACACTTTCACCCAGTTCTCCTCTGAATCATTCAGATGTTCATTGGCAAACTTCAGACGGCCCTGTATATGTGCTTTCTTGAGCAGGGGGACTTTGCTGGCGCTGCAGGATTTCAGTCCTTCACGTCGTAGTGTGTTACCAATTGTTTTCTTGGTGACTGTGGTCCCAGCTGCCTTGAGATCATTGACAAGATCCTCCCGTGTAGTTCTGGGCTGATTCCTCACCGTTCTCATGATCATTGCAACGCCACGAGGTGAGAGCTTGCATGGAGCCCCAGGCCGTGGGAGATTGACAGCTATTTTGTGTTTCTTCCATTTGCGAATAATCACACCAACTTTTGTCACCTTCTCACCAATGCTGCTTGGCGATGGTCTTGTAGCCCATTCCAGCATTGTGTAGGTCTACAATCTTGTCCCTGACATCCTTGGAGAGCTCTTTGGTCTTTGCCATGGTGGAGAGTTTGGAATCTGATTGATTGATTGCTTCTGTGGACAGGTGTCTTTTATACAGGTAACAAACTGAGATTAGGAGCACTCCCTTTAAGAGTGTGCTCCTAATCTCAGCTTGTTACCTGTATAAAAGACACCTGGGAGCCATAAATCTTTCTGATTGAGAGGGGGTCAAATACTTATTTCCCTCATTAAAATGCTAATCAATTTATAACATTTTTGACATGCGTTTTCCTGGATTTTTTTGTTGTTATTCTGTCTCTCACTGTTCAAATAAACCTACCATTAAAACTATAGACTGATCATTTCTTTGTCAGTGGGCAAACGTACAAAATCAGCAGGGGATCAAATACTTTTTTCCCTCACTGTAACTATTCACCCCCCCCCCCCATTCTTCAAGGCAAAACTGCTTCAGCTCCTTCAAGTTGGATGGGTTCCGCTGGTGTACAGCAATCTTTAAGTCATACCACAGATTCTCAATTGGAGACCCAAGATATTTAAATGTTTCCCCTTTAACCACTTGAGTGTTGCTTTAGCAGTATGCTTAGGGTCATTGTCCTGCTGGAAGGTGAACCTCCGTCCCAGTCTCCAATCTATGGAAGACTGAAACAGGTTTCCCTCAAGAATTTCCCTGTATTTAGCGCCATCCATCATTCCTTCAATTCTGACCAGTTTCCCAGTCCCTGCTGATGAAAAACATCCCCACAGCATGATGCTGCCACCACATGCTTCACTGGAGGGATGGTGTTCTCGGGGTGATGAGAGGTGTTGAGTTTGCACCAGACATAGCGTTTTCCTTGATGGCCAAAAAGCTCAATTTTTGTCTCATCTGACCAGAGTACCTTCTTCCATATGTTTGGGGAGTCTCCCACATGGCTTTTGCCAAACACCAGACGTGTT
Source organism: Coregonus clupeaformis (assembly GCF_020615455.1). Classification (NCBI taxonomy): domain Eukaryota; kingdom Metazoa; phylum Chordata; class Actinopteri; order Salmoniformes; family Salmonidae; genus Coregonus; species Coregonus clupeaformis. The sequence continues at coordinate 19,933,777 of NC_059204.1, read as the reverse complement.
TGCTTATTTTTTTCTTTAAGCAATGGCTTTTTTTCTGGCCACTCTTCCGTAAAGCCCAGATCTGTGGAGTGTACGGCTTAAAGTGGTCCTATGGAAAGATACTCCAATCTCCGCTGTGGAGTTTTGCAGCTCCTTCAGGGTTATCTTTGGTCTCTTTGTTGCCTCTCTGATTAATGCCCTCCTTGCCTGGTCCGTGAGTTTTGGTGGGCGGCCCTCTCTTGGCAGGTTTGTTGTGGTGCCATATTCTTTCAATTTTTTAATAATGGATTTAATGGTGCTCCGTAGGGTGTTCAAAGTTTCTGATATTTTTTTGATAACCCAACCCTGATCTGTACTTCTCCACAACTTTGTCCCTGACCTGTTTGGAGAGCTCCTTGGTCTTCATGGTGCCGCTTACTTGGTGGTGCCCCTTGGTTAGTGGTGTTGCAGACTCTTGGGCCTTTCAGAACAGGTGTATATACTGAGATCATGTGACAGATCATGTGACACTTAGATTGCACACAGGTGGACTTTATTTAACAAATGATGTGACTTCTGAAGGTAATTGGTTGCACCAGATCTTATTTAGGGGCTTCATAGCAAATGGGGTGAATAAATATGCACGCACCACTTTTCCGTAATTTATTTTGTATACTTTTTTGAAACCTTTTTTTTTTTTTTTCACTTCACCAATTTGGAATATTTTGTGTATGTCCATTACATGAAATCCAAATAAAAATCAATTTAAATTACAGGTTTTAATGCAACAAAATAGGAAAAACGCCAAGTGGGATGAATACCTTTGCAAGGCACTGTACATACCTGCACTCCTCTCTGCATCCTCTGCCAGCTGAATCATCTCTTGCTCCTCCAGCCCAGCAGTAACACATTAATAAGCCAATCAAGGGCTTGATAATTAGTTGATACTAAGTTTGGTGTATTAGTGGCAGTGATTAGCTAGAATTAAAATGCACACACACACACACTAACCTTACAAACTCTCTCTCCAACGCTCCCCCGTACCTCTCTCTGTGACAGTCCTGGCATATCATACCTAGCTAGCTAGTTAGCTGTATGTCCTAGTTAGCTAGATAGTTAAAACATTCATGATGAATGGGCAAGAGCTACCGTATAATTCAGAAATAAAATGCAAGAATTCAAAATGCAAAAAAGTGTCCTAGATTTGCTAGTCGCTACCTTGCAGCTCAATTAGCTAATGTTAGCTCGCTAGCTAGCTAACATTATCTAACGTAGCTAGTTATAGTTAATCTACTGAGTAGCTTTACCCTTAGCTTACCATTCATTAGTTTACCATTCATTTTTACGTTAATTTTTATTAAATAATGTACTTGCAATCGCTAATAAATGTACGAAATGGAAATGGATATAGCTAAATGTATGCAAAGGTGAAATAAGCTAGCAAGCTAACTAATAAATGTAGGAAATGGATATAGCTAAAGTTTGCAAAGGCAAAATGAGCTAGCTAGCTAGCTACTTACCAGCAGAAGACTCCATGTTCATGTTGTGCAGCATAAAATTCTGCGCTCTGATTGGTTTGACGCTGAAAATAATGCTGCGCAGTGATTGGCTTGAATGTACAATGACTCAGGGTAGCTTAAAGCGACAGCTACCCTGGGTACGCTCTGACTTGACCATCTACTGTGGAACCCATTATGCCATCATTGACTTGAATGGGGATGGCCTATTCATTCTATTTCTTCGGGTAGACATGCCAGGACAGAGAGGCTAGTTGAAGGCTGATGAGTGAAAGACACAAGCACCATTTAGTCAGCCAACCGTAGCCTGTACAGAAGATTACAGGGGTGCGGGGTCAGTGTAATGGCCATATCTTTCAATTAACTGGAAACCGAGACAAAAAAATATATATATTGAAAAAAGGGGTGAAAAAAAGATATTGTAAGACTAATTGGAAGCGAATTAGCACAAAATAACAATGGGGCATTGATTTTTAGCATTTAAAGGCAATGCTATTTCTAACTCTGCTTGGCCTGGCGCTGGGAGGGTGAAGAGAGAAAATGAGAGAGTGTGAGAGGGAGAGGGAAAGAGAGAGAGAGAGCCTGTTCATGAATGGCGGAGCAGCACTGTAAGACAATAAATGCGTGGCGGGTGCATTATCCCTTTACCTTTGGGGGGAGTGATTGAATCGGGGTCTGCCCCAGAGACCTGACAGGAGACACAGTCTCTGGTCTGCCTCCCATGACCAATGACAACCCAAGCCCGCTCTCTTATCAACAACCTAGCACATGGCTACTACACACACAAGTGGCTCCGGCTGATCATCTGGGTGCGCTATCTCGCTCACTCCTCTGTCTCTGCTCTCCTCTCCTCCCAAAGACAAGGTTTTCAATGAGATTGTCATGTGATATTACAAATGCAGCGACATTGTGCGAGTGTGTGTCTGCGTGTGTTTGTGTGTGTGTGAGTGCACGTGTGTCTATTTGTGTGTATATTTGGTATGCGGCTTGATGCACACTTGGGGAGTACATAGGCCTAAATTCTATTGATGCAGATAGCAGGTTTTTCTCTATTGCACATTTCAGAAGTGCACTGGTTTTTCAAAGCATTATGTCCTGGATGGAGGGAGTTGACACTTGATAAAAAAATTGGCAGTCACGTTAGCAGTCCTGTTGCGTGCACCGGATGTCCAAGTTAACCATCAGTACTGAATAGGTCATGCCACTGGAATGCCATAAAAAACAATCCAGGGACACTGCTCAGCACATCAAATGCGCTGTCTGTAACAATATAATTTTTGACTTACAGTACAGCACAACTTCTCAGTGACAGCAGCGCACAGGTCAGGACTGGGCTGCTCTAAGTTATATATACTGATCCAATCTGCATGGCACTTATATAATGGAGCAATCAGTCTGAAGGTAAGGGACGTTATCCTCCCTGGCGGCTGACCTTTTTACAGCTCTGTTCAGCTGCCTGATAGAGGGACAGGGCTAAGTGACACTGACAATTGTAAATGGTGAGCCTTACTCGGACGTGATTCGTCAAACAAATCTCACTGGCGGTCCACCAAAGGTTATTTGGACTCTGACTGTGCTGTCAAGTAGGTAGGGAGTAGGGAACAGCGATGGGGATCCAGTGACAGGGTCAAAATGAAATGGCTCTGACAGGCCCTTTGTCCGTTGACTGTCCTAGTCTATTGATCTTGCAGGTGAAGTAGCTTTCACCTTTGGGACATTATTCATTAGGGGCCCGATTCAGACATAGGAAATGTACGTCTTTCCTACGCACGCCTTTCCTACGCACTTCTCAGTAGTTGGTATTCAAGACTGGCTTTGCAGGCATGGTTCCCTTGCGCGCGCTTAATACATTTAATTCAACTGCTGAAAATCTTCCCACTTGCTGGCCAACAGATTTTCTCATGGAGTTTTCATTCTATAGGGTTTTCAGTACACTTACCTTAAGCCATCCCTTTAAATACGGTGTACCTTTTAATTAGAATTTTGTCGACAGACTCACTAGAATACATATAGAGAACGGGGTCAGAATATAGGGATCAATAAAAGAAAGCCATAAAAATATATGCATATTCGTCTCTGTTTCAGCACCAACTTGTAGATTAAAAAATACTCTGTTAGGGTTAGGAAAGTAGGTCCCGCTTTAAATGATGTTCAGCTTATAAAGGCTTCTTAAATCCTTCATAATGCCTTCATAAGCACTACATAAATGTGTTACAAAACATGTATAACCATATGTCATGCTTTATAAAGGGTTAATAAATGTGGCATAACTGTGACATAATCACCAATGTCAAATGTGACATAACCGACTAGGTCTAATATGATATAAAGGGTGACACGTTGTGCTGAAGGATGGCACACGCTCTAAAGTAAAGTCATGTTAGTAACATTACAGCTAATCTCGTTCCCAGATACTTCTGCCCAAATGCACGGCCTTCGTTAGCCAATACAGAGTGTAGGGAGAACCTCCCAGCGCATTACTCATTGGCTTAATTTACCAACCAATCATCTCCCACAACACCATCCCCCACGTGTCTTATACACCTATATCGTATCAGTCTGACGCCTTGGCAATAAAGAGATTGGGAGGAGGTCAGAGACCTGGCCGTGTGGTGTCAGGATAACAACCTCTCCCTCAACATGATCAAGACAAAGGAGATGATTGTGGACTACAGGAAAAAAAAGAGGACTGAGCACACCCCCATTCTCATCGAAGGGGCTGTAGTGGAACAGGTTGAGAGCTTCAAGTTCCTTGGTGTCCACATCACCAACGAACTATCATGGTCCAAGCACACCAAGACAGTCGTGAAGAGGGCACGACAAAGCCTATTCCCCCTCAGGAGAGTGAAAACATTTGGCATGGGTCCTCAGATCCTCGAAAAGTTATACAGCTGCACTATTGAGAGCATCCTGACTGGTTGCATCACCACCTGGTATGGCAACTGCTCGGCCTCCGACCGCAAGGCACTACAGAGGGTAGTGCGTACGGCCCAGTACATCACTGGGACCAAGCTTCCTGCCATCCAGGACCTCTATACCAGGTGGTGTCAGAGGAAGGCCCTCAAAATTGTCAAAGACTCCAGCCACCCTAGTCATAGACTGTTCTCTCTGCTACCGCACGGCAAGCGGTACCGGAGCGCCAAGTCTAGGTCCAAAAGGCTTCTGAACAGCTTCTACCCCCAAGCCATAAGACTCCTGAACAGCTAATCATGGCTACCTGGACAATTTGCACTGCCCCCCCACCCCCACCCCGTCCCCCTTTTTTACTCTGCTGCTACTCTGTTTATTATTTATGCATAGTCACTTTAACTCTACCCACATGTACATATTACCTCAATTACCTCGACTAGTCGATGCCCCCGCACATTGACTCTGCATCAGTACCCCCCTGTATATAGCCTCCCTACTGTTATTTTATTTTACTGCTGCTCTTTAGTTATTTGCTTTAATTTTTTTTGCTTAACACTTTTTTTTATTTGTTTTACTTTGCATTGTTGGTTAAGGGCTTGTAAGTAAGCATTTCACTGTAATGTCTACACCTGTTGTATTCGGCGCATGTGGCAAATAAAAATAGATTTGATTTGATTTGATTGTGTTTGTAACTCTTATTGGGATAGTTTCCCCACAAGCGTGATAGATATCGCCTACAGATTAAGGTTCTAGTCTTTCTTCTTCACAGTGAAGCCATTAGCTAGCTAGCGATGTCCTTTGCTAATTACCTAGCTGGAAGGTAGGACCAATTGTTGTTTTTCTGTCTTGGGGCCAGGGGGAATGGTTTAGACTAGATAGCACAGCCACAAAGTCAAAATTGGCTAAAATGTAAAAATTAATGAAAACAAAAATGAGCTTTTTGGTCTTAAGGTTAGGCATAAGATTAACAGTGTGGTTAAGGTTAGAGTTGGGTTTAAAATACAATTTTAAGACGATAAATTGTGGAAATGGGTGGCATTTAGCCATAATTATGACTTTGTGGCTATGTTAACTAGTGATGACCGGGGTAAATATTTTTGCTAGCAAAGGACATAGCATTACGACAAATACTTTACTCAGTAAGGTCATTCCTACAGAATTCTATGGTCACTCCCACTAAGGCCAACTTTGAATGGTTGATATCCCAGGCTTATATGTGCTGTGTGCGCAATAGCCTGGGGAAGACGTTACACTAAGAAACATTTACCTAATGAAAGCAACATAAGGAAATTGAAAGTGGCTTTCTTCTGGAACCAAGTTACATGTTCCTCAGTACACAAACATGCACACAACAATATAATGAGTTATATCGTGCGATGCTGAGCCCAGTCAGATCTTTGACATTACATTTACATTTTAGTCATTTAGCAGACGCTCTTATCCAGAGCGACTTACAGTTAGTGAATACATATATATTTTTTTATACTTGCCCCCCGTGACATAACAATATAACGAGCAATACTGTGCTGTGTTGGCACCATTGTAACAGGCCTGGCCTCCATGGGAACAGAAGAGGGATACCTGGTGCAGTAGTCTCAGGTAGGACTACTCCAAATAATTTTGGCTCTGACACACACACACACACACACACACAAACGCAAGCTTTGCAGGTCCATCAACCCATCTAAATACCTCTCACACCCTACAGTAACCCGTGGATCACGAGAGAACCTTCATAAATCAGCAGAACTTTTATAACCTGTTTATTTACACTTTATGTGGTGTCCTGTAATATTTTTTTTGAAGTGAGACACCTTCGGTAATTCATAACACATCCATAAAGACTCCATATTGCATGACGGGGTACTTAATATATTGTCAGATCCCTTTGGTCATTTATAACACATTATGTACATAAATGCCTTGTACGATATGACCCTGTACTTAATATAAAGTCAGCTCCCTTTGGTCATTCATAGCACATACATAAAGGCTTAATGATATAAACACAAAAGTATTAACACTTAACAGCTAAAACATATAAACCTTAAAGACAAGCTTAAACCATACATTTCCTTTTATTTAAAAAATTTCAACAATACAAATGCATTAAGTTTCAAAAAGTCCAACAATGCAATTACATTGAACATTACACAGGGCTGTGAATAGTGTAGCTTGTTCCTGAGCTGGCAGACGAATGGTTATTGCCTTTCTGTCAACTGGAGGTTGGTTCCAACATTTTAAAAGTAACAACAAAGAAAATTAGCAGGTCTGTTAGGATGGCTTTTTCACATCATCTGGATAAGGGAATTTTTGTGCTGCACCAGAAATACTCTAAATGGGGAGATGGGAAACTCTATTTGATTATTTTATTATATTCCTCTTTCATTTCCAAATCTCATTACATGACTATGACACATGGACATGACCACAAGTGGGCATTTAATTTGCGAACTCCATCACATGTGCGCTTATGGCCCGATTCCAACCCGAGTTAAGAGCACGTAAATGGAACCTAATTCCCTTTTAATGCGCATTTCTCTCTATGCGTATTCTGAACTTGAACTTGAACTTAAGCATGAGAATTAGCGTGCTATTCACCTGCTATTCATTTTGGGTGGAGATCTAAAAAATGAAAGTGTGGCGGCTGTGTGTCTACAACTACATCGTATTCTGATCTTGACTTAATTCCCTCATCATTCCACCACCTTTACATAAGAGGAAACCATGAATAAGGTCGAGCGAATCTGCCGGTTCCAAGTAGAAAAAGCATCTACTTTCTTTTTTTCAGATAGAAATAACAGCATTCCCCATGCACTGTAATTTACAACTTGATAACATTTACATTTACATTTTAGTCATTTAGCAGACGCTCTTATCCAGAGCAACTTACAGGAGCAATTAGGGTTAAGTGCCTTGCTCAAGGGCACATTTACGTCATTTAGCAGACGCTCTTATCCAGAGCGACTCACAAATTGGTGCATTCACCCTATAGCCAGTGGGATAACCACTTTACAATTTTTTTTGGGGGGGGGTAGAAGGATTACTTTATCCTATCCCAGGTATTCCTTAAAGAGGTGGGGTTTCAAATGTCTCCGGAAGGTGGTGAGTGACTCTGCTGTCCTGGCGTCGTGAGGGAGCTTGTTCCACCATTGGGGTGCCAGAGCAGCGAACAGTTTTGACTGGGCTGAGCGGGAACTATGCTTCCGCAGAGGAAGGGAGCCAGCAGGCCAGAGGTGGATGAACGCAATGCCCTCGTTTGGGTGTAGGGACTGATCAGAGCCCGAAGGTACAGAGGTGCCGTTCCCCTCACTGCTCCATAGGCAAGCACCATGGTCTTGTAACGGATGCGAGCTTCAACTGGAAGCCAGTGGAGTGTGCGGAGGAGGGGGTGACGTGAGAGAACTTGGGAAGGTTGAACACCAGACGGGCTGCGGCATTCTGGATGAGTTGTAGGGGTTTAATGGCACAGGCAGGGAGGCCAGCCAACAGCGAGTTGCAGTAATCCAGACGGGAGATGACAAGTGCCTGGATTAGGACCTGTGCCGCTTCCTGTGTAAGGCAGGGTCGTACTCTCCGAATGTTGTAGAGCATGAACCTGCAGGAGCGGGTCACCGCCTTGATGTTAGCGGAGAACGACAGGGTGTTGTCCAGGGTCACGCCAAGGCTCTTCGCACTCTGGGAGGAGGACACAACGGAGTTGTCAACCGTGATGGCGAGATCATGGAACGGGCAGTCCTTCCCCGGGAGGAAGAGCAGCTCCGTCTTGCCAGGGTTCAGCTTGAGGTGGTGATCCGTCATCCATACTGATATGTCTGCCAGACATGCAGAGATGCGATTCGCCACCTGGTTATCAGAAGGGGGAAAGGAGAAGATTAGTTGTGTATCGTCAGCGTAGCAATGATAGGAGAGGCCATGTGAGGATATGACAGAGCCAAGTGACTTGGTGTATAGGGAGAAAAGGAGAGGGCCTAGAACTGAGCCCTGGGGGACACCAGTGGTGAGAGCACGTGGTGCGGAGACAGCTTCTCGCCACGCCACTTGGTAGGAGAGACCGGTCAGGTAGGACGCAATCCAGGAGTGAGCCGCGCCGGAGATGCCCAGCTCGGAGAGGGTGGAGAGGAGGATCTGATGGTTCACAGTATCAAAGGCAGCAGACAGGTCTAGAAGGACAAGAGCAGAGGAGAGAGAGTTAGCTTTAGCAGTGCGGAGAGCCTCCGTGACACAGAGAAGAGCAGTCTCAGTTGAATGACCAGTCCTGAAACCTGACTGGTTTGGATCAAGAAGGTCATTCTGAGAGAGATAGCAAGAGAGTTGGCTAAAGACGGCACGCTCAATAGTTTTGGAAAGAAAAGAAAGAAGGGATACTGGTCTGTAGTTGTTGACATCAGTGGGATCGAGTGTTGGTTTTTTGAGAAGGGGAGCAACTCTCGCTCTCTTGAAGACGGAAGGGACATGGCCAGCGGTCAAGGATGAGTTGATCAGCGAGGTGAGGTAGGGGAGAAGGTCACCGGAGATGGTCTGGAGAAGAGAGGAGGGGATGGGGTCAAGCGGGCAGGTTGTTGGGCGGCCTGCAGTCACAAGTCGCAGGATTTTATCTGGAGAGAGAGGGGAGAAAGAAGTCAAAGCATAGGGTAGGGCAGTGTGAGTAGGACCAGCAGTGTCATTAGACTTAACAAACGAGGATCGGATGTCGTCAACCTTCTTTTCAAAGTGGTTGACGAAGTCATCCACAGAGAGAGAGGAGGGGGGGGGGAGGATTCAGGAGGGAGGAAAATGTGGCAAAGAGCTTCCCTAGGGTTAGAGGCAGATGCTTGGAATTTAGAGTGGTAGAAAGTGGCCTTAGCAGCAGAAACAGATGAAGAAAATGTAGAGAGGAGGGAGTGAAAAGATGCCAGGTCGGCAGGGAGTTTAGTTTTCTTCCATTTCCGCTCCGCTGCCCGGAGCTCTGTTCTGTGAGCTCGCAATGAGTCATCAAGCCACGGAGCTGGAGGGGAGGACCGAGCCGGCCGGGAGGATAGGGGACACAGAGAGTCAAAGGATGCAGAAAGGGAGGAGAGGAGGGTTGAGGAGGCAGAATCAGGAGATTGGAGGGAGAAGGATTGAGCAGAGGGAAGAGATGATAGGATGGAAGAGGAGAGAGTAGTGGGAGAGAGAGAGCGAAGGTTGCGGCGGCGCATTACCATCTGTGTAGGGGCAGAGTGAGTAGTGTTGGAGGAGAGCGAGAGAGAAAAGGAAACAAAGTAGTGGTCGGAGACATGGAGGGGAGTTGCAGTGAGATTAGTAGAAGAGCAGCATCTAGTAAAGATGAGGTCAAGCGTATTGCCTGCCTTGTGAGTAGGGGGACGGTGAGAGGGTGAGGTCAAAAGAGGAGAGGAGTGGAAAGAAGGAGGCAGAGAGAAATGAGTCAAATGTGGACATAGGGAGGTTGAAATCCCCCAAAACTGTGAGGGGTGAGCCATCCTCAGGAAAGGAACTTATCAAGGCGTCAAGCTCATTGATGAACTCTCCAAGGGAACCTGGAGGGCGATAGATGACAAGGATATTAAGCTTAAATGGGCTAGTGACTGTGACAGCATGGAATTCAAATGAGGAGATAGACAGGTGGGTTAGGGGAAAAATTGAGAATGTCCACTTGGGAGAGATGAGGATTCCTGTGCCACCACCCCTCTGACCAGATGCTCTCGGGGTATGCGAGAACACATGGTCAGACGAGGAGAGAGCAGTAGGAGTAGCAGTGTTTTCATTGGTAATCCATGTTTCCGTCAGCGCCAGGAAGTCGAGGGACTGGAGGTTAGCATAGGCGGGGATGAAGTCAGCTTTGTTGGCAGCAGAACGGCAGTTCCAGAGGCTGCCTGAGACCTGGAACTCCAGGTGTGGGGTGCGTGCAGGGACCACCAGGTTAGAGAGGCAGCAGCCACGCGGTGTGGTGCGTTTGTGTAGCCTGTGCAGAGAGGAGAGAACAGGGATAGGCAGAGGCATAGTTGACAGGCTGTAGCAAATGGCTACAATAATGCAGAGGAGATCGGAATGAAATGAACTAAACATCTGGGAGAGGAGAGAGCAGGGCCTCCCTCACCAAAACTTCCACCTCAGAAACTATAATTGTTTCACTGAACCACCCGAACAAAAACTCTCCCAACTTCCACCTTTAGAAATCAGAATTGTTGTGAACCACAGCGGTTCAATGTTTAAAGGAATAGACTCAACCCACTTTATTCAGCTAGCTAACTATGACACCATAGCTAACTAGCATGCTAGCATCCAATAACACACAGTTTAGCACCAACACTTGGTCACAACAAACCACCAATAGTGTGTTAACACACTAAGCAGATAATTCGTGTCCGTGTCTAGTTCCTTTCATAACGCAGCAATAATTAAACGTTGGCTAGCTTAGCACAAATATATTGTATTTAGCTGCCACAGTACAGCACACAATGGCTACTGTGTTGACTCTGTTCGAAAAACGGCTAGCTAGCTAGCTTCGTGCTACACCCGGCACCGCCGAAGACAATGCCAACCTACAGTAACTACCCACAACAGCCCACGATGCCTAACTATGACACCATAGCTAACTAGCATGCTAGCATCCAATAACACACAGTTTAGCACCAATACTTGGTTACAACAAACTACCAATAGTGTGTTAACACACTAAACAGATCATTCGTGTCCGTGTCTAGTTCCTTTCATAACACAGCAATAATTAGACGTTGGCTAGCTAGCACAAGTATATTGTATTTAGCTACTACAGTACAGTTAGCTGGTCGTGTTGGCTAGCTAGCAATGGCTACTGTGTTGACTTTGTTTGAAGAACGGCTAGCTAGCTAGCTCGTGCTACACCCGGCACCGCCCGAAAAACAATGCTAACCTACAGTAACTACCCACAACAGCCCACGATGCCTAACTATGACGCCATAGCTAACTAGCATGCTAGCATCCAATAACACACAGTTTAGCACCAATACTTGGTTACAACAAACTACCAGTAGTGTGTTAACACACTAAACAGATAATTCGTGTCCGTGTCTAGTTCCTTTCATAACGCAGCAAAAATTAAACGTTGGCTAGCTGGCACATTAACATTGGAAACAACTCTCCACCGTTGCTAAACGTTACCAGTAGCTACCCGCTAGCTAGCTAGCCTCGTGCTTCGCCGGGCTCCGCCGTAAACAATACTTACCTACAATAATTACCTACGGAAACCTACAATAACTACCTAAATAACTACCTAAATAAACTACCTACAATACCTAACTACAACTACCTACCTACGATCTAAGCTAGGTAAACCTACCTACGATAAGAGCTAGGTAAATGTCACGAGTGTCAGTGTAATGCGGTGGATCAAAGTCAGGCGCAGGACACAGAACTCGAAGAAACGTACTTTACTGAAATGAGTAAAGAACACAACACAGAAATACCTCCACACAGGGAGGAACTAACCCGCTCATCAACGACACACGAAACGGAAAAACAACCACGCACGAAACACATTGGGAGCCACTAGGTTAAATAGGGAAGGCGTGATTACAATAATGGGCAACAGGTGTGTGACAATAGACAACAGGTGCAACATAGAAACATAGATCGGCAGCAGCTAGTATTCCGGTGACGACGAAAGCCGAAGCCTGCCCGAGCAAGGAGGAGGAGCAGCCTCGGCAGAATCCGTGACAGTAACCCCCCTGACGAGCGGCTCCAGCCGTGCTTCGACACCGTCCTCGGGGACGGTGAGTCGGATGACTACGGTGGAAATCCCTCAACATGGAGGGATCGAGGATGTCCCTCCTAGGGACCCAGCACCGCTCCTCCGGACCGTACCCCTCCCACTCCATGAGATACTGCAGGCCTCCCACCCAATGCCTCGAATCTAAGATGGAACGGACCGAGTACGCTGGTGCCCCCTCGATGTCCAGTGGGGGCGGAGGAACCTCCCGTATCTCAGACTCCTGGAGTGGACCAGCTACCACCGGCCTGAGGAGAGACACATGGAACGAGGGGTTAATACGATACTCATTTACATTTACATTTTAGTCATTTAGCAGACGCTCTTATCCAGAGCGACTTACAGGAGCAATTAGGGTTAAGTGCCTTGCTCAAGGGCACATTAACGTCATTTAGCAGACGCTCTTAGCCAGAGCGACTCACAAATTGGTGCGTTCACCCTATAGCCAGTGGGATAACCACTTTACAATTTGGGGGGTTAGAAGGAATACTTTATCCTATCCCAGGTATTCCTTAAAGAGGTGGGGTTTCAAATGTCTCCGGAAGGTGGTGAGTGACTCCGCTGTCCTGGCGTCGTGAGGGAGCTTGTTCCACCATTGGGGTGCCAGAGCAGCGAACAGTTTTGACTGGGCTGAGCGGGAGCTATGCTTCCGCAGAGGAAGGGAGCCAGCAGGCCAGAGGTGGATGAACGCAATGCCCTCGTTTGGGTGTAGGGACTGATCAGAGCCTGAAGGTACAGAGGTGCCGTTCCCCTCACTGCTCCATAGGCAAGCACCATGGTCTTGTAGCGGATGCGAGCTTCAACTGGAAGCCAGTGGAGTGTGCGGAGGAGGGGGTGACGTGAGAGAACTTGGGAAGGTTGAACACCAGACGGGCTGCGGCATTCTGGATGAGTTGTAGGGGTTTAATGGCACAGGCAGGGAGGCCAGCCAACAGCGAGTTGCAGTAGTCCAGACGGGAGATGACAAGTGCCTGGACCAGGACCTGCGCCGCTTCCTGTGTAAGGCAGGGTCGCACTCTCCGAATGTTGTAGAGCATGAACCTGCAGGAGCGGGTCACCGCCTTGATGTTGGCGGAGAACGACAGGGTGTTGTCCAGGGTCACGCCTAGGCTCTTCGCACTCTGGGAGGAGGACACAGCGGAGTTGTCAACCGTGATGGCGAGATCATGGAACGGGCAGTCCTTCCCCGGGAGGAAGAGCAGCTCCGTCTTGCCAGGGTTCAGCTTGAGGTGGTGATCCGTCATCCATACTGATATGTCTGCCAGACATGCAGAGATGCGATTCGCCACCTGGTTATCAGAAGGGGGAAAGGAGAAGATTAGTTGTGTATCGTCAGCGTAGCAATGATAGGAAAGGCCATGTGAGGATATGACAGAGCCAAGTGACTTGGTGTATAGGGAGAAAAGGAGAGGGCCTAGAACCGAGCCCTGGGGGACACCAGTGGTGAGAGCACGTGGTGCGGAGACAGCTTCCCGCCACGCCACTTGGTAGGAGCGACCGGTCAGGTAGGACGCAATCCAGGAGTGAGCCGCGCCGGAGATGCCCAGCTCGGAGAGGGTGGAGAGGAGGATCTGATGGTTCACAGTATCAAAGGCAGCAGACAGGTCTAGAAGGACAAGAGCAGAGGAGAGAGAGTTAGCTTTAGCAGTGCGGAGAGTCTCCGTGACACAGAGAAGAGCAGTCTCAGTTGAATGACCAGTCCTGAAACCTGATTGGTTTGGATCAAGAAGGTCATTCTGAGAGAGATAGCAAGAGAGTTGGCTAAAGACGGCACGCTCAATAGTTTTGGAAAGAAAAGAAAGAAGGGATACTGGTCTGTAGTTGTTGACATCAGTGGGGTCGAGTGTTGGTTTTTTGAGAAGGGGAGCAACTCTCGCTCTCTTGAAGACGGAAGGGACATGGCCAGCGGTCAAGGATGAGTTGATCAGCGAGGTGAGGTAGGGGAGAAGGTCACCGGAGATGGTCTGGAGAAGGGAGGAGGGGATGGGGTCAAGCGGGCAGGTTGTTGGGCGGCCTGCAGTCACAAGTCGCAGGATTTTATCTGGAGAGAGAGGGGAGAAAGAAGTCAAAGCATAGGGTAGGGCAGTGTGAGTAGGACCAGCAGTGTCATTAGACTTAACAAACGAGGATCGGATGTCGTCAACCTTCTTTTCAAAGTGGTTGACGAAGTCATCCACAGAGAGAGAGGAGGGGGGGGGGGAGGATTCAGGAGGGAGGAAAATGTGGCAAAGAGCTTCCTAGGGTTAGAGGCAGATGCTTGGAATTTAGAGTGGTAGAAGGTGGCCTTAGCAGCAGAAACAGATGAAGAAAATGTAGAGAGGAGGGAGTGAAAAGATGCCAGGTCGGCAGGGAGTTTAGTTTTCTTCCATTTCCGCTCCGCTGCCCGGAGCTCTGTTCTGTGAGCTCGCAATGAGTCATCAAGCCACGGAGCTGGAGGGGAGGACCGAGCCGGCCGGGAGGATAGGGGACACAGAGAGTCAAAGGATGCAGAAAGGGAGGAGAGGAGGGTTGAGGAGGCAGAATCAGGAGATTGGAGGGAGAAGGATTGAGCAGAGGGAAGAGATGATAGGATGGAAGAGGAGAGAGTAGTGGGAGAGAGAGAGCGAAGGTTGCGGCGGCGCATTACCATCTGTGTAGGGGCAGAGTGAGTAGTGTGGGAGGAGAGTGAGAGAGAAAAGGAAACAAAGTAGTGGTCGGAGACATGGAGGGGAGTTGCAGTGAGATTAGTAGAGGAGCAGCATCTAGTGAAGATGAGGTCAAGCGTATTGCCTGCCTTGTGAGTAGGGGGGGACGGTGAGAGGGTGAGGTCAAAAGAGGAGAGAAGTGGAAAGAAGGAGGCAGAGAGAAATGAGTCAAATGTGGACATAGGGAGGTTGAAATCCCCCAAAACTTTGAGGGGTGAGCCATCCTCAGGGAAGGAACTTATCAAGGCGTCAAGCTCATTGATGAACTCTCCAAGGGAACCTGGAGGGCGATAGATGACAAGGATATTAAGCTTAAATGGGCTAGTGACTGTGACAGCATGGAATTCAAATGAGGAGATAGACAGATGGGTTAGGGGAAAAATTGAGAATGTCCACTTGGGAGAGATGAGGATTCCTGTACCACCACCCCTCAGACCAGATGCTCTCGGGGTATGCGAGAACACATCGTCAGACGAGGAGAGAGCAGTAGGAGTAGCAGTGTTTTCAGTGGTGATCCATGTTTCCGTCAGCGCCAGGAAGTCGAGGGACTGGAGGTTGGCATAGGCTGGGATGAAGTCAGCTTTGTTGGCAGCAGAACGGCAGTTCCAGAGGCTGCCTGCGACCTGGAACTCCACGTGGGTGGTGCGTGCAGGGACCACCAGGTTAGAGAGGCAGCAGCCACGCGGTGTGGTGCGTTTGTGTAGCCTGTGCAGAGAGGGAGAGAACAGGGATAGGCAGAGGCATAGTTGACAGGCTGTAGCAAATGGCTACAAAAATGCAGAGGAGATCGGAATGAAATGGGCTAAGCATCTGGGAGCGGAGAGAGCAGGGCCTCCCTCACCAAAAACTTCTACCTCAGAAACTAAAATTGTTTCACTGAACCACCCGAACAAAAACTCTCACAACTTCCGCCTTTAGAAATCAGAATTGTTGTGAACCACAGCGAATCAATGTTTAAAGGAATAGACTCAACCCACTTTATTCAGCTAGCCAACTATGACACCATAGCCAACTAGCAAGCTAGCATCCAATAACAATAACACACCGTTTAGCACCAACACTTGGTCACAACAAACCACCAATAATGTGATAACACACTAAACAGATCATTCGTGTCTGTGTCAAGTTCCTTTCATGACGCAGCAATGATTAGACGTTGGCTAGCTAGGACAAGTATATTGTAGTTAGCTACTACAGTACAGCTAGCTGGTCGTGTTGGGGAGCTAGCAATGGCCACTGTGTTGACTTTGTTTGAAGAACGGCTAGCTAGCTAGCTTCGTGCTACAGCCGGCACGGCCGAGGACACTGCCAAGACACAGTAACTACCCACAACAACCCACGAAGCCTAGCTATGACGCCGTAGCTAACTTGCAAGCTAGCATCCATTAACACACAATTTAGCATCAATACTTGGTTACAACAAACTGCCAAGAGTGTGTTAGCACACTAAACAGATAATTCAAGTCCTTGTCTAGTTCCTTTCATAACGCATAACGCAGCAAAAAATTAAACGTTGGCTAGGACTACATTAACATTGGAAACAGCTCTCCAGCGTTGCTAATCGTTACCAGTAGCTACCCGCTAGCTAGCTAGCCTCGTGCTTCGATACTAACCTACAATTACCTACGGAAACCTACAATAACAACAATACTAACCTATAATAAATACAATACCTAACTACAGCAAACTACCTACCTACGATCTAATACATGGTTAAGCAAAAAATTAAACGTTGGCTAGGACTACATTAACATTGGAACCAGCTCTCCAGCGTTGCTAATCGTTACCAGTAGCTACCCGCTAGCTAGCTAGCCTCGTGCTTCGATACTAACCTACAATTACCTACGGAAACCTACAATAACAACAATACTAACCTATAATAAATACAATACCTAACTACAGCTAACTACCTACCTACGATCTAATACATGGTTAAGCAAAAATTAAACGTTGGCTAGGACTACATTAACATTGGAAACAGCTCTCCAGCGTTGCTAATCGTTACCAGTAGCTACCCAGCTAGCTAGCTAGCCTCGGTGCTTCGATACTAACCTACAATTACCTACGGAAACCTACAATAACAACAATACTAACCTATAATAAATACAATACCTAACTACAGCTAACTACCTACCTACGATCTAATACATGGTTAAGCTTTACTCAACACCATATGAGAAGCTTACCTCCTGCTTACCTCCAGCTAGAGAAAAACACGACCTCTCCTGTAGTGAGTAGACTGCGGGAGTCAGTTTTGCCCTCCTGGGCAGAGATGGCCCAAAACTCATTCCGCCACTCCTCCACTAACCTTACTCCATTCCAGTGTGTATTAGGTTATCAGCCGGTTCTGGCACCTTGACATCAGAGCCAGATCGAGGCACCTGCGGTGGATGAATGGTTTCGGCGCTCGCAGGAGACCTGGAACGCTGCCCATGTGCGCCTGCAGCGGGCCATCGGGCGGCAGAAGGCGAGCGCCGACCGCCACCGCAGTGAGGCTCCGGTGTAGGAGGATCTGTAGCCTCTGTGGGAGCAGAGCCGGAAACATTGTCGCAGTACCATCATACACACATTTCGATGTGGGGTGTCCTACTGATAGTATAGTTGTCTTCACCAACCCTGGTGCTGGAGAGCTACTGGTTGGGCAAGCTGTTGTTTCAGCTCTGCACAACAACCCCTGATACTCAGGAGGAAGCTGTAACCTATAACATACCTCGTTCAATCTCCTCAGGACTTTGAATGGTCCCACAAACTGCCGACCCAGCTTCCGGCAGGGCAGGCGAAGGGGCAGGTTTCGGGTCGAGAGCCAGACCCGGTCCCCCGGAGCATACACCGGAGCCTCACTGCGGTGGCGGTCGGCGCTCGCCTTCTGCCGCCCGATGGCCCGCTGCAGGCGCACATGGGCAGCGTTCCAGGTCTCCTGCGAGCGCCGAAACCATTCATCCACCGCAGGTGCCTCGATCTGGCTCTGATGTCAAGGTGCCAGAACCGGCTGATAACCTAATACACACTGGAATGGAGTAAGGTTAGTGGAGGAGTGGCGGAATGAGTTTTGGGCCATCTCTGCCCAGGAGGGCAAAACTGACCACTCCCCCTGCCGGTCCTGGCAATACCACCTCAGAAACTTACCCACCTCCTGGTTGACACTCTCCACCTGCCCGTTACTTTCGGGGTGAAACCCTGAGGTCAGGCTGACCGAGACTCCCAGACGTTCCATGAATGCCCTCCAAACCCTCGAGGTGAACTGGGAACCCCGATCAGACACCATATCCTCAGGTATCCCATAGTGCCGGAAGATGTGTGTAAATAGGGCCTCAGCAGTCTGTAGGGTCGTAGGGAGACCGGGCAGAGGAATGAGGCAGCAGGACTTAGAAAACCGATCCACAACGACCAGGATCGTGGTATTCCCTTGTGAGGGGGGAAGATCCATCACGAAATCCACCAATAGTTGGGACCACGGTCGTTGTGGAATGGGTAGGGGTTGCAATTTCCCTCTGGGCAGGTGTCTAGGAGCCTTACACTGGGCGCACACCGAGCAGGAAGAAACATAAACCCTCACGTCCTTAGCTAAGGTGGGCCACCAGTACCTCCCACTAAGACAATGCACTGTCCGACCAATACCAGGATGACCAGAGGAGGGTGACGTGTGAGCCCAATAGATCAAACGATCGTGGACCTCCAGCGGGACGTACACATGACCCTCTGGACACTGGGGAGGAGTGGGTTCGTTACGCAACGCCCACTCGATGTCCGCATCCACCTCCCACACCACCGGTGCCACCAGACACGACGCCGGAAGTATGGGAGTGGGCTCCACGGAACTCTCCTCCATGTCATACAGTCGGGACAGAGCATCTGCCTTAACATTCTGGGAACCTGGCCTGTATGAAAGGGTGAAACAAAACCGGGTGAGAAACATTGACCACCTGGCCTGGCGAGGGTTTAATCTCTTCGCCGCCCGGATGTACTCCAGATTGCGGTGGTCAGTCAAAATGAGAAAAGGGTGGTTAGCCCCCTCAAGCGAATGTCTCCACGCTTTCAGGGCTTGGACCACGGCCAACAGCTCCCGGTCCCCCACATCATAGTTGCGCTCCGCCGGACTGAGCTTCTTAGAAAAGAACGCACAGGGGCGGAGCTTGGGTGGTGTGCCTGAGTGCTGGGAAAGTACAGCACCTATCCCAGCCTCTGACCCGTCCACCTCAACCGTGAATGCCAAGGAGGGATCCGGATGAGCCAGCACTGGAGCCGAGGTAAACAGGTTCTTCAGATGATTGAACGCCCTGTCCGCCTCAGCTGACCACCGCAGACGCACCGGTCCCCCCTTCAGAAACGAGGTAATGGGAGCCGCTACCTGACCAAAGCCCCGGATAAACCTCCGGTAGTAACTGGCAAATCCCAAAAGTTGCTGCACCTCCTTCACCGTGGTTGGAGTCGGCCAATTACGCACGGCCGAAATGCGGTCACTTTCCATCTTCACCCCAGACGCGGACATGTGGTACCCTAGGAAGGAGGAATCCCTAACTTATGAGAATATTGACGATCAATAAAATTCCCAGCTGCGCCTGAATCTACTAGCGCCTTATGCTGGGAATGAGGAGAAAACTCCGGAAACACTACCTCTATACACAACTGACCAACAGGGAGCTCTGGGTGAGTCGGGTGCCTACTCACCTGAGATGGTCGACCAGTGCTCTGCTTACTGCCTCGACTCCCTGGGGACCCTCCCCAGCACCGGCCCGCAGTGTGTCGTCTGCGGCCACAGTTGGTGCAGGGGACGGCCCCTCTCCTGGTCTCCCTAAGCGCAGCACCTCCGATCTCCATGGGGGTAGAGTCGGAGGTGCTGGGGGATGGAATGAATGGGCCCTGATCAGAACGTCCGCGGGTCTCCAACAGGTTATCCAGCCTGATGGACATCTCCACCAGTTGGTCCAGGTTGAGATTGGTATCCCTGCAGGCCAGTTCCCGCCGAACGTCCTCCCTTAGGCTGCACCGATAGTGGTCGATCAGGGCCCTCTCATTCCATCCGGCGCTGGCTGCCAACGTCCTGAACTCCAGCGGAAAATCCTGGGCGCTCCTCCTCTCCTGTCGTAGGTGGAACAGACGCTCGCCCACCACTCTCCCCTCCGGTGGATGATCGAATACCGCCCGGAAGCGGCGGGTGAAATCCTTGTTGCGGACCGATGCAGCGTCAATTCCTCCCCACTCGGCGTTGGCCCACTCGAGCGCCTTCCCCGACAGACAGGAGATGAGGGCGGACACGCTCTCGTATCCCGAGGGCACCGGGTGAATGGTTGCCAGGTAGAGCTCTACCCGGAGAAGGAAACCCTTACACCCGGATGGTGTACCGTCATATGCCCTCGGGAGCGAGAGCCGAATCCCACTGGGCCCAGGTGGCGAAGGGGTGGACTGTGGTATGGGTGGTAGAGTGGTTGGAGGAGGTGTAGAAAGGCCACCTCTCTCCCAACGGTCCATAGTATTCATCACCCTCTCCATGGCGGTGCCGAGAGCCTGGATGATACTCTCCTGTCGTTGAAATCGTTCCTCCATCGATTCGGACTAACTGGCTGTACCTGCTGACTCCATAACTGGTGCGTGGTTCTGTCATGATTGTCAGTGTAATGCGGTGGATCGAAGTCAGGCGCAGGACACAGAACTCGAAGAAACGTACTTTACTGAAATGAGTAAAGAACACAACACAGAAATACCTCCACACAGGGAGGAACTAACCCGCTCACCAACGACACACGAAACGGAAAAACAACCACGCACAAAACACATTGGGAGCCACTAGGTTAAATAGGGAAGGCGTGATTACAATAATGGGCAACAGGTGTGTGACAATAGACAACAGGTGCAACATAGAAACATAGAACATAGATCGGCAGCAGCTAGTATTCCGGTGACGACGAACGCCGAAGCCTGCCCGAGCAAGGAGGAGGGGCAGCCTCGGCAGAATCCGTGACAGTAAATTAGTAATCCGTTTGGATACGGGAATTGTAAACATAAACGACACTTGTTTTACATCTATTTTACCTTATAATCGCTGGAGACAAATGTGAAACCAGTCATATAGCAGCAAACTGAAGAATATCAATGTATCAACTTTCCCATAGTAAAGTTTATGAAAAGCTGTGCCATTATGCAGAATTTAATGGTGCTACACATATAATTTTTTTGTGTGTGATTTTTGCAATGTAATTTCAGAAAATGTACATAATATATCTGGTGCTAATAGTGGAATGATAGTGTTTCACAGTATGGTATCTAAATAACGATGCTAATTATGCTGTGATGACAAGAAATCCGCTGACACTGTCCTTGATTATAATAGTTTGTTACACCAAAGATTTCAGCGTCAATTTACAGACTCCTGCAGACATCTGGAGAACAACTGACCCAATCTCTAATATGTTGTGCCTCCTCGTCCTTTGTTCCAACCATGGTATTTATAATCTGTAACATGATATGGGTGGTTTTCCCATAAACCAATCCCAGGCCTCCACATAACAGACTTCCTCTAACACACCATTTGCAAACATCAGCAAAGTCATAAACTGTTTATACACTACAACAGTATTAAGCTGGTCTGACTTTTTGGCTGTGTTATCTCGTGGAAATCGCTCATTTCCTGCTGGCTAAAATTCACTGTTTGCTCAATTTCAGTTTATGTGAGAAAACAACCACTGAATAGGCCCTACAGAAGCCAATAGCTTGGGTCTCCAAATTTGATCCATGCAAATTATGAGGGTATACAATTAAAATTCGGAATAATTGCACAGCTATTTATAGCCTACTTCACTGTGGAAAAGGGGCCGCAATACATGTCATGTTGATATGATTTTCAGTTTGCTTCCATATGACTGGTTTCACATTCATCTCCAGGGATCATAAGGAAGAACAATCTAAAACAATTGCTATGTGTAATTACCATCCCCTTCTCCAAATTGATTACTCATGAACTCTTATCAATAGCGCTTATCAATTTATAAATTACAGTGCATGGAGAAAGTAGATGCTTTTCTACTTGGAACCGGCAGGTTCGCTCGACCTTATTCATGGTTTACTCTCGCGTAAAGGTGGTGGAATTATGAGGGAATAAGGTGAAGGTTAGAATAACTTCATTTCTTAGATCTCCACCCCGAACGAATAGCGGGTGAATAACATGCTGTTCTCATGCTTAAGTTCAAAGTCAGAATATGCATAGATAAAAGTGGATAAAAAGGGATAAAAAGGGAATTAAGTTCCATTTACGTGTGCTTAACTCGGTTCAGAATTCCCCCCTATGAATTTAGGACTTTGGCCCTAGGATGTGTTAGTCGATTCAATGTTATAATCAAATTCGTCATCACAATACAGCATTTTTCATTAGGCTCCATGAATTTGTGAGGTATACGCTATTAAAGATTCATACCAAACCTTTGGAGTGGCAGAATATTTTTATCAACATGCATCTCAGATTTCCTCTCCTATTCAAAACAAGGCCTTTCCCCCTCTCTGACTCAGTGTATTCTGACCCCACTCCACTTTTCTAAGGGCAGCGTTCACATTCAAGATTATGGGCATATCAGTTTTTGAAAGACTCATCTCGAAAAAATGTATATGACCAAGCAGAGGGCGCTGTCTGACCTTCAACTCTCAAGGTAATGAGACTGAAGAACAAGTAAACAACTTTTTGTGTTTTTCTTACATGAAGAGACACTCCTCCGTTTGGCTTGAGAGATAGAGGAATGTAAATTATTCCAGTGCGCCTCTCCTCCGCTCATTACCACTGCTCTCTAAGAGAGGCCTGTACCACTCCAGCAGTTCCACTTAATATAACTCCTTCACTCTCAAAGTGAAGGAGTTATATTAAGCTTTCCTCCAGGGTGTGGGAGCTGCAGGAGCTGCTTTAGGGCAAATACACACCGAGGTGAGCTCACCGGATTGGGCTGCCTGGGGAGTTTAAAATGGGCGCCTCGCAGGCCCCCTCGCTGAGCGCTGTCACATCTGTTTACTGATTAGCGCCGTGGCGTGGCCCAACACAGTTTACCACATGATGAGACAATGAGAATCATCCCTACCAATACTTATCAATGTGGCAGGAATGAATTGAAAAGCCGCTCTCAAAGACGTGCTCGTTGACACTTGTTTGTGTAATGGATCAAATGTAATTGTTGTGCTGCAGCATTCCTCTTCTCCCTAAACAAACCATTTGTCCTTCTAGCTACACCAAGACGATCCTGTGACAGTGTCCTTCAGAAGTTTAGATTGTCATTGTCTTGTCAGTTTTGCAAGAATGATAATTGCAATGTGGTTTTGGGATTGCGTCGGTGCCTGGAGTAATTTCCAACCTATGGAACAATTAATGCGACCTCCACCCTAAACTCTTGCAATGTTTTCTTTCTCCCATATTTCTCCCTTTCTACCAGCTCAACAGTGATTGACTGCAGGCCTTAACTGTAGAGACACAATCAGGGCTTCGCTGTA
The DNA here is from genome assembly GCF_020615455.1 of Coregonus clupeaformis. NCBI lineage: Eukaryota > Metazoa > Chordata > Actinopteri > Salmoniformes > Salmonidae > Coregonus > Coregonus clupeaformis. The sequence continues at coordinate 19,910,516 of NC_059204.1, read as the reverse complement.
TGCTGTATGCCACACTTGAAGTGTTCAGATTGTGGTTTGCTCATCGCTGTCTAGCTAAGTCAATAAAAATGTTCACTGCACTCCTTAAATGGCAAGGCATGGAATCTCTCCAGGCAGTATCATTGTCCTCCTTGCCTTTCATCAGATTAAATTGCCCATCTAATTGTGGCTACATGCTTCATCTCGAAGGAAAGAGTAATCAGCACTTAAGGATTCCAGCAAAGACATGATGGTATCTAGCAGAGAGCGCTGATGTCTATTGCCTAAAATCATTACTTAGAATTTTGTTTTGTTTATGATTATCAATTAGTTTACCTCGACTTTCCAAGCGCACTCCTTTTTTTCATAATTAAATATTGGCATATAGTGATACCTCATCGTATTAATTAACTTTTTTAATTTAGATTCAGTTGTTACTGTAAGCACGTCAATACGCTGGATCAATGCACGCATAATTTCCTTAATCAAAATCCATAGTGCACGGCACACTGTAAAAAATAAGCACATTTTAGCTCTGAGACTAAATATGCTAAATAAGCGTTTCCTTTCAGACCACACACAAATTATTGAGTTGAAAGATCATACAATTTAAAAAATAACCAGGGTATTTGCATTGCTGTTTATCAAAGAGACTTAATGTACTGTATGTCAGTTTTTTAAGTTGTTGTTAAAAACACTGTTTATAAGACACAAACATTTAAAAAAAATTGCAAATGCATATGAAATGTGGTCCACTTTTCAGGATGGTTAATTCAACTGAATGGTCAAAAATAAAATAATTCTTAGGTAAATTAATAAAATGGAGGAAAGACTTCCATTCACACATTCCCCTTCAGTAACTCTACATTTAACTTACTACACTCTGAGTCTGGAGTAAAAATGTAACAAACCTGTCTTCAAAGTGCCAGTCTGTGGTAAGAGCATGCTAATCTACATTTTCATTGAGGTCATATATGGATAATGGCCTTGCTCTCCTCCCCCTTATTTACTTCAAGGCGTCTGTCAGCGTTAGGGTGATGTACAGTGCCTTGCAAAAGTATTCATCCCCCTTGGTGTTTTTCCTATTTTGTTGCATTACAACCTGTAATTTAAATGGATTTTTATTTGGATTTCATGTAATGGACATACACAAAATAGTCCACATTGGTGAAGTGAAATGAAAAAAATAACTTGTTTAAAAAAATGCGAAAATATAAATAACAGAAAAGTAGTGTGTGCATATGTATTCACCCCTTTGCTATGAAGCCCCTAAATAAGATCTGGTGCTACCAATTACCTTCAGAAGTCACAGAATTAGTTAAATAAAGTCCACCTGTGTGCAATCTAAGTGTCACATGATCTGTCACATGATCTCAGTATATATACACCTGTTCTGAAAGGCCCCAGAGTCTGCAACACCACTAAGCAAGGGGCACCACCAAGCAAGCAGCACCGTGAAGACCAAGGAGCTCTCCAAACAGATCAAGGACAAAGTTGTGGAGAAGTACAGATCAGGGTTGGGTTATAAAGAAATATCAGAAACGTTGAACATCCCACGGAGCACCATTAAATCCATTATTAAAAAATTGAAAGAATATGGCACCACAACAAACCTGCCAAGAGAGGGCCGCCCACCAAAACTCACGGACCAGGCAAGGACGGCATTAATCAGAGAGGCAACAAAGAGACCAAAGATAACCCTGAAGGAGCTGCAAAGCTCCACAGCGGAGATTGGAGTATCTGTCCATAGGACCACTTTAAGCCGTACACTCCACAGAGCTGGGCTTTACGGAAGAGTGGCCAGAAAAAAGCCATTGCTTAAAGAAAAAATAAGCAAACACATTTGGTGTTCGCCAAAAGGCATGTGTGAGACTCCCCAAACATATGGAAGAAGGTATCCTGGTCAGATGAGACTAAAATTGAGCTTTTTGGCCATCAAGGAAAAACGCTATGTCTGGCGCAAACCCAACACCTCTCATCACCCCGAGCACACAATGTTTTTCATTGGCAGGGACTGGGAAACTGGTCAGAATTGAAGGAATGACCCTAAGCATACTGCTAAAGCAACACTCAATTGGTTTAAGGGGAAACATTTAAATGTCTTGGAATAGCCTAGTCAAAGCCCAGACCTCAATCCAATTGAGAATCTGTGGTATGACTTAAAGATTGCTGTACACCAGCGAAACCCATCCAACTTGAAGGAGCTGGAGCAGTTTTGCCTTGAAGAATGGGCAAAAATCCCAGTGGCTAGATGTGCCAAGTTTATAGAGACATACCCCAAGAGACTTGCAGCTGTAATTGCTGCAAAAGGTGGCTCTACAAAGTATTGACTTTGGGGGGGGTGAATAGTTATGTTTTCTGTTTTTTTTTGTCTTATAACTTGTTTGTTTCACAATAAAAAATATGTTGCATCTTCAAAGTGGTAGGCATGTTGTGTAAATCAAATGATACAAACCTCCAAAAAATCTATTTTAATTCCAGGTTGTAAGGCAACAAAATAGGAAAAATGCCAAGGGGGGTGAATACTTTTGCAAGCCACTGTATTTTTTATTTACAGGCGCTAGAAAGAGCCTTCAGGCCACTTTTTAATTATTTACTCCCATCGCATTTCATTCCCAAGACACAGAGAATGTCCAGAGCCTCCCTCAATAATTAACTTAGTTCCACTTTTCAATCTCAAATCCAACACTGTTTAATTTATCTGCAGTGTCATTTTTCATCTGGGCTCCATGTTAACATGTCCTCAGCCTTATCGGACTGCGTGTTTACTCTGCTTAACCACTCTCTGCTATTTGAAACTAATGCTTTAGTTGCTCTCCAGGAAAATTCCACCTGTCACAGAATGGGAACAACTGCTCTCCCCATATGTGTTTTGATTATACTCAAGTCTAAAACCTGATTAGGTCCAGCACTACTGCATAAAGTGTGTGTGTGTGTGTGTGTGTGCGTGTGTGTGCTTGCATGAGTATGTGTGTGTGTGTGCGTGTGAGAGTGTGTATGGTCTAGCACCACACCACACTAGCGTTTGAAGCAGGATGCTGACAGGAGAGGACAGGGTAAGTTTGAATTGGCTCAGAGAGAGCAGCTGTCGGTATATTGTACCCGTCCTTTGTCACAAGAGACACACATTGTTAAGATCACGATTCACTGACAGAGCTGTCAGTCTAAGAGCTCAAAGCATGGCAGTGTACTGTACCAGACAAGACAGGACACCCGTCTTGTATATAACTTTCAGGAGATAAGACCACATCACATGGCTACCCTAAATTATTTATTTCCTGCATGTTTGAGGAGATTCAATATACTTTATATACTGAACAAAAATATAAACGCAACACGCAACAATTTCAACGATTTTACTGAGTTACAGTTTATATAAGGAAATCAGTCAATTGAAATAAATAAATTAGGCCCTAATCTATGGATTTCACATGAATGGGCAGGGGCACAGCCATGGGTGGGCCTGGGAGGGCATAGGCCCAGCCACTTGGGAGCCAGGCCCACCCACTGGGGAGCCAGGACCTGCCAATCAGAATGAGTTTTTCCCCACAAAAGGGGTTTGTTACAGACAGAAATTCTTCTGAGTTTCATCAGCTGACTCAGACGATCCTGCAGGTGAAGAAGCCGGATGTGGAGATCCTGGGATGGCAAGGTTACATGTGGTCTGCAGTTGTAAGGCTGGTTAGACGTACTGCCAAATTCTCTAAAACAACGATGGAGGCGGCTTATGGTAGAGAAATGAACATTCAATTCTCTGGCAACAGCTCTGGTGGACATTCCTGCACTCAGCATGCCAATTGCACACTCCCTCAAAACTTGAGACATCTGTGGCATTGTATTGTGTGACAAAACTGCACATTTTAGAGTGGCCTTTCATTGTCCCCAGCACAAGGTGTACCTGTGTAATGATCATGCTGTTTAATCAGCTTCTTGATATGCCACACCTATCAGGTGGATGGATTTTCTTGGCAAAGAAGAAATGCTAACTAACAAGGATGTAAACAAATTTGTGCACAACATTTGAGAGAAATGAGCTTTTTGTGCGTATGGAACATTTCTGGGATCGTTTATTTCAGCTCATGAAACATGGGACCAACACTTTACATGTTGCGTTTATATTTTTGTTCAATATAGATGGTTACTAATGAAGTACCTGTCACACGTACAGTATGAACTCAGAACTGTACAAACACGCTACTTAACACCTTGTACACAGTCTTGATCACCTTCCCTTGAGGATAACTGTGTGTCTTTAATGAGTCATTAATCATAGTCATGACACAGTTACACATATGTAAAAAGCCACACAGACACAGTCTGTCATATGTCTATATCCAGAGGCTCTGCCACTGTAAACAGCTGTTTGGAATGACACTCACTTTAGAGATTTCCTAATTGGTTTCTCTAAATAGAACCTTTCTGCTTTTTCTCTTTCATGCACAAACACACACACACACACACGTAACCCTCTGTGACAAATAAAATCCTGGTGAAAACATCCAGAATGAGGAAGGCAGTAACCCTCGCCTGACCCTGCCCAGGCCAAGGACACGGCATGCTCTCAACATCTCAGTATCAGGTTCATTGCAGGTGAAGTGATAATCATACTGCACAAACAATGAATGTGTGTGTTTGTGGGTTGTTTTTCTCTGTGTTTGTGTATGCGTGCGTGTGCCCGTGTGCGTACGTGTCTGTGTGGCCATGTGTGAGTGAGGTGATAGGATGTGGGGGTTGCAGGCTAACAAATGCACTGTAGAACAAGGATCCATAATTCAACGTCAGGAGCAGAGGTGGCCCTGCGTTACTACAGGGTCAATGAGGGGAACAACAGGAATTATGCTCTCTCTTATGTGGTCGGAAGCACATGGCTGGTTACATATTTTGTTTTAAGACAGAACATAAAGTAAAGATCTACCATTGGCATACTATACAATACAAATGTTGCTGATTCATGTTTTGGAGGACTTTGACCTGATTGAACAATACTGTAATGCTGTCCAGTTTCAGATGTCATGTTTTAGAGACTGTCTTCATTAGAATGTATCACAGCACTGTAACAGTATTCAGTATGTTTATCTCTGTTTCCCAGCTGCATCAGAGCATCCTAAGGCTCTCTCCCCTTCTGTTTCATCTGCCATATTGTCAATTCTATGTCAATTCCTTGTCTCTAAGGGACATTCTGTTCTAGTTTGTCTGAGTGCAGTTGATACCACAACACATTTTCCCTAGAATCAAAACATAAAAATGCACCCTTATCCAAATTCTATATGAAATCAGTGTCAGCCAAGTTCATCCTTGTACAGTTCAGCCACAGCCCACCAGGACCGTAGTGCTACTGCCTCAAACATACTGCCTCTGGGGTCTCATTCTCTCTCTCTCTCTCTCTCTCTCTCTCTCTCTCTCTCTCTCTCTCTCTCTCTCTCTCTCTCTCTCTCTCTCTCTCTCTCTCTCTCTCTCCCTCTCTCTCTCTCTCTCTCTCTCTCTCTCTTTCTCTCTCTGTGTGAGTTACACTCTGTATCTCTCTCTCTTTCTCTTTCTCTCTCTCTCTCTGTGTGAGTTACACTCTCTCTCTCTCTCTCTGTGTGAGTTACACACACTCTCTCTCTCTCTCTCTCTCTCTCTCTGTCTCTCTCTCTCAGTCTGTCTCTCACTCTCTCACTCCCCACCCCCTAATTTTCTCCTTCCTCGTCCATTCTCAATTTTTCTCTTTCCTCATGTACCAAGAGAGGTGTAAGAAGTTGGGAGATGGAGGGATAGAGTCCTCTGTCTGTAATGATATATGTGTTCCTTAACAGCAGGCCTCCTCACCCAGGATGCTTAATTACTTGGTGAGAAACAAATTACTGTGCGTAGGGAGACGGGAGTGAGGGAAACCTCTGGGGCATGGGGCATAATCACACAGATCACTCATCAAAGGGCATCTGCAGGAGAGGAGCCCGGACGCTGCTGCTGCTCTCTCTGTTGCTCTACGTACTGCACTTACTGTGCACAAATATGTATTAACAAATAAACCATGAAATGTCATATGAGTACAGAGAAAGGTCTGTTTTTTGTGTGAGGTGACAGCCCAGTCATCATGGTATGTATGGTGTCCTAAACTTTGGGAATGTCCCATGTATTTATAATTTTCTCAGGCTTCGTTTGATTAGCTTACTAAAGTCTAATTGCCCCCAAACAATATTGGCAGCCCCAGTATCTATTAAAAACAAATGCCTATTCCCTAATGAATTGCTAGGGAATAAGGAAAGCAAAGCTAACAAACTTGTTTGTTAGCATTAATGTTTTCCGATGTAGTTGGGGACCACACCAACCAATTCCTTGGTTTTCCCGAAATCCCAGTTGGAGGATTCTCGGAATCAGGAGGGAATAATTAGGAAATCCAGAATCCTCCAACCAGGATTTCTGCAAAACCAGGGAATTTATTGAAAGTTCGCAGAATTTAGCAACCCTAAGTGGGAACCCTACAGTATTGTCACGTTCGTTTAATGACGGGTCAGACCACAGGCTTGGTGCGAGGAGCAGGAACAGGCCGGGCCGGACTGGCGACGCGCACCACTGGCTTGGTGAGAGGAGCAGGAACAGGCTGGGCCGGGCTGGCGACGCGCACCACTGGCTTGGTGCGAGGAGCAGGAACGGGCCGGGCCGGGCTGGCGACGCGCACCACTGGCTTGGTGCGAGGAGCAGGAACGGGCCGGGCCGGGCTGGCGACGCACACCACTGGCTTGGTGCGAGGAGCAGGAACGGGCCGGGCTGGCGACGCGCACCACTGGCTTGGTGCGAGGAGCAGGAACGGGCCGGGCCGGGCTGGCGATGCGCACCACTGGCTTGGTGCGAGGAGCAGGAACAGGCTGGGCTGGACTGGCGACGCGCACCACTGGCTTGGTGCGAGGAGCAGGAACAGGCCGGGCCGGACTGGCGACGCGCACCACTTGCTTGGTGCGAGGAGAAGGAACGGGCCGGGCCGGACTGGCGACGCGCACCACAGGCTTGGTGCGAGGAGCAGGAACGGGCCGGGCCGTACTGGGAACACGCACCACTGGCTTGGTGCGGGGAACAGGAACGGGCCGGACCGGACTGGCGACACGCACCACTTGCTTGGTGCGAGGAGCAGGACTTGGTTCCTTTATTAACCCCCGCTCCTTCTGCTGCCTAACCAGCTCCTCTCGCCGTACCTCTACTCTTTCCTTCTTCCTTTTAGCCTCCTGTAGTGCCTCCCTCTGACCGAATAACTCCTGCTCCCTCTGAACCAATAGCCCCCGTAACATGGTGGCCTCCTCTCCTAACCTGCAGATCCGCCCATTAACGGCCTCCTGCTGCCTCGTCGTCCACACCGTGTGCCCCCCCAATTTTTTTTCTTGGGGTTGCCTCTCGGGTCTCCGTCGTCGGCACTGTTGGCGCCGTTTCTCCTCTCCTACCTGGGCATCCTCCTTCATTGCCTTCCGATAACGGACGGCCTCCTCCTCCGTAATTCTCCCCCAACCGAGGAGGACATCTACTAACGTAACCTCCTGTTGAGTCCTAGGCGTTTGCTCCTTCTCGGCACGCTGCTTGGTCCTTGTTTGGTGGGATCTTCTGTCTCGTTCGTTTAATGACGGGTCAGACCAAGGCGCAGCGTGATATGCGTACATGTTTATTAACGTAATAAACAACACGACAAAACAACAAAGGAAACGAAACGTGAAGTCCAAGGTAGTACAGAACAACAAACCTTACACGGAACAAGATCCCACAACTAGACAGTGCCAATAAGCTGCCTAAGTATGGTCCCCAATCAGAGACAACGAGCGACAGCTGCCTCTGATTGGGAACCACACCGGCCAACATAGATCTATACATGCTAAATCCCACACATAGAAAAAGCACAACAAGGAATAGACACACCCTGACTCAACATATAAGCGTCCCCTGAGTCAGGGCGTGACAAGTATATGTTTGGTCCACATACAGTGGGGTCTGAAATGATTGACTACTTTGATAAAGATGAGCAGAAATTACTGTATAAAATAAATTATTCAAATACTCAGCCATATTGTATGCAACAATAACAATATTATTTTATTTATTTATTATTTAATACTAATACAATTGCTCTGAGAAAGAGACTTTGTTTAACAAAAAAGAAATCTCAAAAAGGTAAGGGTCAAAATGATTGACATCACTGTTTTCAATACCTTTCAATACCTCAACGGCACTGAGCCTTTAAAAAAAAATGTTTTATGAGATTGGAGAACACATTGGGAGGGATCTTAGACCATTCCTCCATACATAATCCTTCCAGATCCTTGATATCCTTCATCTGCGCTTATGGAATACCCTCTTCAATTCAAACCACAGGTTTTCAACGGATTTCAAGTCCGGAGACTGCAAAATGTTGATTTTGTGGCCGATTAACCACCGGGCCTGTCTCCAGTGGCTAGCCCCCACATTCATACATAACTCATTTTCTCACGGCGAGGAGGCTCGCACTTCTTACTCACTGAATATTTATTTGAGAATGCAGTATTTGCTATCAAGGTCAAGCAGCAGACTGCTACTGTACCTTCACACGGGAGTCATTTTCCTCCAGAGAGAGTCACTTTTTAGAGCTTTTATCTGCCCACATTTTTCTTACCAAACCCTGGGCAATAAATGGCAACAGGCTGAAGTGACAGTTATTGGGAATAAAGTCAACATAGGCAACTTTGTTTCTTTTAAACATCGACAGAACCTCAGCTGTAAACATGGCTTGTTGTTTTTTTCTCCTCCACTTCTTATTAAATTTAACTTTTTTCTATAAATCTATTTTTCAAAATCCCTCAATGCAGATACAATCCATATCTAACATAAAGCGACCATAGGCATGGTTGTGACTTGTCATGACAGGCTGTGAAAATCTAGGGATTATCTCTCCACATGTGTAATAGCCGTCCATAATCTCCTGTATAATATTATGTTTATCTGGAGGCATGGGGATATGATTAACGCTTTGATATGTTTTGACGTCTCTCATACAGTGTGATTAAAAGCTTTGCTCTTCTGTGGATTTGTGAGGTGTGTGTGTGTGTATGTACATCCATGTGTGTGTGTGTGTGTGGTTGTGTGCACACATGGATGTACATATTAAGGTATGTTTGTGTGTGTGTTATGCACACATGTGTGCGTCCATACTGTACATACATACAGTATGTCAAATAAAATTAAATAAAATGTTATTGGTCACATACACGTGTTTAGCAGATGTTATTGTGGATGAAGCGAAATGCTTGTGCTTCTAGCTCCGGCAGTAGAGTAATATCTAACAAGTAATATCAAACAATTTCACAACATATACCCAATACACACAAATCTATGAATTCATTAAGAATATATACATATATGGACGAGCGATGTCAGAGCGGCATGGACAAAGATACAGTAGAATAGTATAGAATACAGTATACACATATGAGATGAGTAATGCAAGATATGTAAACATTATAAAAGTGACTAAGATACCGTAGAATAGTATAGAATACAGTATATGCATATGATATGAGAAATGCAAGATATGTAAGCATTATTAAAGTGGCTAGTGATTTCTAGTCTATGTCTATAGGCAGCAGCCTCTAATGTGCTAGTGATGGCTGTTTAACAGTCTGATGGCCTTGAGATAGAAGCTGTTTTTCAGTCTCTCGGTCCCAGCTTTGATGCACCTGTACTGACAACGCCTTCTGGATGATAGCGGGGTGAACAGGCAGTGGCTAGGATGGTTGATGTCCTTGATAATCTTTTTGGCCTTCCAGTGACATTGTGTGCTGTAAGTGTCCTGGAGGGTGGGTAGTTTGCTCCTGGTAATGCGTTGTGCAGACCGCACCACCCTCTAGAGAGCCTTGCGGTTGCGGGCGGTGCAATTGACGTACCAGGTGGTGATACAGCCCGACAAAGGTATTTCGCCTCCTGAGGTTGAAGAGGCTCTGTTGCGGCTTCTTCATCACACTGTCTGTGTGGTGGTCCATTTCAGTTTGTCAGTGATGTGTACGCCAAGGAACTTGAAGCTTTCCACCTTCTCCACTGCGGTACCATTGATGTGGATAGGGGGGGTGCACCCTCTGCTGTTTCATAAAAAAAAAAATACATTTAGCAGACACTCTTATCCAGAGCGACTTACAGTTAGTGAGTGCATACATTTTCATACTGAAGTTTCCTGAAGTCCACGATCATCTCCTTTGTTTTGTTGACATTGAGTGAGACGTTATTTTCCTGGCACCACACTCCCAGAGCCCTCACCTCCTCCCTGTAGGCTGTCTCGTCATTGTTGGTAATCAAGCCTACTACTGTTGTGTCGTCTGCAAACTTGATGATTGAGTTGGAGGCATGCTTGGCCACGCAGTCATGGGTGAACAGGGAGTACAGGAGTGGGCTGAGCACGCACCCTTGTGGGGCCCCAGTGTTGAGGATCAGTGAAGTGGACGTGTTATTTCCTATCTTCACCACCTGAGGGCGGCCCGTCAGGAAGTCCAGGACCCAGTTGCAAAGGACAGGGTTCAGACCCAGGGCCTTGAGCTTAATGATGAGCTTAGAGGGTACTATGGTGTTGAATGCTGAGCTATAGTCTATGAACAGCATTCTTACATAGGTATTCCTCTTGTCCAGATAGGATAGGGCAGTGTGCAGAGTGACGGCGATTGCATTGTCTGTGGATCTATTGGGGCGGTGAGCAAATTGAAGTGGGTCTAGGGTGGCAGGTAAGGTAGAGATGATATGATCCTTGACTAGTCTCTCAAAGCACTTCATGATGACAGAGGTGAGTGCTACAGGGTGATAGTCGTTTAGTTCAGTTACCTTTGCTTTCTTGGGTACAGGAACAACGGTGGCCATTTTGAAGCATGTGGGGACAAGAGACTGGGATAGGGAGGGATTGAATATGTCCGTAAACACACTAGCCAGCTGGTCTGCGCATGCTCTGAGGACGCGGCTAGGGATGCCGTCTGGGCCGGCAGCCTTGCGAGGGTTAACACGTTTAAATGTTTTACTCACATCGGCCACGGAGAAGGAGAGCCCACAGTCCAGTGGCTTGCGAAAGTATTCACCCCCCTTGGCATTTTTCCTATTTTGTTGCCTTACAACCTGGAATTTAAATGGATTTTTTTGCGGATTTGTATCATTTGATTTACACAACATGCCTACCACTTTGAAGATGCAAAATATTTTTTATTGTGAAACAAACAAGAAATAAGACAAAAAAATGAAAACCTGAGCGTGGTAACTATTCACCCCCCCAAAGCTAATATTTGTAGAGCCACCTTTTGCAGCAATTACAGCTGCAAGCCTCTTGGGGTATGTCTCTATAAACTTGTCACATCTAGCCACTGGGATTTTTGCCCATTCTTCAAGGCAAAACTGCTCCAGCTCCTTCAAGTTGGATGGGTTCCGCTGGTGTACAGCAATCTTGAAGTCATACCACAGATTCTCAATTGGATTGAGGTCTGGGCTTTGACTAGGCCATTCCAAGACATTTAAATGTTTCCCCTTAAACCACTCGAGTGTTGCTTTAGAGTTATGCTTAGGGTCATTGTCCTGCTGGAAGGTGAACCTCCGTCCCAGTTTCAAATCTCTGGAAGACTGAAACAGGTTTCCCTCAATAATTTCCCTGTATTTAGCGCCATCCATCATTCCTTCAATTTTGACCAGTTTCCTAGTCCCTGCCGATGAAAAACATTACATTTACATTTTAGTCATTTAGCAGACGCTCTTATCCAGAGCGACTTACAGGAGCAATTAGGGTTAAGTGCCTTGCTCAAGGGCACATCAACAGATTTTTCACCTAGTCGGCTCAAGGATTAGAACCAGCGACCTTTCGGTTACTGGCACTACACTCTTAACCACTAAGCTACCTGCCGCCCAATAAGCTGTCTACTTGGCCCACAATAACTCATGATTTTCCCTGTATTTAGCGCCATCCATCATTCCTTCAATTCTGACCAGTTTCCCAGTCCCTGCCGATGAAAAACATCCCCACAGCATGATGCTGCCACCACCATGCTTCACTGTGGGGATGGTGTTCTTGGGGTGATGAGAGGTGTTGGGTTTGCGCCAGACATAGCGTTTTCCTTGATGGCCAAAAAGCTCAATTTTAGTCTCATCTGACCAGAGTACCTTCTTCCATATGTTTGGGGAGTCTCACACATGCCTTTTGGTGAACACCAAACGTGTTTACTTATTTTTTTCTTTAAGAATTTGCTTTTTCTGGCCACTCTTCCATAAAGCCCAGCTCTGTGGAGTGTACGGCTTAAAGTGGTCCTATGGACAGATACTCCAATCTCCGCTGTGGAGCTTTGCAGCTCCTTCAGGGTCTCTTTGTTGCCTCTCTGATTAATACCCTCCTTGCCTGGTCCGTGAGTTTTGGTGGGCAGCCCTCTCTTGGCAGGTTTGTGGTGGTGCCATATTCTTTCCATTTTTTAATAATGGGTTTAATGGTGCTCCATGGGATGTTCAAAGTTTTTGATATTTTTTTTAACTCAACCCTGATCTGTACTTCTCCACAACTTTGTCCCTGAGAGCTCCTTGGTCTTCATGGTGCGGCTTGCTTGGTGGTGCCCCTTGCTTAGTGGTGTTGCAGACTCTGGGGCCTTTCAGAACAGTTGTATACATACTGAGATCATGTGACAGATCATGTGACACTTAGATTGCACACAGGTGGACTTTATTTAACTAATTCTGTGACTTCTGAAGGTAATTGGTTGCACCAGATCTTATTTAGGTTATTCATAGCAAAGGGGGTGAATACATATGCACGCACCACTTTTCCGTTATTTTGTTTTAGAATTTTTTTAAACAAGTTATTTTTTTCATTTCACTTCACCAATTTGGACTATTCTGTGTATGTCCATTACATGAAATCCAAATAAAAATCCATTTAAATTACAGGATGTAATGCAACAAAATAGTTAAAACGCCAAGGGGGTTGAATACCTTTGCATGTCTGAGCCGTTGAATTGCGACTCCACTTTGTCTCTATGCTGACGTTTTGTTTGGGTGATTGCCTTGCGGAGTGAGTAACCACACTGTTTGTATTCTGCCATATTCCTAGTCACCTTGCCATGGTTAAATGCGGTGGTTCACGCTTTCAGTATCGCACAAATCAAATCAAATCAAATGGTATTGGCCACATGCGCCGAATACAACAGGTGCATACATTACAGTGACATGCTTACTTACAGCCCTTAACCAATAGTGCATTTATTTTTAATAAAAAAGTAGAATAAAACAACAAAAAAGTGTTGAGAAAAAAAGAGCAGAAGTCAAATAAAATAACAGTAGGGAGGCTATATATACAGGGGGGTACCGGTGCAGAGTCAATGTGCAGGGGCACCGGCTAGTTGATGTAGTTTAAGTAATATGTACATGTGGGTAGAGTTAAAGTGACTATGTATAAATAATTAACAGAGTAGCAGCAGCGTAAAAAGATGGGGGGGCAGTGCAAATAGTCCGGGTAGCCATGATTAGCTGTTCAGGAGTCTTATGGCTTGGGGGTAGAAGCTGTTGAGAAGTATTTTGGACCTAGACTTGGCACTCCGGTACCGCTTGCCGTGCGGTAGCAGAGAGAACAGTCTATGACTAGGGTGGCTGGAGTCTTTGACAATTTTGAGGGCCTTCCTCTGACACCGCCTGGCATAGAGGTCCTGGATGGCAGGAAGCTTGGCCCCAGTGATGTACTGGGCCGTACGCACTACCCTCTGTAGTGCCTTGCGGTCGGAGGCCAAGCAGTTGCATACCAGGCGGTGATGCAACCAGTCAGGATGCTCTCGATGGTGCAGCTGTAGAATTTCTTCCAAATCTTTTCAGTCTCCTGAGGGGGAATAGGCTTTGTCGTGCCCTCTTCACTACTGTCTTGGTGTGTTTGGACCATGATAGTTCATTGGTGATGTGGACACCAAGGAACTTGAAGCTCTCAACCTGTTCCACTACAGCCCGGTCGATAAGAATGGGGGCGTGCTCAGTCCTCTTTTTTTTCCTGTAGTCCACAATCATCTCCTTTGTCTTGGTCACGTTGAGGGAGAGGTTGTTATCCTGGCACCACACGGCCAGGTCTCTGACCTCCTCCCTATAGGCTGTCTCATCATTGTCGGTGATCAGGCCTACCACTGTTGTGTCGTCGGCAAACTTAATGATGGCGTTGGAGTCGTGTCTGGCCATGCAGTCATGGGTGAACAGGGAGTACAGGAGGGGACTGAGCACGCACCCCTGAGGGGCCCCCGTGTTGAGGATCAGTGTGGCAGATGTGTTGTTACCTACCCTTACCACCTGGGGGTGGCCCGTCAGGAAGTCCAGGATCCAGTTGCAGAGGGAGGTGTTTAGTCCTCCTTAAATGCTGCCATCTATCCACGGTTTCTGGCTAGGGTAGGTTTTAATAGTCACAGTGGGTACGACATCTCCTAAACACTTCCTGATATACTCAGTTACCATATCAGTGTATTCGTCGAAATTATTTCAGCAAGCTACCCGGAACATATCCCAGTCCGCTTCAGCTTGAGGGGGGATATAAACGGCCATGGCTATAACGGAGGAAAATTCTCTTGGGAGATGACTCGGTCGGCATTTGATTGTGAGGTATTCTAGGTCAGGTGAACAAAAGGACTTGAGTTCCTGTATGTTACTACAATTACACCATAAGTCGTTAATCATGGAACTCACACCTCCGCCTTTCTGTTTCCCGGAGAGATATTTAATCCTATCTGCGCGATGAACTGAGAATCCCTCTGGCTGGACCGATTCCGACAGTGTCACCCGAGAGAGCCATGTTTCCATGAAACAAAGTATGTTTCTCTGGAAAGAAATCCTTGCCCTGAGCTCATCAACTTTGTTATCCAAAGACTGAACATAAGCGAGTAATATACTCGGAAGCTGTGGGTGGTGTGCGCGCCTCCTAAGTCGAACCAGCAGGCCGCCTCGAGTGCCTCTCCTCCGCCGGTGATGTTTTGGATCAGCCTCTGGAATCAGTTAAATTGCTCTGGGGAGAGCGAACAAAGGATCTGCTTCGGGGAAGTCGTATTCCTGGTCGTAATGCTGTAGTTCTGGTGAGTTACCGCCGCTCTGATATCCAATAGTTCTTCCCGGCTGTATGTAATGACACAAAATATTTCCTGAGCTAATAATGTAAACAATACATAAAAAAACTAAATACCGCAAAGTTTCCTAAGAGCTAGTCGCGAGGCCGCCATCTCCGTCGGCGCCATCATGTGTGCGTTTATGTATATCCAATTAAGACCCAATACTCCAGTTCACTCCTCCTCTGGCAGACAGTTGTGGGGGAATTGAATACCCAGAGGAAAAAAGGGGACAGAAAATCCAGAGCCATGCCATTTCTCTACATGTGTAAGATAAATGGACCCTGACGGGCAACCCTCGTTAGAATGCCTCGGTTGAAAAAAGCCTACCTGAAATTGGCCGGCACTAGCCCAGCCACTGACAGCTGACAGGGCAAAATAACAGAATCAGCACAAACTGAACGTACCAACATCCAGTTCAATGAATGTGGCTGGGTGTTAGGTCTGTGGTCTGAAACAAATCCACATGGAACTGTAGCCTTAATTCAATCATTGCAGAAAGTAGATTTTCTGCATTGATTGGATGGAGTGAACACTTGACTTCGAAATGCACCATTGCAAAAGTGCAGGGTATAAAAAAATATATCTGCAATTTTGTCCTCTCTTCAGTTGTCATTCATCCCATTGTAATAATGTGAGAGACCTGAAATTAAGCATAATTGGTAGAGATGTATAATGCAGAACAGTGTGTTGAGGCATAAGGAGACACCTGGTTGTCAACCTCTGGAAGAAGGACTTTGATAAGAAACAGGCTCAGACATATGGCTACAGGGACTGTTACTGTATATTAAAATGGCTATTCTACCCATTCATTATCGGTGAACTCACAATGCTAATACCTATGCCATACTGTACTCATCCTATAGAGCAGATTCACCACATTCATAAATCAAATCACATTCTGTACTACACATCATATTTCCTCTCCCTCAGCTGTGTGAGGATCAGCCTGTAGAGCTGTCCTCGCTAGCAAGAGGAGCCTCTGCTGCCACTCTTATTAATAGTCAGACGCTGCTCCAGGGGCCAGGGAGCCAGAGCTTGGCTCATTGAATTACAGACAGCAGCCTTTATTCTCCTGCCCAGGAGGCGTCGGTGGTGTAATACAGCAAAGCAGGGGCCATGCACCAGTAACAGCATCACGCCACAATGCTAGCCTATGTTGACATTAGCGGCAGCGTTAGCCTGACACTGTTTCATTAGGTTGCTGCCCCCACATGTCAGCCCTTGGCAACTCTGAGGCTAGTTGCTCACAGAATAACAGATACTCTGTGCGTGTTAATGTCAGAGCTGATGAATTTAAAAGGAGGGAAACGTAGAAAAACATTTGGGCCCAATATTTTTAATTTGCATTGTAAGTGTCACAAACAGGTACTGAAAATCCCAGGCCACCACACAGACAAGGCTAATAAGGTTAAGGGTTTAATAAAAAAATAATATTGGGTTCACACCATTCACCCACGCATTCACACCAACCATACGTTCAGTCCCAGAGATACAGTCCATGCTGCTGGAGGGTCATTTAGATGGCCACCGCCACCACCCGTCAGTCACTCATCTGCCATTGCTTGTTCATTCGTTCATCCGTGGTTGTAATTTGGCAGTCGTTCCTCATTGTCATCAAGCGTCTGTGGCACCCAGTCCATGGTCCAGTCCAATATAGGCGACAGAGGGGGGAGAGGAAAACATGCATGAGCAGGAAGCCATTCTGAACATAAGTATTAGACCACACTGATACGCTTAATCCTCCTCTGGCTGCAATATTACCAGTGGCTGGGTTTGCCATGGTCCCGGTGGTAGAGGCGACAGCAGTTCGACGTGGTCTTCCTTCTCCAGCAGCCACCCAGATGTGAGCTGGGAGCTCCATTGTAAGGGGCTCAGGTAGCTCATTAGTCAATCAGGCCCAGGTGTGGCAGACCTGGGCCAACACCCGTCTCCAAGGAGACCAGTCAAGGAGGCGGAGTCTTCAATAAATCAATTAGGAAACACAATTAGAAACACAGCAACCCATAGAAAATCATGTAAAAGTATTAAATAAGACACACACCAGTAAGGTTTCCATCCAATTGGCGACAGATTTTCATGCAAATATTCTAAAATCCGCACAAAGCAAATATGCACATTTTCCCATCAGTGGTGTTTCCACCAAACAGACTTGTTGCGGATAAAAATCAGTGCGTGATGGCGAAGTGCACACACAATGTACTTTTTCGCTTAAGTTTTCATGTACCGAATAAAAATCTCAAGTTCAATGTGTTTCCATCGCATTTTCAACTCTACCAATAATTTTGTCACAAAAACTGTTGCGTTAAGTAGCAATTAATTAATCATTAATTAATTAATGTACATGTGCCAGCAGCCTACAACATGAGCTAAAGATATCATTTGAGTCCATCTGCAACCCTTTCCATTCCTCCTTAGGCACTCACTTCTGACATCAGTTATGCCTGGGACATTACCATTTGGAAAGGGAGATCTCCATATATGACAGGGGAAGGAAACACTAAAAATTGTCCCTGGGAGACACAAATCCAGTCAAGGTTAACCTCGGAAAAACCAAAGGACATCTGCAATGGTAGGAATGTATTGCCATTTTGAGTGTTTGAATGCTCAGAGGGCCTATGTTTGATGTGTGTTTGAAACAAGGGTTCATTCGGAGGTTTGGCTCTGTGTGTGTGTGATCTGAGATCTGCCATGGCAACACGGTTAGTCTTAGGATGGTCTGTGTAGCGCTGAGGACATGTCCTATAATAGGGTTTTACTGAAAAAGCTGTGAAAGTCCCACAATTTTGGTAGTGACTGTTACAAGCCACTGCTGAGGTATCACTGTTGAGGTATCACTGATTGGGTAGTTTTCTGAAGCAGCAGCAAAAGATTGTCAAAAGATAAATTCCCTTGCAAAAGTAGTCAGACCCCTTGGATTTCTTCCCATTTAATTGTGTTACAAAGTGGGTTTAAAATGGATTTAACTGTCATTTTTTTGTAAAAAAATCTACATAAAATACTAAGCTAACATATGGATTATTTAGCTACTGATTTTGAATTTTAGGACTCCTTTAGGTATAAAAAAATATAGAGACAAATTATTTATTAAAATATTGAATTTGGCCTTTACTACTACAGCCCACAGAAACGCATTGAATAACAACACATTCATGAATGGCAAAAAATACAGTCAAAAATGTATCATAAGGAATAAGGTTTTGAAGTGTCTGTCCTATATCTAGGAGATCAGGAATTATTATTTTTTTTGACACATATTTATCCCCTTATTTTTATTGGCATAAAACGACCTCCATACTGCCATTCTTTTTTGTATGGGTTACCTTCAGACAAGTCCCATGACATTTGTGGAGGTCGTAGAGCAAAACTTCTCCCCTTTCCATAGAGTGGTCATAATAGTTTTTAGGCCAAACCCGTCTGACGCTACAGACGTTCCACTGTAGCTTTGCCTCCTTCCACCACAGATGTGGAAGGCCGACATAGGCGGATGCGGTGGATTGAGACCCAGCCTATGCAAAAAAAACGATATCTCTAGCTTAAACTGACACATTTTGATGGGAATTATTTTTTATTAAGTTACTTAGATTGACGCACGGGTGTGTCAATAGACTCTTAGGGATTAAAGTTGTTTTCCAACTGCAATTTAAAATCCACAGAAGAAGAAGAAGAAAAATGAAAGAGGAGAGATTAATCAAAGAAAACGAAATAAAAACTAACTAGGTTTCCCCTTTTATCTGTGGATTAATTGTCGGAGCAGAGAACACACGATTTTGTGTGACTCAAAATCGGTCAAAATTCTACAAAGATCCAGCAAAGAAAAGGACAATATACATTTCAGGTGAAAGAACCCAATGTTTAGCTCCCAGGACAAATTAGTTTGAAACAGCAAGCTAGCTAAATGTCCATTAATGTTTCACATGTGTTTTGACCTCTGCCCAAATTAATATAGTTGGTTCACAGTTGGTTTTGGTATTTTAACCTGCGTGTCATGAACGCGATGGTGCATGTTCATCATGTAACACCAGAGACTGGGAGAGGAATTCACCTTTCAGCAGGACAATAACCTACAACACAAGACTTGAAAATTGCTGTGTAGCCATGATCTTGGCTAGACAGATCATGGCTTGAATACTTTTTAAAAGAATAATGGGCAAATATTGCACAATCCAGGTGTGCAAAGCTCTTATAGACTTACCCAAGAAGACTCACAGCTGTAACTGATGCCAAAGGTTTCTAACATGTATTAACTCAGGGAGCTGAATACTTATGCAACAACTACATTTAAGTTATTTAACTTGTATTCATCTTTTCTTTTTATGCATTTTTCTTCCACTTTGACATTAGAGTATTTTGTGTAGATTGTTGAAAAAAAGAGACAATTAAATTAATTTTAATCCCACTTTATAGCACAATAAAATGTAAAGAAATCCAAGAGGTCTGAATTATTTTGCAAGGCACTGTATGTCATCCACATTAAATATCCCTACTTCTGATAGATCTGAGGAGTCTCTAAAAGGCTTTTGTTTCTGAATTTGTGCCATTTTCATTAATGCTGTGAGGCTGCCTTGGATGTCAGTTGTCATTGAATTGCAGAATCCACTGAACTTAATCTAACACATCGATATCAATGATTTATAAGAGGGTTGGTTGACCACCGTGTCTGTCTTAAAAAACCTGCACATAAACTATTATGCATTAAATATTATGTTGGGCTCTAAATCCCACTAAATATCCTTATTCTTTACACTCACATGAATGAGGTCATTCAATCTAAGAAACATTACCCACAGTTATCGGACTCTGCACCAATATGTTCAGTGGCCACACGTGTGAAGATATTCTTTCGACTTTTGAGGATGTACTTGTTCTTCTATCACAGATTTATATTGGTCTCCTCAGTGCAGTTTGAGCATCAGGTCATCCCAGGTCACAATCACAGGTGCTTATGAAACAGAATACAAAGATATCTGCAGCTGTGGTGGTCTTAAACAGTAAGGAGAATGGAATATTATGGGTAAAGTCCATTGGACCTGAATCTACTGTATGTAATTCTTGTAGGTGTAAATGGGAAGAGTAATCCCTCAGTTCCCAGGATTTACTCAGATCAGACAGCCAGCCAAAACCTCATCTATCTCTCTCCTCCACTCCTTCTCCATCCACTTCTCCCTCCCTCTCTCTTTCCCACTCACTGGCATTGCAACGCTCTCCCATTTGTTAGACATCCAATAAACATGTGAGCTCTCTACAGGAGAATTAGGCCTGAGTGACAAGGTAATCTAAGGTCAACCCATGAGCCATTGAATGGCAAACTTCCCCTCTCCAGCCCCAGTGCTGGTCTAGCACATGGGGATGTGTGAAACTTACTCCTCAGCCTTACGTGTCCCGCTTGCGTCGCCTCATTAGCTAGCTTTTGAGGTGGCGCGATCAGCTAAGACGCTTGAGGAGGGCAGTCACGTGTGTTTGTGAGGCAGAGGTCCCGAGTTCACGCCAGGTATGGGCCAAATCAGGAGGATACTCGCTAAGCAAGCAGCGTTACATCATTTACACTGGTACCCACTGCAGCTTGGATGCAACGCCTCTGTGTGTGTGGGTGCTTATATTTGTCCTGTTTCATGTGTTTTTTGCATATCCCAACTCCCCTTGAGACACCCTCGGAGAGTGGGCTGTGTGCGTGCGTGTGGCATGGGGTGCGTGCCAGAAGATGGATGGGGATGGAGATAGAGAGGAGGTGGAGGCGTGGGTCGGACAAGATAAAACATGTTATTATGACATGCCATCCCCACGCTGTAAATATCAACAGGCCACTCAGGGGAGTGGTAACATGTTATTTCCTTCTTAGAAGGAGTGTGTCAAGAGGAGGGGGTGAAATTGTGAGGGTTTAGGGAATAGCATGGAGCAACTGGAGGTCAAATGTTGCTTTCTTCTGGAAAAGTCAGCTTTGATATATTCCGACTTGCGATGAGCACATCTGGATGCTTGTGCAGCACCGAACTGAGATGCAGTGAAATTATTGGTTATACCAGCATTGTTCACTCTCATCTCCCAGTGAACTCCTTAGAGATGCCCTCCAGCCAGCCCCTAAAGGGTGGAGCAGTGTCAACACCTCAGCAGAGACAAACAGCCTGGGACATGCCACTGATTTCTTTTCTCCTGGACATTGTCTCTGTGAATTGTATACACAATAACTTTTAAATGTATTAGCTAGCTGTGTTGAGCACGTGCTTCCACTCTCCCTTTCCTCTCTTGCAGTAATTGAATTGTTGTTGTGCGTTGTGCGTACTGTCAAATGGGATATTGTGTATGCCAAGTAGACACTACAGTGATATAAAGCTCTCGCTACAATAACTTATGTGAAATATTTACTGTATGTCATTTATTTCCTTTATTTTTCTATACTATTGTGTTTTTTTGTGTTTAGGTTCGTTGATGTTTGTTATTTAAAATGTGCATATAATAGTAATGACAAATTGGGCCTGTTGCAATTCTCAAGCCCACATAAAACACAAGTTCCCTAAGGATAAGCTTAGCGCAGCCATACATTTGCTTTACAACAACATCCTGCTGAGTCGCGCTTGTGATCTATAGAAGCAATAAAACACAGTTCTTTAAAAGCATAATACAACCCACAGATGCAGTAACCCACAAAAAGCTGTTCCCGCTGCCAACCGAGATAAATGGCGTGTCATGAATAAACGTGTCACAACCATGTGTGACCATGTTGTGTGTATCTGTGGTTTAAGTGTCTGCGGGTGGGAGACAGAGAAAAGAAGAGAAAATTTGGTTTCTCAAGGACTGGTTTGTACGCAGGTTGACGTTTATTGTCATGAGTCTTGACCTGGAGGTAGACCGGAGCGGTTTCTGCTAGATGGGCCAGCTGCAAAGTCAAAATTGTCTATATCGTAAAAATTCATGAAAACTAAAATTAGCTTTTTGGTCTTAATTTAAGGTTAGCGTTAGGTGTTAGGGTTAGCATAGTCTCGCATTGCCATACTTTCAAAATCATGTCATTGTCACACCTCCCGTGGAGGTCTGGAGAATTTTGTATTGCAAAAACGGTTTGAATGTGTCACGAGTTACAAAGCCAGAACCCAGAAGCAGACCAGGACAAGGTAAGTTGAAACGAAGGTGAGTGTTTATTTACAAATTCAAGAGTGATGCTGAATAATCCAGGGAACAGAGCGGGCGGCGTTGATTAGTTGTTGGGGGTGCAGTGGTTGATCCAATCATGGCTCGGCAGCCGCCGACCACCAGGCAGAGGTTGGATGAAGGTTCCGGACGAGTGACTGCAGATGGAACAAAACGGAGGTAAGTAAACAACAAACCAACAAGGTGCAAAACAACAAAACTAACGCTAGAAGCTCTAAGACTGATACTCTGGTAAACCTACTGTTCATGGCTAACGATCCGGCAGGGAATGGATGTTAGGCCAGAGCCTAAGAAGGGTGATGATCAGGACCAGGTGTGCAGATTGCTGATGGGATGCAGGTGCGGAAATCAAGAGAGCTCCCCGGAGCGTTCCAGAACCCTCGGGAAACTGGAGATCCCGAGCAGAAAAAACTAGTCCACAGACAGGACCCGACTCAGACTGCCGGGATCGTTACAGTACCCCCCTCCGACCAGACGCCACCGGGCGGACTCCCCGGAGCGCCAGGATGGAGGCGGTAGAAGTCACGGATGAGGTCAGCATCTAGGATCTGTCGCCGCGGAATCCAACTCCTCTCTTCAGGACCATACCCCTCCCAGTCCACGAGATACTGGAAACCCCGGCCCCGCCGTCTGGAATCCATGATGCGTCGCACCGTGTAGGCAGGACCACCTCCGATCATCCGAGGAGGAGGAGGAGGAGGCGGAGGAGGCAACAGAGGACTGAGGAAAACAGGCTTGAGGCAGGAGACATGAAAGGTGGGATGGACTCTGAGCGTCCTCGGGAGTTTGAGTCGAACTGCCACCGGGTTGATCACCTTCTCCACCACAAACGGACCAATGAACTTCGGTAACAACTTCCTAGACTCAGTCCGTAAAGGAAGATCCCGTGTGGCCAACCAGACCCTATCTCCGATGGTGTAGGTGGGAGCGGGGATCCGGCGACGATTCGCCTGGAGCTGATACCGGTCCGAAACTCTAAGGAGTGCCTTTCTGGCCCGATGCCAGGTCCGGTGGCAGCAGCGAATATGGGCCTGAACAGAAGGCACTGAGAGCTCCTTCTCCTGAGAAGGGAACAAGGGAGGTTGGTAGCCATACAGGCACTGGAAGGGAGACATCCCAGTGGCAGATGTAGGGAGAGTATTGTGGGCATACTCAACCCAAGGCAACTGAGAGACCCAGGAGGTGGGGTTGGAAGAGGCCAGGCAGCGTAGCGTGGATTCCATCTTCTGGTTGGCTCTCTCCGCCTGACCATTAGATTGGGGGTGAAAACCAGATGTGAGACTGACTGTAGCTCCAATGGCCAAACAGAAGGACTTCCAGACAGCAGAGGTAAACTGAGGGCCACGGTCGGAAAGCGAGATCACTGGGCAACCCGTGGACCCTGAAAACCTCCCTAACCAGGATCTCGGACGTCTCCGAGGCAGAGGGAAGCTTGGCAATTGGCACAAAGTGGGCGAACTTGCTGAATCTGTCCACGATAGTCAGAACGACCGTGTTCCCCTCAGAAGCGGGCAACCCAGTGACAAAGTCCAGGGCCAGATGCGACCATGGTCGCCGGGGGAATAGGAAGGGGGTGAAGTAGTCCAGAGCTGGGCCGATTGGTACCCTTATTCTGCGCACACACTGGACAGGCAGCAACATAACCCCGAGTATCCTCGGCCATGGCAGGCCACCAAAAACGTCTGCGAAGAAACGCCATCGTCCGAGCCACGCCAGGGTGACAAGCCATCTTGCTGGCGTGGGACCATTTGAGGACCGCAGAACGAACCGACTCAGGCACAAACAACCGACCGGGTGGACCGTTACCGGGACCGGGCTGCGTCCGAAGAGCCGCCATCACCTCCTCCTCAATCTTCCACCTAACAGCTCCCACGACGCAGTTCCGGGGAGAATTGTCTCGGTCTTGGACCCACCCTCCTCCGTCTTGGAGAACATCCGAGACAAGGCGTCCGCCTTGCCGTTCTTAGATCCAGGTCGGAACGTCAGGGAAAAATTGAATCGTCCGAAAAACAACGACCACCTGGCCTGACGGGAGTTGAGACGTCTAGCCGATTGCACGTAAGCAAGATTCTTGTGGTCAGTCCAGACAATAAACGGTTGCTCCGCCCCCTCCAACCAGTGGCGCCACTCCTCCAAGGCAAGTTTCACCGCGAGAAGCTCCCGGTTACCCACATCGTAATTCCTCTCCGCAGGCGAAAGGCGACGAGTAGTAGGCGCAGGGATGGAGTTTACTGTCCGTGGAGCATCGCTGCGACAGGATGGCGCCAACTCCCACATCAGACGCGTCCACTTCAACGACGAACTGACGGGCCGTGTCCGGTTGAGAGAGAATCGGTGCGTTGGTGAATCGCCTCTTCAAATCCAGAAACGCTCGATCCGCCTCCGGATTCCACTTGAAGTTCCTGATACTGGAAGTCAAGGCAGTTAACGGAGCGGCCACACGGCTGTAATCCCGGATGAATCTGCGGTAGAAATTCGCAAACCCCAAAAATCTCTGGAGCTGCAATCTCGTACCGGGCTGGGCCCATTCCAGAACCGCTCTAACCTTCTCCCTGGTCCATCCTAATCTCTCCCCTGGAGATGATGTACCCGAGAAAGGATGTCGTGTGGGCGTGAAACTCGCACTTCTCGGCCTTCACGAACAGGCGATTCTCCAACAATCGCTGCAGAACCTGCCGGACATGCTGGACGTGGTCGGAAGGTTCCTTCGAGAAGATCAGAATGTCATCCAGGTAAACAAACACAAAGAGACCGATCATATCTCTCAGGACGTCGTTCACCATACTCTGGAATACCGCTGGAGCATTGGTCAGTCCAAACGGCATCACCTGATACTCGAAGTGACCCATCGGTGTATTGAAACCCGTCAACCACTCGTCTCCCTCTCTGATCCGGACCATGTGATACGCATTGCGTAGGTCTAGCTTGGTGAACACCGTAGCACCCTGTAAGGAGTCGAAGGCAGAACTCATCAAGGGCAGGGGATACTTGTTCTTGACCGTGATGTCATTCAACCCCCCGATAATCAATACACGGTCGAAGAGAGCCATCCTTCTTACCCACAAAGAAGAATCCTGCCCCCAGGGGTGATGACGAGGGACGAACGAGACCAGCAGCTAGGGACTCCTTGATGTAGGTCTCCAAAGCCTCACGTTCAGGGCGGGAGATACTGTATAACCTTCCCTTGGGGTAGACAGCTCCAGGGAACAGGTTGATGGCACAATCATATGGTCGGTGGGGAGGGAGTGACAGAGCCTTCTGCTTACTGAACACTTCCCCCAAATCGTGATATGTCTCGGGAACCAGGGACAAATCTGGGGGTTTAGCCTCAATCACCTGACTGGGAACCGAATGGGGACAGGCAGTCTTGAGACAGTTAGCATGACAATCAAGGCTCCAACTCGTTACCTTGCCCGTCACCCAATCGAACGTGGGATTGTGTTCCTTCAGCCAGGGGTATCCAAGGACCAGAGGAACATGGGAAGACGGCAGAATGAAGAATGAAATCATCTCCGAATGATTCCCCGACAACAGCATCTTAACCGGTTCAGTCCTCATCGTGATACGTGCCAGACTACTGCCGTTCAGAGTGGTCGCTTCAATGGCTTCCGGCAATTGCTCCTTGGAAAGCCCCAGCTGTTCCACCAACTCGGCATCAAGAAAGCTTCCATCGGCACCTGAATCGATAAAAGCGTTAATCGCTAAGCTCTGATTCCTGTTCACAAGGGTAGCCGGGAAACGGGGTCTGACAGAGGTACTGAGAGGTTGAAACTGGCTCGCTAAAAGTCCTCCCAACTTTAGCGAGCCGGGCAGTTTGACGACCGCCGGGAACAAGTGGAGATGTAATGTCCCGAGCTACCACAGTAGAGGCAGCAGTTGGTCTTACGTCTATGTTGACGCTCCTCCTTGGTTAACCCGTGCCGCCCCACTTGCATGGGTTCAGAATCGGGAGAGAGGACCTCTCCACTAATCCTTTGTGGTGGAGAATGATCGACGTGTTCTGGTCCACCACCCGACCCGACTGGGAACTGAGAAGCTGATCGACTGGACGGACCCCATTGCTTCTCCCTCCTTCGCTCTCGGACTCGATTATCCACCCGAATAGACAAGGCTACCAAGCTGTCCAGGTCACTAGGCTCCGGATAGGAGATCAGCTCATCCTTGAGCTGCTCCGACAGACCCTGGTAAAAGGCCGCTTGCAGAGACTCCTCATTCCACCCACTCTCCACAGCCAACGTCTTGAACTCGATCACGAAGTCGGCCACGCTGCGAGTTCCTTGGTGGAGCGAAAACAGGCGCCTAGCTGCGTCCCTCCCTCGGACGGAATGGTCGAAGAGCTTCCTCATCTCGGCCGTGAACCCCTGGTATGAAGCCATGCAGGGGTCTTGTCGTTCCCAAACGGCTGAAGCCCACTCCAGCGCTCGACCACGCAGCAACTCAATCACAAAGGCTATCCTAGCCTTGTCTGTGGCATAAGAGTAGGGCTGTAGATCGAACACTAACCCACACTGCATAAGGAAAGAACGGCATCTTCCCAGCTCCCCCTCATATTTATCCGGCGTCGGAACCTTGGGCTCACGGAAGGACACCGCTTCAGACGCGGCAGGCGAGATGGGTGAAACCGGTAGTGGATCCTCCACCGGAAACTTGCGCTGGTTCTGGACCTCCGTCAGACCGGTAGAAAGGTTCCGAACTGCCAACGCGATCTCCTGTAGCTCCGTGCTATGATGGCCCAACATCTTCTCCTGATGGGTAATGGCATGGCGAACAGAGTCCAGGTCCGCTGGGTTCATTACTGGCCGGATCGTTCTGTCACGAGTTACAAAGCCAGAACCCAGAAGCAGACCAGGACAAGGTAAGTTGAAACGAAGGTGAGTGTTTATTTACAAATTCAAGAGTGATGCTGAATAATCCAGGGAACAGAGCGGGCGGCGTTGATTAGTTGTTGGGGGTGCAGTGGTTGATCCAATCATGGCTCGGCAGCCGCCGACCACCAGGCAGAGGTTGGATGAAGGTTCCGGACGAGTGACTGCAGATGGAACAAAACGGAGGTAAGTAAACAACAAACCAACAAGGTGCAAAACAACAAAACTAACGCTAGAAGCTCTAAGACTGATACTCTGGTAAACCTACTGTTCATGGCTAACGATCCGGCAGGGAATGGATGTTAGGCCAGAGCCTAAGAAGGGTGATGATCAGGACCAGGTGTGCAGATTGCTGATGGGATGCAGGTGCGGAAATCAAGAGAGCTCCCCGGAGCGTTCCAGAACCCTCGGGAAACTGGAGATCCCGAGCAGAAAAAACTAGTCCACAGACAGGACCCGACTCAGACTGCCGGGATCGTTACAGAATGATCCGCTGTGAGATTTTGATTGGATGTTACAATTTCCGAGAACCCTCCCCCACACGCCCATTGAAGGGGGTGGTGCGTTATGTTCATCACTGTTTTCCGACCGGGTTGGACACATTTTGTAGAAAGTTGTTTCGTATGCTACTAAAATTGAAGAAAAGATGCAGGAAAAATGTAATTCTGTTTTGCCAGAAGTGTGCTCTATACACAATATTGAGTCGATGAAGGCATTACAACTCCTCTGCTTAAACCGTCTACTAAAAAAAGAGACGTTATGGCGTGTCTACCTACAGGCTATGGTAAAAGTTTAGTGTATCAAGTGTGGCCGACTGAAATTGAAAGTGGAGAAATTATGGTAATTGTAGTTTCTCCTCTGATGTCAATAATCGAGGATCAGGTTAGTTTTCTGAACTCTCAAGGAATCGCCGCCACATACACGGGTCAAAGTGAGATGGAGGATGAGAAAATTGCATAGGGTGAATATATGATTGACTTCAGGACTCCTGAAACTTTTGTTGGCTCAGAGAAATGGCGATGCTTACTTCAAATGGCATTGTTCAATGAGCGTCTCATTGGAATGGCTGTCAATGAGGTCTACACCGTGGTTCAATTGTAAGTTATTTACAGTACCAGTCAAAAGTTTGGACACACCTACTCATTTTATGGGTTTTTCTTTATTTTTTACTATTTTCTACATTGTAGAATAATAGTGAAGACATCAAAACTATAAAATAACACATATGGAATCATGTAGTAACCAAAAAAGTGTTAAACAAATCAAAATATATTTGAGATTTGAGATTCTTCAAATAGCCACCCTTTGCCTTGATGACAGCTTTGCACACTCTTGGCATTCTCTCAACCAGCTTCATGAGGTAGTCACCTGGAATGCATTTCAATTAACAGGTGTGCCTTGTTAAAAGTTAATTTTGTTGAATTTCTTTCCTTCTTAATGCGTTTGAGCCAATCAGTTGTGTTGTGACAAGGTATACAGAAGATAGCCCTATTTGGTAAAAGACCAAGTCCATATTATGGCAAGAACAGCTCAAATAAGCAAAGAGAAACAACAGTCCATCATTACTTTAAGACATGAAGGTCAGTCAATCCGGAAAATGTCAAGAACCTTTAAAGTTTCTTCAAGTGCAGTCGCAAAACCCATCAAGCGCTATGATGAAACTGGCTCTCATGAGGACCACCACAGGAATGGAATACCCAGAGTTGCCTCTGCTGCAGAGGATAAGATCATTACAGTTACCAGCCTCAGAAATTTCAGCCGAAATAAATGCTTCACAGAGTTCAAGTAACAGACACATCTCAACATCAACTGTTCAGAGGGGACTGTGTGAATCAGGCCTTCGTGGTCAAATTGCTGCAAAGAACCACTACTAAAGGACACCAATAAGAAGAACAGACCTGCTTGGGCCAAGAAACACGAGCAATGGACATTGGACCAGTGGAAATGTGTCCTTTGGTCTGGAGTCCAAATTTGAGTCCAATTGTGCAAGTTCTCCCACTTAAAAAGATGAGAGAGGCCTGTAATTTTCATCATAGGTACACATCAACTATGACAGACAAAATGAGAAAAAAAAAATCCTGAAAATCACATTGTAGGATTTTTTATTAATTTATTTGCAAATTATGGTGGAAAATAAGTATTTGGTCAATAACAAAAGCTTCTCAATACTTTGTTATATACCCTTTTTTGGCAATGACACAGGTCAAACGTTTTCTGTAAGTCTTCACAAGGTTTTCACACACTGTTGCTGGTATTTTGGCCCATTCCTCCATGCAGATCTCCTCTAGAGCACTGATGTTTGGGGTTGTTGCTGGGCAACACAGACTTTCAACTCCCTCCAAAGATTTTCTATGGGGTTGAGATCTGGAGACTGGCTAGGCCACTCCAGGACCTTGAAATGCTTCTTACGAAGCCACTCCTTCGTTGCCCGGGCGGTGTGTTCGGGATCATTGTCATGCTGAAAGACCCAGCCACGTTTCATCTTCAATGCCCTTGCTGATGGAAGGAGGTTTTCACACAAAATCTCACGATACATGGCCCCATTCATTCTTTCCTTTACACGGATCAGTCGTCCTGGTCCCTTTGCAGAAAAACAGCCCCAAAGCATAATGTTTCCACCCCCATGCTTCACATTTGGTATGGGTGTTCTTTGGATGCAGCTCAGCATTCTTTGTCCTCCAAACACGACGAGTTGAGTTTTTACCAAAAAGTTATATTTTGGTTTCATCTGACCATATGACATTCTCCCAATCCTCTTCTGGATCATCCAAATGCACTCTAGCAAACTTCAGACGGGCCTGGACATGTACTGGCTTAAGCAGTGGGACACGTCTGGCACTGCAGGATTTGAGTCCCTGGCGGCGTAGTGTGTTACTGATGGTAGGCTTTGTTACTTTGGTCCCAGCTCTCTGCAGGTCATTCACTAGGTCCCCCCGTGTGGTTCTGGGATTTTTGCTCACCGTTCTTGTGATCATTTTGACCCCACGGGGTGAGATCTTGCGTGGAGCCCCAGTTCGAGGGGGATTATCAGTGGTCTTGTATATCTTCCATTTCCTAATAATTGCTCCCACAGTTGATTTCTTCAAACCAAGCTGCTTACCTATTGCAGATTCAGTCTTCCCAGCCTGGTGCAGGTCTACAATTTTGTTTCTGGTGTCCTTTGACAGCTCTTTGGTCTTGGCCATAGTGGAGTTTGGAGTGTGACTGTTTGAGGTTGTGGACAGGTGTCTTTTATACTGATAACAAGTTCAAACAGGTGCCATTAATACAGGTAACGAGTGGAGGACAGAGGAGCCTCTTAAAGAAGAAGTTACAGGTTGTCACGATCGTTTACGAACGAGACGGACCAAGGCGCAGCGTGATAAGCATACATGTTTATTTAACGAATAAACACCACGACAAAACAACAAACGAAACGTGAAGTCCAAGGTAGCATACACACAACATACCTTACACGGAACAAGATCCCACAACTAACAGGTGCCAAAAGGCTGCCTAAGTATGGTCCCCAATCAGAGACAACGAGCAACAGCTGCCTCTGATTGGGAACCACACAGGCCAACATAGATCTACACATACTAGATCTAAAACATAGAAATCAACATAGCAAACACAACACAGAAAATACACACCCTGACTCAACAAATACAAGTCCTCAGAGTCAGGGCGTGACACAAGTCTGTGAGAGCCAGAAATCTTGCTTGTTAGTAGGTGACCAAATACTTATTTTCCACCATAATTTGCAAATAAATTCATTAAAAATCATACAATGTGATTTTCTGGATTTTTTTCCCTCAATTTGTCTGTCATAGTTGACGTGTACCTATGATGAAAATTACAGGCCTCTCTCATCTTTTTAAGTGGGAGAACTTGCACAATTGGTGGCTGACTAAATACTTTTTTTCCCCACTGTATGTATTTTTATTGCCATGTGTGTATTTGTGTTAGGGCTGAAACCAATTAGTCGACTGTTCGATTGTTTGGTCTGTAGGCTGTTGGTCGACCGAGATTGTTTTAGTCGAGCAGTAACAATATATATATATTTGCGCACATCTCAGTGAACTAATCCATTGTGGAGGCCTAGACTAAAAGCCAATTTATGCTTGATCCGAAATGTGGTAGGAGCTCCATATGAAGGGTGTGACGCAATTGCGGAGCCTCCAGAGGCATGCAGAGGCCAAATTGAGCTCTGTACCGCATCGCCATGTGCCTCCCAAATGTTGTAACAATGCGGAGGGCTCTGTATAGCTCCGCATTGACATGATTTGTTGACGGTAGGTGGGGGCAGTACATCCTGTAGAAACGCCACTCACTTACTTGACAACAGCTCTGCACTGCTCTGCGAAGCGCAAGAAGTATGAATGCCCTGACTTCTGCTGAGGCCATATCACCATAAATGTTGCATGGCCAATGCAGACGATTGACCATGCACTTCTCTCTCCAGAATGCGCTCTCTACCGTCAATTTGTGCATATTCATTGTTTCCTAACTTCATTGTGTGAATTGTTTGCGTTTGATTGTTAGTGTATATCAATTCCCCATTACATACTGTATATCACCAGTAGTACATTTACCATTAATTCCTTTAATTTCTAATTTACAATGTTTGTCACTTTGGTTACAGTAATTTATTTTAATGCATTCAATATTATTATTCCAGTCTTTCAGTTCTCATTGTCGGAGTGGACACATTGTTTGCAGAGTGCACAACCTATGCTACACTTGTGAGAAACAAGTTTTGGTTTATTTCATTCCATTTACGAGTTTTGTCAATTTAGTAATTGTCTTTTGTTTGGAGCACTCCTGTCAATGTTGAGTAAGGACGCGCACGCATAGTAGTAGGCCTATAGGCTAGCTTGCCTGTGTGCAAATGTCATTTGGGGATCTGATATTATTTCTGATTGGCTTAACACACCACCACTAATGACCTGTGGAGCTTCTCAACGTAATGTTTTCTTCACCTCAAACAACAAGCAAACAAAGTCTGTTTTTACATCCATTGAGAATTACAATAGTTCCTCAATGTATTAGAAAAATCTTTCCAGCTCTCTCCCTTTCGATAACCACTCAGCGTGAAAGAGAAATATGTAATGCTCTGATTCCAATGGAAACGTCATAAAATAGGCCTACCTGATTACTTCTTATCAGTACTTGACTTGGACTGAAATAGTTTCCGGTACTCACTTTGGGTGCTGGTACTTATTATATTTAGGTGCAGGAGCTCCACAATACTTTTGAGCTAATATTCTATAAAAGGAACAGGAGCTCAAGCAGTAGAACATTTGAGGTGCCGGTACTCAGCTCCAGTGAGCTCCTGCCCTAGTCAAGCATTGCATCTTATCCCTTACGCAAATAGCCTACAGCTGTGTCTGTCCCGAGCTCACTGGCTTGGGAAACTGAGGGCCCAGAATATTTTATATAATGTTGCAAGTTCGCTAGTGCAAGCTTCTGGCCAGACCCAAGTTAACAGTTAATACAATGTTTCAAGTTCATTGCAGACAGGCCATGTGTAGCCAATGTGATTTATAGGATAGTTTTTATTATCAGGATATTTTCTACCTGCAGGCTGCAATGTTTTTATTTGTTGCCTTTATGTAGACTTTTTTTATAGTTGGTAATGGCAATAGAAGTTACTTTTTAGGTTTGTGTTATTTTCATTTAGATTTGGATAGAATTTTGATTAACCACATGACAATGATTTTGAGATATGAAGACGTTATTATAAATTAAATGAAACTTTTTCACGAAAATGCGCATATCAAAACCATAACTGGCATGCAGATCGGTAGAAATGGTAAGGTAATTGGCATTCCACATGAGAAAGGTTGCCGACTCCTCGTGTAGCCTATTACCGGCAACTTCAGGAGAGTAATGGCAGAATCTGCGAGGAGAATAGTTGGGACAGGTTATGTTTTTTTTCTTCTGGTTATCTAGATCTCTGGTGCCCTCTTGAGGCATTTGTCTTATTTTATCAAACTGTAAGTTTACAGCATCAGACAAGCTCAATGCATAAAGTTGATTTCATTAAAACACATAGGGTGTGTCCATATATGGAAAAATACACTTTAAAAAATTTGGTAAAAAGAACAGACGACTTTCGCTTGACCAAGATTTTTTTTGTCAGGGACAACCCTAATTTGTGTGCATGTTAATTACCCCTATATGATTTGATTTGTCCTGGTATTATTTTACTTCTAAAACGAGTGTCTGATGCGTGAAACCTGCTAATTATTTGATCAGTTGTGTGCATTTTAGTATATATCACTTTTTTTAAAATATTGGTGGACCTTATCTTAAAATGACACTCCTTTAAATTAACACAAAGGCCACTCTCTACTTTCAAATTTACAATGTTGTCATTGAACCAGTATTATTTAGTCCTTTCTTATGACAACTAAGGCATATTTTCTTGTTTTGTTCCCATTTCCTACAAAGGAGTAAGGCACATGGGAAGGAGGCTGCTTTTCAGAAGTGGTGTGGAATGGTTGATGAGCTGCGGTCACTCCTACCAGTTCCTGTATTGGCCGTCACAGCTTCCAAGGCTACAAGGAAGAGCATAATGAAGCACATGGGCATGCAGCAATGTGTTGAGGTGGTAAAAAGTCCTGACAGGGACAACATCAGACTGGTGGTGAAGAAGGTGTCGTCTAACCCTGTAGAGACATTTTCATGGTTGCTTACAGATTTGGAGTCAAAGGGACCTGAGACCCCAAGTACTGTCCTATACTGTAAGAGAATTGAAGACAGTTCTTTGCTGTACAACAAGGTTTTTCAGAATTTCCCTGGGGAGAAATCTGTGCATCCAGCAGGAGCAGAGGGACACACTGGAAAACAGGCTTTTCGACATGTATAAGTCAGAGACACCCAAGCACATAAAACTGCACATCATCGCAGCCTTGAAAGATGAGTCATCTAATCTCAGAGTTGTGATGGCTACTTCAGCACTGGGAATGGGGGTAGACTTTAAAGGTGTCCATCAAGATGTCCATCATGTAGTCAACTATGGACCACCTCAAGACCTTGAGTCCTACATGCAGGCGGGACGGGGAGGGACGGCACAAGCTCACATTCACTTATCCTGTACCATGGAAGACAGCTTGTTGGAGTTTCAGATAAAATGAGACTGTATGTGTCAAACAGTACCAGCTCCAGACGGGTGAAACTGTTACAGCTTTTTGATGAGGAGGTCACGCAACCAATATCAGCGAAACATGACAGCTGTGAAAATGGTGCTACCTCATGCAACTGCAAGGACGTATGTGAGGGCAATTCAAGTCCTTTGGAGAGGCATGCAAGACAACAATTACAACCAAGACATAGGCTGGTCAGTGAAGAGTATAGGCAATACCTGAGAGAGAAATTACATGACCTTGCACTTGAGATGGTGCACACAGGTATTCATGGGAGTGTCTCTGTTTATTGCACATCAGCCAATGAGGGTAATCCTGACAAAATCATCGACAACATTCTGAGCGCAATTCCCTTACTTTTCTCAACTGAGGAAACATTTTCTGCTCTGCCCTACTGTCTATCATAACTTAGGTTTTTGGGGATGATGAACACTTGAGTGATGATGATTGGGGCTTTTGCAAACATGACTGTGTATACATTGGGACTTTTACATGCGGTGTTGATTAATACTGTAGGTATTGTCTTATCTGCTTAACATTTCAACAGACTTACAGTATGTAGTCTAGAATACTATTGTTGTGGAACAGGTCCTTTTACCATTGAGCTGTATGGAATAGTAGAATGTATGCCATACAAATCTAATCAAATCAAATGTTATTGGTCACATGCGCCGAATACAACAGGTGCAGACATTACAGTGAAATGCTTACTTACAGCCCTTAACCAACAGTGCATTTATTTTTAATAAAACAACAACAAAAAAAGTGTTGAGAAAAAAAAGAGCAGAAGTAAAATAAAATAACAGTAGGGAGGCTATATATACAGGGGGGTACCGGTGCAGAGTCAATGTGCGGGGGCACCAGCTAGTTGAGGTAGTTGAAGTAATATGTACATGTGGGTAGAGTTAGTGACTCTGTAAGTACATATTTTAGCTTAAAGATTTGTTATAATACTTATTTTGAGTTATCTAAAGTAAAGAGTGGGCCAATATGTGACCTGTCAGCCATTGTTACTTGTTCATAAAGTGCATTTTTGAATCTCTCACTTTTCTCCTTCACTTGACTTCAATAAATATTCCAGATTTGGAAACATCAATGCTCAGTGGATTATTTGACTTCATTGTGAATTAAATATTAGTTGCCTTTTCTGGATAAAATAAGTAACAAAGTGTACTACTAAAGTGTGGGCTTTCCCCCCAGTGTTGGCCCAGAGAATTGGGAAAAGGCTATGGCAGTTGTGTTACTGCTCTTGCACAGTGTACACATCACAGCCCATAAAACATATTCCAATATAAAGTTTAGGACAGCAACAACAGGAAGACTGTTAACCATACATAACATTGTAAGTAAAAGTAATTACACAAATAAATGGTTAAAAAATAGTATATGTAATATTTTCAATTAAAATAGTTACAGAAATAAATGCAACAAAGAATGCTACGGTATAAAAGTAAATACAAATGTTTTGTAAGTCTACATTTTCATTGGTTTCAGTACCATGTTCTCTTCCTTTTTCCTACATTACATCTCTAACTGTGGCATTTAAGATAACAATTTCCATTCTAGGGTCTCAACATTTCAGCTGAAATCAACTGTCAACATTTGTGCCTCTGTCTGAGTGCCAAACGAGCAGACAGTGTGTTCTTCTCATGGTGTAAGTTCAGTTTTTGGTTGTTGATCCACAACACTAGTTCCTCATAGTCCAATTTGTGAAAAAAGGTTTATTTGTAAGTTCTGGGAGCTTGGGTAGAACCTTCCAGGTGTCAAAGCAAACACCTTCTGATCAAGAAGCACACTTACCATATGGTTGATGTCCTCAGATCTACTTGAGATTTAGTGCTTTCCAGACTCTGGCTACAGCTCACAGTCTTTATCAAATCGCTGCATCAAATCGCTGCATCAAATCAAATGTATTGGTCACATACACATGGTTAGCAGATGTTATTGTGAGTGTAGTGAAATGCTTGTGCTTCTAGTTGCAATAATATCTAACAGTTCCACAACAAATATCTAATAAACACAAATCTAAGTAAAGGAATGGAATAAGAATATATAAATATATGGATGAGCAATGTCATTGTCAGAGCGGCATAGGCTAAAATGCAATAAATTAGATAGTATAGAATACAGTATATACATATGAGATGGGTTGAGGGCGGTGAGCCTTTTGGTTGTGGGCGGTGCAGTTGCCGTACCAGGCGGTGATACAACCAGACAGGATGCTCTCAATTGTGCATCTGTAAAAGTTTGTGAGGGTTTTAGGTGACAGGCCAAATTTCTTCAGCCTCCTGAGGTTGAAGAGACGCTGTTGCGCCTTCTTCACCACACTGTCTGTGTGGGTGGACCATTTCAGTTTGTCAGTGATATGTACGCCTAGGAACTTTCCACTTTCTCCACTGCTGTTCCGTCGATGTGGGTAGGGGGGTACTCCCTCTGCTGTTTCCTGAAGTCCACGATCATCTCCTTTGTTTTGTTGACGTTGAGTGAGAGGTTATTTTCCTGACACTACACTCCGAGAGCCCTCACCTCCTCCCTGTAGGCTGTCTCATCGATGTTGGTAATCAAGCCTTATGATTGAGTTGGAGGCGTGCATGGCTACGCAGTCATGGGTGAACAGGGAGTACAGGAGAGGGCTGAGCACACACCCTTGTGGGGCCCCAGTGTTGAGGATCAGTGAAGTGGAGATGTTGTTTCCTACCTTCACCACCTGGGGGCGGCCCGTCAGGAAGTCCCGGACCCAATTGCACAGGGCAGGTTTGAGACCCAGGGCCTCAAGCTTAATGATGAGCTTGGAGGGTACTATGGTGTTGAATGCTGAGCTATAGTCAATGAACAGAATTCTTACATACAGTGAGGGAAAAAAGTATTTGATTCCCTGGTGATTTTGTATGTTTGCCCACTGACAAAGACATGATCAGTCTATAATTTTAATGGTAGGTTTATTTGAACAGTGAGAGACAGAATAACAACAAAAAAATTCCAGAAAAACATAACAAAAATGTTATGAATTGATTTGCATTTTAATTAGGGAAATAAGTATTTGACCCCTCTGCAAAACATGACTTAGTACTTGGTGGCAAAACCCTTGTTGGCAATCACAGAGGTCAGATGTTTCTTGTAGTTGGCCACCAGG
Source organism: Coregonus clupeaformis (assembly GCF_020615455.1). Classification (NCBI taxonomy): domain Eukaryota; kingdom Metazoa; phylum Chordata; class Actinopteri; order Salmoniformes; family Salmonidae; genus Coregonus; species Coregonus clupeaformis. The sequence continues at coordinate 19,873,198 of NC_059204.1, read as the reverse complement.
TTTGCACACATCTCAGGAGGGATTTTGCCCCACTCCTCTTTGCAGATCTTCTCCAAGGTTTAGAGCCTGACATTTGGCAACTCGAACCTTCAGCTCCCTCCACAGATTTTCTATGGGATTAAGGTTTGGAGACTGGCTAGGCCACTCCAGGATCTTAATGTGCTTATTCTTGAGCCACTCCTTTGTTGCCTTGGCCGTGTGTTTTGGGTCATTGTCATGCTGGAATACCCATCCACGACCCATTTTCAATGCCCTGGCTGAGGGAAGGAGGTTCTCACCCAAGATTTGACGGTATATGGCGCCGTCCATCGTCCCTTTGATGCGGTGAAGTTGTCCTGTCCCCTTAGCAGAAAATCACCCCCAAAGCATAATATCTCCACCTCCATGTTTGACGGTGGGGATGGTGTTCTTCTCCTCCTCCTCCAAACACGGCGAGTTGAGTTGATGCCAAAGAGCTCAATTTTGGTCTCATCTGACCACAACACTTTCACCCAGTTCTCCTCTGAATCATTCAGATGTTCATTGGCAAACTTCAGACGGGCCTGTATATGTGCTTTCCATTTGCGTATAATCGCACCAACTGTTGTCACCTTCTCACCAAGCTGCTTGGCGATGGTCTTGTAGCCCATTCCAGCCTTGTGTAAGTCTACAATCTTGGGTCTGACATCCTTGGAGAGCTCTTTGGTCTTGGCCATGGTGGAGAGTTTGGAATCTGATTGATTGATTGCTTCTGTGGACAGGTGTCTTTTATACAGGTAACAAACTGAGATTAGGAGCACTCCCTTTAAGAGTGTGCTCCTAATCTTAGCTCGTTACCTGTATAAAAGACACCTGGGAGCCAGAAATCTTTCTGATTGAGAGGGGATCAAATACTTATTTCCCTCATTAAAATGCAAATCAATTTATTACATTTTTGACATGTGTTTTTCTGGATTATTTTGTTGTTATTCTGTCTCTCACTGTTCAAATAAACCTACCATTAAAATTATAGACTGATCATTTCTTTGTCAGTGGGCAAGCGTACAAAATCAGCAGGGGATCAAATACTTTTTTCCCTCACTGTAGGTATTCCTCTTGTCCAGATGGGATAGGGCAGTGTGCAGTGTGATGGCGATTGCATCGTCTGTGGACCTATTGGGGCGGTAAGCAAATTGAAGTGGGTCTAGGGTGACAGGTAAGGTGGAGGTGATATGATCCTTGGCTAGTCTCTCAAAGCACTTCATGATGACAGAAGTGAGTGCTACGGGCGATAGTCATTTAGTTCAGTTACCTTTGCATTCTTGAGTACAGGAACAATGGTGGCCATCTTGAAGCATGTGGGCACAGCAGACTGGGATAGGGAGAGATTGAATATGTCCGTAAACACACCAGCCAGCTGGTCTGCTCATGCTCTGAGGACGCTGCTTGGAATGCCGTCTGGGCCGGCAGCCTTGCGAGGGTTAACACGTTTAAATGTCTTACTCACGTCGGCCACGGAGAAGGAGAGCCCACAGTTCTTGGTAGCTGGCTGCGTCGGTGGCACTGTGTTATCCTCAAAGCTGGCAAAGAACTTGTTTAGCTTTTCTGGCAGCAAGACGTCGGTGACCGCGACGTGCCTGGTTTTCCTGTTGTAGTCCATGATTGTCTTTAAACCCTGCCACATACGTCTCATGTCTGAGCCGTTGAATTGCGATTCCACTTTGTCTCGATATTAACGTTTTGCCTTTTTGATTGCCTTGCGGAGGGAACGACCAATCTGTTTGTATTCTGCCATATTCCCTGTCACCTTGCCATGGTTAAATGCGGTGGTTTGTGCTTTCATTTTTTCGCGAATGGTGCCATCTATACACGGTTTCTGGTTAGGGTAGATTTTAACAGTCCCAGTGGGTACGACATCTCCTATACACTTCCTTATAAACCCACTCACTGAATCAGAGTATACGTCTATATTATTCTCAGAGGTTACACGGAACATATCCTAGTCCGCGTGATCGAAACAATTTTGAAGCGTGGATTCCGATTGGTCAGACCAGCATTGGATAGTCCTTAGCACGGGTGCTTCCTGTTTGAGTTTCTGCCTATAGAAAGGGTGGAGCAAAATGGAGTTGAGGTCAGATTTGCCGAAAGGAGTTTGGGGGAGGGCCTTGTATGCATAGTGGAAATTAGTGTAGCAGTAATCCAGTGTTTTTCCAGTGCAAGTGCTACAGTAAATATGCTGATAGAATTTAGATAGCCTTTTTCTCAAATTTGCTTTGTTAAAATCCCCAGCTACAATAAATGCAGCCTCAGGATATATGGTTTCCTGTTTGCATAAAGTCCAGTGAAGTTCCTTGAGGGCCGTCGTGGTATCGCTTGAGGGGGGATATACATTGGTGTAACAATAACCGAAGAGAATTATCTTTGGAGATAATATGGTCGGCATTTGATTGTGAGGAATTCTAGGTCAGGTGAACAATGACTTGCGTTCCTGTATGTTGTTACAATTACACCATGAGTCGTTAATCATGAAACAACCCCCCCCCCCCCACCCTTCTTCTTCCCGGAGAGATGTTTATTCCTGTCAGCGCAATGTACTGAGAATCCAGATGGCTGTATGGACGGGGACAGTATATCCCGAGAGAGCCATGTTTCCGTGAAACAGAATATGTTACAATCCCTGATGTCTCAGTATGAAAAATGTATGCACTCACTAAAACTGTAAGTTGCTCTGGATAAGAGCGTCTGCTAAATGACTAAAAATTAAAAAAATCAAAATGTCTCTCTGGAAAGCAACCCTTGCCCTGATCTCGTCCACTTAGTTATCTAGGGACTGGACATTAGCAAGTCTGTCTGACTTGGTCCTGCTGACTTTCTGTGCAATGTCAAACTGGACATTGGCCCCTTGATGTTGGATGAGGTCTTTTGTGAGGCACACACAGTGTTGGCAGTTCAAGTCCATTGCTATGTTTTCCTGATCCACCACTTGTATTCACTGTGCGGTTCCACCGGAGTCTATGAGACACACTGGGACTTTGTAGGGCTAGATCAAACTGCAGTTTCAGACCATCTAGGCTGCAGAATTTTGAATTTCCACAGCCTGCAGGTTCTGTCTCCATCACCCTCGTATATAATCTAGACAGTTCCTTTCCAGGAATGACGCTTTCAGCAGGCCACTGTGATAACTGAAAAGTGCATCAACAGTGTTGTCTGTGTTTCTTTTAGATCTGGCTTCAATTTCAGCTTGATTATCGACAACTAATATCTTGTGTTCTTTTTGCTCATGGTGACTCAGTTGTTTCTGACTTCGGCCAGGATAGTGACAGGCCAGCGTATGTGGTTGTTTGTCCTTTGTTTGTCTTTTCTCCACTAGGTTGGCGATGGACATCTCTGTGTCATTGTTCATGACACAGGTGTCTACTATGGCAAACATCTGAGCATCAAACAACTTCTGTTTTTCAGTGGCAGATGTGAAATCCTCTGGCGGACTATGTCTGTGTATTTTGTCCTGCACTGAAGCCATGCCAAAGTAATGGAGTGTAGCTGTGTTGATGGAGGCATCTGTTACATCTTTTTTAAATGCAGAACATGGCCTGTAACTGTCTCCAACTGCACTTTGACTCAATTTTCTTCTGTTCACCATGTTCCTTAATCGGTAGAGTTCCCATTTCTCCATTGGATGTTGTCTTTTAGAACTCCCTGTATATGAGGTCAGTAAAGTTAATTGCGCAGTGGAAGTCTGCAACTGCAGGCAGTAAGCCTTCCACTTTGTCCATGGGTTCAAGAGCATTTTTCAAATGTCCAATTGTTGCATCTGCATTTAGTTTTGTAAACTGATCACCTGTTAATGTCAACTTCACAAGTGGGATCTGAGCGGTCTTGCCATCTACTTCTATGGAAGAATATGGGACATAACGTTCATTAGGTAGTTTGATCGTCCTCATCATGTCTTTCGACTGTCTTTCATCTTCATCCAGTAGCCCTAAAGGAATGATATCTGATTTCCTTGCCATTACATCTGAGTATTTGTGAGGTAAGTGTCATTTAGCATTAGACTTATAGTGCTCAAATTGTGGTAAATGTCTTACAACGACATGTCTCACAAGCTCTTTGAATTCGTTCATGAGGTATTTTTTGTCTTCAGTATTTGGCACAAATTCGGATATAGGAACTTCAAGGACAGATCTGGAGACCTGCTGTGGGAGGTGATCTTCACCAACACATTGTTGACCATTATGATCCAGTGGTAGTCCTTCTTTTATGTTCTAGTGAAATTATGTGTTACGCTCCTGTCGAAGTTGTAAATTGTAAGTTGATATGGATTTCTCTGTGTATAGGCCCATGAATGGAGCACAGAAACAAGTTAATTAATTAAAATGTTGCTTATTCCCTTGAATGCCCAAAAAGCTGCATATTACAGCCAAAAGGATAGTTCATGATTTTGGATGTTGTTTCATTCATACCATTTGATCATTGCTCAGTTGAGAGGGTCTGTCCTCGGTTCCAGGGGATGTCGCTGTCAGGCAGAGCTTTCGATCCCTGACATTAGGACCTAGCCACTGTCAAGCTGGCCCTGAAGACTGCAAACAGTAGCAAATTGGTTCACAACAGTGATTAAATAAATGCAGCAAACATGCATACTGTAGCCACGTAATGCATTTTATAAAGGACAGCTACTGTGAGTTGCCATGTATAACACCGCACTGTGTGTGTACCATTCCAGCACTGCTGAGATGACAAGGTCTCTCCTCGGATCCAAGGGATGGCTATCAGGAATAGCTTCAATCCCTGGTAGCTGGACCTGTTCACTCTCAGGCATTGGATTATAGATAGTGACATAGATAGTGACAGAGGTCATAACAGGTTTTTATATTAAATTAACACAGCAATGCTGACGTGATGGTTTAGCGATAACGCGCCATGCATCAAGGCATATGCGATTAGCGCTACCCAAGGACCTGGGTTTGCCTCCCTGTCACTCGTTTCCTACTGTCTTGGTAATTGTCAAAAATCCCAATAAAAACACTGCAAACATACACAACCGCATATCATACTGTAGTTTGTATTTATAGTGGTTGTATTTAGAATGAACATAAACCATCAACACAGTTCAAAAGCTATATACACTGCATACCATTGGATCATCGTTGTGTTGCGTTGTGTTGTCAGGACAAGCTACACTCCATGCAGTCTGGACCTGGACACTCTCCATATCTCTCTTCCACTGGAGGCATTTCTCATCCCATGACTCGTCAATCTGTTTACATTTTGTCATTGTACTCTTTCTTCCTGAACACACAGACACCAGGCCTGGATAGTCTGACAAAGTATCTATTTTTGGCACCATCATGATGCATGACAAGCACATTAGTAAATATTGGTGCACACATACACTACCGGTCAAACGTTTTAGAACACCTACTCATTCAAGTTTTTATTTTATTTTTATGGAATCATGTAGTAACCTAATAAATGTTAAACAAATCAAAATATATTTTATATTTGAGATTCTTCAAATAGCCACCCATTGCCTTGATTACAACTTTGCACATTCTTGGCATTCTCTCAACCAGCTTCACCTGGAATGCTTTTCCAACAGTCTTGAAGGAGTTCCCACATATGCTGAGCACTTGTTGGCTGCTTTTCCTTCACTCTGCGGTCCGACTCATCCCAAACCATCTCAATTTGGTTGAGGTCGGGGGATTGTGGAGGCCAGGTCATCTGATGCAGCACTCCATCACTCTCCTTCTTGGTAAAATAGCCCTTACACAGCCTGGAGGTGTGTTGGGTCATTGTCCTGTTTGAGAAACAAATGATAGTCACCCTAAGCCCAAACCAGATGGGATGGCGTATCACTGCAGAATGCTGTGGTAGCCATGCTGGTTAAGTGTGCCTTGAATTCTAAATAAAATCACAGACAGTGTCACCAGTACCCCCACACCATAACATCTCCTCCTCCATGCTTTACGGTGGGAAATACACATGAAGAGATCATCCGTTCACCCACACCGCGTCTCATAAAGACACAGCGGTTGGAACCAAAAATCTCAAATTTTGACTCCAGACCAAAGGACACATTTCCACCGGTCCGATGTCCATTGCTCGTGTTTCTTGGCCCAAGCAAGTCTCTTCTTATTATTGGTGTCCTTTAGTAGTGGTTTCTTTGTAGCAATTCAACCATGAAGGCCTGATTCACAGTCTCCTCTGAACAGTTGATGTTGACATTAGTCTGTTACTTGAACTCTGTGAAGCATTTATTTGGGCTGCAATTTCTGAGGCTGGTAACTCTAATGAACTTATCCTATGCAGCAGAGGTAACTCTGGGTCTTACATTCCTGTGGCGGTCCTCATGAGAGCCAGTTTCATCATGGCGCTTGATGGTTTTTGCGACTGCACTTGAAGAGACTTTCAAAGTTCTTGAAATGTTCCGTATTGACTGACCTTCATGTCTTAAAGTAATGATGGACTGTCGTTTCTATTTGCTTATTTGAGCTGTTCTTGCCATAATATGGACTTGGTCTTTTACCAAATAGGGCTATCTTCTGTATTCCCACCCTACCTTGTCACAACACAACTGATTGGCTCAAATGCATTAAGAAGGAAAGCAATTCCACAAATTTACTTTTAAGAAGGCACACCTGTTAATTGAAATGCATTCCAGGTGACTACCTCATGAAGCTGGTTGAGAGAATGCCAAGAGTGTGCAAAGCTGTCAAGGCAAAGGGTGGCTATTTGAAGAATCTCAAATATAAAATATATTTTGATTTGTTTAACACTTTTTTGATTACTACATGACTCCATGTGTTATTTCATAGTTTTGATATCTTCACTATTATTCTACAATGTAGAAAATAGTAAAAATAAAGAAAAACCCTTGAATGAGTAGGTGTTCTAAAACTTTTGACTGGTAGTGTACATTTCAAACGTGCCATTAAAAGGGTGCCACCTACCATGGACATTGTGCACTTCTTTGCGCAGTCTGAAGGTCTCTTCCTTGTTCCTGTAGCCACAGTCATGGAGAAAGTGCTCAAACATTGCAAAAAATCCAGAAATCTTGAGGCTAACATTTTCCACTCATCCTAAACTTTATCCCTTGAAAACTCTTTCAGTGCTGTGGAACTGGTGTGTCACAGTATTGAGTCCACCTTTTTACTGGCCAATCCTAAACACTCCTCAGTCACAATATTAAGTGCTTGATTGATAACAACTTGTGAGAAACCTAGAACTTGCATCAAATACTTTGGTATTGCTCTGGGCCGATTACCTTGAAGACATATACCAATTATTTCCAAAGGACCTCTAAGTATCCGTGACGTTGTACCAGAAGTAGTTATAACAGTGACCTTAAAGAAAAGGAAAATAAAGTTTTAATATCTGAGACTGTCGTCATGCATTATGCAACACATTTGCAATGATAAACTTTGTATGTGCCACATAAAATGGGCTTCATCAGTTACTTCATTGTCAAGAAAGAAAAAAAAAAAGGTATATATTATCTAGGCTACAATTGTCACTATGATCAACTGAAGATATTATTAAATGTAGCCTACAAATGTGAGCCTGTAGGACTTGAGCAACACGGTTTTCGACCTATATGATAAGTCTATGAAGAGTTTAATGATTAATACTGGGATAATAAACAAACAAACAATAAAAAACAGTTCACCTGTAGCTGCATGGCCTATTGCATTGACAAAATGTTGCTGTAGATAGCTATGTTGTTAGAATCTAGAGCACTTACTTTAACTATGTGGTGATAACTTTCATTGTTGCAACCTACAGCCGATGACACACCAAAAAAACGGTTCTTGTAGTGGTTGAATTCCTATATTTGGCGGCTGGTCATCTGTCACTGGGGCTGGGTCCCTCAATAGGCCTCGTCTCGCCGGACTCTCTGTGCTTTCCTGAATAGACACTTTTGTGGTACTTCTGGTGGCCGAGACAGCCACGGCACATCTTTTCTTTCTAACTCTAGAATTTGCTCTTTCCCTCACAAAACAGCCGATTCTTTCCACGTCATTGGCACTTCTTTTATATTTGAGAATGAGACACATACTGCTTTTGAAAACATTTCACTCAGCGTGACAGGTCCTGTTATCTCTTCTAAAGCCAGCGTGTAGTCCGGTTGCAATAAAGACGATTTACCTTGCAAAAGGTTATGTTTGTTCCTGTTACAGTCATACGGTTCACCACAAACATGGCATACATCAACATATTTTGATGGGATTTTAATCACCGATTTCACGGCCCTCCTCACGCGCTGTTGCACATACGACACTAATCTAGTGAGCACCTTTGATGCTCCACCCAAGCAAGGCATTTGATTGGTTTGACGTGTTGCGAGGCGTCATTGAGTTACACCTGGTTCCCACCCCCTTTTAGCAGATTTTGTGCATTGGACTTCCCTAGGCTTCACGTTTAGGGACACCTGGTTCTCGATGAGGCTAGGGTTAGCGGTGTGGTTAAGGTTAGGGAAAGCGTCATTACAGGACTACGATCAAATCCTGAGCTCGACGGATTTGGCAGGGCTTGCTAACTATCACGGAGCTAAAGGCCTTCTATGCTCGCTTCAGGGCAAGCAACACTGAACCATGTATGAGAGCATCATCTGTTCCGGACGACTGTGTTATCTCGCTCTCCGTAGCCGATGTGAGTAAGACCTTTAAACAGGTTAACATTCGCAAGGCAAGGGCCAGACGAAATACCAGGATGCGTACTCAGAGCATGCGCTGACCAGCTGGCAAGTGTCTTCACTGACATTTTCAACCTATCCCTGACCCGGTCTGTAATACCAACTTTTTTCAAGCAGACCCCCATAGTCCCTGTGCCCAAGAATGCCAAGGTAACCTGCCTAAATGAATATCGCCCAATAGCACTCACATTTATAGCAGTAGTTATTGTAGGGTGGCTTCTCTCAAGGTATCGTTCACACCTTGTGACTTCACATGATGTAGGGTTTGTTCTGTCAAACTGTATTTCACACCTCATGATTTATGAGGGGTGCGTGGCAGAAGGTAATAAAATGTGGTAATTAGACAACCATGTGGTCGCCACGTGTTATATGTAAACACCTTTGTTCTGACTACTTTGTTATGGAGGGATTTGATGTACAGTAGGTTTTGCTGCAGGGTGTGTGTGTGTGTGTGTGTGTGTGTGTGTGTGTGTGTGTGTGTGTGTGTGTGTGTGTGTGTGTGTGTGTGTGTGTGTGTGTGTGTGTGTGTGTGTGTGTGTGTGTGTGTGTGTGTGTGTGTGTGTGGACACAGGTGTGAGGGGCTTGTAAGACAAAAGACTTGATGCTTTTGATCAAGTAGAGTCATTGGTCAATTGTGGGAAATATATGTGTTATGCCCTTGATCAGTGGTAGTGTATTAGGCTATTTGGGGAGCCAAATGTCTATTGTGACTTTTGATAAAGTTTGTGGGTGGAGAGGACACGTTTTATTAATCGCCTGAGATGTGAATTTAAAATGATGCCAATCATGGTTATTTTATTTATAACCAGAGAATTGGGCTGATTCAAACAAGACCAAACATGATTATTTAAAAAAGTAAGGATCTGACAAGAATTGAGCAATCTGAAGCACAACCAAAACAAACTGTAAATGTATCCAACAAGTTTGTAGAGTTAAAAGCTTGATGTAGTCATTGTGTGCTAGACTAAATGTAATACACTATAAATGAATGAACTTCAAACGTGGGACATAGATACATAAAGTGGATTCATTTCTAAAATGGTTATACAGATATGTATGAAAATACTCTCAAGTATTCTGTACATTCTCATATAAAACTTTTAATCTCAAATCCAAAATGCTGGAGTATAGAACCAAATTACAAGTTTTACCTTCAGTGTCCAAATAAAATAAAAAAACCAAGGGTGGGTCAAAATTATTCCCAAGATGTTTAAATAAACCCACTTGGCCATAAAGACATTTCAGTAGATTGGGAACTGATTCCTATAAAGCTACAGTGGCTTGTGAAAGTATTCACCCCCCTTGGCATTTTTCCTATTTTGTTGCCGTATCATTTGATTTACACAACATGCCTACCACTTTGAAGATGCAAAATATTTTTTATTGTGAAACAAACAAGAAATAAGACAAAAAAACAGAAAACTTGAGCGTACATAACTATTCACCCCCCCAAAGTCAATACTTTGTATAGCCACCTTTTGCAGCTACTACAGCTGCAAGTCTCTTGGGGTATGTCTCTATAAGCTTGGCACATCTAGCCACTGGGAATTTTGCCCATTCTTCAAGGCAAAACTGCTCCAGCTCCTTCAAGTTGGATGGGTTCCGCTGGTGTACAGCAATCTTTAAGTCATACCACAGATTCTCAATTGGATTGAGGACTGGGCTTTGTGGGATTTGACTAGGCCATTCCAAGACATTTAAATGTTTCCCCTTAAACCACTCAAGTGTTGCTTTAGCAGTATGTGTAAGGTCATTGTCCTGCTGGAAGGTGAACCTCCGTCCCAGTCTCAAATCTCTGGAAGACTGAAACAGGTTTCCCTCAAGAATTTCCCCGTATTTAGCGCCATCCATCATTCCTTCAATTGTGACCAGTTTCCCAGTCCCTGCCGATGAAAAACATCCCCACAGCATGATGCTGCCACCACCATGCTTCACTATGGGGATGGTGTTCTCAAGGTGATGAGAGGTGTTGGGTTTGCGCCAGACATAGCGTTTTCCTTGATGGCCAAAACACTCAAGTTTAGTCTCATCTGACCAGAAAAAACATATGTTTGGGGAGTCTCCCACATGCCTTTTGGCGAACACCAAATGTGTTTGCATATTTTTTTCTTTAAGCATTGGCTTTTTCTGGCCACTCTTCCATAATGCCCAACTCTGTGGAGTGTATGGCTTAAAGTGGTCCTATGGACAGATACTCCAATCTCCACTGTGGAGCTTTGCAGCTCCTTCAGGGTTATCTTTGGTCTCTTTGTTGCCTCTCTGATTAATGCCCTCCTTGACTGGTCCGTGAGTTTTGGTGGGCGGCCCTCTCTTGGCAGGTTTGTTGTGGTGCCATATTCTTTCATTCCCTCTGTGGGATGTTCAAAGTTTCAGATATTTTTTTTATAACCCAACCCTTATCTGTACTTCTCCACAACTTTGTCCCTGACCTGTTTGGAGAGCTCCTTGGTCTTCATGGTGCCGCTTGCTCGGTGGTGCCCCTTGCTTATTTTTTTATTTCACCTTTATTTAACCAGGTAAGCCAGTTGAGAGCAAGTTCTCATTTACAACTGCGACCTGGCCAAGAGAAAGCAAAGCAGTGCGATAAAAACAACAACACAGAGTTACATATGGGGTAAAACAAAACATAAAGCCAAAAATACAACAGAAAATATATATACAGTGTGTGCAAATGTAGCAAGTTATGGAGGTAAGGCAATAAATAGGCTATAGTGCAAAATAATTACAATTAGTATTAACACTGGAATGATAGATGTGCAAGAGATGATGTGCAAATAGAGATACTGGGGTGCAAAACAATATGGGGATGAGGTAGTTGGGTGGGCTAATTTCAGATGGGCTGTGTACAGGTGCGGTGATCGGTAAGGTGCTCTGACAACTGATGCTTAAAGTTAGTGAGGGAGATAAGAGTCTCCAGCTTCAGAGATTTTTGCAATTCGTTCCAGTCATTGGCAGCAGAGAACTGGAAGGAATGGCGGCCAAAGGAGGTGTTGGCTTTGGGGATGACCAGTGATATATACATGCTGGAGCGCATACTACGGGTGGGTGTTGCTATGGTGACCAATGAGCTAAGATAAGGCAGGGATTTGCCTAGCAGTGATTTATAGATGGCCTGGAGCCAGTGGGTTTGGCGACGAATATGTAGTGAGGACCAGCCAACAAGAGTGTACAGGTCACAGTGGTGGGTAGTATATGGGGCTTTGGTGACAAAACTGATGGCACTGTGATAGACTACATCCAATTTGCTGAGTAGAGTGTTGGAGGCTATTTTGTAAATGACATGGCCGAAGTCAAGGATCGGTAGGATAGTCAGTTTTACGAGGGCATGTTTGGCAGCATGAGTGAAGGAGGCTTTGTTGCGAAATAGGAAGCCGATTCTAGATTTATCTTTGGATTGGAGATTCTTAATGTGCGTCTGGAAGGAGAGTTTACAGTCTAACCAGACACCTAGGTATTTGTAGTTGTCCACATACTCTAGGTCAGACCCATCGAGAGTAGTGATTCTAGTCGGGTTGGCGGGTGTCAGCAGCGTTCGATTGAAGAGCATGCATTTAGTTTTACTAGTGTTTAAGAGCAGTTGGAGGCTACTGAAGGAGTGTTGTATGGCATTGAAGCTTGTTTGGAGGTTTGTTAACACAGTGTCCAATGAAGGGCCAGATGTATACAAAATGGTGTCGTCTGCGTAGAGGTGGGTCTGAGAGTCACCAGCAGCAAGAGCGACATCATTGATATACACGGAGAAAAGAGTCAGCCCAATAATTGAACCCTGTGGCACCCCCATAGAGACTGCCATAGGTCCAGACAACAGGCCCTCCGATTTGACACATTGAACTCTATCTGAGAAGTAGTTGGTGAACCAGGCGAGGCAGTCATTTGAGAAACCAAGGCTATTTAGTCTGCCAATAAGAATGCGGTGGTGTTGCAGACTCTGGGGCCTTTCAGAACAGGTGTATATATACTGAGATCATGTGACAGATCATGTGACACTTAGATTGCACACAGGTGGACTTTATTTAACTAATTCTGTGACTTCTGAAGGTAATTGGTTGCACCAGATCTTATTTAGGGGCTTCGTTGCAAAGGGGGTGAATACATATGCATGCACCACTTTTCCGATATAGATTTGTTCAAATTTTTTGAAACAATTTATTTTTTTCATTTCAATTCACCAATTTGGACTATTTTGTATATGTCCATTACATGAAATCCAAATAAAAATCCATTTAAATTACAGGTTGTAATGCAACAAAATAGGAAAAACGCCAAGGGGGATGAATACTTTTGCAAGGCACTGTACCTTGCGCGCACGTGAGCACCCTCTTGAAGCGTCTTACCAGTCGGGCCACGCGAAAAGCTAGCTATTCGCTGGCGCAAGTGGGGACACTTCAGGCTGAGGAGTAAGTTTCACACATCCCCGTGTGCTTCATACGAGACCAATAAACTTTGATTTGATTTTGATTTGAATAGCCTATCTTCAGCGGAATAAATTAATATGTTTGTTTCATCACAAAACCGGAGAGCAACATCTGTCCGGTGAAGTCCACAAAGCAAATAATGCATATAAACAGTTAACACTTGCAGCATTGTCAAGAAGTTAATGTTTTCCATAGTTTACTAAACAACTACGGATTTAGAACCACAGAGTTACCGCAAGTCAGCACAAAGACAACAGGAGCACCCCTATTCCAGCACCATTTCAACTTAAACATTTAAACATCATAAAATCAACAAGGCTATATATGCTTAGTTTAATACACTGAAAACAAACTTAAAATACCAAAAACTATTTAGTCCAATCAATGTTGGTAAATATTATGTGGCTGTCCATGGTATTGATTTCTGTGTGTGTGTGTGCGTGCGTGCGCAAGTAAAATATTTGTTTTTGAGTGATTTGATTGATCTGAAGCCAATTCCAAACTGGTCTCCCTTGTGGGGCGTTTTACTGCACCAGGACAACCAACAGTTGAGCTCAGCTCAATGCTGATTGGCTTCTTATTTTATACCGTTTTTATCAAGGGAGGCCAAATGCTACGGTGGCAACATGTTATACTCTTTTGGTCCAGATAGCATCAGATACATGGGCTACACATACTGAGACAGAGGGGCGCTGTTTCCCTCGCGCGGATAATTTCTCCGGTGAGATTCAGCTACTTGCGAATTGACGGGACATTACAAAAAAACACAGAGAGAATCTTTTATAATTTAAATGTTTTTATTGGTCAAATACTTGGGGAAGTCTGGCTTCCCTTGGCATCCATAAATACACGCTACTGCCTATCTTTTTATCATAGGTGAGTAGTTGGTATCTTAGCTGAGGTTTTATTCTACAGAGCAATGTGAGTTTGGCATTCACTTACTGCAATCCAGGGACACAAAAGGCTGGGAAGCGGTGCCCAAATATGTGCCATCGCTTCCACCGCAGGGCTTTCTGAGGGGTGGGAACCCAGAACAGGCAGGTTTGAAGTCGAGGTGAAAAGTGTTGATGTAGCTAGGGGGTGTTGAACACAAAGTACTACCAGTCTTTCTCTTGTTTTGACAGAAAGCTGAGAGACTGAGAGTTGTTGTAAGTTCAGTGTCCTAGTGCCACTATAGTCCCTTCACCCTCACAGTTCAGCAGAGTGCAGTGATATACCAGTAATGGTGGTGCTATTGTAAGGGAAATGGGTATTACAAATGTAGCTACATTGTGTGTGTGTGTGTGTGTGTGTGTGTGTGTGTGTGTGTGCGTGTGTGCACGTGCGGATACAAGTGTGTGTGTGGTGTATATGTGTGATGTATGTGTGTGGTGTATGCATACATCATGCCTGTGTGTGTGTGCAACAGAGAGAAGGGAGTCAGAGCGGATCAGAGCATAGCAGAGAGGTGCCTTTTTTCTCTCTGTCAGTCTGAGCCCCAAGGTCCCTCTGCTGGCCACTGATGTTTATCTATCTGCTTTACTCTAATTATGCCTTTGGCTCCTGCTCCCTGCTCCTCACTCTACAGTGCCTTCTCTGTAGCCCTGCACCACTCTGAGAAAATGCATTACAGTACATACTGTGGTTTCCTGTTGAAGGGCAGTGATACGGTGTAGTCAGGCCTTGATTCCTATGCTTACCTAGTAGAAAATATTTTATTTTACTATAGGAAAGGACACATTCATGTTCTTATAGCTAGATTTTGATTCTGGGTAGCTGATACAAGCCTTATTACACTTAAAGAGGATGGTACTTGTTGCATTGCCAAATGGTTATGGTGCTGTTTAACGGTGCATGACATAGGCTAGAGGGGAGAGAGTCAGTCACATGATCGTTTTTACAATTACTGCACATTTTGCTGAGACTGTACCAATGAATGTTAATGCAGGATGATGGACTATATAATGTAATTGGTATGTTGTCTTGGCATTGAGATTGAGATGATGATACATGTCAATTCTGTGTTAATAAATAATAACATGAATGTAGTCTGGAAGGAAAAACAGCATTTTCAGTCAGCCTGCATTATCCATCAGTGCCTTTTATCTGTGCTGATGTTTTGAACGGTTAGAGATTCTAAAAAAAAAACGTGTCCCTCATCCCTGTACTCATCCGACTACATACATGCAGTCTTTTGATTTCACTATTTTACATATCAATTATTACCTTCATGTTTTGGGTAATTGTGATGAAGATAACATTGTCATTATCGGTTTCTGATTAGTCATTTAATGGGTTCACACTTCATTATGCTCATTCATTGACGAATCCTCCTTAACCCACTTGTATCATGTGTCTGTACCACGGCTGTCTGTAGCATGGTAGTGTTTATTGTAGGTGGTTGGGTGGATGAATGGATGGGCGTACAACGCAAACGTCTAGCAACCCAGAGGTTGCGTGGACGAATTTCATCACTTCTTTGGAACTAATGCAACTGCTTAGCATTTTAGCTAACCCTAACCTCTTAACTCTTTAACCTAACTCCTAACCCTAACCTTGAATTGGAATTCATAACATATGATATGTTTTGCAAATTCTTAACATAATGTATGAATTGCAATTCCTAACATATAATATGAAATGGATGATGGACATCCACAAATTAATACATACCATACAAAACGTAACATATCATACTAATTGTAGTGTCCCGGATTTACTTTTACTATCTTACGTCTACCCGAGTCCATGTTGCTAGCTGAGACAGGACAATCTGTTCCCAGCCCAGCCCAGACAGACAGACACTGTGTACTGAGCCTTTGATTCAATTCGCACTGACTGGACGTTACCGAAGCATCTTGAACTATTATGATAATAGATCGATAAGCATCTTCTCATTGAAACAGTGCAGAGAGAACAGTGGGGCTTTAAGGCATTCTCTCCGTCTCTCTCCATTTATTTTTCACTGAAGGTGACGTTATAAGGTCTTGTGTTCAGGTGGGCTGAGTTGCTGCATCTAGATTAGTTTATTAATATTCTGCATTATAATGTACACAAACAGTGCCTTCGGAAAGGATTCAGACCCCTTGACATTTTCCACATTTTGTTACGTTACAGCCTTATTCTAAAATGGATTAAAAAAATTAAAAACTCAGCAATCTACACACAATACCCCATAATGACAAAGCAAAAATAGGTATAGGTACATAGGTAAATAGGTAAACAAAAAAACAGAAATACCTTATTTACATAAGAATTCAGACCCTTTGCTATGAGACTTGAAATTGAGCTCAAGTGCATCCTGTTTCTATTGATCACCCTTGAGATGTTTGTACAACTTGATTGGAGTCCACCTGTGGTAAATTCAATTGATTGGACATGATTTGGAAAGGTACACACCTGTCTATATAAGGTCCCACATTTGACATTGCATGTCAGAGCAAAAACCAAGCCATGAGGTCGAAGGAATTGTCCGTAGAGCTCCGAGACAGGATTGTGTCGAGGCACAGATCTGGGGAAGAGTACCCAAAAATGTCTGCTGCTCTGAAGGTCCCGAAGAACACAGTGGCCTCCATCATTCTTAAATGGAAGAAGTTTGGAACCACCAAGACTCTTCCTAGAGCTGGCCACCTGGCCAAATTGAGCAATCGGGGGAGAAGGGCCTTGGTCAGGGAGGTGACCAAGAACCTGATGGTCACTCTGACAGAGCTCTAAAATTCCTCTGTGGAGATGGGAGAACCTTCCAGAAGGACAACCATCTCTGCAGCACTCCACCAATCAGGCCTTTATGGTAGAGTGGCCAGACTGAAGCCACTACTCAGTAAAAGGCACATGACAGCCCGCTTGGAGTTTGCCAAAAGGCACCTAAAGACTCTCAGACCATGAGAAACAAGATACTCTGGTCTGATGAAACCAAGATGCAACTCTTTGGCCTGAATGCCAAACGTCACGTCTGGAGGAAACCTTGCACCATCCCTACGGTGAAGCATGGTGGTGACAGTCATGCTGTGGGGGTGTTTTTCAGCTGCAGGGACTGGGAGACTAGTCAGGATCGAAGCAAAGATGAACGGAGCAAAGTACAGAGAGATCCTTGATAAAAAACTGCTC
This sequence comes from Coregonus clupeaformis, assembly GCF_020615455.1. Lineage (NCBI taxonomy): Eukaryota > Metazoa > Chordata > Actinopteri > Salmoniformes > Salmonidae > Coregonus > Coregonus clupeaformis. The sequence continues at coordinate 19,856,050 of NC_059204.1, read as the reverse complement.
CAGGACCTCAGACTTGGCCAAAGCACATAGCCAAGACAACGCAGGAGTGGCTTCGGGACAAGTCTCTGAATGTCCTTGAGTGGCCCAGCCAGAGCCCAGACTTGAATCGTATCGAACATCTCTGGATAGACCTGAACATAGCTGTTCAGCAACGCTCCCCATCCAACCTGACAGAGCTTGAGAGGATCTGCAGAGAAGAATGGGAGAAACTCCCCAAATACAGGTGTGCCAAGCTTGTAGCGTCATACCCAAGAAGACTCGAGGCTGTAATTGCTGCCAAAGGTGCTTCAACAAAGTACTGAGTAAAGGGTCTGAATACTTATGTAAATGTTTTTATTGTTTATAAATTTGCAAAAACTTCTAAAAAACTTTTTTTGCTTTGTCATTCTGGGGTATTGTGTGTAGATTGATGAGGGGGGAAAAAAACAATTTAATCTATTTTAGAATAAGGCTGTAACCTAACAAAATGTGGAAAAAGTCAAGGGGTCTGAATACTTTCCGAAGGCACTGTACATAACTGATGAGCTCCATTCTTTATTATTGTCCCCATCCCTGGCATACTGTGGGTCGGAACCACAACAACTCCCGTCCCTCCCTCTTCCAGTTGCAGTATCTAGAGTAGGTGTCTTTCTCTTTGTGCCAAGTGGCGTGAGAAAAATGGACACATGCTTGGCACACATCGCCTACGTCTCTGGTGGACCTCAGGGACCCACAACCTCACTGGGATGCGTACAAACACATCTTTGTGTTTCCAGGCCGACATTGGTTCTCTACAGGGCTGTCTAAAGTGTCCATATTATATCTGTCAGAGATGGGACAGTTTCTGTCGGGATGTCAGAGGAAGTAAGAAGCCTGAGTTAATTTATTGGTTTGTACTTTAGCTATGGGTTCCATGGGGATGGAGCCAAGAATTACTGACAACATTTAATTGAGTTGGATGGGAAGTGAGAGGGGGGGTTGTATAACGCTGACTTATTGCCTCCATTCTTGGAATCCGAAAATCTCCCATTCAAAGGCACGCACGCACCTGCTTTAAGTGCCATCCAAAATATGATTTTAGTTTGTTTGTTTGAAAATGGCCCAGGGACTATGTGTGTGTGTGTGTGTGTGTGTGTGTGTGTGTGTGTGTGTGTGTGTGTGTGTGTGTGTGTGTGTGTGTGTGTGTGTGTGTGTGTGTGTGTGTGTGTGTGTGTGTGTGTGAGAAAACTCTGTGTCTGTGTCAGTTTTCAGTCATATCCACCCTTCTGCCTGGGGCGAGGTGAAGGCTGAGATTTTACGTGTACATCTATTCAGCTGTATGTGTATTTGTACTGTGTGTGTGTGTACGCTATGGACTGTATGTGTCTGCTCCAGTCTGTCATGTATGTGTGTGTGCATGCATGTGTATATGTGTGTGTGGCTTAGTGGGTAAGAGCGTTGTGCCAGTAACCGAAAGGTCGCTGGTTCTAATCCCCGAGCCGACTAGGTGAAAAATCTGTCGATGTGCCCTTGAGCAAGGCACTTAACCCTAATTGCTCCTGTAAGTTGCTCTGGATAAGAGCGTCTGCTAAATGACTAAAAATAAATAAAATAAATAATTTGGCTGGTACATTGGCCTCATAATGGCATCAGGAGTCAGACCTTGCCACCAGGCATCACAGGCGCACATGCTCCTGAATAGAAATGAGTTATACCATGTAATTTTAGTAATGTGAGTGGTGTTATTCTTGACGTCAGACAGCCAAAAACTGCTTTTTCAACAGGTCTCATGAGAATGTATTGTTTTGTAGTTACACAAAAGAAAATCTGCAATAATGATCTAATTGGCGTCAGTCATGGAGTGTGTCTGGACAATGTTATTGAGTTAAATATTATTGAGTAGCAGATCTACACTGAGTGTACAAAACATTAGGAACACCTTCCTAATATTGATTAGCTCCCCCCCTTGCCCTTAGAACAGCCTCAATTCGTCGGGGCATGGACTCTACAAGGTGTCGAAAGCATTCCACAGGGATACTGGCCAATGTTGTCTCCAATGCTTCCCACCGTTGTGTCAAGTTGGCTGGATGTTCTTTGCGTGGTGGACCATTCTTATTTAAAAAATGTACCCTTATTTTAACAGGTAGGTTCATTCTTCATACACACAGGAAACTGTTGAGTGTGAAAAACCTAGCAGCATTGTAGTTCTTGACACACTCAAACCGGTGCGCCTGGCATCTACTACCATACCCTGTTCAAAGGCACTTAAATATTTTGTCTTGCCCATTCACCCTCTGAATGGCACACATACACAATCCATGTCTCAAATGTCTCAAGGCTCGAAAATCCTTCTTTAACCTGTCTCCTCCCCTTCATCTACACTGGTGAAGTGGATTTAACAAGTGACATCAATAAGGGATCATAGCTTTCAACTGGATTCACCTGGTCAGTCTATGTCACGGAAAGAGCTAATGTTTTGTACACTCAGTGTATACCAGATAATCCGTCTTCAGCTCCAAACTTCATTAATATTGATGGATAGTTAACATCAGACAACCCTGCCTTTAATTGCATGTACAGATTACAGTATTTCAACCGGAAAACCCCACCGGACCCCTATTAAAATAAACCCAATTGCCTATGGAATAATACAACAACTTCATATCCACTCCTATCTTCATGAAACAATGAACAATGATAACCTTTTCATGAATGGGATTGATTGACTCTGGCTGAACTCTCTGACTGGCTCTTAAATGCAAAGTGTGTTCCTTTAAATATTCTAATCAATGTTTATGACCTCTAGTGGGAATCATGCAGTCAATTTGCCAACTTCAATACAGCTGGAAACACTCTCTGTTAATTCTTTCTGTCTTCTCTTCTTCCCTCACTCTCTTGCTTCTCTCATCCTTTCACTTCCTCCTGTGTGTTTCCTTAACCTCTACACCTCCTTCTCTCTCATCCCGCCGCTCTATTCCTCTTCCATCCCGTCTTCTCTCAGCCTCCTCTAGCTTCTCTCTCTCTCTCTCTCTCTCTCTCTCTCTCTCTCCCCCTCGCTCTCTCTCTCTCTCTCTCTCTCTCTCTCTCTCTCTCTCTCTCTCTCTCTCTCTCTCTCTCTCTCTCTCATCTCTCTCTGTCTCTCTCTCTCTCTCTCTCTCTCTCCTTCTCACTCTCTCTTTCCTCCTTTGGATTTCAAATAATGATGCTCTCTGCTGCAAAGAAAACTCCACCTACTCAGCGCTGCTAATGTAGTCACTGACAGTGCAAGCGTTCTACCTCCCTCGCTCTTTCCTGCTCTCTCTCTGTTGCGCTCTCTCCTGCTTCTCTCTCTCCTTCTCACAATCTCTCGCTCTCCCTCGTTCTCTCCTACTCCCCTCCTCTCACTCCCTCTCTCGCCTTTTCCCTGTTCTCTCTCGCACACACACTTTCTCTGACACACACACACAAACACACACTCTCTCTCTCATAGCTCCAGTCCCAAATAAATAAAGAGGCACAGAAGGATGTGGGGGAAAGAGAGAGGTTGCTTCTTTAGGAAGAACAATGTTGACGCTACCCAACCTTCTTAATCTCCTACCTGCTTTTGAAAACGTGTGAGGATTAAAGTCGCGTGGCGGTGTTCACACTGGGATTTCTACTTCACAAAAAGATGCTCAGTTCTCCCTCTCCTGCCCAAGCCACAGAAGAGAGGACTACTGCAGAGCACTTGTATCCTCCTGTTTCAGTTCTACCTGCCTAAGAGTCAGCCCTTCACAGCCACCGGAGGCAATGTCAGCCTTGCTGCTCTAGAGCCCCATGGAGCGCAGTCCGCCGCTGGATTCCACGCTTTTGTAGATATACATTCGAAGAAATTCCTTCTTAGAAGCCAAATCGAGAGAAAAGAAACTGGCTGCTCATCAGCTCTATGGTTTTCTGACTTGTCCAAGACTGTGATTTTTGGCGTCTGACTAAGAGGTAGGTTCTTGCTTTACTTTATCATGTGTTTTTTGGTTTGTTCGTTTGCTGTGCTGCTTACAGTCGAAATAACTGTTCTCTTCTTCAGGAAATTATCACACGCAGTGAAATTTTGCTCAAAGAGAGGGGTTTGCATAATGTTGTGCAGTTTAATGTATGGTTAGTCTTCAATTGTCCTATTTAAAAGACTTGTCAGAAATGTTTTCCCACTTACACTTGGACTACAATAAACCGTGGCTCTGTCTTCGGTACTGTTAGAGAGGATTATGCACAGCTTATTGACACAGATGAATGGTGACATAGATACATTCCCAAAAACGTCTAATTCTTCCACATGCAGGATGAGAACACATGCAGGATGAGAAGTCATTTTCAGTCAGGGAAGCTTTAAATCTGCTGCTTTATTGCAGTGAACATAAATAATACTTAAGCATTTAATCTCAGCACTCACATGGTACTTTTATCAAGTCAGGAGTCAAATTAAAATACTGTCAATCATTTGATAATGGATGCAGGTTACATGGTACTTGAGAAGAAGGGTGCTTACTCTAGGTGACTGAATAATTTCTTACAATGAGTATTTGGAGATTTGGGCTAGTATTTTTTGTCATTTTGTTGAATGTTTTCTCATTTGGACAATATGTGATAGTGTCTCCCCAGAAAGAGTCCTCTCTCTGTGCAAAAAGGAGATGGGTTACTTACTAGAATGAAATGGTCGGATGAAGAGAGGGGTGGATTAATCTTGGTTATGCCTTCTTCCGTTACTCTCTGATAGTGAGAGATTTCTCTGTACTTTAAGTGACACACATACACACATGAATGCAGATGCAGAAATGCAGGACACCCACCTGGCCTGATGCATATCCCACAGTTCTCTTCTGTATGGAGTTCACCCTGTGCCCAGAGGGGAGTCATGTGTGATCATATGCACCTATTCTGTGGCTTGCAACTGCCTGGTGTGTCTGGCCTCGGAGGGAGAGAATCTATCCCCAGAATAACAACATTTTACTGGGAATGAATGTGTAATGAGCACTTGGGGGGCAAGTTGGCAGCCTGCCCAGCCACTGAAAAGAAATCCCTCTACGCCTCTGGAGGAAATCAATTGACAGATAGACAGAATTAGCTGCTTTGCTCACCTGCTGAAGATAAGATTGCCGCTGTGCCTCCGTCTTTAGTATTGGCCTGATGGTAGAAAGATGCAGTAGAGGGAGCATTGCTGCTCACAGAAGCAGATCATTATTCATGTAAAATACTGACACAAAGTTTGATTTGGGAGGTTATAGAGCAGCAGGGGCTGCTCAGTGCAGGGCAGAGCTGAGGTTCCTACTGGATGATGATATTGTTAGGGTGAGTGTAGAAGATGCTGTGATTACAGAAATGGGGAAAGTGTTTGAGATGGAATATACACCTTTGACAATGCATACTGCATCAGGATAAGTGAGGTGTTTCGATTTAAACAGCTCCCTGTCTGTGACTGTTCAAACATAAGCACACGCACACACATGCACAAACACACACAAACAGAGTAAACACATTAGATTGAAAAGGACATCACCTGAAAGTCCTCCTACTTTATTAAATGCCAAGGACAGCAAAGGTACCCTTGCCTCTCACCATTCGGTACAGAATTGCCCCTCAAACAAATCAATCCTTTTACATATCTGACCTCACTACTCAGTGTTCTTGTTACATTCAGAACGTTCTGTGTGTGTCATAAAATGAGGAATATGATGTTGATGATATGAATAAAATGAACTTCCTATCCCTGGAAGAGACTGTGACTGAGCCAGCCTTTTGGAAACCTTTGGCTTCTTTTTTGGGTAATTTTTTTCTGTGTTTTTCTGTTATTGTCAGGCTTTTAGTAAAATTGAAAAGCTGTCTATTCAGACACATTTTGGGTAGGCCTACATTTTCTTTATTTTCTGTTATTGTGCTTTCTTACTGTAGTATTGAATCATGTTTGGAGCGTATGAGGCGTAGATATCTACTGTACTTTGAGGGCAGAGGAAACAGGAGGCTGACTTCGCCTTGACTAATGAACAGCCAACCAGACATCCTCTAATTGGTGGGACTCCACATGCATTTGTGTTTTAAAATGTACAACCGTAAAACCCAGTTAAATAATTAAAAAATATATAAAAAATATAACTATTATTCGCATTTATTTTGAAGTCCCGCAAGAACAAAATCCTAAGCTGGATGCAGAGCTCAGAGGAGGAATGTTCAAACTAAGCACCAAAAGGCAAGTCTCAAATAAATCTGAATACATACTTAATGGGGGTTTGCGAAACCATTATGAATAAAAAGAAGAGGAGTTGTCCTTTTTTGTTTTTTGAATGCTCACAGATGAAGCCGCTATCCTTGGATTTAGGAAAGAACATAGCAAACACACTCTGTCTGGTTCTCAAAGTACCTGTCTGCTTCAACTGTCTGTCTGAGGACAATCACAGAACCTGTCTTATGACAAAACAACCGTATCTCTCTCTACTGAATGATAGTTTGTTCCAGTGAAAACTAAGTAAGCACCTGTTAAGAATTAATGTTTTTAGCTTTGTATTTGTTTTTTATTCTCTTCCGATAGAAAAGGGTGCAAACTTTGTAGATGTGTAACTAGAACCCATATATAGCATGCATTGCATTCAGAAAGTATTCAGACCCCTTCCCTTTTTCCTCATTTTGTTACGTTACAGCCTTATTCTAAAATTGATTAAATTATTTTTTCCTCATCAATCTACACACAATACCCCATAATGACAAAGTGATCACAGGTTTTTAAGAAATTTTTGCAAATTTATATATAAAAAAAAGACAATTTGCTATGAGATTCAAAATTGAGCTCAGGTGCATCCTGTTTCCAATGATCATCCTTGAGATGTTTTTAGAGCTTGACTGGAGTCCACCTGTGGTAAGTTCAATTGATTGGGCATGATTTAGAAAGGCACACACCTGTCTATATAAGGACCCACAGTTGACAGTGCATGTCAGAGCAAAAACCAAGCCATGAGGTTGAAGGAATTGTCCGTAGAGCTCCGAGACAGGATTGTGTCGAGGCACAGATTTGGGGATGGGTACCAAAAAATGTCTCCAGCATTGAAGATCTCCAAGAACACAGTGGCCTCCATCATTCCTAAATGGAAGAAGTTTGGAACCACCAAAACTCTTCCTAGAGCTGGCCGCCTGGCCAAATTGAGCAATCGGGGTAGAAGGGCCTTGGTCAGGGAGGTGACCAATAACCAGATGGTCACTCTGACAGAGCTCCAGAGTTCCTCTGTAGAGATGGGAGAACCTTCCAGAAGGGCAACCATCTCTGCAGCACTCCACCAATCAGGCCTTTATGGTAGAGTGGTCAGACGGAAGTCACACCTCAGTAAAAGATGGTAGCCCACTTGGAGTTTGCCAAAAGGCACCTAAAGGACTCTCAAACCATGAGAAACAAGATTCTCTAGTCTGATGAAACCAAGATTGAACTCTTTGGCCTGAATGCCAAGCGTCACGTCTGGAGGAAACCTGGCACCGTCCCCACGGTGAAGCATGGTGGTGGCGGCATCATGCTGTGGGGATGTTCTTCAGCGGCAGGGACTGGGAGATTAGTCAGGATCGAGGGAAAGATGAACGGAGCAAAGTACAGAGAGATCCTTGATGAAACCCTGCTCCAGAGCACTCAGGACCTCAGACTGTGGCGAAGGTTCACCTTTCAACAGGACAACGACCCTAAGCACACAGCCAAGTCAACACAGGAGTGGCTTCGGGACAAGTCTCTGAATGTCTTTGAGTGGCCCAGCCAGAGCCCAGACTTGAACCCGATCGAACATCACTTGAGAGAACTGAAAATATATGTGCAGCGACGCTCCCCATCCAACCTGACAGAGCTCCCCAAATACATTTACATTTTAGTCATTTAGCAGACGCTCTTATCCAGAGCGACTTATAGTTAGTGAGTGCATACATTTTCCATACGGGACCCTGTGGGAATCCCATACCCACAACTACCACATACTACCAACTGAGCTACAGGTGTGCCAAGCTTGTAGCGTCATACCCCAAAAGACTAGAGGCTGTAATTGCTGCCAAAGGTGCTTCAACAAAGTGCAGAGTAAATGGTATGAATGCATATGTATACATTTGCAAACATTTATAAAAACCTGTTTTTGCTTTGTCATTATGGGGTATTGTGTGTAGATTGATGAGGGAAAAAACCTAATTTAATCAATTTTAGATTAAGGCTGTAACGTAACAAAATGTGGAAAAAGTCAAGGGGTATTTATTTCAAATTATTGACACCCTTGATAAAGATGAGCATAAATGACAGTATGCAATAAATAATTATTATACTGAGCTACAGTGGGGGAAAAAAGTATTTAGTCAGCCACCAATTGTGCAAGTTCTCCCACTTAAAAAGATTTTCATCATAGGTACACGTCAACTATAACAGACAAAATGAGAAAAAAAAACATTGTAGGATTTTTTATGAATTTATTTGCAAATTATGGTGGAAAATAAGTATTTGGCAATGACACAGGTCAAACGTTTTCTGTAAGTCTTCACAAGGTTTTCACACACTGTTGCTGGTATTTTGGCCCATTCCTCCATGCAGATCTCCTCTAGAGCAGTGATGTTTTGGGGCTGTCGCTGGGCAACACAGACTTTCAACTCCCTCCAAAGATTTTCTATGGGGTTGAGATCTGGAGACTGGCTAGGCCACTCCAGGACCTTGAAATGCTTCTTACGAAGTCACTCCTTCGTTGCCCGGGCGGTGTGTTTGGGATCATTGTCATGCTGAAAGACCCAGCCACATTTCATCTTCAATGCCCTTGCTGATGGAAGGAGGTTTTCACTCAAAATCTCACGATACATGGCCCCATTCATTCTTTCCTTTACACGGATCAGTCGTCCTGGTCCCTTTGCAGAAAAAACAGCCCCAAAGCATGATGTTTCCACCCCCCATGCTTCACAGTAGGTATGGTGTTCTTTGGATGCAACTCAGCATTCTTTGTCCTCCAAACACGACGAGTTGAGTTTTTACCAAAAAGTTCTATTTTGGTGTTATCTGACCATATGACATTCTCCCAATCCTCTTCTGGATCATCCAAATGCACTCTAGCAAACTTCAGACGGGCCTGGACATGTACTGGCTTAAGCAGGGGGACACATCTGGCACTGCAGGATTTGAGTCCCTGGTGGCGTAGTGTGTTACTGATGGTAGGCTTTGTTACTTTGGTCCCAGCTCTCTGCAGATCATTCACTAGGTCCCCCTGTGTGGTTCTGGGATTTTTGCTCACCGTTCTTGTGATCATTTTGACCCCACGGGGTGAGATCTTGCGTGGAGCCCCAGATCGAGGGAGATTATCAGTGGTCTTGTATGTCTTCCATTTCCTAATAATTGCTCCCACAGTTGATTTCTTCAAACCAAGTTGCTTACCTATTGCAGATTCAGTCTTCCCAGCCTGGTGCAGGTCTACAATGTTGTTTCTGGTGTCCTTTGACAGCTCTTTGGTCTTGGCCATAGTGGAGTTTGGAATGTGACTGTTTGAGGTTGTGTCTTTTATACTGATAACAAGTTCAAACAGGTACCATTAATACAGGTAACGAGTGGAGGACAGAGGAGCCTCTTAAAGAAGAAGTTACAGGTCTGTGAGAGCCAGAAATCTTGCTTGTTTGTAGGTGACCAAATACTTATTTTCCACCATAATTTGCAAATAAATTCATAAAAAATCCTACAATGTGATTTTCAGGAAAAAAAATACTCAATTTGTCTGTCATAGTTGACGTGTACCTATGATGAATATTACAGGCCTCTCTCATCTTTTTAAGTGGGAGAACTTGCACAATTGGTGGCTGACTAAATACTTTTTTTCCCCACTGTATATTGTATGCTAAAAAATTGGGAAATTATATTATTTTATACTAATACAATTGCTCAGAATAAAATAGATTTTGTTTAACAAGTAATATTTATTTTTCTCAAAAGGAAGGGGTCAATGTTATTGACACCACTGTTTTCAATACATTTCAATACCTCACCTTGCGAGGACAGCGGCATTGAGCGGGTCAGAAGTTTACATACACTCAATTAGTATTTGGTAACATTGCCTTTCAATTGTTTAACTTGGGTCAAACGTTTCGGGTATCCTTCCACAAGCTTCCCACAATAAGTTGGGTGAATCTTGGCCCATTCCTCCTGACAGAGCTGGTGTAACTGAGTCAGGTTTGTAGGCCTCCTTGCTCGCACACGCTTTTTCAGTTCTGCCCACACATTTTCTATAGGATTGAGGTCAGGGCTTTGTGATGGCCACTCCAATACCTTGACTTTGTTGTCCTTAAGCCATTTTGCCACAACTTTGGAAGCATGATTGGGGTCGTCATTTGCGACCAGCTTTAACTTCCTGACTGATGTCTTGAGATGTTGCTTCAATATATCCACATAATTTTCCTTCCTCATGATTCCATCTATTTTGTGAAGTGCATCATTCTCTGGAATTTTCTAAGCTGTTTAAATGCACAGTCAACTTAGTGTATGTAAACTTCTGACCCACTGGAATCAAATCAAATCAAATGTTATTTGTCACATACACATGTTTAGCAGATGTTATAGTGGGTGTAGCGAAATGCTTGTGCTTCTAGCTCCGACAGGGCAGTAATATCTAACAAGTAATATCCAACTATTTTACAACACATACCCAATACACAAAACTAGTAAGGAATGACATGTTGTTTCCTACCTTCACCACCTGGGGGCGGCACGTCAGGAAGTCCAGGACCCAGTTGCACAGGGCGGGGTTCAGACCCAGGGCCTCGAGCGTAATGATGAGCTTGGAGGTTACTATGGTGTTGAATGCTGAGCTGTAGTCAATGAACAACATTCTTACATAGGTATTTATCTTGTCCAGATGGGATGGGGCAGTGTGCAGTGTGATGGCGATTGCATCGTCTGTGGATCTATAATATATATAATATGCCATTTAGCAGACGCTTTTATCCAAAGCGACTTACAGTCATGCGTGCATACATTTTTTTGTTTGTGTGGTCCCGGGGATCGAACCCACTACCTTGGCGTTACAAGCGCCGTGCTCTACCAGCTGAGCTACAGAGGACCACGATCTATTGGGGCGGTAAGCAAATTGAAGTGGGTCTAGGGTGACAGGTAAGGTAGAGGTGAAATGATCCTTGACTAGTCTCTCAAAGCGCTTCATGATGACAGAGGTGAGTGCTACGGGGTACAAGAACAATGGTGGCCATCTTGAAGCATGTGGGAATAGCAGACTGGGAAAGGGAGAGATTGAATATGTCCGTAAACACACCAGCCAGCTGCTCTGAGGACACGGCTAGGGATGCCGTCTGGGCCGGCAGCCTTACGGGGGTTAACATGCTTAAATGTCTTAATCACGTCGGCCATGGAGAAGGAGAGCCCACAGTCCTTGGTAGTGGGCCTCGTCGGTGGCACTGTGTTATCCTCAAAGTGGGCAAAGAAGTTGTTTAGCTTGTCTGGAAGCGAGACGTCGGTGTCGGCGATGTGGCTGGTTTTCCTTTTGTAGTCCGTGATTGTCTGTAGACCCTGCCACATACGTCTCGTGTCTGAGCCGTTGATTTGCGACTCCACTTTGTCTCTATACTGATGTTTTGCCAGTTTAATTGCCTTGCGGAGTGAGTAGCTGCGCTGTTTGTATACTGCCATATTCCCAGTCACCTTGCCATGGTTAAATGCGATGGTTTGCGCTTTCAGTTTTGCGCGAATGCTGTCATCTATCCACGGTTTCTAGTTAGGGTAGGTGATACAGTGAATTAGAAGTGAAATAATCTGTCTGTAAACAATTGTTGAAAAAATTACTTGTGTCATGCACAAAGTAGATGTCCTAACCGACTTGCAAAAACAATAGTTTGTTAACAAGAAATTTGTGGAGTGGTTGAAAAACGAGTTTTAATGAGTCCAACCTAAGTGTATGTAAACTTCCGACTTCAACTGTATGTTTTGGAGGATAAGAACAGGTCTTCTAAGGCAACTTCCATAACAGCTTTTCTGCATCAAACACTTGATGCTCCTTTCAAATATTTATCAGCTAGATCCCCTTATCCAACACAAAAACAATGTTAACATCACTAGGTACTGCTATTGTGTGTGCGTGTGCGTGTGTGTGAGTGTGTGTTTGTGTGTGTGTGCACGCTTGTCTGTCTGTGTGTCTGTAGTGGTGTACTCGCAGTGTTGTGTGTGTGTATTTTTGCACGCGTGCATGTTTGCTTCAACAAATGTACACCTGCATTATTAATTCATGAGTCAAAGTCTATGGCAACAAGACGTTTGACAACCTGCTGACAATGTTCACATCGTGCGTGTGTTGCTATTGAGATGAATGTCGTGTTGCATTGTGTTTGTGTGTTTAAGGCACTGAAACTGTGCCGTTAGCAATTTCAATCATTCCCAGTTATACAATCTGTCTTCAAATTCCTATAAAGCTAGCTAAGGTTTTCAGACATTCTTCTAATGTGGCTTCGTTTACACAGGCAGCTCAATTCTGATATTTTTTTCACTAATTGGTCTTTTGACCAATCAGATCAGCTCTGAATAAGATCTGACGTGATTGGTCAAAAGACCAATAGGTGGAAGAAATATTATAATTTGGCTGCCTATGTAAACGCAGCTTATGTGAAATACTGCATTCGGTCCCAATTAACAGCACAGATTTTAAAAGCTGAAAAGCCCAAAACGGATCAAACACTAGCAGGGTCTATGCGTATAACTGTGTATATACAGTTTATTTAAACTGTACAAACATGATATTACCATGTTATTACTATATAAGGCATATAAGGCATATTTATTGTAAATCAGGACCGTGCGTTATTTTGTTGACCCATATGATCGTTGAATGGTGTATATAAGAATGCACATTGGAAGAATCATTCTGATGGTTTATTGATTAAAGTAAATCAAGGCATGAGTCACCTTCGATCTGGCCATTGGCTTGGCAGATAGATTGTAATATGATTATAGACCTATGAAACAAGGCATTGAAAAATCACCACTTTGCTGACTGGTTTGACTGGTTGTTTAGGCACATCATTCACTGTGGTAGTTATTGACAAGTAGAGGCAACACAATTGCTGAGCACCATCAATTGGATCTAGTTCTATTCTGGAAGTGATTGCGTTTTAAATTGAGTTTCACTCTCTGCTCTCACACCTATTGGGGTAGGCATATTTCTTCAGGCATTGAGGAGTATAGCTACCATGTTTTATGTAATGTGAATGGCACCTGTCAGGTTTAGCTATTGTACCTGCACTTTGTGGCTGGTCCTCTGTAGCTCAGCTGGTAGAGCACGGCGCTTGTAACGCCAAGGTAGTGGGTTCGATCCCCGGGACCACCCATACACAAAAAAAATGTATGCACGCATGACTGTAAGTCGCTTTGGATAAAAGCGTCTGCTAAATGGCTTATTATTATATTATTATTTATGTGGATTAAAAAAATCTGAATCGTTACTCTAGGTTTAAGATTTCTGGCAGAACAATCAACTTGGTCATGTGGGTGTATGCCAGTGACGTGCAGGCAGGGTAGGCAATGCTTAGAATAATGGCTCCAACGGAGATGGCTGCTGTTTTACAGGCTCCTAACCAATTGTGCTATTGTGTGTGTTTTTTCGCGTTATTTGTAACTTATTTTGTACATAATGTTTCTGCACTGTCTCTTATGACCGAAAAGAGCTTCTGGATATCAGGACACCGATTACTCACCTCATACTGAACAAAATAGACTAACTAAGATCACTGATATCCTACCAACGGGACATTAAAAACTGTAATATCTTATGTTTCACCGAGTCGTGGCTGAACGACGACATAGTTAACATACAGCTGGCGGGATATACGCTGCATCGGCAAGATAGAACAGCTGCCTCTGGTAAGACAAGGGGTGACGGTCTGTGTATATTTAGAAACAACAGCTGGTGCACAAAATCTACTATTAAGGAAGTCTCAAGGTTTTGCTCGCCTGAGGTAGAGTATCTCATGATAAGCTGTAGACCATACCATTTACCAAGAGAGTTTTCATCTATATTTTTCTTAGCTGTCTATTTACCACCACAAAACGATGCTGGCACTAAGACTGCACTCAATGAGCTGTATAAGGCCATAAGCAAACAGGAAAACGCTCATCCAGAGGCAGCGCTCCTAATGGCTGGGGACTTTAATGCAGGGAAACTTACATCCGTTTTACCTAATTTCTACCAGCATGTTAAATGTGCAACCAGAGGAAAAAAACCTCTAGACCACCTTTACTCCACACACAGATGCGTACAAAGCTCTCCCTCACCCTCCATTTGGCAAATCTGACCATAACTCTATCCTCCTGATTCCTGCTTTCAAGCAAAAACTAAAGCAGGACACACCAGTGACAAGTGATAAAGAAGTGGTCAGATGATGCAGATGCTAAGCTACAGGACTGTTTTGCTAGCACAGATTGGAATATGTTCCAGGATTCTTCCGATGGCATTGAGGAGTACACCACATCAGTCACTGGCTTCATCAATAAGTGCATCGATGACGTCGTCCCCACAGTGACTGTACATACCCCAACCAGAAGCCATGGATTACAGGCAACATCCGCACTGAGCTAAAGGGTAGAGCTGCCGCTTTCAAGGAGCAGGACTCTAACCCGGATGCTTATAAGAAATCCCGCTATGCCCTCCGACGAACCATCAAACAGGCAAAGCGTCAATACAGGACTAAGATTGAATCATACTACACCGGCTCCGACGCTCGTCGGATGTGGCAGGGCTCGCAAACTATTACAGACTACAAAGGGAAGCACAGCCGCGAGCTGCCCAGTGACACGAGCCTACCAGACGAGCTAAATTACTTCTATGCATGCTTTGAGGCAAGCAACACTGAAGCATGCATGAGAGCATCAGCTGTTCCTGACAACTGTGTGATCACGCTCTCCGTAGCTGATGTGAGTAAGACCTTCAAACAGGTCAACATTCACAATTACCAGGACGTGTACTCCGAGCATGCCCTGACCAACTGGCAAGTGTCTTCACTGACATTTTCAACCTGTCCCTGAATGAGTCTGTAATACCAAAATGTTTTAAGCAGACCACCATAGTCCCTGTGCCCAAGAATACTAAGGTAACCTGCCTAAATGACTACCGACCCGTAGCACTCACGTCTGTAGCCATGAAGTGCTTTGAAAGAATGGTCATGGCTCACATCAACATCATTATCCCAGAAACCCTAGACCCACTCCAATTTGCATACCGCCCCAACAGATCCACAGATGATGCAATCTCTATTGCACTCCACACTGCCCTTTCCCACCTGGACAAAAGGAACCCCTACGTGAGAATGCTATTCATTGACTACAGCTCAGCGTTCAACACCATAGTGCCCTCAAAGCTCATCACTAAGCTAAGGACCCTGGGACTAAACACCTCCCTCTGCAACTGGATCCTGGACTTCCTGACGGGCCGCCCCCAGGTGGTAAGGGTAGGTAACAGCACATCTGCCACGCTGATCCTCAACACGGGGGCCCCTCAGGGGTGCGTGCTCAGTCCCCTCCTGTACTCCCTGTTCACCCATGACTGCATGGCCAGGCACGACTCCAACACCATCAATTAAGTTTGTATGTGAGAATTGCCAGAACAATCTGACATACAAAAACTATGTTTTGCTTCTGCTGACGGAATCGCCTTATCGCTTGCTGGCTATATTGATATTTACATTTGATGAAAGATTTGTGTAAATTGCGGTTAATAGCCTATGTCACTCTGGTTGTTGGAGCTGTTGTATGGTGAACTTAGGCTTCATCAAGGTTAATTTTTTTGTAAATCTGGCTTTGATAATAGCCAGTGCTTACCCAGCCACCGACCTTACCGCACGTCACTGGTGTATGTGCAGGCATCTGTGGGTGTGTGCGCATACATGTGTGTGTGTATGTATGTGTCTATGTGTGCACACGTGTGTGTGTATCTGTGTGTACGTTCATGCTTAGTGTACACTTGGTACCATTTACAGGGATGAGGAAACCAGACACGAGGGCCCTTTGAGTTGTGGAGAAAATTAAATGAGTCAGGAAGCAAATTCATAAATTATTTGATTTCCATCTCCAGACGCGAGCCACTGAATTCTCTGGTATGACAAACTCAGCACAAGTGCCTCGGGCACGCAATTAAGTGCACAATAATGCAGCATATAATTTTAATGCAGATTCTCCCAGCAAGGGGACTGGAACAGCGGTTGCGTTGGCAGCATTGGCAGCCTCTGGGTAATATTTGTTTTCTGAATTTAGATGCTACTTTTTAACATGGCTGACTATTCCAACATTAACATACTGTATTCTGTAAGTAGGCTACATTTGCAAGCTCAAGTGTATATGTTGTTGTATACCGGAGGGCAGAAAGAACTCAAGATATGTAAAGTGAGACTAATGCTGTCAGGCTTCATAGATAATATTGACTTTATGAGCGATGGCCATATTTACCTGTTGAATGGATGGCTGCTTTGAATAATGAGCTTCTGAGATGTCATTTTCTTAACTCATGGTTTTCCTTGGACTAAATTAAAATATCTAGGAATGGAAGGATGAGAAATTGATAATTATTGAAAACGTCGACAAATCCCTGTGGGCATATTGCAGGCTTTATGGGAACATTTGTCAACTCAAGTTATTTTTTTCTCTCTACCCAAGGCCTTTTATCTCAGTTTCACTCATGTATTCTATGTATATGCACACCTCTTTCTCATTCACAGCATAAGTTCAAGTTTATTGTCACATGCACAAGTACAGTGAAATGCTTAACTTGTATGCTCTACCAACAGTGCAGTGATCAATATCAAAAAAGTATAACTAATAAAGAAAATATGTATATATAATAAAGAAAACACAAGAAATAAGAAATAAGAGAAGAAGCTATATACAGGGTCAGTGTCAATACCACATTTACAATGTGCATGGACACTGGAGCAGTTTGAGGTAGATACTGTATGTACATGTAGGTGGGGATTAGGAGAAAGGGACTGGTAGCAGGACAAATCATAATAGTAAACAGTATGGCAGCATGGTGAGTGGGTGTGTGCGTGGTGGTGGTGACTGTGTGTAAGTGTGTAAGTGTGAGAGTGTTAGTTTAAGTGTGTGAGTGTGTGTGTGTGCAAGAGTGTCATTGTAGGTGTGATAGGCGGATATACAGTGCCTTCAGAAAGTATTCATACCCCTTGACTTATTCCACATTTTGTTGTGTTATAGCCTGAATTCAAAATGGATTAAATCATTTTTTTTCTCTCAACCATTTACACGCAATACCCCATAATGATAAAGAAAAAACATTTTTTTAGAAATGTTTGCACATTTATTGAAAATGAAATACAGAAATATCTCATTCACATAAGTATTCACACCCCTGAGTCAATACATGTTAGAATCACCTTTGACAGCGATTACAGCTGTGAGTCTTCGTGGGTAAGTCTCTAAGACCTTTGACCACCTGGATTGTACAAAATTAGCAATTTTCAAGTCTTGTCAAAAATGTAACTAGGCCACTCAGGAACATTCAATGTCGTCTTTGTAAGCAACACCAGTGTATATTTGGCCTTGTGTTTAAGGTTTTTGTCCTGCTAAAAGGTGAATTTGTCTCCTGGTGTCTGTTGCAAATCCAATGACAAGCATACCCGTAACATGATGCAGCCAGCACCATGCTTGAAAATATGAAGAGTGGTACTCAGTGATGTGTTGTGTTCGATTTGCCCCAAATTTAACGCTTTGTATTCAGGACATAAAGTACATTTCTTTGCCACATTTCTTGCAGTTTTACTTTAGTGCCTTGTTGCAAACAGGATGCATGCTTTGGAATATTTTTATTCTGTACAGGCTTCCTTCTTTTCACTCTGTCAATTAGGTTAGTATTCTGGAGTAACTACAATGTTGTTGATCCATCCTCAGTTTTCTCCTATCACAGCCATTAAACTTTGTAACTGTTTTAAAGTCACCATTGACCACAAGGTGAAATCCCTGAGCGGTTTCCTTCCTCTCTAGCAACTGAGTTAGGAAGGAAGCCTGTATCATTGTAATGACTGGGTGTAATGACACACCATCCAAATTCTGTTGGAGGGATGCGACACCATTCTTCCACGAGAAATTCCATCATTTGGTGTTTTGTTGATGGTGGTGGAAAACGCTGTCTCAGGCGCCGCTTCAGAATCTCCCATAAGTGTTCAATTGGGTTAAGATCTGGTGACTGAGATGGCCATGGCATATGGTTTACAACATTTTCATGTTCATCAAACCATTCAGTGACCACTCGTGCCCTGTGGATGGGGGCATTGTCATGATAGCTAAAATAATGGCCAACATAAAAATATTGACCAGATACTCTAATGGCTGCTCTAACAATGAAAATAAATGTATTCAAAAATAGAATGCAGTCGGGAGGACGCAAGATCAGCTGGGACCATTCTAGCCAATGAGAGAGCAGATACGCTCTCATTTTTCATACCGGCCCTCCTGTAGCTCAGTTGGTAGAGCATGGTGCTTGCAACGCCAGGGTTGTGGGTTCGATTCCCACGGGGGGCCAGTATGAAAAATGTATGCACTCACTAACTGTAAGTCGCTCTGGATAAGAGTGTCTGCTAAATGACTAAAATGTAAATACGCATGTGAACAAACTGCACAATGGTTTACACTAGTTACCAAAGTCAAAATGGTCTATATTGAAAGAATTTGGTTTTAAATTAAGGTTAGGTTTCGGCATAAGGTTAACAGTGTGGTTAAGCTTAGGTTTAAAATCACTTTTTAAGAAGATACATTGTAGAAATAGGTGGGGTTTATGTCTTTGTGGCTGTGGTAACTAGTGACGCCCAAGCACAACTCCGATATAGTGTTTTTTCTCAAAGTTGCCGGGGTGTCACGTGTCCTACTTATATCAGTACACTCGTAACAACCTAATCATTACGAAACTTATATTCGATCAAATAAGCCATTTGATTTTTTGTTAACCAAATTCGACACTCTCTCATTGACCTCCATATAGATTATAAACTCCTTGCTTGGTTAAAAAACAACACCACCTGCTGGAGAACACAGATTTTGGGCCCAGTTAACCCTCTCATGTTGCCTCTTCCTGTTTGTTTTTATACATGATCCTAAGCATGATGGGATGCAGTTACCTGTATGATCTTCTGCACTTTGTTTGACTTTCTGTACACCTTTCACATGGCAACGTCATGCCAGAGACTGTGCTGGTTTGTGTTGGTTTCAGCTGTCCTTTGAAAAGCATGAGCTGGCACACACCCCAAAAAGTTAGTAGAGGTGCTGACTAAAGGCGAGTAAACTGTAGGCTATAAAATAATAATAAAGAGTGTTGCACACTCTATATATAACCTCCCAATAATTTATTGGGTAAACCAATGTGTCCTTTGGCCACAGTTTTAGACTTAACTCTCAATATCTCTCTCTCTCCCTCCCTCCCTCTCTCTCCCTCTATTCCTCTGCCTCTAGCCCCTGGGGCTCCAGTTAGCTCTGCAAACTGTCACTTGAAAGTAGCTCTGGCACTGACAAATTGATTTCTCTCCATCAAAAGTGTACAGTGAGGGAAAAAAGTATTTGATCCCCTGCTGATTTTGTACGCTTGCCCACTGACAAAGAAATGATCAGTCTATAATTTCAATGGTAGGTTTATTTGAACAGTGAGAGACAGAATTACAACAACAAAATCCAGAAAAACGCATGTCAAAATTTTTAGAAATTGAAATAAGTATTTGACTCCTCTGCAAAACATGACTTAGTACTTGGTGGCAAAACCCTTGTTGGCAATCACAGAGGTCAGACGTTTCTTGTAGTTGGCCACCAGGTTTGCATACATCTCAGGAGGGATTTTGTCCCACTCCTCTTTGCAGATCTTCTCCAAGTCATTAAGTTTTCAAGGCTGACGTTTGGCAACTCAAACCTTCAGCTCCCTCCACAGATTTTCTATGGGATTACGGTCTGGAGACTGGCTAGGCCACTCCAGGACCTTAATGTGCTTCTTCTTGAGCCACTCCTTTGTTGCCTTGGCCGTGTGTTTTGGGTCATTGTCATGCTGGAATACCCATCCACGACCCATTTTCAATTCCCTGGCTGAGGGAAGGAGGTTCTCACCCAAGATTTGACGGTACATGGCCCCGTCCATCGTCCCTTTAATGCGGTGAAGTTGTCCTGTCCCCTTAGCAGACAAACACCCCCAAAGCATAATGTTTCCACCTCCATGTTTGACGGTGGGGATGGTGTTCTTGGGGTCATAGGCAGCATTCCTCCTCCTCCAAACACGGCGAGTTGAGTTGATGCCAAAGAGCTCCATTTTGGTCTCATCTGACCACAACACTTTCACCCAGTTCTCCTCTGAATCATTCAGATGTTCATTGGCAAACTTCAGACGGGCCTGTATATGTGCTTTCTTGAGCAGGGCGCTGCAGGATTTCAGTCCTTCACGGCGTAGTGTGTTACCAATTGTTTTCTTGGTGACTATGGTCCCAGCTGCCTTGAGTTCATTGACAAGATCCTCCCGTGTAGTTCTGGGCTGATTCCTCACCGTTCTCATGATCATTGCAACTCCACGAGGTGAGATCTTGCATGGAGCCCCAGGCCGAGGGAGATTGACAGTTCTTTTATGTTTCTTCCATTTGCGAATAATCGCACCAACTGTTGTCACCTTCTCACCAAGCTGCTTGCCGATGGTCTTGTAGCCCATTCCAGCCTTGTGTAGGTCTACAATCTTGTCCCTGACATGCTTGGAGAGCTCTTTGGTCTTGGCCATGGTGGAGAGTTTGGAATCGGATTGATTGATTGCTTCTGTGGACAGGTGTCTTTTATACAGGTAACAAACTGAGATTAGGAGCACTCCCTTTAAGAGTGTGCTCCTAATCTCAGCTCGTTACCTGTATAAAAGACACCTGGGAGCCAGAAATCTTTCTGATTGAGAGGGGGTCAAATACTTATTTCCCTCATTAAAATGCAAATCAATTTATAACATTTTTGACATGCGTTTTTCTGGATTTCTTTGTTGTTATTCTGTCTCTCACTGTTCAAATAAACCTACCATTAAAATTACAGACTGATCATTTCTTTGTCAGTGGGCAAACGTACAAAATCAGCAGGGGATCAAATGCTTTTTTCCCTCACTGTACGTCTCTGCAGATCTATAAATACACACTGCCCAATATGGAGTTCCATTTTGATGGGCAATGGTGGCAAAATTGATTGCTAATATGTTTTGAATGCAGTCCGATTCTTTACGGGGTGAGTCTATTTACCCGTTATAATAGCACTCAATCAAAAGTCAAGCCACGGTTGATCTGGCATCAGCATTATGCCATTATTATTAAACCTATACAGCACTAAGGTCTAATATGCTGAAACAGACATATCGGAAATATGAAGCTAACAATTGGTATTAAACAAATGCAAGGTTAAGCTATAGCTTTTAGTGTGTGTTTAGAGAGAGTTTGTTTGGCTAATATCTTCTCAAATAATGTTTTTCCAGATCCATCCACTGACATCTTGTCATGTATAGTAGTCCTCACATGGGATTCATGTGTATACAATCCCCCCCTTCCATTTCAAACACACACAGAATAAGAGCATGAACAGTGGTGGACTTACAATTAGGCAGAAGAGGCAATTGCCTCAGGCCTCACATCATCAGGGGCTTGGTAAACTGGGGCATAAATTAAAATATATATATATATATATATTAGTAATAAATAATAATGCAATAATTTCTCCACTCGAGGCCCCCCCCATTCTCTGCTCGAGGCACAGCTCAGCTCACCATTCTCTTCCTGTCTTGCTTCAGCAGGTTGGTTCAGCAGCAGCAAAATCTGTGGATAGCTTCAAAGATGCAAAGGAAATATATTAATATAATCCAAGTTTTTCTCACAGTAGTAGAAATAAGTGTAATTAATCACCCTGACAGAGTTCCCGTGCATTGTTTCACGCTATATGATTGCAAACGTGACTTTCATTGAAAGTAACGCTGCAGCAATGAAGTGCTTTCAGAGAGGGCAGAGAAAATAAAAACAAAGAAAGAAGATTTAACAGAAAGATTACTTAAGTTAACACATTTCTTTAGTAATAAGACTGGTGTCACTGATATAACTGCCATCATCGTCGAGGCAAAGGACACGACGACGACAAGCCCAGAGATAGACCCAGGCCTAGCTCTTTAACAACCACTAGCATTAGCCTAGCTATCACTTCAACCAGTAGCATTACTGCCTCTGCTGCTGTGGGTGGCTCATCATCATCAGTACCAGCTAGCACTAGCAGCAGCGCCGTGGTCACTGATGTCAAACCAGAGTGAGACCTCGGAGAGGATTATGCCCTCACACTGCCTTCCTAGAGTTCAGCTACTCCACTGACCTGCTGCCTCTGCTCACTGACTAGGGTGAGTACACACTCATCCCAACTCATCCCGTCTTTGAATGGTTGTCTCCCTCCTCCACTCATCCTCTACCCTTCTCTTCTCAACCTTAAGGACCAATAAAACTCAAAACTTTAGTATATACACACACACACACACACACACACACACACACACACACCATAAAACCATCAGTTGTGTCCCAGCAGCCCTTGGGGTTTCTCAGACTAATGGAATCTGGTCTCCACACACACTGGCACATTAACAGTTACACAGACACATTCATTTAGAGACAACTCTTAAGTCCTGCAGGAGGGTGTGTGTGTGTGTGTGTGTGTGTGTGTGTGTGTGTGTGTGTGTGTGTGTGTGTGTGTGTGTGTGTGTGTGTGTGTGTGTGTGTGTGTGTGTGTGTGTGTGTGTGTGTGTGTGTGTGTGTGTGCGTGTGTGTGTGTGTTTGGGTAGGGTCTGACAACAAAGAGACAGGTGCTATTACCCTATGGGCAGCACATCAGCAGGTGGAATGTGACCTATGATAATTGTTTGGATGACGATTGGTCAACATTTGGCCAAAACCGTCTGCTATTGTGGTCTATACTTACAATTGTACCACACTGTTCTATTCCTCCCTTCAGAGGATCATGTTGACAGGATAATATTGACAGGCATGTGCGAGTTGCATTAATCTTAACGTGATAGAACATTTTGGGATCTTGATAACCAGATTCATTAACATATCTTTCCACGTAAGACATCTGTTGTTTGCCTTCTCTTGGTGAGACCACTTTTAGCTGTAGTTGTATGAAGCTTTTGATTGGCCACCAGCCTGTGTTTTGTCAAACCTTACAAATTCCTCGGGCTCTGGTGCCTTTTCACAAAATCTCCAGGGAGAGGGAGCTGGACAAAAATCCCATCTTAAAGGAATTGTTATGTCTATGGCCTTCAGGAAACAGTTAGACTATTACAAAATGACAGAGCATTAAGAACAGAGTTGGCTGCCAACCACCATAATGAACTCCTATGATTGTGTGTGTGTGTGTGTGTGTGTGTGTATGTGTGTGTTTGTGTGTGTGTGTGTGTGTGTGTGCATGCGTGTGTGTGGAGGTATTATATTGTATAGTAAAATCATTATTCTGTGTATAGGACCTTTGTCTGCATGTAATGCCTCTAATACTTACCTCGTTGCGTAATTTCTTGACCAACAATCACTTAGGAATTCAGTTATTAATTATTAAGTTTTGTTGGCATGAATAAAACACCATGGTTCAAGCTCTCTAACCCCCTGATTTTCTTATCTTCTGGCCCTTGCCCATGGCGTTGCACATGGCACATGTAAATTGCTTCCATTGCTTCTGTTGACCTGTGTGAGTGTCTTTACACCACCTCTCCCCTAAAAAAGGAAGACCATTTGGGCTCCAATTAGAGAGGAGCTTGGCGGCTCCATGGGAGGAAAGATTAGGGAGAATAAGAGCTTTTCACAGTGTTATGATTTAGGACGGGCAACACACTATACCAGGATTCTACACTCCATCCCCCAGGTGGCAGCACCAACCATGTCCAAGTGCTGTGCTGCCAGGAAGCCTTGATAAGTATATCTGGTTCAGCCAATTAAGATGATCATCAGTCAGTGTCCCAAGTTGCCACCAGGCTGCTGGTTTGTTTGGTGGCCATGAGGCCTTTCACTTTGGTTTTTAATCTTTGGTTTAATCATGCCTGTTTGTAGTTTTCATTTTGGTATATATTTGTTTTTGTTACCATTTGAACATAATAATCCGCTTGGGCTCGCCGACCCAAGGGAGTCAAGACAGAGCTGGCGCTGGACCTAAGGTAAGGTTGCTGCCCAGAAAACAGGGGACGTCCTGAGGACATTTGGCGACTTTCCCATTAGGTCCCCTTGAGGGTTTCGGCTCAATGTTATCCCACTGACTATCTGAGAACGTTCTAAGAACGTTGCGTGAATGTCCAAAGGGAATGTTCTCTAGAGGACCTTTGTCTAGTTCCCATTACATTCCCAGGACGTTACTGAGGACCATGTAAGGACCTTTTTAGGATGTTTTCAAGACTTTCATTTTACTAGTCCTTGGGACGTCACGTGATGGTCCCAAGGGAATGTTCTCTGGGGGACATTTTTATAGTTCCCGATTTGTCCCTGGGAATTTTTTTGGATGTTCTTGGGACAAAACCTCCAGGGGACCATGACACAACGTCCCAAGAACTGAAAGTTTTGTTTATACTTTTTCATAATGACAAGGACAAGTTTGATGTCGGAGAACAACAATAGAATGTTCATGATTTAATGCGTGCCAAAGCCTGTTAGATGAAAGGGGACATACTGAGGGGTTGGCAGAAATAAAAGTACAGGCTTTGTTGCCGGCAATACCTTTCAGATATAAAGAAAGAAAAGTCTGCAGAAAGTTAGCATCACGCTAAAGTTGCCGGCAACATGTCTTGGTTTGAAAGGTGTATGTGAGTCTGTGGTTATGGTTCGTACTGTCATCGTAGAGGTCAGACTGCTCAAATGTAGGACAAATACAAAGATCAATCTCAATAAAAATATAATAATAAAAAACTAAAAATCACCCTGATTAACTCTTTAGTATTATCCCAGTTTACCTATTTGCTTATGGTCTTGCCTACACTTAGCGAACAGTTTTTTAAATTATATGAGAAAAAAAGATTCAATTTTATTTGGAACAGCAAGCCAGACAAAATTAAATGGGCCTATTTATATAATGAATATGAATTCGGAGGACAGAAATTATTAAATATTAAAGCATTAGACCTATCACTAAAAGCTTCAGTCATACAAAAGTTATATTTATATCCGAACTGGTTCTCTTGAAAATTAGTAAGATTGTAGTCCCCTGTAGCTCAGTTGGTAGAGCATGGCACTTGCAACGCCAGGGTTGTGGGTTAGTTTCCCACGGGGGGCCAGTATGAAAATGTATGCACTCACTAACTGTAAGTCGCTCTGGATAAGAGCGTCTGCTAAATGACTAAAATGTAAATGAAATTGTCTCACCCAATGTTCAAGAATGGCCTTTTCCCCTTTATTCAGATTACAACCTCTCACTTTCAGTTATTTGAAAAGGAAATAATCTCCCAAATATCACTATTTCTAAAACAAGCCATAGAAAGTTGGTTGCAATTTCAATTTAATCCTCCAGAAACGACAGAACAAATAATGTAACAAATATTGTGGTTAAACTCAAATATACTAATTGATAAAAAAAAAACATTATTTTTTGAAAAAATGTTTAAAAAGGTATAATCTTTGTAAATGATAACATAGGTAGGACTGGTGGAGTTATGCAGCAAACGAAAACATATGGAAATGTCTGCTCTACCCAAAATTACAACCACATACAGTGGGGGAAAAAAATATTTAGTCAGCCACCAATTGTGCAAGTTCTCCCACTTAAAAAGATGAGAGAGGCCTGTAATTTTCATCATAGGTACACGTCAACTATGACAGACAAATTGAGAGAAAAAATTCCAGAAAATCACATTGTAGGATTTTTAATGAATTTATTTGCAAATTATGGTGGAAAATAAGTATTTGGTCACCTACAAACAAGCAAGATTTCTGGCTCTCACAGACCTGTAACTTCTTCTTTAAGAGGCTCCTCTGTCCTCCACTCGTTACCTGTATTAATGGCACCTGTTTGAACTTGTTATCAGTATAAAAGACACCTGTCCACAACCTCAAACAGTCACACTCCAAACTCCACTATGGCCAAGACCAAAGAGCTGTCAAAGGACACCAGAAACAAAATTGTAGACCTGCACCAGGCTGGGAAGACTGAATCTGCAATAGGTAAGCAGCTTGGTTTGAAGAAATCAACTGTGGGAGCAATTATTAGGAAATGGAAGACATACAAGACCACTGATAATCTCCCTCGATCTGGGGCTCCACGCAAGATCTCACCCCGTGGGGTCAAAATGATCACAAGAACGGACCAAAGTAACAAAGCCTACCATCAGTAACACACTACGCCGCCAGGGACTCAAATCCTGCAGTGCAAGACATGTCCCCCTGCTTAAGCCAGTACATGTCCAGGCCCGTCTGAAGTTTGCTAGAGTGCATTTGGATGATCCAGAAGAGGATTGGGAGAATGTCAGATGGTCAGATGAAACCAAAATATAACTTTTTGGTAAAAACTCAACTCGTCGTGTTTGGAGGACAAAGAACGCTGAGTTGCATCCAAAGAACACCATACCTACTGTGAAGCATGGGGGTGGAAACATCATGCTTTGGGGCTGTTTTTCTGTAAAGGGACCAGAACGACTGATCCGTGTAAAGGAAAGAATGAATGGGGCCATGTATCGTGAGATTTTGAGTGAAAACCTCCTTCCATCAGCAAGGGCATTGAAGATGAAACGTGGCTGGGTCTTTCAGCATGACAATGATCCCAAACACACCGCCCGGGCAACGAAGGAGTGGCTTCGTAAGAAGCATTTCAAGGTCCTGGAGTGGCCTAGCCAGTCTCCAGATCTCAACCCCATAGAAAATCTTTGGAGGGAGTTGAAAGTCCGTGTTGCCCAGCGACAGCCCCAAAACATCACTGCTCTAGAGGAGATCTGCATGGAGGAATGGGCCAAAATACCAGCAACAGTGTGTGAAAAACTTGTGAAGACTTACAGTAAACGTTTGACCTGTGTCATTGCCAACAAAGGGTATATAACAAAGTATTGAGATACTTTTGTTATTGACCAAACACTTATTTTCCACCATAATTTGCAAATAAATTCATTAAAAATCCTACAATGTGATTTTCTGGATTTGTTTTTCTAATTTTGTCTGTCATAGTTGACGTGTACCTATGATGAAAATTACAGGCCTCTCTCATCTTTTTAAGTGGGAGAACTTGCACAATTGGTAGCTGACTAAATACTTTTTTTCCCCACTGTAATTGCAGCATTACCGCAAAAATGGAAGAGGAAAGTGGAAGGGGGAAAAAGTAAGGAACTTGTCTGTAGGCCCTGCATTAAAGAACATAATTGGTTAAAGAAAACTGTGATAAATAAAAAAGTATACCCGTTTCATTTAAGGACCAAAGGATTGACAGTCGTCCCATATAGATTGCTAAATAGTTGGGAAGAGATTGTTGACGTACCGATTCCATGGCATAGTGTTTATGAACTGATACGCAAAACGACGCCGGATTCAAAACTTAGAATTTTTCCATTTAAATGATTATACAAAATTCTTGCTACCAATAGAATGTTATTTATATGGGGGATACAATCTTCCCAGCTCTGCAGATTTTGCTGCGAAGAGACATAATCATTAGATCATTTGTTTTGGTACTGTCCATTTGTAGCTTGTTTTTGGACACAGGTCCAGGAGTGGCTAAAGTATTGCAATATTTACCTGAAGCTAACCCTGCAGATAGCACTACTGGGTGATCTGAAAAGTCATAGTCAATCGAACAATAATATAATAATACTTTTAGAAAAAAAAAAAAATCTCAATTTACAATCTGTAGAAACAATGAGAATACAAGGGTTCAGAACTTTTGTAAAACATCACAGTACATTTGAAAAATATATGGCAAATAGAAATCCAATATGGATGGTGTTAAGAGATAGATGGAAGGTGTTAAATGGAGTTGAAGGATGGGACTAATAACAACTAACAACAACTAATAACAAGAAGATAACTAATGTAAAGCATACTGTGTCCATAATAAGTCAATAGGTTATACAGTGGGGAGAACAAGTCTTTGATACACTGCCGATTTTGCAGGTTTTCCTACTTACAAAGCATGTAGAGGTCTGTAATTTTTATCATAGGTACACTTCAACTGTGAGAGACAGAATCTAAAACAAAAATCCAGAAAGTCACATTGTATGATTTTTAATTAATTAATTTGCATTTTATTGCATGACATAAGTATTTGATCACCTACCAACCAGTAAGAATTCCGGCTCTCACAGACCTGTTAGTTTTTCTTTAAGAAGCCCTCTTGTTCTCCACTCATTACCTGTATTAACTGCACCTGTTTGAACTCGTTACCTGTATAAAAGACACCTGTCCACACACTCAATCAAACAGACTCCAACCACTCCACAATGGCCAAGACCAGAGAGCTGTGTAAGGACATCAGGGATAAAATTGTAGACCTGCACAAGGCTGGGATGGGCTACAGGACAATACATTTACATTTACATCATTTAGCAGACGCTCTTATCCAGAGCGACTTACAAATAGGTGCATTCACCTGAGGGGGATAACCACTTTAGAATGTTTTTTTTTTAAATGTTTTTTTAAATTGTTTTTTAAAATGTTTTTATTTGGGGGGGGGGGTTGGAGTTAAGGGGGGGGTAGAAGGATTACTTTATCCTATCCCAGGTATTCCTTAAAGAGGTGGGGTTTCAAATGTCTCCGGAAGGTGGTGAGTGACTCACAGGCAAGCAGCTTGGTGAGAAGGCAACAACTGTTGGCGCAATTATTAGAAAATGGAAGAAGTTCAAGATGACGGTCAATCACCCTCGGTCTGGGGCTCCATGCAAGATCTCACCTCGTGGGGCATCAATGATCATGAGGAAGGTGAGGGATCAACCCAGAACTATACAGCAGGACCTGGTCAATGACCTGAAGAGAGCTGGGACCACAGTCTCAAAGAAAACCATTAGTAACACACTACGCCGTCATGGATTAAAATCCTGCAGCGCACGCAAGGTCCCCCTGCTCAAGTCAGCGCATGTCCAGGCCCGTCTGAAGTTTGCCAATGACCATCTGGATGATCCAGAGGAGGAATGGGAGAAGGTCATGTGGTCTGATGAGACAGAAATAGAGCTTTTTGGTCTAAACTCCACTCGCCATGTTTGGAGGAAGAAGAAGGATGAATACAACCCCAAAAACACCATACCAACCGTGAAGCATGGAGGTGGAAACATCATTCTTTGGGGATGCTTTTCTACAAAGGGGACAGGACGACTGCACCGTATTGAGGGGAGGATGGATGGGGCCATGTATCGCGAGATCTTGGCCAACAACCTCCTTCCCTCAGTAAGAGCATTGAAGATGGGTCGTGGCTTGGTCTTCCAGCATGACAACGACCCGAAACACACAGCCAGGGCAACTAAGGAGTGGCTCCGTAAGAAGCATCTCAAGGTCCTGGAGTGGCCTAGCCAGTCTCCAGACTTGAACCCAATAAAAAAATTGGAGTAAACTAGTGAACAACAATGCTTATCAAATACTTGTTCTCCCCACTGTAGGTTGAGAGCTTTTGTGAAAGAGCACAGTTAGAAGCAAACCGGATGGACATCATGAAAATGATCGGAGAGGTTGAGGATTTTCTATTGGGTTCAGGTCTGGAGAGGACGTTCAGGAGTAAAAACAAAACAAAATAGAATTATTGTAGAATTGACTGTGTCCATAAAATGTATATAGTATGTATAAACTGGAAGTAGAGGCCTAAGCATTGTTGTTCACTAGTTTACTCCAATTAGGGAAGGGGTGGTGGGGTTGGAAAGTAATGAAGGGAAATATATATTTTGAAAGGATATGTATATACAGTGGGGAGAACAAGTATTTGATACACTGCCAATTTTGCAGGTTTTCCTACTTACAAAGCATGTAGAGGTCTGTAATGTTTATCAAAGGTACACTTCAACTGTGAGAGACGGAATCTAAAACAAAAATCCAGAAAATCACATTGTATGATTTTTAAGTAATTAATTTGCATTTTATTGCATGACATAAGTATTTGATACATCAGAAAAGCAGAACTTAATATTTGGTACAGAAACCTTTGTTTGCAATTACAGAGATCATACGTTTCCTGTAGGTCTTGACCAGGTTTGCACACACTGCAGCAGGGATTTTGGCACACTCCTCCATACAGACCTTCTCCAGATCCTTCAGGTTTCGGGGGTGTCGCTGGGCAATACGGACTTTCAGCTCCCTCCAAAGATTTTCTATTGGGTTCAGGTCTGGAGACTGGCTAGGTCACTCCAGGACCTTGAGATGCTTCTTACGGAGCCACTCCTTAGTTGCCCTGGCTGTGTGTTTCGGGTCGTTGTCATGCTGGAAGACCCAGCCACGACCCATCTTCAATGCTCTTACTGAGGGAAGGAGGTTGTTGGCCAAGATCTCGCGATACATGGCCCCATCCATCCTCCCCTCAATACGGTGCAGTCGTCCTGTCCCCTTTGCAGAAAAGCATCCCCAAAGAATGATGTTTCCACCTCCATGCTTCATGGTTGGGATGGTGTTCTTGGGGTTGTACTCATCCTTCTTCTTCCTCCAAACACGGCGAGTGGAGTTTAGACCAAAAAGCTCTATTTTTGTCTCATCAGACCACATGACCTTCTCCCAGTCCTCCTCTGGATCATCCAGATGGTCATTGGCAAACTTCAGACGGGCCTGGACATGCGCTGGCTTGAGCAGGGGGACCTTGCGTGCGCTGCAGGATTTTAATCCATGACGGCGTAGTGTGTTACTCATGGTTTTCTTTGAGACTGTGGTCCCAGCTCTCTTCAGGTCATTGACTAGGTCCTGCCGTGTAGTTCTGGGCTGATCCCTCACCTTCCTCATGATCATTGATGCCCCACGAGGTGAGATCTTGCATGGTGCCCCAGACCGAGGGTGATTGACCGTCATCTTGAACTTCTTCCATTTTCTAAAAATTGCGCCAACAGTTGTTGCCTTCTCACCAAGCTGCTTGCCTATTGTCCTGTAGCCCATCCCAGCCTTGTGCAGGTCTACAATTTTATCCCTGATGTCCTTACACAGCTCTCTGGTCTTGGCCATTGTGGAGAGGTTGGAGTCTGTTTGATTGAGTGTGTGGACAGGTGTCTTTTATACAGGTAACGAGTTCAAACAGGTGCAGTTAATACAGGTAATGAGTGAAGAACAGGACGGCTTCTTAAAGAAAAACTAACAGGTCTGTGAGAGCCGGAATTGTTACTGGTTGGTAGGTGATCAAATACTTATGTCATGCAATAAAATGCTAATTAATTACTTAAAAATCATACAATGTGATTTTCTGGATTTTTGTTTTAGATTCCGTCTCTCACAGTTGAAGTGTACCTATGATAAAAATTACAGACCTCTACATGCTTTGTAAGTAGGAAAACCTGCAAAATCGGCAGTGTATCAAATACTTGTTCTCCCCACTGTACATATATATATGTATTTATATGTATGTATGTGTTTATGAATGTGTATGTATGTATATATACAGTTGAAGTCGGAAGTTTACATACACTTAGGTTGGAGTCATTAAAACTCATTTTTCAACCACTCCACAAATGTCTTGTTAACAAACTATAGTTTTGGCAAGTCGGTTAGGACATCTACTTTGTGCATGACACAAGTCATTTTTCCAACAATTGTTTACAGACAGATTATTTCACTTATAATTCACTGTATCACAATTCCAGTGGGTCAGAAGTTTACATACACTAAATTGACTGTGCCTTTAAACAGCTTGGAAAATTCCAGAAAATGATGTCATGGCTTTAGAAGCTTCTGATAGGCTAATTGACTTCATTTGAGTCAATTGGAGGTGTACCTGTGGATGTATTTCAAGGCCTACCTTCAAACTCAGTGCCTCTTTGATTGACATCATGGGAAAATCAAAAGAAATCAGCCAAGACCTCAGAACAATTTTTGTAGACCTCCACAAGTCTGGTTCATCCTTGGGAGCAATATCCAAACGCCTGAAGGTACCACGTTCATCTGTACAAACAATAGTTCGCAAGTATAAACACCATGGAACCACGCAGCCGTCATACCGCTCAGGAAGGAGAGGCGTTCTGTGTCCTAGAGATGAACGTACTTTGGTGCGAAAAGTGCAAATCAATCCCAGAACAACAGCAAAGGACCTTGTGAAGATGCTGGAGGAAACAGGTACAAATGTATCTATATCCACAGTAAAACGAGTCCTATATTGACATAACCTGAAAGGCTGCTCAGCAAGGAAGAAGCCACTGCTCCAAATATGACATAAAAAAGCCAGACTATGGTTTGCAACTGCACATGGGGATGAAGATCGTACTTTTTGGAGAAATGTCCTTTGTTCTGATGAAACAAAAAAAGAACTGTTTGGCCATAATGACCATTGTTATGTTTGGAGGAAAAAGGGGGTACTTGCAAGCCGAAGAACACCATCCCAACCGTGAAGCACGGGGGTGGCAGCATCATGCAGTGGGGGTGCTTTGCTGCAGGAGGGACTGGTGCACTTCACAAAATAGATGGCATCATGAGGAAGGAAAATTATGTGGATATATTGAAGCAACATCTCAAGACATCAGTCAGGAAGTTAAAGCTTGGTTGCAAATGGGTCTTCAAATGGACAGTGACCCCAAGCATACTTCCAAAGTTGTGGCAAAATGGCTTAAGGACAACTAAGTCAAGGTATTGGAGTGGCCATCACAAAGCCCTGACCTCAATCCTATAGAAAATGTGTGGGCAGAACTGAAAATGCATGTGCGAGCAAGGAGGCCTACAAACCTGACTCAGTTACACCAGCTCTGTCAGGAGGAATGGGCCAAAATTCACCCAACTTATTGTGGGAAGCTTGTGGAAGGCTCCCCGAAACGTTTGACCCAAGTTAAACAATTTAAAGGCAATGCTACCAAATACTAATTGAGTGTATGTAAACTTCTGACCCACTGGGAATGTGATGAAAGAAATAAAAGCTGAAATAAATCATTCTCTCTACTATTATTCTGACATTTCACATTCTTAAAATAAAGTGGCGATCCTAACTGACCTAAGACAGGGAATTTTTACTAGGATTAAATGTCAGGAATTGTGAAAAACTGAGTTTAAATGTATTTGGCTAAGGTGTATGTAAACTTCCGACTTCAAATGTATATATGCGAGACAAAAAAAAGATATGGGGGATTGGAAGTGATGCAGACAATTACATTGATGGAAGTTACAATCTATCTGCAATATTAAAGCTGATCTACCCCCTAAAAAAATAATAATGATGATAATAATTAAAAAAGATATGTAAAAAAAAAAAGATACATCTCAATAGAACCTACTGTACTTGCATACGTTCTACTTCAGATCTGGGGTGTCCTTCACAAGACAACTGGTCTGTGCCTGCTTCGTTTTGTGATGTTATCGATGTTAGCTACTGTCATGAAGACACAAGAGTTAATCTTCCATCAACCTAATCCTATGAAGTAGACGGGGAGATTTTTCAGGATTGCAGTGCCATTATAGACAGGAGTATCAGTGGGCTCACAAGACAAAAGCTCCCACTGAAAATGATTTATGAATCAGACTTGAAAATGCAAGGATATGCCCACATCAGTTTGTTGAAGTGGTTTTGTCGCAAAAACACTGCAACCTACAGTTCACCAGAAGCATCTAAATTAAGGTTACAATGACACACTTCATTTGATGGTTGTTAAAATCCAAATAAACTCGTCAACAGTTATGCTGCTCGCGACTTTTATTCGCCCTTTAATTTGCATTGATACACATCATTTTATGACATCGAAAATCTTCATTAGAGCACTTTGAGCGGCTAGATGTGTGTGTGTGTGTATGTGTGTGAGAAAGAGGACGAGAGAGAGATAGAGACAGAAAAATAATGTGACAGGGAGAGAGAAAGAGGTGCTTGGGTGTGTAATGTTTTATTTCGGCTCTCTGCAGGTCTCTCTCTCTCTCTCATAGGGTAGACAGCCCCTAGGCTGATGCGAGCTTCCTCCCTCAATTATGTTGTCACGCTTGGGAAATTATGTCTCTCTTTTATCCTTGATTCACTTTTACAGCCCCTGTCTTTGTTTTCTTGGCTCCTGGCCTAAGCCTGTTTGATGTCTCCCTCGCTGTCCTTCAACACATTTTCTTTGTCCTGAAGTTCCCACTTGTGAAGAGTGCACAATCTTCCTCTTTGTGTTTGTGCTGGCTGCCTGCTTTGTGGTCTAACCTGGCTGGAGGTGAAACATTTAGAGAGGCGTTGGGTCTGGCCAGGTCTGAGCACTCAAGCCAATGAAGTAGACTTTTGGGCCTAATATAGCGAAGGTTCAGTGATCTACTCTTGTGTGATGAGTAGCCTTGCCTTTTAGAATAATCGTTTCAACTGAGAGAGTTAATGCCTAAGCTTCAGCTCAATGGGCCAACACAGTCTTTAGTCATGCAAAAGCCCCAGGTCACACTAACAATGTATTTTCTACATTGTCCTAGCAGGAAGAAAATCGGAAATGCTGATTTTGTTATTCTTTATGTGGATGATAGTTATTCAGCAGAAAACTAACCAGAGAAATATAACAATCGCATGACTCACAAACCACTGCTAACAGTTCATGTAAATACATTTACATTTTGCAATATTTATGATCGACCACAGGGCCCCATTATGACCATTATGATGATAAATATCATCTGCAGCCATACCACCCTACCGCTGAGTGCAGCAGCACTAAGCAGGGGAGGGCTGGTTAGTGCTTGGATGGGAGACCTATTGAGGACAAAATAATGCTGATGGAAAGGTGGATCCCTTCTCACTGGACCATATTGAATGTCATTATACCATAACCCAGTACACTGCCCTGGTGGAGATGCAGTCTTTCAAATTAGATGTTGTAGTGAGACATCCACATTCAATGCCCATTAGTTACAGTGCCTTCAGAAAGTATTCATGCCCCCCACATTTTTATCTCGTTTCAGGAGAAGACCCAGATGCAGACAGTGTCGAAGTAACAAAAGTTTATTACAAAAACAGGGGGCGGGCAAACGACAGGTCAAGGGCAGGCAGAGGTCAGTAATCCAGGGTGGTGTGACAAGGTACAGAATGGCAGGCAGGCTCAGGGCAGGCAGAATGGTCAAAACCAGGAAAACTAGAAAACAGGAACTTGAAAAAGACAGGAGCAAGGGGAAAACCGCTGTTAGGCTTAACGAAACAAAACGAAATGGCAACAGACAAACAGAGAACACAGGTATAAATACACTGGGGATAATGGGGAACATGGGGGACACCTGGAGCAGGGTGGAGACAATCACAAAGATAGGTGAAACAGATCAGGGTGTGACAATTTTGTTGTGTTATGTGTTACAAGGTGGGATAAAAATAGATTTTTTTTTGCAAACAATCTACACAAAATACTCTGTAATGTCAAAGTGGAATAAAAACTATAACATTATAAAAAAAATATGAAAAATAAAACGAATATACACTGAGTGTACAAAACATTAGGAACACCTTCCTAAAATTGAGTTGCACCCCCTTTTGCCCTCAGAACAGCCTCAACTCATTGGGGCATGGATTCTACAACGTGTCGAAAGCATTCCACAGGGATGCTAGCCCATGTTGACTCCAATGCTTCCCACAGTTGTGTCAAGTTGGCTGGATGTCCTTTGGGTGGTGGACCATTCTTGATACACACGGGAAACGGTTGAGCGTGAAAAACCCAGCAGCGTTGCAGTTCTTGACACACTCAAACCGGTGCTCCTGGCACCTAATACCATACCCCGTTCAAAGGCACTTAAATATTTTATCTTGCCCATTCACCCTCTGAATGGCACACATACACAAACCATGTCTAAATTGTCTCAAGGCTTAAAGATCCTTATTTAACCTGTTTCCTCCCTTTCATCTATACTGATTAAAGTGGATTTAACAAGTGACATCAATAAGGGATCATAGCTTTCATCTGGATTCACCTGGTCAGTTTATGTCATGGAAAGAGCAGGTGTTCCTAATGTTTTGTACACTCAGTTTATATTGTACAAAAATATAAACGCAACATGCAACAATTTCAAAGATTTTATTGAGTTACAGTTCATATAAGGAAATCAGTCAATTGAAATACATTCATTAGGCCCTAATCCAGTGGCGGCTCCTGAAAAAATTCTCAGGGGGGGCAATTTTTCTGATGATTTAGGTGACCTACACACATTTTAAAAAAGATATGTCCAGCAACAACATGAAGACAGGGGCAGCATATAAGTCAATACTGATATACACATTACTTGCTTCAAAAAGGCCTCATGGTTGAATTGGAAATATGTGCACCTGAGCATAATTCACAACAAGCAAGCAGGAGCTTTTGATAGAGGCTACTGAAAACATTGATGCAAGTTATTGGTAATAGGAAATGTTTATACACTTCCATATTCTGCCCTCTTGTATAGATTTGTGAAAATGAACAGTGATAGACATTTTGCCTGAAAACAGAATTTGAAAATAATTTCTAGAAAAGGTAAACACAGCTATCTGTATGGCTTTGTAAAAATGAACAACCATATTCTGGCCAATTGTATAGATTTGTAAATATGAACAACCATATTCTGGCCAATTGTATAGATTTGTAAAAAAAAAAGTTTTACTTTTTTTTTAATGAAAAATAACTATTTTAAACAACATCAACTGTGAACTGATTTGGGCGTGTGTGTGTTAAAGAGACAGACAGGGAGGGACAAAGAAGCGAGAGAGGCTACATTACTTGTACTGAAACTGTTCTCTTCTCTCTTTCAATGCAGCAAAGCGGTCAATGACTTTCTCATTGAAATCAGGCATAAAATTCAGCTGATGCACATAGCAATGCACGTAATGGGCATTCTTGAAATGCTCACGTACCTTTTGCTGCACACCAGCCTTCTCTCCCCTCATCACACTGGCTCCATCGTAAGCTTGCGCAATGAGTTTGACTCTCAGTTTCAGTCTCTCCAAAAGCACACTGGCGATTGAGACTGAGGTTGATTCGAGATGGGAAGGAACTCAAAAAAGCGCTCCTGCACTCTGTGGTTGCTATCTATGTACCTCAGCACCAGCTGTGTATGTGTAGAAACGTCCGTAGTCTCGTCAGCTTGGATAGCTACGAAGTTCGCCGACTTCACCTCCTCCACAATATGTTCCCTCATGACCGCTAGCATACACTCCAGTAGCTCGTTTTGAATGGTCTTTGATGTGAACTTCTTTCAAAGAGACAATCGAGTTGCACTGAACGCTATAGCCATCTTGATAGTAGTACGTGAATTGATTGACGCTGCTACCCGCTCTTTTCTTAGTTACGTTCATGGTTATGTTACGATGATGACATGCGCGTAAGTGCAAGCCCTCAGAAACCCATAGAGATTGTATTGAAAGCTCTGATATTTGAAAAAAAAGATTTTACATGAGAGGCTATGAGAGACTTCTGGGCGATTTTCAACCTGACTGAAATCGCCCCAAAACGGGCGGGGCCATTTGAAGCACGACTTTAGCCTGATTGGACATTTAGTGGCAGATCAGACGTCTAGATTAGAACACTGATAACTACTGTTGCCGTGATATAATTGATTAGAAAAAAAATCCCTTGCTTTTCCCGTTTGGCAGTGCGTCGCCCATATCGCCCTAATGAACACACCGCCCCTGCCCTAATCTATGAATTTCACATGACTGGGGTCACAGAAAAAAGAAGACTTTCACATTATGGGGTATTGTGTGTAGGCCAGTGCTTAAAAATCTCAATTTAATCCATTTTAAATTGTGAATACTTTCTGACGTCCGATCCTATGATCAGTATGAAAATGTATGCTCTCACTAACTGTAAGTCGCTCTGGTTAAGAGCGTCTGCTAAATGACTAAAATGTAAAAAATGTAATGATATAGTCACTTTGATGCTTTGGCGCTATTCCTTATTAACATAAAATAAATATAATAGTGTGGTGGTCACAGTATCATTTGCAACACAACGCGGGTATGTATTGTGTGCTCAGGGTCAATGGTACTATGTATGTAAATTAATCTCCCAGTAGCTCATGTCATCCATGCCTCACAGGGCACAAAGTCATGTGACCGGCACGTTTCCCCCAGACAGTCAAAGAGTGTCTTAATTACTGTGTTCCATTGATGGGGCATTGTTTCCAGGGTAGGGATGTGAAAAGGCAAGCCGGATTACTGATAGAGAGACAGTAGACACAAACGGTGTTCCGCAGCTAGATAATTAGAACCGTCTTTGCTCCTCTCAGCACCACTGTCAACTCACTGTTTCCCCAAGCTATGTGTCTCTTCTAAGGAAAAAGAGAATCTAGTCAGGGGGTGGAGTGAAGGAGAGAGAATTATGAGGAAGATAAGGAAGGATGGTGTTCAGGAAAATTGTGGCGAGGTGAGGCGAGAAGAGGAAAAAAGAATCACCTCATGAAACATTTCACTGTCAGAGGGCCCTTAGATTTATCAATGGTGTTCTCTTCCCCTTCTTTTTAGATAATTGGAAGTTTGCTGGTGTGTGCAACAAGCACAGACAAAAGAAATCATATTTTGGTGGGGCCTTGACAGGTTAGACAGTGGTGGAAAAATAACAAATGCTGTCAAGAGAAAAATCAGAGTGTGTCTCCTAGGTGAGGCAACTTTCCCTCTAAAGGTATACCAAACAAAATGTGTGCATCTGCTGAGACTTTTCTGTCTGCTTTCACATCAATATTGTTCCTTGGATCGTATAGCAGCAAAACCTCATTGATTTATTATTAGTTTAGCTGCCTTTGGTTGGTCAGGTGACCCTTGACGTATTCCACAGTGTTGTGTTACAGCCTGAATTTTAAATTGATTCAATTGATTCTTTTTCTCACCCATCTCGCCCATCTACACACTGTTTTAATG
Source organism: Coregonus clupeaformis (assembly GCF_020615455.1). Taxonomy (NCBI): domain Eukaryota; kingdom Metazoa; phylum Chordata; class Actinopteri; order Salmoniformes; family Salmonidae; genus Coregonus; species Coregonus clupeaformis. Next base: position 19,817,214 of record NC_059204.1, on the reverse strand, counting down.
TCACCATTGGCCTCATCGTGAAATACCTGAGTGGTTTCCTTCCTCTCCGGCAACTGAGTTAGGAAGGACGCCTGTATCTTTGTAGTGACTGGGTGTATTGATACATCATCCAAGGTGTAATTAATAACTTCACCGTGCTCAAAGGGATATACAATGTCAGCTTTTTTTTTTTTTTACCCATCTACCAGTAGGTGCCCTTCTTTGCAAGGCATTGGAAAACCTCCTGGTCTTTGTGGTTGAATATGTGTTTGAAATTCACTGCTCAACTGAGGGACCTTACAGATAATTGTAGGTGTGGGGTACAGAGATAAGGTAGTCATTCAAAAATCATGTTAAACACTATTATTGCACACAGACTGAGTCCATACAACTTATTATGTGACTTGTTAAGCACATTTTTACTCCTGAACTTATTTAGGCATGCCATAACAAAGGGGTTAATGCTTATTGACTCAAGACATTTCAGCTTTTCATTTTTAATTAATTTTGTATAGATGGGTTATTGTGTGAAGGCCAGTGACAAAAAAATCTCAATTTAATCCATTTTAAATGCAGGCTGTAACTCAACAAAATGTGGAAAAGGTCAAGGGGTGTGAAAAACTTTCTGAAGGCACAGTATGCATATGTAAGACACTGGAGTCACACTTGGCCACTAAATAACGAGGCCGGGCATGAACCAACGCTTTCCAGGTGGGGAGTCCATGTCTCAACCTGTCCATCCCTGCCCTTTAATATCTGCTTCCTCTGCTCCTAAATATTAATTCCTGGACCCCTTGCTGCTCTCCTGAATGGGAGAGTCCGGCATATGCTCCGGCGGTCATCAGTGGCGAGTGTGTGGGCTCAGATAAAAGGAGAATTACGACCTTGTTTAATGGTCTTATTTAAATTCACGCTGTGGACGGAGATAGCCGGGGCTCTCGTGAGATGTACAGCAGAAAGGTGGTGGCTGAGAGTAGATAACCTCTGGCAAGAAGTTGTGAATGCTTTTAAGTCACCAAACAGAATCTGAAAACGAAGCTCTGAATTTGCCCATCCGGTTAACCACCTCCGAATTTTTTCCATTAGCATCTGCTCCTCCTTTCCAATTCTGTCCAACGTCATCCATCGTGTGATTAGGAAAACACTGTTTGGTAGGCAGTCCTTGGTACTGTTTTAATCAATCGCCAGTTATCAAGGGCATCTCTGATCTGGGTATAAATAATCAATTATTTCAGCTAATGACCTAACAAAATACCCTAGAGGAGGTCAAGTTTCCTCTTGGCAGGCGCCTTGTGCTCCCGTGGAGGGAACAAACTATCTGCTTTAGAGCACTGACATCTCACTGCCTGCCTGACAAAGACTTCCTCTCCTCTGCTTTTGCACAGACACTCCTATGTACCTAGAGTTGCATGGGCTGGGGTCTGGAGCTGGAGGTGATTCCTCCTCACAGTCAAGGAAAAGTATGACATGTCAACAACATTATAGAAGCATTAGCCACAGCCAGGGTTGGGTAGGTTACTTTCTAAACGTAATACGTTAATAGTTCTCTATCCAAAATTTTAATCAGTAACGTAACTTTTGGATTACCCAAAATCAGTAATGTAATCTGATGACTTTCCCCTTAAGAGGCATTAGAAGAAGAAGAAAAAGACTCCATCAAATGCATTTGGGGCTCCATTCGGCTGGTGTTAAGGTGGCGCTAGTGTCAAAGCACGCTCTTTGGCAATTTCCACTTGTGAAATCCAGCACTCTGCTATTTTTCAACCCTGTCTTATATCAGCTCGCCTGCGCTGAGGTGGGAGGGGTGGAAATATTTTAGGTGTGCCCTTAAAAACATGGCCAATGTGTCAATTTCAAGCAGTGCTACTTGTGATATTTAAGACTCACCAAAAGCTGGTCTTAGCGGTAACACAATTGGTTATGGCAACGATTTTGCCAGCATAGGCGCACAGTAGCCTAATCAGTAGCCTATAACCAATGTTTTATTAAAATATCACAAGCAGCAAAACAGTCAACAGACATTCCTGTTTTTTCTTTTTAAGTTTGGACTCGTTAGGCCTATGTGCGATGCCCATTGAATGAAAGGTGTCAGTGACTGTAGGAAATCTATTTAGGAACATCGAGTTCTTCCTTTATCATTTTGTTAAACAATTACATCTTCCACTTTCATCTGTTGGACCAAACTGTCAAATCCCTGGAATTCTGATTGCTGTCCTTGGTGCTGAATTCAATTGTAGCCTAGGCTATTTTCTTGTTAGTTTGTTTACCTTTCACGTGGCAAAGTTACTAATAGGCCATATCAACAGCGATGGAAGGCTAATTATTCTGCCCTCGCAAAAGTGTCCCCTCATTAAGCTTAGCAGACAGATAAACTTGGTACAGCTACTGTAGTGTTGAAGGATGATTTATTGCCACTGCTTAGTAATAGTAACTGAAATGAGTAAAACTGAAATATAGAAAGAAAAGAACAATGAGTATGACTTATTGTATGCTAGCTGAATACTAGGCTTAATTCTAAAAAAGAACACAGCATGTATCTGTATACATGTTCATAAACACAGAAATATGCAGCATTATGCATTAAATTGGATATAAATAATTCCCCAAAACATGACAAGATCATGCACTGAACAGATATCCATGTGGCTATCAAGAAGATTCATTAATCTCATTAAAACGATCATCCGTACAAAATATCAGCATGAATTGAATGCCAAATATGTTATGATTAATTTTACTTAGAAACAATGCTTCTACAAAATGAAAGCAAGAAGGATGGAGTTTGATAATATCTGCAGCTCCACAGTGTGACTTTCTCCATTTTGGAACGTAAACAATTCTTCTTCTACAGGATTTAGCATATTAAACGAACAGTACATATCAACACAGGACAGTGCCCCCAAGTGGTCAACAATGGAATGATACAATATTTTTTATTTTTTATTTATTTTATTTATTTCACCTTTATTTAACCAGGTAAGCCAGTTGAGAACAAGTTCTCATTTACAACTGCGACCTGGCCAAGATAAAGCAAAGCAGTGCGATAAAAAACAACAACACAGAGTTACATATGGGGTAAACAAAACATAAAGTCAAAAATACAACAGAAAATATATATACAGTGTGTGCAAATGTTGCTAGTTATGGAGGTAAGGCAATAAATAGGCCATATTGCAGAATAATTACAATAGTATTAACACTGGAATGCTAGATGTGCAAGAGATTATGTGCAAATAGAGATACTGGGGTGCAAAAGAGCAAAATAAATAACAATATAGGGATGAGGTAGTTGGGTGGGCTAATTTCGGATGGGCTGTGTACAGGTGCAGTGATCGGTAAGGTGCTCTGACAACTGATGCTTAAAGTTATTGAGGGAGATAAGAGTCTCCAGCTTCAGAGATTTTTGCAATTCGTTCCAGTCATTGGCAGCAGAGAACTGGAAGGAATGGCGGCCAAAGGAGGTGTTGGCTTTGGGAATGACCAGTGAGATATACCTGCTGGAGCGCAGACTACGGGTGGGTGCTGCTATGGTGACCAATGAGCTAAGATAAGGCGGGGATTTGCCTAGCAGTGATTTATAGATGGCCTGGAGCCAGTGGGTTTGACAGCTGAACATGTAGTGAGGACCAGCCAACAAGAGCGTACAGGTCACAGTGGTGGGTAGTGTATGGGGCTTTGGAGACAAAACGGATGGCACTGTGATAGACTACATCCAATTTGCTGAGTAGAGTGTTGGAGGCTATTTTGTAAATGACATCGCCGAAGTCAAGGATCGGTAGGATAGTCAGTTTTACGAGGGCATGTTTGGCAGCATGAGTGAAGGAGGCTTTGTTGCGAAATAGGAAGCCGATTCTAGATTTAACTTTGGATTGGAGATTCTTTATGTGAGTCTGGAAGTTGAGTTTACAGTCTAACCAGACACCTAGGTATTTGTAGTTGTCCACATACTCTAGGTCAGACCCGTCGAGAGTGGTGATTCTAGTCGGGTGGGCGGGTGCCAGCAGCGTTCGATTGAAAAGCATGCATTTAGTTTTACTAGTGTTTAAGAGCAGTTGGAGGCTACTGAAGGATTGTTGTATGGCATTGAAGCTCGTTTGGAGGTTTGTTAACACAGTGTCCAATGAAGGGCCAGATGTATACAAAATGGTGTCGTCTGCGTAGAGGTGGATCTGAGAGTCACCAGCAGCAAGAGCGACATCATTGATATACACGGAGAAAAGTGTCGGCCCAAGAATTGAACCCTGTGGCACCCTCATAGAGACTGCCATAGGTCCAGACAACAGGCCCTCCGATTTGACACACTGAACTCTATCTGAGAAGTAGTTGGTGAACCAGGCGAGGCAGTCATTTGAGAAACCAAGGCTATTTAGTCTGCCAATAAGAATGCGGTGGTTGACAGAGTCGAAAGCCTTGGCCAGGTCGATGAAGACGGCTGCACAGTACTGTCTGTTATCAATCGCGGTTATAATATCGTTTAGGACCTTGAGCGTGGCTGAAGTGCACCCGTGACCAGCTCGGAAACCGGATTGCATAGCGGAGAAGGTACGGTGGTATTCGAAATGGTCGATGATCTGTTTGTTAACTTGGCTTTCGAATACTTTCGAAAGGCAGGGCAGGATGGATATAGGTCTGTAGCAGTTTGGATCTAGAGTGTCACCCCCTTTGAAGAGGGGGATGACCGCGGCAGCTTTCCAATCTCTGGGGATCTCAGACGTTATGAAAGAGAGGTTGAACAGACTAGTAATAGGGGTTGCGACAATTTCGCGGCTAGTTTTAGAAAGAAAGGGTCCAGATTGTCTAGCCCAGCTGATTTGTAGGGGTCCAGATTTTGCAGCACTTTCAAAACATCAGCTGTCTGAATTTGTGTGAAGGAGAAGCGGGGGGGCATGGGCAAGTTGCAGCAGAGGGTGCAGAGTTGGTGGCCGGGTTAGTGGTAGCCAGATGGAAAGCATGGCCAGCTGTAGCAAAATGCTTGTTGAAATTCTCGATTATTGTAGATTTATCGGTGGTGATAGTGTTTCCTAGCCTCAGTGCAGTGGGCAGCTGGGAGGAAGTGCTCTTATTCTCCATGGACTTTACAGTGTCCCAAAACTTTTTGGAGTTAGTGCTACAGGATGCAAATTTCTGTTTGAAAAAGTTAGCCTTTGCTTTCCTGACTGCTTGTGTATATTGGTTCCTAACTTCCCTGAAAAGTTGCATATCGCGGGGGCTATTTGATGCTAATGCTTTACGCCACAGGATGTTTTTGTGCTGGTCAAGGGCAGTCAAGTCTGAGGAGAACCAGGGGCTATATCGGTTCTTAGTTCTGTATTTTTTGAATGGGGCATGTTTATTTAAGATTGAGAGGAATTTACTTTTAAGGAACAACCAGGCATCCTCTACTGACGGAATGAGATCTATATCCATCCAGGATACCTGGGCTAGGTCAATTAGGAAGGCCTCCTCGCTAAAGTGTTTTAGGGAGCGTTTGACAGTGATGAGGGTGGTCGTTTGACCGCGGACCCGTTACGGACGCAGGCAATAAGGCAGTGATCGCTGAGATCCTGGTTGAAGACAGCTGAGGTGTATTTAGAGGGTATGTTAGTCAGGATGATATCTATGAGGGTACCCATGTTTACGGATTTAGGGTTGTACCTGGTAGGTTCGTTGATAATTTGCGTGAGGTTGAGGGCATCTAGCTTGGATTGTAGGATGGCTGGGGTATTAAGCATATCCCAATTTAGGTCACCAAGCAGTACAAACTCTGAGGATAAATGGGGGGCAATCAATTCACATATGGTGTCCAGGGCACAGCTGGGGGCTGAGGGGCAATGTCCAATTATCCATGGCTCGAACATGTAGTGCATTTCCGAAATGTGTGTAGATTAATATTTCCATGTTGAAGCCAATAAAAAAAACTAGATTGGCTACATTATTGTTATAACTAGGCCTATTGTAGTGTTAGTGTATACTACGTACAGTTGAAGTTGGAAGTTTACATACACCTTAGCCAAATATATTTAAACTCAGTTTTTCACATTCCTGACATTCAATCCTAGTAAAGATTCCCTGTCTTAGGTCAGTTAGGATCACCACTTTATTTTAAGAATGTGAAATGTCAGAATAATAGTAGAGAGAATGATTTATTTCAGCTTTTAACAAACTATAGTTTTGGCAAGTCATCTACTTTGTGCATGACACAAGTAATTTTTCCAACAATTGTTTACGGACAGATTATTTCACATATAATTCACTGTATCACATTCCCAGTGGGTCAGAAGTTTACATACACTCAATTGGTATTTGGTAGCATTGCCTTTAAATTACTGAGTTACAGTTCATATAAGGAAATCAGTCTATTGAAATAAATTAAATAGGCCCTAATCTATGGATTTCACATGACTGGGAATACAGATATACATCTGTTGGTCACAGTTACCTTTAAAAAAAAGATAGGTGCGTGGATCAGAAAACCAGTCAGTATCTGGTGTGACCACCATTTGCCTCATGCAGTGTGACACATCTCATTCGCATAAAGTTGATCAGGCTGTTGATTGTGGTCTGTGGAATGTTGTTACACTCCTCTTCAATGGCTGTCCGAAGTTGCAGGATATTGGCGGGAACTGGAACACGGTGTCGTACATGTCGATCCAGAGCATCCCAAACAGCTTAATGGGTGACATGTCTGGTGAGTATGCAGGCCATGGAAGAACTATGACATTTTCAGCTTCCAGGAATTGTGTACAGATCCTTGTGACATGGGGCCATGCGTTATCATGCTGAAACATGAATTGATGAGTTGATGAGTTGATTGCCATCGATAAAATGCAATTGTGTTCGTTGTCCGTAGCTTATGCCTGCCCATACCATAACCTCACAACATTGACATCAGCAAACCGCTCGCCCACATGACGCCATGCACGTGGTCTGCGGTTGTGAGGCCGGTTGGACGTACTGCCAAATTCTCTAAAACTACGTTTTATGGTAGAGAACGGTAGAGAAATGAACATTCAGTTCTCTGGCAACATTTCTGGTGGACATTCCTGCAGTCTGCATGCCAATTGCACTCTCCCTCAAAACTTGAGACATCTGTGGCAATGTGTTGTGTGACAGAACTGCACACTTTTGAGTGGCCTTTTAGTGTCCCCAGCACAAGGTGCACCTGTGTAATGATCATGCTGTTTAATCAGCTTCTTGATATGCCACACCTGTCAGGTGTATGGATTATCTTGGCAAAGGAGAAATGCTCACTAACAGGGATGTAAACACATTTGTGCATAAAATCTTTTTGTGCGTATGGAACATTTCTGGGATCTTTTATTTCAGCTCATGAAACATGGGACCAACACTTTACATATTGTGCTTATATTTTTGTTCAGTAAATATTCCAAAAAATGAATCCTGTTTGCAATAAGGCACTGAAGTAATACTGCAAAGAATGGGCCAAAGAAATGAACTTTTTGTTCTGAATACAAAGAGTTATGTTTGGGGCAAGTCCAACAAAACACAACACTGAGTACCACTCTTCATATTTTCAAGTATGGTGGTGGCTACATCATTTAATGGGTATGCTTGTCATCTGCAAAGACGAGGGAGTTTTTTAGAAATGGAATAAAACTAAGGAAGGGCAAAATCCTAGAGGAAAACTTGGTTCAGCCTGCATTCCAACAGACATTGGGAGACAAACTCCCCTTTCAGCAGGACAATAACCTAAAACACAAGGCCAAATATAAACTGGAGTTGCTTACCAAGACGACGTTGAATGTTCCTGAGTGGCTTAGTTACAGTTTTGACTTAAATCGGCTTAAAAATCTATGTCAAGTCTTGGAAATGGCTGTTTAGCAATGATCAACAACCAACTTGACAGAGTTTGAAGAATTCTAAAAAGAATAACGTGCAAATATTTCACAATCCAGCTGTGCCAAATATTATACAATCCAAGTGTGCAAAGCTCTTACAGACTTACCTAGAAAGTGTCACGAGTTGCTAAGCCAGAACCCAGAAGCAGACCAGGACAAGGTAAGTTGAAACGAAGGTGAGTGTTTATTTACAAGTTCAAGAGTGATGCTGAATAATCCAGGGAACAGAGCGGGCGGCGTTGATTAGTTGTTGGGGGTGCAGTGGTTGATCCCATCCTGGGTCGGCAGCCGCCGACCACCAGGCAGAGGTTGGATGAAGGTTCCGGACGGGTGACTGCAGATGGAACAAAACGGGGGTAAGTAAGCAACAAACCAACAAGGTGCAAAAACAACAAAACTAACGCTAGGCTCTAAGACTGATACTCTGGTAAACCTACTGTTCATGGCTAACGATCCGGCAGGGAATGGATGTTAGGCCAGAGCCTAAGAAGGGTGATGATCAGGACCAGGTGTGCAGATTGCTGATGGGATGCAGGTGCGGAAATCAAGAGAGCTCCCCGGAGCGTTCCAGAACCCTCGGGAAACTGGAGATCACGAACATAACAACTAGTCCACAGACAGGACCCGACTCAGACTGCCGGGATCGTTACAGTACCCCCCTCCGACGAACGCCACCGGGCGGACTCCCCGGAGCGCCAGGATGGAGGCGGTAGAAGTCACTGATGAGGTCAGCATCTAGGACCTGTCGCCGCGGAATCCAACTCCTCTCTTCAGGACCATACCCCTCCCAGTCCACGAGATACTGGAAACCCCGGCCCCGCCGTCTGGAATCCATGATGCGACGCACCGTGTAGGCAGGACCACCTCCGATCATCCGAGGAGGAGGAGGAGGAGGCGGAGGAGGCAACAGAGGACTGAGGAAAACAGGCTTGAGGCAGGAGACATGAAAGGTGGGATGGACTCTGAGCGTCCTCGGGAGTTTGAGTCGAACTGCCACCGGATTGATCACCTTCTCCACCACAAACGGACCAATGAACCTCGGTAACAACTTCCTAGACTCAGTCCGTAAAGGAAGATCCCGTGTGGCCAACCAGACCCTATCTCCGATGGTGTAGGTGGGAGCGGGGATCCGGCGACGATTCGCCTGGAGCTGATACCGGTCCGAAACTCTAAGGAGTGCTTTTCTGGCCCGATGCCAGGTCCGGTGGCAACGAAATATGGACCTGGAACAGAAGGCACTGAGAGCTCCTTCTCCTGAGAAGGGAACAAGGGAGGCTGGTAGCCATACAGGCACTGGAAGGGAGACATCCCAGTGGCAGATGTAGGGAGAGTATTGTGGGCATACTCAACCCAAGGCAACTGAGAGACCCAGGAGGTGGGGTTGGAAGAGGCCAGACAGCGTAGCGTGGATTCCATCTTCTGGTTGGCTCTCTCCGCCTGACCATTAGATTGGGGGTGAAAACCAGATGTGAGACTGACTGTAGCTCCAATGGCCAAACAGAAGGACTTCCAGACAGCAGAGGTAAACTGAGGGCCACGGTCGGAAACGATATCACTGGGCAACCCGTGGACCCTGAAAACCTCCCTAACCAGGATCTCGGACGTCTCCGAGGCCGAGGGAAGCTTGGCAATAGGCACAAAGTGGGCGAACTTGCTGAATCTGTCCACGATAGTCAGAACGACCGTGTTCCCCTCAGAAGCGGGCAACCCAGTGACAAAGTCCAGGGGCCAGATGCGACCATGGTCGCGGGGAATAGGAAGGGGGGTGAAGTAGTCCAGAGCTGGGCCGATTGGTACTCTTATTCTGCGCACACACTGGACAGGCAGCAACATAACCCCGAGTATCCTCGGCCATGGCAGGCCACCAAAAACGCTCTGCGAAGAAACGCCATTGTCCGAGCCACGCCAGGGTGACAAGCCATCTTGCTGGCGTGGGACCATTTGAGGACAGCAGGACGAACCGACTCAGGCACAAACAACCGACCGGTGGACCGTTACCGGGACCGGGCTGAGTCCGAAGGGCCGCCAGCACCTCCTCCTCAATCTTCCACATAACTGCTCCCACGACGCAGTTCCGGGGGAGAATTGTCTCGGTCTTGGACCCACTCTCCTCCGTCTTGGAGAACATCCGGGACAAGGCGTCCGCCTTGCCGTTCTTAGATCCAGGTCGGAACGTCAGGGAAAACTTGAATCGTCCGAAAAACAACGCCCACCTGGCCTGGACGGGAGTTGAGACGTTTAGCCGATTGCACGTAAGCAAGATTCTTGTGGTCAGTCCAGACAATAAACGGTTGCTCCGCCCCTCCAACCAGTGGCGCCACTCCTCCAAGGCAAGTTTCACCGCGAGAAGCTCCCGGTTACCCACATCGTAATTCCTCTCCGCAGGCGAAAGGCGACGAGAGTAGTAGGCGCAGGGATGGAGTTTACTGTCCGTGGAGCATCGCTGCGACAGGATGGCGCCAACTCCCACATCAGACGCGTCCACTTCAACGACGAACTGACGGGCCGTGTCCGGTTGAGAGAGAATCGGTGCGTTGGTGAATCGCCTCTTCAAATCCAGAAACGCTCGATCCGCCTCCGGATTCCACTTGAAGGTCCTGATACTGGAAGTCAAGGCAGTTAACGGAGCGGCCACACGGCTGTAATCCCGGATGAATCTGCGGTAGAAATTCGCAAACCCCAAAAAATCTCTGGAGCTGCAATCTCGTACCGGGCTGGGCCCATTCCAGAACCGCTCTAACCTTCTCCTGGTCCATCCTAATCTCTCCCCTGGAGATGATGTACCCGAGAAAGGATGTCGTGTGGGCGTGAAACTCGCACTTCTCGGCCTTCACGAACAGGCGATTCTCCAACAATCGCTGCAGAACCTGCCGGACATGCTGGACGTGGTCGGAAGGTTCCTTCGAGAAGATCAGAATGTCATCCAGGTAAACAAACACAAAGAGACCGATCATATCTCTCAGGACGTCGTTCACCATACTCTGGAATACCGCTGGAGCATTGGTCAGTCCAAACGGCATCACCTGATACTCGAAGTGACCCATCGGTGTATTGAAACCCGTCAACCACTCGTCCCCCTCTCTGATCCGGACCATGTGATACGCATTGCGTAGGTCTAGCTTGGTGAACACCGTAGCACCCTGTAAGAGTCGAAGGCAGAACTCATCAAGGGCAGGGGATACTTGTTCTTGACCGTGATGTCATTCAACCCCCGATAATCAATACACGGTCGAAGAGAGCCATCCTTCTTACCCACAAAGAAGAATCCTGCCCCCCAGGGGTGATGACGAGGGACGAACGAGACCAGCAGCTAGGGACTCCTTGATGTAGGTCTCCAAAGCCTCACGTTCAGGTCGGGAGATACTGTATAACCTTCCCTTGGGGTAGACAGCTCCAGGGAACAGGTTGATGGCACAATCATATGGTCGGTGGGGAGGGAGTGACAGAGCCTTCTGCTTACTGAAAACTTCCCCCAAATCGTGATATGTCTCGGGAACCAGGGACAAATCTGGGGGTTTAGCCTCAATCACCTGACTGGGAACCGAATGGGGGCAGGCAGTCTTGAGACAGTTAGCATGACAATCAAGGCTCCAACTCGTTACCTTGCCCGTCACCCAATCGAACGTGGGATTGTGTTCCTTCAGCCAGGGGTATCCAAGGACCAGAGGAACCTGGGAAGACGGCAGAATGAAGAATGAAATCATCTCAGAATGATTCCCCGACAACCGCATCTTAACCGGTTCAGTCCTCATCGTGATACGTGCCAGACTACTGCCGTCCAGAGTGGTAGCTTCAATGGCTTCCGGCAATTGCTCCTTGGAAAGCCCCAGCTGTTCCACCAACTCGGCATCTAGAAAGCTTCCATCGGCACCTGAATCGATAAAAGCGTTAATCGCTAAGCTCTGATTCCTGTTCATAAGGGTAGCCGGGAAACGGGGTCTGACAGAGGTATTGAGAGGTCGAAACTGGCTCGCTAAAAGTCCTCCCAACTTTAGCGAGCCGCGCAGTTTGACGCACCCGACTGGAACCTGAGAAGCTGATCGGTTGGACGGAGCCCATTGCTTCTCCCTCCTTCGCTCTCGGACTCGATTATCCACCCGAATAGACAAGGCTACCAAGCTGTCCAGGTCACTAGACTCCGGATAGGAGATCAACTCATCCTTGAGCTGCTCCGACAGACCCTGGTAAAAGGCCGCTTGCAGAGCCTCCTCATTCCACCCACTCTCCACAGCCAACGTCTTGAACTCGATCACGAAGTCGGCCACGCTGCGAGTTCCTTGGCGAAGCGAAAACAGGCGCCTAGCTGCGTCCCCTCCCTCGGACGGAATGGTCGAAGAGCTTCCTCATCTCGGCCGTGAACCCCTGGTATGAAGCCATGCAGGGATCCTGTCGTTCCCAAACGGCTGAAGCCCACTCCAGCGCTCGACCACGCAGCAACTCAATCACAAAGGCTATCCTAGCCTTGTCTGTGGCATAAGAGTAGGGCTGTAGATCGAACACTAATCCACACTGCATAAGGAAGGAACGGCATCTTCCCAGCTCCCCTCATATTTATCCGGTGTCGGAACCTTGGGCTCACGGAAGGACACAGCTTCAGAAGCGGCAGGCGAGATGGGTGAAACCGGTAGTGGATCTTCCACCGGACACTTGCGTTGGTTCTGGACCTCCGTCAGACCGGTAGAAAGGTTCCGAACTGACAACGCGATCTCCTGTAGTACCGTGCTATGATGGCCCAACATCTTCTCCTGCTGGGTAATGGCATGGCGAACAGAGTCCAGGTCCGCTGGGTTCATTACTGGCCGGATCGTTCTGTCACGAGTTGCTAAGCCAGAACCCAGAAGCAGACCAGGACAAGGTAAGTTGAAACGAAGGTGAGTGTTTATTTACAAGTTCAAGAGTGATGCTGAATAATCCAGGGAACAGAGCGGGCGGCGTTGATTAGTTGTTGGGGGTGCAGTGGTTGATCCCATCCTGGTCGGCAGCCGCCGACCACCAGGCAGAGGTTGGATGAAGGTTCCGGACGGGTGACTGCAGATGGAACAAAACGGGGGTAAGTAAGCAACAAACCAACAAGGTGCAAAAACAACAAAACTAACGCTAGGCTCTAAGACTGATACTCTGGTAAACCTACTGTTCATGGCTAACGATCCGGCAGGGAATGGATGTTAGGCCAGAGCCTAAGAAGGGTGATGATCAGGACCAGGTGTGCAGATTGCTGATGGGATGCAGGTGCGGAAATCAAGAGAGCTCCCCGGAGCGTTCCAGAACCCTCGGGAAACTGGAGATCACGAACATAACAACTAGTCCACAGACAGGACCCGACTCAGACTGCCGGGATCGTTACAGAAAGACTCACAGCTGTAATCGCTGCCAATGATGATTCTAACATGTATTGACTCAGGGAGTTGAATACTTATCAAATCAAGATGTATTAGTGTTTTATTATTTCATCAATATTTAACAAATGTTAGAAGAAAAAAATCCACTTTGACATGACAGAGTATTTTGTGTAAATCATTGACAGAAAAGGACAATTCAATCCATTTTAATCCCACTTTGTAACACAACAAAATGCTGGAAAAGTCAAGGGGTGGGAATACTTTCTGAAGGCACAGTATGTATCTTTTTAATAATACAAGTTCAATTATTTCCCCAACAGGGAAATAAATAATGAAAGCTTAACTGTAGACTGCAGCTATGCACTCTTTGCATCATCTCTGCAGCTCAAATTTTTTTCAATAGACTTATTTTGCCTTCCCGGTGGGAACTGTAAATATGCTTGTTTTACAAAATGATGCATTTTGAATAGATAATAATTGTCTTTACTCTAGAGCTATTCACACTCAGCATAAATTTAATAATAATGTATACAGCACAGTTATTTCTCAGAGTGTGAGTTAAGTTCCTTGTTTTTGCTTGTTTTACAGCTGCTTCCTGCTACTGCTGATGCTAATTTAGGGCTGGATTCAATCCGTATCATGGAAGATCCCCATTAAAATTGAAAGGTAATTTCCAGTTGAGCCGACATATGCAGCTTTTACTATGAATGCAGTCGCCGCAAATGCAGAAAAATTGCCTTTTCATTTCAATCGAGCTTTAACGTGGAACTTTCGCGATACTTCTGCTATTCTGATTGAATCCAGCCACTAGTCTAGTTGGGGTGTATATCAAATATGAAACGTAATACAGTGGAACTACTATAACTATACTTCATAATGTAGGTACAGTACAGCACACAGAGAACATGTTGATATCCAACATCATATAGAATATTCTCATGCTATTTTAGATCTGTTTAATCTCTGCCGGTGTTGCTTCATAAATGTTACACTTTTCTATCATATACAGTGAGGGAAAAAAGTATTTGATCCCCTGCTGATTTTGTACGTTTGCCCACAGACAAAGACATGATCAGTCTATAATTTTAATGGCAGGTTTATTTGAACAGTGAGAGACAGAATAACAACAACAAAAATCCAGAAAAATGCATGTCAAAAATGTTATAAATTGATTTGCATTTTAATGAGGGAAATAAGTATTTGACCCCTCTGCAAAACATGACTTAGTACTTGGTGGCAAAACCCTTGTTGGCAATCACAGAGGTCAGACGTTTCTTGTAGTTGGCCACCAGGTTTGCACACATCTCAGGAGGGATTTTGTTCCACTCCTCTTTGCAGATCTTCTCCAAGTCATTAAGGTTTCGAGGCTGACATTTGGCAACTCGAACATTCAGCTCCCTCCACAGATTTTCTATGGGGTTAAGGTCTGGAGACTGGCTAGGCCACTCCACGACCTTAATGTGCTTCTTCGTGAGCCACTCCTTTGTTGCCTTGGCCGTGTGTTTTGGGTCATTGTCATGCTGGAATACCCATCCACGACCCATTTTCAATGCCCTGGCTGAGGGAAGGAGGTTCTCACCCAAGATTTGATGGTACATGGCCCCGTCCATCGTCCCTTTGATGCGGTGAAGTTGTCCTGTCCCCTTAGCAGAAAAACACCCCCAAAGTATAATGTTTCCACCTCCATGTTTGACGGTGGGGATGGTGTTCTTGGGGTCATAGGCAGCATTCCTCCTCCTCCAAACACGGCGAGTTGAGTTGATGCCAAAGAGCTCCATTTTGGTCTCATCTGACCACAACACTTTCACCCAGTTCTCCTCTGAATCATTCAGATGTTCACTGGCAAACTTCAGACGGCCCTGTATATGTGCTTTCTTGAGCAGGGGGACCTTGCGGGCGCTGCAGGATTTCAGTCCTTCACGGCATAGTGTGTTACCAATTGTTTTCTTGGTGACTATGGTCCCAGCTGCCTTGAGATAATTGACAAGATCCTCCGTGTAGTTCTGGGCTGATTCCTCACCTTTCTCATGATCATTGCAACTCCACGAGGTGAGAACTTGCATGGAGCCCCAGGCCGAGGGAGATTGACAGTTATTTTGTGTTTCTTCCATTTGCGAATAATCGCACCAACTGTTGTCACCTTCTCACCAAGCTGCTTGGCGATGGTCTTGTAGCCCATTCCAGCCAAATATTGTGATACAGTTGCATCACTTAACTAAGCAATAGCATAACATTTCTGTCAGAAGAGCTGCCATCCCTCCCTGCTTGACAAGCAATTAGCGGAGAGGGAGAGCGTAGCCTTGTTTAAATGCAGGGGGAGACAGCTCAAAGGATGAAACAATGGCTAACACCCTCCCCTCGTTCCCTCCAACTATCAATCACACAAGGAGATCTCTAAAAGTCTCATACATGATTAATAGCTAATGCAATTAATCATTTTTTTCTGCTCAATAACATGTTCTCTTCTTGGTGAGTGTGATGTGCAGTGCACTCCATTAGAAATTGTATATAATTAATATTCTACCAGAGCTAGTGACCCCTCAGGTCCCCTCAGGTCAAGGGTCAAGAGGGTTAGCTTTGGCCTCTATCTGGCTGGCTAGTGAGGAATGTTTGTTTTGATGCTATTCCCCTCTTTGCTAAGGCATGCAGACAGATAAAGGCAGGTTGACTCAGTCAGAGATGTACACTACATAGAGATTAGTCAGGCTGTCTGTTTTTCAATCCTTATTTTCATTTGAATTTCTTACCATCAAGATGGCTGATAAATGTTGGGATGCTTGAAGCAGGGGAGATGTGTTGGAGTAAGGGAGAGAGAGAGCGGTGTTAAGAACAGAACAGTACTAAGATGAAATCAATAAAACTAACTGTTTGTTATTTTTCTTTCATAATGTATTGATGGGGGAAAAAACAATTATTGTAGCCTACTCTGGCAGAGGAAGTAACTAATCATTTGGTATATTGATAATGAAACCATGCTGTGTTTAATTTATAATAGATACACTACTGAACATCTCATTCCAAAATCACGGGCATTAATATGGAGTTGGTCCCCCCTTTGCTACAATAACAGCCTCCACTCTTCTGGGAAGGCTTTCCACTAGATATTGGAACATTGTTGCGGCGGACTTGCTTCCATTCAGCCACAAGAGCATTAGTGAGGTCGGGCACTGATGTTGGGCGATTAGGCCTGACTCGCAGTCGCCGTTCCAATTCATCCCAAAGGTGTTCGATGGGGTTGAGGTCAGGGCTCTGTGCAGCCCAGTCAAATTCTTCCACACCGATCTCAACAAACCATTTCTGTATGACCTTCTCTTTGTGCACGGAGGCATTGTCATGCTGAAACAGGAAAGGGCCTTCCCCAAACTGTTGCCACAAAGTTGGAAGCGCAGTATCGTCTAGAATGTAATTGTATGCTGTAGCATTAAGATTACCCTTCACTGGAACTAAGGGGCCTAGCCCAAACCATGAAAAACAGCCCCAGACCATTATTCCTCCTCCACCAGACTTTACAGATGGCACTATGCATTGGGGCAGGTAGCGTTCTCCTGGCATCCACCAAACCTAGATTTGTCCGTCGTACTGCCAGATGGTGAAGCGTGATTCATCACTCCAGAGAGTCCAATGGCGGCGAGCTTTACACCACTCCAGCCGACGCTTGGCATTGTGCATGGTGATCGTAGGCTTGTGTGTGGCTGCTCAGCCATGGAAACCCATTTCATGAAGCTCCCGACTAACAGTTATTGTGCTGACGTTGCTTCCAGAGGCAGTTTGGAACTCGGTAGTGAGTGTTACAACCTAGGACAGACACATTTGTTTACACGCTACGCACTTCAGCACTCGCCCGTCCCGTTCTTTGAGCTTGTGTGGCCCACCACTTCGCAGCTGAACCGTTGTTGTTCCTAGACATTTCCACTTCACAATAACAGCACTTACAGTTGACTGGGCAGCTCAAGCAGGGCAGAAATTTGACTGACTTGTTGGAAAGGTGGCATTCTATTATGGTCCACGATGAAAGTCATTGAGCTCTTCAGTACAGGACATTCTACTGCCAATATTTGTCTATGGAGATTGCATGGCTGTGTGCTCGATTTTATACACCTGTCAGCAATGGGTGTGGCTGAAATAGCCTAATCCACTAATTTGAAGGGGTGTCCACGTCGTCTAAATGCAGGGATATTGGACAAAGATAGCCCTATTTATTCATTTAGCAGACGCTCTTATCCAGAGCGACTTACAGGAGTAATTAGGGTTAAGTGCCTTGCTCAAAGGCACATCGACAGATTTTTCACCTGGTCGGCTCAGGGATTAGAACCAGCGACCTTTCGGTTACTGGCACAACGCTCTTAACCACTAAGCTATCTGCTTATATCAAAAGATCCAGTGAATTTACTGAATGGACTGTACATATCAAAGCTGCATCTCAGAATGCAGCCTGCATCTCATAAAAACCTACCTTATTCCTTATGGTGAGTTGGAAATACTTTTTGTTGTTGTCGCCACTCTCCTGAAAGAGAGAAACCAAAGAACACAGCATCACTGCACCTAGGATTTATAAATTAGCATTTGCACTAACATTTGATAAAAGTTAATTTTCCTTTCTGGGTTTTCCGATCAAAAAATATATTTCTGTTTAGTGCCACGACAAATACACTTATGGAACCAGCCATTCCAATCTAACTTTAGCTGGCTTGTTAACAGTTTGGATTTCTGACGCCTCTTGTGAATGTTGAATATTTCCTACACTCAGTGGTCTAGGAAGAACCTGCATGCCAATAACATATTTATTTACCCTCTTACAAGATACCACTGAGTCTAATAAAGATTGGAAATGTATTCACCAAGGCCAACTGCGGAACTGAAGACATAATAGGCTACAGTACAACAGTTAATTATGTGATAATGCCCTCGAAGCCGATGTTTGGAGGATATATTGGCACGGCCCGTGCCAATATATCCTCCAAACATCGGCTTCGAGGGCATTATCACTTTTATACAACAGGTTTCCAACATATTCAAATAATGATTGACATATTTTCATTAAAAACATTATTTGGATGAATTTATTCATACTATTTCATCCTTCCACAAGACATAGTCCCGACACAAATATAGGGTTGCTACCCAAGCCAGCTGGTCGTTCATTCTATCGGTTTGGTTGCCAAAGACGTGACATAGTTGTTCAGTCTTTTTGTTCTATATCTATGGATGTGACCCAGTCGTTCCTTCTAAATGTTCCATTGCCCTACTGGCTGGCAACGTTCTTATCCCTTGCTTGCTAGCTAGCCAACTACGGCTAACTTACAGTCACGTCAAAAAGTGCAGCCAGAATAACAGCAAAGTATCTTCATTTGCATTTGTCTAAGCTGCTTTCTAGTTATATTTATTTGTATACTTCCATAACAATGAGGTAATGAGGCGCGATTTCGGCTGGAATAGAAAATGTACTCATTCGTCAGGACACTGTTGTTCAAAAGCTAGCCAACAACACAGCTAACACAATCACTTCAAACTGAAGCTGGAAAGACTGCAAACTAGCTGCACTTCATTTCGTTTGACCTTTTTTAAATGTACATTTCTTTGTATATATCCATAAAAATGATGCCAGCTGATTCATGATTTCGACTGGCTGAGAAACGCTGCCTGCCTGCCTGTCTGTCTGTCTGTCTGTCTGTCTCGTCCCGACTCCCAACACGTTCATTACTATGGGACAGCTGGAGATTGAATTTGATCTAGACAGAAGAGAGAGGAGAGTCAGGGGAGTTGGGGGAAGGAAGTAGTGGGATTAGGTGATGTCAGTCTATGACCATCATTAGAGATAGTCAGCTGCTCTTCGTTGCTTGAATGAGAGTTTTCCTTTGAGACAAATTATTTCCTTTTCCCCCCTGATTTTACACATACAGTGCATTCGGAAAGTATTCAGACCCCTTGTCTTTTTCCACATTTTGTTATGTTACAGCCTTATTCTAAAAATGATTACATTATTTTGTTTCCTCAACAATCTACACACAATACCCCATAATGACAAAGCAAAAACAGGTTTATAGAATTTTTTGCAAATTTATTAAAAATAAAAAACGTAAATATAACATTTACATAAGTATTTAGACCCTGTACTAAGTACTTTATTGAAGCACCTTTGGCAATGATTACAGCCTCGAGTCTTCTTGGGTATGACGCTACGAGCTTGGCACACCTGTATTTGGGGAGTTGCTCCCATTCTTCTCTGCATATCCTATCAGGTTCTGTCAGGTTGGATGGGGAGCGTCGCTGCACAGCTATTTTCAGGTCTCTCCAGAGATGTTCGATCGGGTTCAAGTCCGGGCTCTGGCTGGGCCACTCAAGGACATTCAGAGAATTGTCCCGAAACCACTCTTGGAAGGTGAACCTTTCCCCCAGTCTGAGGTCCTGAGCGTTCTGGAGCAGGTTTTCATCAAAGATCTCTCCTGACTAGTCTGCCAATCCCTGCTGCTGAAAAATATCCTCGGAGCATGAAGCTGCCACCACCATGCTTCACCGTAGGGATGGTGCCAGACGTGACGCTTGGCATTCAGGTCAAAGAGTTCAATATTGGTTTCATCAGAACAGAGAATCTTGTTTCTCATGGTCTGAGAGTCCTTTAGGTACCTTTTGGCAAACTCCAAGCGGGCTGTCATGTGCCTTTTACTGAGGAGTGGCTTCTGTCTGGCCACTCTACCACAAATACCAGATTGGTGGAGTGCTGCAGAGATGGTTGTCCTTCTGGAAGGTTCTCCCATCTCCACAGAGGAACTGTGGAGCTCTTTCAGAATGACCTTTGGGTTCTTGGTCACCTCCCTGACCAAGGCCCTTCTCCTCCGATTGCTCAGTTTGGCCGGGCGGCCATCTCTAGGAAGAGTCTTGGTGGTTCCAAATTTCTTCCATTTAAGAATCATGGAGGCCACTGTGTTCTTGGGGACCATCAATGCTGCAGACATTTTTTGGTACCCTTCCCCAGATCTGTGCCTCGACACAATCCTGTCTCGGAGCTCTACGGACAATTCCTTCGACCTCATGGCTTGGTTTTTGCTCTGACATGCGCTGTCAACTGTGGGACCTTATATAGACAGGTGTCTTCCTTTCCAAATCATGTCCAATCAATTGAATTTACCACAGGTGGACTCCAAACAAGTTGTAGAAACATCTCAAAGATTATCAATGGAAACAGGAGGTACCTGAGCTCAATGTCGAGTCTCATAGCAAAGGGTCTGAAAACTTATATCAATAAGGTATTTCTGTTTTTCATTTTTAATAAATGTGTTAACATTTCTAAAAACCCGTTTTCAGTTTGTCATTATGGGGTACTGTGTGTAGATTGATGAGGAAAAAATGTATTTATTTAATTTTAGAATAAGTCTGTAACGTAACAAAATGTGGAAAAGGTCAAGGGGTCTGAATACATTCCGAATGCACTGTAACTGTCTTTTTACAGGTATGTTATTTTAAACGAAGTGCTCCGACAGCACAAAGGAAGGTGTGGAGAGTTGAGCGAGTTCAAGATGTGGAGAGTGACCCAGTGAAGTATACAGTATGACACAGAGATATTAAAACCTGTTGGCTGCCTGTGCATTTCACCTGCACTTAACATGTCTGACCCTACAGACCATACTGCAGGGTTTACCAACTGGTCTGCGGGTGGAGTTATTTGGCCCACCAAGTTTTATTTTCATTGTTGGACATACACTGAGTGTATAAAACATTATGAACAGCTGTTCTTTCCATGACATAGACTGACCAGTAGAATCCAGGTTAAAACTATGATCCCTTATTGATATATATGTTATATCCACTTCAATCAGTGTAGATTAAGGGGTGGAGGCAGGTTAAAGAAAGATGTTTATGCCTTGAGACAATTGAGACATGGTTTGTGTATGTGTGCCATTCAGAGGGTGAATGGGCAAGACAAAATATTTAAGTGCCTTTGAACGGGGTATGGTAGTAGGTGCCAGGCGCACCGGTTTGAGCGTGTCAAGAGCTGCAGCACTGCAGGGTTTTTCACACTCAACAGTTTCCTGTGTGTATCAACAATGGTCCACCACCCAAAAGACATTCCGGTTTACTTGACACAACTGTGGGAAGCATTGGAGTCAACATCGGCCAGCAGCCCTGTGGAATGCTTTCAACACCTTGTAGAGTCCATACCCCAACGAATTGAGGCTGTTTTGAGGGCAAAAGGGGGTGTTCCTAATGTTTCGTACACTCAGTGTAAAAGACTGTAAAAACACCAGGAAATCAGCTGTTCCCAACTATTCCCATGCATAATAGAGAGACACGTGATCGTATACAAATGTAAGCAAGGTTTGAAATGATTATGTTTTAGCCAAATATGATATCTGTTTTGTCTTCTTGCGGTCAATTTGAAGTCTACAAATTATTTGTTACTATGTTCCGGCACCCCGACCATCTGCTCAAGAGAAAATTGGCCCGCGGCTGAATCTAGTTGATGATCCCTGCCATACTGTATGTATGAAAAAGGATGTCTGCTCTTGTGATCTCTTTTCCTTCACTTGCCATTCCCTCACCCCAACACTCCCCTTCAATGAATCATCTGCCCTATAGCCCACAACCTGGTAAGATTTAATCCCAATGCACACCTTTCCACACCTTTCCATGATGAACTGTCTCTCTTAATCTCTCTTTATAGATGCATTTGAAGCCAATCTACTGTACTGTAGGAGAAAAGAGAGATAGAAAATGAATCATTGAAAAACTGAGCAGGCTCTTGAAAGAAAAACAGTATTAAATATTAAGAAGCAATAGTTCTTGGAACAACCTTCAAAGGGGAACTAATTATAGTATATTTGGGCATGTACTCCATGTCTGACTGATGTTTGATTTGCTATTATCAAAGAGCTATGAGTTAATTAATTGTAGGTTGGGAACACAGCGAGCAGTGAGCATACTTGAAAATAAATAAATACATTTTGACCACTTAGATTATGCCTACTAATTGGATACATATTTTCTATCATTCTACAGTACATTAAAACATGATGTGTCAATCATTTAATCGAAGATCTGGTAAGCTTATAAAATCACAGAGTTCAAATAAGTTAAGTTTGGATATCAATTAGAAAAGGTCTACACACAAGACAGACAGCTTCAATTGAAACAGAGGTGGGACCTGCGAAAAAGGGATCAATGCTGTAGTTCCTCTTGCAAAGTAGACATCTAGAGTGTCTCCATTTTAACAGCATTGGTATTCACAATGAGTTTCACATTGATCACCACTGACTTTTAAGAAAAGGTGGTAAGTTGCTTGTTTTAAATGGAGGAGTTTCAAAAGTACGGCCAATGGTAGTGGATAATATCCTGTTCCCATTAGCATGTAGGTGTCATTTGTGGCACCTTAACAGCTTTTATTTATTGGCGCCGACGAAGATGGCGGCCTCGTGACTAGCTCTTAGGAAACTTTGCAGTATTTTGTTTTTTTATGTATTATTTTTTACATGCGTAGCTCAGAAAGTGTTTTGTATCATTACATACAGCCGGGAAAACCTATTAGATATCAGAGCGGTGGTAACTCACCAACATTACGACCAGGAATACGACTTTCCTGAAGCAGATCCTTTGTTTGCTCTCCCCATGGCAATTGAAGTGATTCCAGTGGCTGACCCAAAACATCGCCGGCGGAGTAGAGGCACTCGGAGCGGCCTGCTGGTTCGACTTAGGAGGCGTGCACACCACCTACCGCTTCCAAGTATATTACTCGCTAATGTTCAGTCTTTGGATAACAAGGTCGACGAGCTCAGGGCAAGGATTTCTTCCAGAGAGACATCAAGGCCTGTAACATACTTTGTTTCACGGAAACATGGCTCTCTGGGGATATTCTGTTGAAATCGGTCCAGCCAGATGGGTTCTCAGTTCATCGCGCAGACAGAAATAAACATCTCTCCGGGAAGCAGAAGGGCGGAGGTGTGTGTTGCATGATTAATGACTCATGGTGTAATTGTAGTAACATACAGGAACTCAAGTCCTTTTGTTTACCCGACCTAGAATACCTCATAATCAAATATCTCCCAAGATAATTTTTTTGGGTTATAGTCACGGCCGTGTATATGCCCTCTCAGGCCGATACCACGACGGCCCTCAAGAACTTCACTGGACTTTATGCAACTAGGCTGCCGAAGTTCTATCAACATATTGACTGTTGTACTCGGGCTGTTCAAATCCTTGACCATTGCTATTCGAACTTCCGGGGTGGCTACAAGGCCCTCCCCCGCCCTCCTTTCGGCAAATCTGACCATGACTCCATTTTGCTCCTCCCTTCCTATAGGCAAAAACTCAAACAGGAAGTACCCGTGCATTTAACCATGGCAAGGTGACTGGGAATATGGCAGAATACAAACAGTGTAGTTACTCACTCCGCAAGGCAATTAAACTGGCAGAACATCAGTATAGAGACAAAATGGAGTCGCAATTCAACGGCTCAGACATGAGACGTATGTGGCAGGGTCTCCAGACAATCACTGACTACAAAAGGAAACCAGCCACATTGCCGACACCGACGTCTCGCTTCCAGACAAGCTAAACACCTTCTTCGCCCGCTTTTAGGATAACATAGTGCCACCGATGCGGCCCACTACCAAGGACTGTGGGCTCTCCTTCTCTGTAGCCGACGTGAGTAAGACATTTAAGCATGTTAACCCCTGCAAGGATGCCGGCCCAGACGGCATCCCTAGCCACGTCCTCAGAGCATGCTCAGACCAGTTGGCTGGTGTGTTTACGGACATATTCAATCTCTCCCTATCCCAGTCTGCTGTCCCCACATGCTTCAAGATGGCCACCATTGTTCCTGTACCCAAGAAAGAAAAGGTAACTGAACTAAATGACTATCACCATGAAGTGCTTTGAGAGACTAGTCAAGGATCATTACATTTACATGTTAGTAGACACTCTTATAGTTAGTGAATACATATTTTTTTATACTGGCCCCCCATGGGAATCGAACCCGCAACCCTGGCGTTGCAAACGCCATGCTCTATCAACTGAGCTACATCCCTGCCGGCCATTCCCTCCCCTACCCTAATTGTGCGCCGCCCATGAGTCTCCCAGTCGCGGCCTGCTGCGACAGAGCCTGGATTCGAACCAGGATCTCTAGTGGCACAGTTAGCACTGCGATGCAGTGCCTTAGACCACTGCGCCACTCTACCTTACCTATCACCCTGGACCCACTTCAATTTGCTTACCGCCCCAATAGATTCACAGACAATGCAATCGCCATCACACTGCACACTGCCCTATCCCATCTGGACAATAGGAATACCTATGTAAGAATGCTGTTCATTGACTATAGCTCAGCATTCAACACCATAGTACCCTCCGAGCTCATCCTTAAGCTCGAGGCCCTGGGTCTGAACCCCACCCTGTGCAACTGGGTCTTGGACTTCCTGACGGGCCGTCCCAAGGTGATGAAGGTAGGAAACAACATCTCCACTTCGCTGATCCTCAACACTGGGGCCCCACAAGGGTGTGTGCTCAGCCCACTCCTGTACTCCCTGTTCACCCATGACTGTGTGGCCAAGCACGCCTCCAACTCAATCATCAAGTTTGCAGATGACACAACAGTAGTAGGCTTGATTACCAACAATGATGAGACAGCCTACAGGGAGGAGGTGAGGGCTCTGGGAGTGTGGTGCCAGGAAAATAACCTCTCACTCAACGTCAACAAAACAAAGGAGATGATTGTGGACTTCAGGAAACAGCAGAGGGTGCACCCCCCTATCCACATCGACGGGACCGCAGTGGAGAAGGTGGAAAGCTTCAAGTTCCTTGGCGTACACATCACTAACAAACTTAAATGGTCCACACACGCAGACAGTGTGGTGAAGAAGGCGCAACAGAGCCTCTTCAACCTCATGAGGCTGAAGAAATGTGGCTTTGCACCTAAAACCCTCACAAACTTTTACAATTGCACAATTGAGAGCATCCTGTCGGGCTGTATTACCGCCTGGTACGGGAACTTCACCACCCGCAACCGCAGGGCTCTACAGAGGGTGGTGCGGTCTGCTGAACGCATTACCAGGGGCAAACTACCCGCCCTCCACGACACCTACAGCACCCAATGTCACAGGAAGGCCAAAAAGATAATCAAGGACATCAACCACCCGAGCCACTGCCTGTTCACCCCGTTATCATCCAGAAGGCGAGGTCAGTACAGGTGCATCAAAGCTGGGACAGAGAGAATGAAAAACAGCTTCTATATCTAGGCCATCAGACTGTTAAACAGCCATCACTAGCACACTAGAGGCTGCTGCTTTCTATTGAAATCACTGGCCACTTTAAGAAATGGAACACTAGTCACTTTAAAAATGTTTACATATCTTGCATTACTCATCTCATATGTATATACTGTATTCTATAATATTCTACTGTATCTTAGGCCATGCCGCTCTGTCATTGCTTGTCCAAATATGTATATATTCTTAAATTCCATTCCTTTCTTAGATTTGTGTGTGTTGGGTATATGTTGTGAAATTGTTAGATGTTACTTGTTAGATATTACTGCACTGTCGGAGCTAGAAGCACAGGCATTTCGCTACACCCGCAGTAACATCTGCTAAACACGTGTATGTGACAAATACAATTTGATTTGATTTGATTGATTCGAAGAGCTTAAAAGTGGTAATTTAGAGATGTTGCCTTTAAGATTCCTTTTAAAGGCCATCGAGACAAGTACTTATTAGAAGTTGTCTAAATGGTGGGGAGGTATTCACCTTTGACCATAGACCAGAGTGACTGAATTAGTCATGTGCTTTAACTGTTGGGCTGCTACTATGCCTTGGTCTTAGATAATTGGTTTCTTTTGAAAAAATAGCACAATAATTCAGCAAAACATGATCACTTAAAGTTTAAAGGCTAGTGTAACAGTTGTTAAAGTACTTTGTGAATTTCAACAGGTTCATATATTAATATAGCATGTTGATTTGTTATTATGCATGCCTGCATCCTGCGAATAGGGGAGTGTGTACTTAGGTTTTGCCCTGTATGTTCGTGCTCAAATAATTTTGATGCACTATGAGAGGTAGGCAAGCTTTTTCTGTCGTCTTCAGAGAAGTTTGATTCCTTTAAGTACAAGGTCATACACACAGTGTTTTGTTCATGAATAATGTTGTATATTTAGAGTTTACTCATAAGTGGATGGTATTGTTAAGATGCAATTGTAATTGTACTTTTTAGGATGATATTAACATTCTGAATTCAACATGTGGTTACTAGATAGCAAAGGTATTGTATGTGCGAACGATGGCTAGCTCTTCGACTGATCCCAGTCCTTTGTATTGTGCGTCTATGTTGTAGAAAGAGGCGACCATGGGCAGAACATATTTGTGCTCTACAAATGTTTTGTCTTTTCTTTTGGATGAAGGTATTTGGTTTAATATATGTAAAATGTATGTTATGTGTTGATACATTATAAGGAGAGGCTGTTCGAATTGTTGTATTCTAGAAATAATGTTGATGCACTATGAGAGAAAGAGACGACAATGGGCAGAACATATTTGTGCTCTACAAATGTTTTGTATTTTCTTTTGGATGCAGAGAGAATTCTGATTCATTAAAACAGCCTGATCTCCGAAGTCCATGTCTATAGTCCCAATCAATCACACACAACGCAGAGCTACAGCGGTGCAGTACAGCACTGGTTACACTAGCAGTTTTATCAGTTGAATTTTGTTTTCTGCAGGCATCTTAGAAATCTGTATTTCCCCTCACAAATGTTGGTTGTACTCTGGCCTACTCTAGCTCCACTGGCACCTCAGAGTTCCCTAGTGGTGCTAAAACACAGTAGCACCACCCATCCTGTCATGACTACTTCTGAGAAAACGCCAGATTTAACCAGTTTTATCAGCAGATGAAATTCATTTCCTCAAACTGAGGCCAGAGAAGCTACCACTTAGGTCTAATAATGTTCCTGCTTGTCAATCCTCTGAATCAATTTGAATGGACTGATTAACAGAGTTCACTCAGACAGGAGAAGAAATTCATGTGTGAAAAGGGACTAATGCTGAATCCCAGTTTTTGAAGTCTTTCACCATTTCACAAAAGCTGCATTTATGGCAGATCATTTTTTGTGTGAGGAGTGAGACCAGTCTGTCAGCATGACATTTAACACGTCTGATCTAAACTGTGACAGAAGAAGAATTGCTCCATAAACCTGCTAGCCATGGACATCTGGTGGTTTGTACAGTTCTGTAACTCACATGCCACACGATTTCATATTAATAATTGTGTGCAAAACTGCACTGTTTGCACCAGAAGTGCATCAGCCACAATAATGATACTCCAAATAGAGCCGCTACATGTTGATCAACTCAGCTGTGAGAGATCTCATGCAGAGGGACTAACCTTGGTGCTGGGCGCTAATGTCTAGAGATTGGAAAGCGACCAGACAAGCTGACCCACTGTCCATTCACGTACCCAGAAATCCATTAGCTGTAACCGTGGCAACCACCATCCTGCCCGCAGGACAACAACAAAAGCTTGCCACGAGCGCTTGTATGGTGGATGAAAGTGGAGGCCGGCGAAGAGTGTTGTGGTAGTCGACCTTAAGGAGGTACTGTGACCTGGCCATGCCCTCTCGCTGCAGGCAGAGGACACAGAGAGCATCATTGACTGAGTGCCAACCCAGCAACACCAGTGGCTCTTTATCAATCAGCCATGGCATCTATTCCAGCCTCCGCCACCTGTCCCACTCCGTCAGTGTCAGCGCACATTTCGGGAGCGGGCCAAAAGCTGGGGACTGGATTTAGCTACTGGCTCACGGGTCATCTTTACATTCTGGAATAGTATACTGTTTTTGGAATCATTACAAGGGGCTTGGGATATTTTTGTTTTGGCCCCATCAATACTTATTTCAGTGTTTATTTAATTATATCTTGTTACATGGGATCATTTACATTTTAGTCATTTAGCAGACGCTCTTATCCAGAGCGACTTACAGTTAGTGAGTGCATATCTTTTTCATACTGGCCTCCCGTGGGAATCGAACCCACAACCCTGGCATTGCAAGCGCCATGCTCTACCAACTGAGCGTAACGCCCAGTTGGAAACAGTGATTGCAGACTTGGCTTACGATCAGAGACAATCTGTCTGCTTCCATTTATCAACCTGTGTTCCATCATTTGTGAACCCTAGAACCTCAATAGACCTAGACCCAATTGATCTTTCAAATTATGATTGATTTAAATTCCAAAAGGTTTGGTAATTCATACGTTTCTTGTTTGGCGTAAAATGCATTTTTTTCAAATGTTTTACATTTTTCAATAGTACTTCAATTTAAAAAACACCACCTGTCTTTTACATATTTGATAGTAGTTTACAGCATGTTTGCCATGGACCACTTCTTCATCAAAACATTATTTGAAGAGTGATATCTGGATCATTTCGAAGTATTCGCTATCTGGGGCATTTAGTGAAATGTGTGCATACAGCTGTAACACATGAACTCTTGATTGTTGACAATCTCTTCATGCATGATGAGTTGTAGCATTGTTGACATTTGAATGTGTTTTTCTGAATGATTTCAAACTGCCATTCATTGTATGGAAGGCCTGCTTTGTACACTCCTCTCATTTTAATGGATAGGTTGTAGGATCATTCTTTTTCAACAAAGGACAATGAGTCTGCCTGTTCCCTCTCGGCTGTTGATGTGACTGATATCTAACACAATCTCTCAGCATCAAAATATTAGTCAGTGGCTGGAGGCCGGAGCCCTTTTATCATGGACAGACAAGACATGGATGTTAAAGCTCTATCTCTATAGGGAATGTTGTACTACATCAAACACAGCCCCTTGACCATAATGAGTACAAATGAGCGCACATACAGTACAGTCACATACTGTAGTATGTTATGTAGTATGTTATGTAGTATGTTATGTAGTATGCACATTGTCAGCTTATCTTGAACATTTTTAAGGACATCAAGTTAATCAAGTTATCTGGTTTTATTTATTTTGCTGTTGCTGTTCTATTGACTATTTACATCTTTGCTGTTCTATTTGAGTATTTTCATCTTAATCATGGACTGTTTGCTTGTGGTATTGGACAATATTTCTGTGAAATCACAGTAAGCAGACTTGTTAGAGCACAGTCGCATACAGCTAGATATACTTTTTTGCATTGTCTAGTCCATTTCGAGGCTCACTGAAGAGAGCACTCAGCAAAATGATGAATATTTGGAGCGAGGGTTTGCAATTTATTTAAAATGCTAATATTCTGTCTTGGCAGAAAAGCAGAGTGATTTAATACTAGGTTACGTCTAGTACAGTGCAGGACATTGATAAGGGAGCCCTATCTGCTGGTGCTGCCCTTACGAATACTAAATAATGTAATTTCTTGCTAGGGGGAATTATCTTATAGCCTGCACTGTATAAACAGTGAGGTGATAAGGAACTTTTGACTGGGGTCTCCGCTGGTTACCAGTGTACAGAGGGCCTTCTATCTCTTGCAGGCTCTACTTTCAGATAAAACTGTCAGGGCAGCGGCTGCACAACAAACCACTGGGGAGCCTCATCACTTTAGCACCCACATTTAATTGATGATGATAACTTTGGTGTAGGAGGGAAAGGGGATAAAGTTTGATGTTGTTCTTTGAGAATTCATGTATACATGAACTTTAAGTTTCGCTCAGCAGATTTGGGACTCAGTTAAATTAATAAAATGTCCATGTCATGTCAATATTGATAGGATGGTACTGTCCACAATCTATTTGATAATGAATTATATATGATCACACAGAAAGAAGTGTCCAATAGACTGATTGGGTTCTTCTGTATTCAAAAACCTGAGCTGTACAGTGTCCATATTAGTACACCAACTCCTTGTGACTCTTATGATGTCCTAATATGGACACCATAGAGCTGCGAAAATCATTTCTAGCCTTCAATAGGGATACGTGTGGCTCAGTTGGTAGAGCATGGCGCTTGCAACGCCAGGGTTGTGTGTTCGTTTCCCTACAGGGGACAAATACAGGCCTCCTGTAGCTCAGTTGGTAGAGCATGGCGCTTGCAACGCCAGGGTTGTGGGTTCGATTCCCACAGGGGCCAGTATGAAAAAAATGTATGTACTCACTAACTGTAAGTCACCCTGGATAAGAGCGTCTGTTGAAATGTAAATATATATTTCTCTATTTAGTCATTTATTTGTCATGAAGCGACCATGTCTGTTGCATAATCTATCTCTGGGAAGAAACATACAGTCACATCCAGAATTATTGGCACCCTTGATAAAGACGAGCAAAAAATCATACAAATACTGAACTATATTTTATGCTCCAAAAATTGGGAAATTATATTATTTTATACTAATACAATTGCTCTCTGATGCTAATGACTGGAACAAACTGCCAAAATCTCTGAAGCTGGAGACTCTTATCTCTCTCACTAACTTTAAGCATCAGTTGTCAGAGCAGCTTACTGATCACTGCACCTGTACACAGCCCATCTGTAATTAGCCCACCCAACTACCTCATCCCCATATTGTTATTTATTTTGCTCATCTGCACCCCAGTATCTCTATTTGCACATCATCTTCTGCACATCTATCACTCCAGTGTTAATACTAAATTGTAATTTTTTTGCACTATGGCCTATTAATTGCCTTACCTCCATAGCTTACTACATTTGCACACACTGTATATATATTTCTATTGTGTTATTGACTGTATGTTTTTGTTTATCCCATGTGTAACTCTGTGTTGTTGTTGTTTTTTTCTTTTTAAAATTAATCTCAGTTTAAGAAACTGGCCTTCCATGGCTTCCTGTTTCACTGGGGCATAAAAATGTGGTAACATGCATGTAAAATCCCTTCACCATGGGGAAATCTAAAGAACTCACAAACAAAAAGAGACAAAATAAATAGCACAAAATAATTTATACATTTATATAAGTATTCAGACCCTTTTCTCAGTACTTTGATGAAGCACATTTGGCAGCGATTACAGCCTCAAGTCTTCTTGGGAATGACGCTACAAGCTTGGCACACCTGTATTTGGGGAGTTTCTCCCCATTCTTCTCTGCAGATTCTCTCAAGCTCTGTCAGGTTGGATGGGGAGCATCGCGGCACAGCTCTTTTCAGCTCTCTCCAGAGATATTTGATTGGGTTCAAGTCCAGGCTCTGGCTGGGCCACTCAAGGACATTCAGAGATTTGTCCCAAAGCCACTCCTGCGTTGTCTTGGCTGTATGCTTAGGGACGTTGTCCTGTTAGAAGGTGAACCTTCGCCCCAGTCTGAGATCCTGAGGCTCTGGAACAGGTTTTCATCCAGGATCTCTCTGTACTTTGCTCCGTTCATCTTTCCCTCGATCCTGACTAGTCTCCCAGTCCCTGCCACTGAAAAACATCCACACAGCATGATGCTGCCACCACCATGCTTCACCGTAGGGATGGTGCCAGGTTTCCTCCAGACGTGACACTTGGCATTCAGGCCAAAGAGTTCAATCTTGGTTTCATCAGACCAGGGAATCTTGTTTTTCATGGTCTGAGTCTTTTAAGTGCCTTTTGGCAAACTCCAAGTGGGCTGTCATGTGCCTTTTACTGAGGAGTGGCTTCCGTCTGGCCACTCTACCATAAAGGCCTGATTGGTAGAGTGCTGCAGAGATGGTTGTCCTTCTGGAAGATTCTTGGACATGCACTGTCAACTGTGGGACCTTATATAGACAGGTGTGTGCCTTTCCAAATCATGTCCAATCAATTGAATTTACCACAGGTGGACTCCAATCAAGTTGTAGAAACATCTCAAGGATGATCAATGGAAACATGATGTACCTCAGCTCAATTTCGAGTCTCATAGCAAAGGGTCTGAATACTTATAAGGTATTTTATTTTTTATTTGCTAAAATTTCTAAAAACCTGTTTTTGTCTTTGTCATTATGGGGTATTGTGTGTAGATTGATGAGGACATGTTTTTATTTAATCCGTTTTAGAATAAGGCTGTAACGTTACAAAATGTGAAAAAAGTCAAGGGGTCTGAATACTTTCCGAATGCACTGTATATACCACTTACCACTTTTAGTGCAAAAATGTGGTAAACTTGCATGTTGGATGCAAGTGTATCTTGTCCCCACTCACAGTGAGGAATATAGTCAGGAGGCAAAGACAAATCAATGTCATTACCATGTCATAATATGTCGTAACAGCTGACATAACTTGTCATAACCTGTCATAATATGGTCATAACACTGTCACGCCCCATATATTTACACCTGTTGTGACATATATTGCGTTATTTTGTGGCTGGTTATGTCGCCTACATAAGAGTGTCAAAACCCACATTTATTCAAATGTGTTTTTTACCTGCCAAGAAGTTTCCTTTCGTTTTAAAGTTTGTTTCTTACATTCTTTGTTGTTGTTGTAATGAATTCTTTACAGTCATGTATTCTTTTTCTTCATTATTTTTTTAATAACTTGTAGAAAATGCACTTTATGACACTGTCATGAAGCATTATGACCATCCTGTGTTTCTTTACTTAGACTAAGAAAATGCACTTTATGACACTGTCAAGAAGCACTATGACCTACAAAGTCTGTTGTGGCTTCTTGACTGTTCATGCCACATGGAGGAGAACAAGGGAAGAAGAGGGCTGTGAGTCCTTTCTGGTTGAGTTGGGTGGTTCCTCCATCAGGTTGCTCCTTTGGTCCTGAGTTGGTGTCCTTATGCTTGTTGGTCTTCTCTGTTGGCTCCTTGCTTGAGTTGCAGAGGCTGTGCTCTAAATGTCTTCTCTTTCTTTCATTGAAGAAGGTGAGCTTAAGTGTACCATTCAGGCTACACTAACTAGCTAGCTCTTTTAAGTCGTATGCCTTCTTCTGAGACTAAGTCTTTTTCTGAGCCTGTTTAGTGCATGGGCACTTCCGTCCCAATTTTTGTACTGTATTACAGGTACTATTCCCTAAAAGGTACTTTTTCCCTAAGTTAACAGTTACCAGTTCTGGCCATTAAAGGCAAAGGTCCAGAGATAAGAGAGTGATAGAGAGGGAAGCAGTACTTTTCTAGTCCTGCTAGGTCATATGGTCACACCTACACAGCAAAAAGTCCAGTGTTGAATTAACTCCCACAGAGTTGATTTCAACACTTTTTGAGGGTTTATATAGGTCCACACTCTCCAGAGTTAAATTAACACTTTCAAAATAGTTAAACATTTAACACTCTGCCAGAGTTCCTTTTTTAACTCGCAAAACAGAGTTAAAGTAACACTAAGGGATTAGACAACTAACACTGCTCCGAGTTATTTTTTTAAAACTATTTGTGTAGTGTTAATTTCACTCCCTAAAGTGTCAATTATCTACACTGATTTTTTTATTTAATTAATTGTTAATTTATTCAATATTATTTATTAATTAATTTAATATATACTTATATTAATAAGAATTAATCACAATAAACAATCATTGTCAAAAACATTTATTTGTGCCTTTTGTCCCTTGCAGTCAGTTGAATTAAAACATTGTGAATGAAGGTGTGGTCCTCTGTAGCTCAATTGGTAGAGCATGGCGCTTGTAATGCCAGGGTATCGGGGTTCGATCCCTGTGACCACCCATATGTAAAAATGTATGCACACATGACTGTAAGTCGCTTTGGATGAAAGCATCTGCTAAATGGCAAATTATTATAATGTACATACTTTCATCTGAAACATTGTATGAGCTTTGAATATCAAATGGTTTATGAAATTTAAGCTCAGACATTTTTAGTAGACATCTTTCCGCACTTCGTAATACTCTGAATGCATGATGATGGTCATTAAAATTCTCTGTAAATAGCTTGTTTGTCAAAAAATTAATAAATTGATCTTCAACCAAAAGTACATCACTTATTTGACAAAAGACTGGCATATCTTCTTCCATTGCACTGCAAATAACTAGTCCAGCTTCATACTCTACACCATCAACTTTAACCCAACTAGTTGAGAAAACATCTTTTGACAAGATCTTTTCAAGCATTTCATTGTTGACGACATTCTCATCTCTGAAGAGAAAATATTTAATTGGCCCATACTCATTTTGTTTGAGGGTGAAGGTTTCCCAGTGATAAGCAATGGCCATCTGATGCTTTTTAGCAAGCGATTTGGTTATGTTTTTGAAATTTGTAAAATCTTTAAACAGCTTGTGTTTGGCCTCAAACCTCATACACCACTTATATAATAATAAGCCAATTTTCCTTATAGAAGATGGGTAATGGATCATAAAATGATGCTTAGGTATCAAGTTTATATGTGGATACAAGTAAATAGTTTGTGGTGGTCAACAATCAAATGCTTTAAATATATTGTCATACCTAGAGTGAGAGATGGTGAAAAAACTATGTTCATTATTTGAAGTAACAACAGTAACAAATTCCAGTTTTTGTTTCCTGCAGGAATAATGTCACCAAACAACAGTGGGATGTTTTTCACAAGACACAATGTCTGAATAGAATTCAAACCAATGCCATTGCCAACACTCTCCAAAATAATATTTGTAGGACGATTTTTTCATTCTAAAAATCCATAATCAAAACCATAAATCCTGGAAAGCAAGTCCTGTTCTGACAAAGTGTTGTGTGAGATATCCAAAAAGCAATTTGTTCTCATACTGAACCACACCCTCAAGAAGATCATGCATGATATCAAATGAATAGTTATTACAAACATGGAAATACTTCAATGAATTAAGTGTAGATCTTTTTTTCAAACCATAAAGTGACTTCAATTGTGGGTTTTCCTGGAGAGACTGGCAATGCATTTCAAACATATCTTTTCCACGAAGGATCACCTTAGGATCATCCTCACTGTATACCGTTTGACAATCATTCTTCTCAATCAAACAAAGGCGACAGAAATGACGGCTACTGAATGACTCATTAAAGCCAAGAATTGTGTGCATCCCTAGATTATCTCCAGTGATCTGACAGATTGTACCATATACCTGCTCATCTGAAAATGGAAGACTTAGCCCTTGGCTTTCTAGTTTTTTCAAATCCTTTATCAACGGTTCTAGTATAACATCAAAACCAAACTTGTGCAGATCTTGTGTGTGAAAAAGTGTTACCAAATGAATGTTCATCAATACCGAATTAAATTTTTGGGGAAAGTTTCTTATAACAAAATAAAGAGAGCCAATTTTGTGAATTCCACGTTTGGAGCCAAGGGGATTGGCTGTTTCAAAATCATCATAGTATAGTTGGATTTGTAATGCATGTCTTTTAGCTGTAAACAAAGGGTGGGTTTTAAAATAACTTCCATCAAAAAAGTCAGTATAAGTGTCAGGCTCTGATCTACACTCTTTCTTTAGCAAAACACAAATGTCTGGATTTCTGCACATGAACTTCAATGTTTCTAAAATCGGCACATATATAAAAGTATCCTTCACAGGTACTTGATCATAAGTACCGGATTTCTGATTTCGCCTGTTGTCATATCTCACTCCCAGTGTTATTTCTACTGGCTCGACAACTCCCCATTTTTGGTGGAAGTATTTATTTCGTTTCCATTCTGTATTTAGATTTGTGAACAGGTTTTCATAATCTTCAAAAGATTCATTTATCACAGATATGTTGGGGTCAGTTATGGGTAAAGCAGAAATAGCTGTATGCTTTGCTTGTGAGTGAATCTCAATTGCTAGTTCTTCCAAATCTCCTACAATTGAGGATACCAAACTGTTGGAAATCCCACTCCCCTGTAATTTGGCCACGATGGATGCACACATTTCTTTAGTTGGATCTTTAGTAAGTCCTGAATCATTGCTCTCAGAATAAACACTGGAAGAGCTACATTGATTATGTGGATTAAATGTGTCTTCCAAAGCATGTGCCTGAGATGAAGTTGCAACTGGCTCACTAGATGAACATGCAACAGTTGAAGTTTGAGCAATTTGCTGAACATTACTATGAACACTATTAAGGTGCTTCCGAAAACCTGTATATGTTAGGAACTGATGCCTACAGCCTTGCTGAGAACAAAACAATTTGAACTTGGGTCCAGGATAGTAACCATGTTCAACTCTTAAATGTGAAATCAACTGTTGACTGCTGGGATAATATTTCTGACACATGAAACAGGTCAACATTGTTATTGCTTCTTACTCACAGGGTGAGAGTGCTACTGGCTGGTTAAGCAGTCTCGCTCTCAAGTCTTTAACTCTGGGTGACTCCTTCATTTTCCCCACATCAATGTTATACACTGTTGTCTGCAGGAATGTGTAAAAATTCACAAGTGCCACATCGTAAGACAAATTAAACACAAAATGTGCTTTGAAAAGTTAATGACATGCCCCGAGGGAGCGGTTTGCCTTGCATGGGATGAGACGCTTATGCAATCTTGCTCTTCTGACGCCCAACAGCGAGGAGGTACGGCTGCCGACCCTGCTTGTTGCGGAGATGCTCCTCCAAACTGCAGCATGACTAGGGTTGAGATCAGAAAACTGAAAATTAGACACAAGAATAATGTGCAGCCACAGAGAAAACTACATTATAGAAGTGATTATTCAAAGATCTTTTTCATTGGCTAGTGCAAGATGGGAATGAAGACTTAATTACAATTCCATCCACTTTTTAACAACCCTCATTTACATATGTGGCTAAGAAGGTGACGTGACAAATTATTATAATCACCTTAATAATATAATTACCTTATGAAAGACAACAAGTCTCTCAACTGCATCACATGCACTAATTTTTGGAGACTTCAGTCCCCCTGGAGGTGCTGGAAGGAGATGTAACAGCATCAACAGGGAAGCCATTTCTTGGTCGTAGGCTGAGGACAAAGAGTCACAAGAATTAACTGAAAACTCTTCAAATGTAATACTTTTCAAGTTTGAATGAGAACAGGGAGGCATTATGAGAACGTTTTAAACCGTCATCCATCTATTAGTCACATTTATCCCAAAAATCAGATCAACGTTCAGAGATACACAGAATAAACAAATGAAATATTATTGCAGTTATAGTTTAACTGCAATTATAGCAAATGTATAAAAAATATATATAAAAAAACAACTCACTTGTTGCCTCATCAAGATCACTTCCTGGGGGACTTCCTGCTGACTGCACCAAGCGACGCAACTCTGGTGTTGAGGTGAGCCGCTTAGCCTCTTTTATGACATTTGGCTTGAAGAACAAATCCCATTTCTGAAGAAGCCTGGAGGATGTGTTGTCATCAAATAGGAGAGTGAAGTCTTGGTCCACCTTTAAGAAAGAAGATATTAAACTACTACTACTACTACTACTTCAGGAAATACTTTCAAATTTCAAGCCATTCTAAACATCTCATCCCAAACTTACCAATCCTTTTGTATCCAGGAATCTTGGGAAGCTGGAGAGGATATCAACACTTCTGCCTGGGTCATTAACGAGCTTCTGACGGTGCTGAAAGGTCTCTCTCATCTTCTGGAAAATCAGGGAATTGTCTGTGGTATGGTTGAGCAAAGACATGGCCTCTTGGCAAGCATCACCATCAAGCTGCCTTTCAACATTAACAGTCCTTTGGAAATTTGGGCCCCCTGGAGAAAAGTCAATTGGGCTATTTGGTGGCAGTGCAGATCCTCGACGAATCTTCCTCTGGACTGTTTTCAGACGCCAAGAAATGTATCCTGTGCTGCTTGCAGCATCATAGAAGTGTTCCTGAAATGAAAAAAATAAAATAAATGCGTTGTCATACCAGGCTCATGAGAAATCTCACGGAATTCAAATATCAATGTCGTCCACACAGTTTTGTGTCACAACATGACATGAAAGAGTTAACAATAATAATGCCTATTACATAGCCATTCTTGGAGTATGGATCCTTGAGGGAAGGGAACAACATCACTATCCCACATGCATAATCTTCTCTTTACTTTAGTGGGGCAGTGCCTGAGAGGAGATATTAAATTAGTACATTTATGCAATGGCCATGCAGTTATTTGGCACAAATAAAAACAATGTGAAACAAACATAACCATGATTGTCAATCATGTGAGCCACCAGGATGTTAACCATTTTTCTTCTTGCAGCATCTGTTAGGGTTTCTGTTGTTTGGTACTCCTGTAGTACTTCTTTACCCCCAGACTTGCCTCTTAGCACAGCTTCAATCAACTAATAAAAAACAAAAACATTAGAATACAAAACATGGTGATAAATAGCTTTTCTAGAGACTCAGAGTGAAAAAATGTGAAAGCATTAAGAAACCTGTTCAGCAGACACAGCATCACGTGTATCCTCAATTATTTGTCTCTTGCTAGGGACATCATCTAGGATTATAGTTGATGCACTTGAGCTGAAGCTTGAGTCAGACGTCTCAGAAGCAGAAGACAAGGAGAAATCAGAGAATTCTAAAGGAATAGAAAAAATGCAAATAATTATATTATGTAAGGTGTAAAGTGCTTTATTATACCTGCCTTGATATCTCACCCTGATCTGAGAATACTGTCAGCACCACATTGCCTTGTCCAACGAGGTCGCTGAATATTTCTGCATCAACTTCTGTCCCTGTTGCATCCTTGTATATAACTTTTGCATCAGGTGGCAGGCAAAATCTCTCGATGACTGAAAAAGATAGTAAGGTCAAACTGAATGTGCCTTTGAAGTCAGCACTGTTTCTTGCCTCACAGCCAATAACTGTTCACGTTAAATACATACATCCACCACTGTATAATCCTTAAATAGACCTAGAGCATTTCCCTCACATAACCCATTCCCTCTTAAGTCCAAATTTAAAAATTGATGATTGGCTTTTTTTATTGACTGTTTTGGTGTATATTAATACTTTACACTCTATGAAGCACACATTACAGAACTGAAAATGATTAGCAATTTAACCCCATTTACCATATAAAAGAGTCTGATAAAGGCATGTAAAGAAATCAGAATCGACAACATTAAGGAGCTTGCACAATGAGCTTTTAAAAGAACATGGGTGTGGTTTAAAACCTTTTTCCTAAGCCATGCTAACTGTTTTCATGGAATTGCATAAAGTCAAACCGTCCTTCATCCTCATCCAGCTTCACATATTTCTGCTGTTGGCTGTACTTCACCTGGACCAGCATTTTGACTGAGACATGCAAGGAAGTTTGACAAAGTAAATAAACATTTAAAGGTTACTC
The DNA here is from genome assembly GCF_020615455.1 of Coregonus clupeaformis. Lineage (NCBI taxonomy): Eukaryota > Metazoa > Chordata > Actinopteri > Salmoniformes > Salmonidae > Coregonus > Coregonus clupeaformis. The sequence continues at coordinate 19,777,991 of NC_059204.1, read as the reverse complement.
CTGAGTGGCGCAGTGGTCTAAGGCACTGCATCGCAGTGCTAACTGTGCCACTAGAGATCCTGGTTCGAATCCAGGCTCTGTCGCGACCGGGAAACTCCCGGCCGCGACCGGGAGACTCAGTTGATAGAGCATGGCGTTTGCAACTCCAGGGTTGCGGGTTCGATTCCCACGGTGGGCCAGTATAAAAAAAGATGTATTCACTAACTGTAAGTCGCTCTGGATAAGAGCATCTGCTAAATGACTAAAAATGTAAAGGAATAATGGTAAAGATTAAAGCTAAGTCGACAGTGTTACACAATTTTTGGTGAACCATCAGATTCTGTGACCTGCACTGTTGGAAAAAGTACACATTTTCAGAAAATCGTGCTGTGACTGAGATATTAAAATGCTGCTTATGCATTGACTCATCAGTATTTAATGATGCACTTAAATGTTTAATAAATGTTTAATATATCAGTCACAGACCGATTTTCTGCTAATTTTGTACTTTAGCTTTAACTTAGTAATTTCAGTACAATTAACTGGTAATACTTATATACTTTTACTTAAGTAAATGATCTGAGTACATTTTCCAACACTGCAGGTCATAGAATCTGATGGGTCACCAAATACAGTGGTACGCTGGTCACACAGACAACTAAACACGTGAAACACCGTCTGCATGTTTTTTGCGGCCCCTTTGATGTTCAAAGTGAAGGGGGAAAAAATAAGTTAGCTCCAGCCTCAAACAAGATTTTATACAGTAAAAAAACATAACGCTTTGTTTTTCCTTTATTAAATCATCATTGATAAAGTTGGAGATGGTTTAAGTAACAAACTGTTAGCTAGCTTACCATACACTTCTAGCTAGCTAATCACCAGGACAAATCTGCTGCTCAGTCCTGGCAACAAACAAGGTTTTGTTAGGCATATATTCTCTGTAGATGTTTCATTGTTCATACTGAAATTCTCAGCATCAATTTATAATTGTTTCAGTAAGTTTAGGTTAATTGCACTTATCGTTTAGTACTGCATGGGAGGGAGAAAATGGCGCCGACTTGTCTCCTCTGTCTCCAACCGAAGAAGTGAAATGCATGGGCGGAGCTTAATTACATCTCTGCGGAGTTGGGTTAACACTGACCGGATCAACTCTGTCAAATAACTCCAACACTGAACACCATTTAAATCAGAATGTGTTAAAATTACACTCTGGGAGTGAAAATCAACTCGGAAATGTTTAACCCTGAAATTTCAACACTCCAATTTTTGCTGTGTAGGTGTCGAGAGCCATTTTTACGACCCATTGGAGGTAGAGAAATTATTTTGGGGAGAAAACCTAATGTTGGTTATGGTCAATTCAACATGTTTGGCATTGTTCAACATATGGCATTCAAACGACACATCGCTACAGGCCCTTGTTAAGGTCAAAGGCATCATTAACTTTTTCAAGTAGCAGGACATTTTAGCCAAAAACCTGGTTGCCTCTGCCAGGAGGCTGAAATTTGGCCGCAAGTAGATCTTACAGCAAGCCATTAACCCCAACCCCAAATCCACAAAGAAATGGTTAATTGACCACAACATTTTGCAATGGCCATCTCAGTCTCTGGACTTGAACCCCCATTGAAAACATGTGGTTTGAATTGAAGAGAGGAGTCCATAAGTACAGATCAAAGGATATAAAGGATCTGGAAAGATTCTGTATGAAGGAATGTTCTAATAACCCTCCGAATGTGTTCTCTAATCTCATAAAACATTTTAGAAAAAAGGCTCAGTGCCATTATCCTCGAGGAGGGTGCCGGAGTATTGAAAACAGGGGTGCCAAAAAGTTTCACACCTATCTTTTTGAAGAGAAAAAAATAAATACTTGTTAACAAAAACTCTATATCTGAGCAATTTTATTAGTATAAAATAATATAATTTCCCCAAATGTTTTAAGCATGCAATATAGCTCAGTATTTGTATTATTTATTTAACACAGACTTTTTTGTTCATCTTTATCAAGGGTGGCAATCATTTTGGATGTGACTGTATAACACCATAATGGCACACAGAATACTACACACAATAATATCATTACACTCACTCGCATCAACATTTAATACACATTAGAATCATAGATATTTAGTGCTTGGTCCGAACCATTCTGTCTGTATTGGGCTACAACAGGACCCGGCGTCATTAATAAGACAGATGGAATGCTTAAACAGCACTTAAATCAAATCCAGCTCAGAGCACATGTGACTCAGATGGGCCTCACCGTCCAACCTGACGACAATGTGGTGTGACAGTGGCAGTGTGAAGCTTTGATCCTAATCTACAATGCCCTCAGTTCCTGTTAGAGACAGCGAGGAGGGGGAGATGAAGGGAGAGGTGGGAAAGGAGGAGAGCAGCCCCAGGACCCTGGAGACTACAGAAGTGCATACCTGGAGAGAAAAAGAGAGAAAATCCTGCTTCTGTATAGTGTATATTTGGGAGTAACGTGTTTAATGACAGGATTCTGTGGCACCACCAGTCCTCTCACTCTGTTTCTGTCTCAGCGTACTCCTCTGTTGTTAATCATGGGGTTCATTTGTGAATATTTCATGAAGAGTATGTTATGGCATATGTGCATACATATTACTGATGCCAGTGACTGTGAATATGGATGATACCCAATTCTTTTTATGGTCCCGCTTTAAATGACGTGCAGCTTCTAAAGGCTTCATAAAGCCTTCATAAAGCCTTCATAAACACTGCATAAATGTGTCACAAATAATATATAACTGTATGTCATGCTCTATAAAGGGTTCATAAATGTGGCATAACTGTGTGACATAAGCACCAATGTCCTGCACTGTTGTTTGATTAGCATTATTTCTGTAGTGCAGTAAGTGCACATGTGATGAGTTCGCAGCGTCATGCGATATAGAGTCTTTATGGATGTGTTATGAATGACCGAAGGTGTCTCACTTCAAACTAAGTATTACAGGACACTACATGAAATGTCAATAAATAGGTTATTAATGTTCTGCTGATTTATGCAGGTTCTCTCATGATCCACAGGTTACTGTAGGGTGTGAGAGGTATTTAGATGGGTTGATGGACCTGCAAAGCTTGCGTTTGTATGTGTGTTTGTATGTCAGTGCCAAGATGATTTGGAGTAGTCATACCACACCAGGTATTCCTCTTCTGTTCCCATGTTGGAGACCAGGGCTGGATTACAACCTGTTACAATGGTACCAACATTTTGTAGCTGATCTTTCAGTGGGGGAGTGGGTGAATGTGTCAAAGACCTGACTGGCCCCAACACCACACGATATGGTTCGTTATATTGTTTTGTGCATGTTTGTGTACTGAAGAACATGTAACTTGGTTCCAGAAGAAAGCTACTTTTAATTTCCTTATGTTGCTTTGATCAAGGTAAGTGTTTCTTAGTGTAACGTCGTCCCCAGGCTATTGCGCACACAGCACATATAAGCCTGGGATATCAACCGTTCAAAGTCGGCCTTAATGGGAGTGACCATCAAATTGTATGTGAGTGACCTTACTGAGTAAAATATTTGTCATCAGGCTATGTCCTTTGCTAGCAAAAACCTTCCCCCTGGTCGTCACTAGTTAACACAGCCACAAAGTCATAGTTATGGCTAAACCCTGCTTATTTCCATAATTTATCTTCTTAAAATTTGATTTAAAACCTAACCCTAAATAATGAAGGCCAAGTTGGTCCACCAGACCTTCCTCGCATTTTGGCGGAGGTGTCTGGGAACGAGATTAGCTGTAATGTTACTAACATGACTTCACTGTGCCATCCTTCAGCCAGAGCATGTGCCATCCTTCAGCACAACATGTCACCCTTTATAAAGCACATGTTTATATCATATTATACCTAGTCGGTTATGTCACATTTGACATTGGTGATTATGTCACACAGATATGGTTACAGATGCTTTGTAACACATTAATGTTGTGTTTATGAAGGCATTATGAAGGCTTTATGAAGCCTTTATAAGCTGAACTTCATTTAAAGTGGGACCCATTTCATATTGCTCTGCTGAAATTAGCTGCAATGACGATCATGTGCATATTGAATTTGTTTCCAAATGTCTGAGGCACAACGATATCTCTTTATAAGTTGCACGTTTCTGTCTCAGATTTTAATTTGTTTTATTTGAGTTTATGAAATGACATTTTAAACAAAAATGTTTTTGTTCCATAGGCACCACAGTGTACAGTCTGATGAGCATCCATTAATTAAGAGATAAGTTGCTCAGGCTTCTTACAATCATCATACTACATTTCATCTTTGGTTTAGAGTGCCAAACATCTTCGTTTTGACAGAGAAATGTGCAGTTTGTTGACAGTCATTAATGTGTTCCATCTTTGTTGTTCCATTGAAGCTGTTTGATCTTCTCTATTCCCCTGTCCATCAATAATCTTCAATCATCGTCAAGTCAGATAGCAGAACTAAAGCTATACAATAAGCTAATACGTTTTTGTTGTTGTTTACTGTCACAGCATCCGTTCTTTGTTGTCCTCCCTCTTTGTACTTGTCTTTCTCTGAGGGTGACGTTATGTATTTGAACATCACTGGAACAATCCCAACTGTAGAGAAAATATGACACACATGACAGAATAGACTGTTCATATCGACATGTTTAATTTAATCTAGTAAAATTAGTCTAATTTATTAGTAATAGGACAGTAGAGTCGACTACAATCCCCTGGATTCATCGAAAATGTTCATGATCTTCATTGCTTAGAAGCAAGCAAGCAAGCGCATTTGGAAAGGATTCAGACCCTTGACTTTTTCATATTTTGTTACGTTACAGCCTTATTCTAAAATTGATTAAATTACACATTTTCCTCATCAATCTACACACAATACCCCATAATGACAAACCGAAAACAGGTTTTTTGAAATGTTTGCAGATGTATAAAATAAAAACAACTTATTTACATAAGTATGCAGACACTTTGCAAAACAGAGATCGTGTTTGTGAGAGTCTCCCCTTTCCATAGAGTGGTCATAATAGTTTCTAGGTCAAACTGTTCGGACGCTACAGTCTCATGGTCTGACAAACACTGCTCTATCTCTGCTACCTTTCACTGCAGATGCTGAATGCGACATCGGCGGATGCTGTGGATTGGGATGCATCCAATGCAAAAAAAACTGATGGATTTTGATGTTACTTAGATTGATGCACCGGGAGTCCACCAAGGGGCTCTCTAGGCGACTGCTTATGTCGCTGATGCCTGGAGCCAGCCCTAGTTACAGTGGGGAGAACAAGTATTTGATACACTGCCGATTTTGCAGGTTTTCCTACTTACAAAGCATGTAGAGGTCTGTAATTTTTATCATAGGTACACTTCAACTGTGAGAGGCAGAATCTAAAAAATCCAGAAAATCCAGAAAATCACATTGTATGATTTTTAAGTAATTAATTTGCATATTATTGCATGACTTAAGTATTTGATACATCAGAAAAGCAGAACTTAATATTTGGTACAGAAACCTTTGTTTGCAATTACAGAGATCATATGTTTCCTGTAGGTCTTGACCAGGTTTGCACACACTACAGCAGGGATTTTGGCCCACTCCTCCATACAGAACTTCTCCAGATCCTTCAGGTTTCGGGGCTGTCGCTGGGCAATACGGACTTTCAGGTCCCTCCAAAGATTCTCTATTGGGTTCAGGTCTGTAGACTGGCTAGGCCACTCCAGGACCTTGAGATGCTTCTTACGGAGCCACTCCTTAGTTGCCCTGGCTGTGTGTTTCGGGTCGTTGTCATACTGGAAGACCCAGCCACGACCCATCTTCAATGCTCTTACTGAGGGAAGGAGATTGTTGGCCAAGATCTCGCAATACATGGCCCCATCCATCCTCCCCTCAATACGGTGCAGTCGTCCTGTCCCCTTTGCAGAAAAGCATCCCCAAAGAATGATGTTTCCACCTCTCATGCTTCACGGTTGGGATGATGTTCTTGGGGTTGTACTCATCCTTCTTCTTCCTCCATACACGGCGAGTGGAGTTTAGACCAAAAAGCTCTATTTTTGTCTCATCAGACCACATGACCTTCTCCCATTCCTCCTCTGGATCATCTAGATGGTCATTGGCAAACTTCAGACATGCGCTGGCTTGAGCAGGGGGACCTTGCGTGCGATGCAGGATTTTAATCCATGACGGCGTAGTGTGTTACTAATGGTTTTCTTTGAGACTGTGGTCCCAGCTCTCTTCAGGTCATTGACCAGGTCCTGCCGTGTAGTTCTGGGCTGATCCCTCACCTTCCTCATGATCATTGATGCCCCACGAGGTGAGATCTTGCATGGAGCCCCAGACCGAGGGTGATTGACCGTCATCTTGAACTTCTTCCATTTTCTAATAATTGCGCCAACAGTTGTTGCCTTCTCACCAAGCTGCTTGCCTATTGTCCTGTAGCCCATCCCAGCCTTGTGCAGGTCTACAATTTTATCCCTGATGTCCTTACACAGCTCTCTGCTCTTGGCCATTGTGGAGAGGTTGGAGTCTGTTTGATTGAGTGTGTGGACAGGTGTCTTTTATACCGGTAACGAATTCAAACAGGTGCAGTTAATACAGGTAATGAGTGGAGAACAGGAGGGCTTCTTAAAGAAAAACTAACAGGTCTGTGAGAGCCGGAATTCTTACTGGTTGGTAGGTGATCAAATATTTATGTCATGCAATAAAATGCTAATTAATTACTTAAAAATCATACAATGTGATTTTCTAGATTTTTGTTTTAGATTACGTCTCTCACAGTTGTGTGAGTGTACCTATGATAAAAATTACAGACCTCTACATGCTTTGTAAGTAGGAAAACCTGCAAAATCGGCAGTGTATCAAATACTTGTTCTCCCCACTGTATATATCCTAATGGAGAATTGATCAATCTACAACTACCCTTTGGTCTCCCATCCAGGATTTTAACCAAGTCCAGCTTAACAATTATATTTGTCATTGACTATTACCATTGTGCTATCGTGAGAAGGATTGTTGAGAAATCTCCACATATAAACTAAAAAGATTCACTGTTGCTAGCTCATTGCAAAGGGTAGATTTAACAAAGCAAATGAAATGTGACCATACTTTATCACTCATATACTGTATACTCAGAACTACTGTACTATGCATCATTGTTGCCCTATATGCACACCACAGGATGAGAATAATTGAAATAAATCCCACCACAACTAGCCTGTTGAGACTATTAGTCACTTGTATACATTGTCCCTTGGCACTATTGTAGTTTTGAGGCTTCAACGTTTCTGTTTAGTTTGATAACCATTACTTTCCATACAGGATGCAAAATTCTCAGATAATTGTTTTGGGGAAAGAAATGTATGAATTAATTAAATATAAGTAAAATTTGACCATAATAACAGTTTCCTGTTATTTAAGTTACAACGTGCTGGCTCTGGTTGAACACTTCTCATTTTTCAATATATAGAATACAAGTCACACTATTTACCACTGGGGTAAGATATGGTATCTGCAGCATGACCGCTTAAGACCTAATCCATTGGGTAAATAAATATTTTATCGCAAAACATGAATTTATGACTACATTTAAAAAAGAAATGTGGTTTACACGATTAGCCAGGTTTAGGATACTGGCATGAGATATTGTATATACAGCATTATGTGTTGATTTACTGATAGCTCCAACATAACACCTGCAGTCCCCTCCCTACATTACACCCAACCCGCTAAGGTTTTCCTTTAATAGTTTTTCCTAGCCACTGTGCTTCTGCACCTGCATTGCTTGCTCTTTGGGGTTTGAGACAGGGTATCTGTATAGCATTTTGTGACAACTGCTGATGTAAAAAAGGCTTTTTTACTCAAATGCATTTGAATTTGATTGAATAATGATGTTAGCGGTAGCCTGTGTATCTCCCGTGAGATGCAGCCTGTCAACATCTCAGGGAAGCCACTGTACCAGGCCAGTCTAGGCCCCCTGCATCTGCCTGTTTATACATGGGTCGTGACTGATGTTCTTAGAGATCTACAGTACTGCTGATCCTGACAACTGTCTAAGCAGTCATCTCCCCTGTGGCAGACACAGATCAATGTATGTTACGGCAGAGCTGTGTTTGAATGTGATGATGCCACTGGTGGTGTTGTTGTACGGACTCATTCTGGGATAATCTATCTGACCTGACCTGCTGAGTGTGGGAGGAAGTCAATGGCTCTCTGGGCTTGTAAATGGGATTTGCTACTATGATAATAATACATATAATGAATGGACTGGATATATAGTACTTTTTCAGGTGATCAACACGCTATACATTTTATTTATGAATATAACCTCATTCACAGACAGAGAAAAATAAGTGATTCCTTTCTGATTTAGGCTTTTGATTGTCACTTTAGCACAGTTTTGGGATCTGTCTCCACACTGGTGTGCTGTCATAACCGGTGTGCTGATTGAGATGCAAGCAGTGAATAAGTTGTGCAGTATTAGTGACAGGAATAGAACTTGTGTCTGGTGTAGGAGCAGCGGAGAAGAGACAGAGATGGAGGAAACAGTATGAGGGCGCAGTAATAATCAGATTTCAACACACCTCACAATACTCCTTGGTTTCTGCTAATCTAGACTGTTACTTATGGGAAATAAATAAGCAAGGAGTGGTGTGTAGTACAATACACCATGAAGCCATCTTCCTTCCTGTCTGCTAGCATTCTTAGTGAATACTTGAATACTCGCAGGGTCTGTATAAACATGAGATGGAAATATAGTTTTGCATCTGATTCTGGTTATTAATAATAATAGCAGTAGCCCTATTTTGATCCGATAGGTTATGGTGCAATCTCTTAAAAAATATTCCATGCACACACGCATGCAAACACACACACACACACACACACACACACACACACACACACAAATGACATTTGATATAAACTTCTGATGATTTTTTGTTACATTTACAATCAGTGAGTTCTCTTAGCTTTAGTCATCCATGTGATAGTTGCACTTTAACATTTATCTGGTATTAAGGCGGTCAATGAGCATTTAGCAGATCTTATATAATGTGCATGAAGAGAAGCTGTATCCATAATGTTATCAGTCTGGTAGTATTTGTGGGACAGAAGTTATATATTTTTTCATTTTTTAAGTAAGACAAAGGTAGAAGTTATATCAATAAATCCAAGAATGTGGATCTAGAATGATTCCAACTACTTCCAAATGTACATACCTGTTGAATCAAGAAGCATCTCTAAGGTGTCCATATTAAGACCTGCTGAGACTGAGGTTGTCCTAATATGGACACTGTACAGTTCAAATATTGCTCTAACAAGCGAACAGAGTAACAAGGACATGATCAGGTCAATGAGACACAACCAAATGAAAGACTGTGAAACTGGGTTAGTTTGTGAGAGGCCAGATTGTGTTGATAACTGTCATCATCACATCCTGTCTCCTCTATTGGATGTTGGAGGGCCCAGAGACTGGGGCAATGTTGCATCTGTCCCAGCCTCTTCACCTCTGTTGCGCATCATGTTGTACAGTATGCCTAGTCACATTGGCTCCCATTTGAAAAGGCTTGCCAAAGGCACATAGCAAACCCGATCTGAGTACTGCAGACGGATGATGTGTTGTGGGCTAATCAGACTGTCCTTAGGCTATCTTTTTAGTCAAATACTATATGATTTCTTCAATGCAGTGAAAGGTTAATCTCAGAGTGTTTACATGTATATGATAGCATTTCAGAATGATATACCGTATTATAACTAGGAAAACTTTCTTTCGTCATCTAAAATATATACAGTGAGGGAAAAAAGTATTTGATCCCCTGCTGATTTTGTATGTTTTCCCACTGACAAAGAAATGATCAGTCTATAATTTTAATGGTAGGTTTATTTGAACAGTGAGAGACAGAATAACAACAACAAAATCCAGAAAAACGCATGTCAAAAATGTTATATATTGATTTGCATTTTAATGAGGGAAATAAGTATTTTACCCCCTCTCAATAAGAAAGATTTCTGGCTCCCAGGTGTCTTTTATACAGGTAATGAGCTGGGATTAGGAGCACACTCTTAAAGGGAGTGCTCCTAATCTCAGTTTGTTACCTGTATAAAAGACACCTGTCCACAGAAGCAATCAATCAATCAGATTCCAAACTCTCCACCATGGCCAATACCAAAGAGCTCTCCAAGGATGTCAGGGACAAGATTGTAGACCTACACAAGGCTGGAATGGGCTACAAGACCATCGCCAAGCAGCTTGGTGAGAAGGTGACAACAGTTGGTGCGATTATTCGCTAATGGAAGAAACACAAAATAACTGTCAATGTCCCTCGGCCTGGGGCTCCATGCAAGATCTCACCTCGTGGAGTTGCAATGATCATGAGAACGGTGAGGAATCAGCCCAGAACCACACAGGATGATCTTGTCAATGATCTCAAGGCAGCTGGGACCATAGTCACCATGAAAACAATTGGTAACACACTACGCCGTGAAGGACTGAAATCCTGCAGCGCCCGCAAGGTCCCCCCTGCTCAAGAAAGTACATATACAGGCCCGTCTGAAGTTTGCCAATGAACATCTGAATGATTCAGAGGAGAACTGGGTGAAAGTGTTGTGGTCAGATGAGACCAAAATTTAGCTCTTTGGCATCAACTCAACTCGCTGCATTTGGAGGAGGAGGAATGCTGCCTATGACCCCAAGAACACCATCCCCACCGTCAAACATGGAGGTGGAATCATTATGCTTTGGGGGTGTTTTTCTGCCAAGGGGACAGGACAACTTCACCGCATCAAAGGGACGATGGACGGGGCCATGTACCGTCAAATCTTGGGTGAGAACCTCCTTCCCTCAGCCAGGGCATTGAAAATGGGTCATGGATGGGTATTCCAGCATGACAATGACCCAAAACACACGGCCAAGGCAACAAAGGAGTGGCTCAAGAAGAAGCACATTAAGGTCCTGGAGTGGCCTAGCCAGTCTCCAGACCTTAATCCCATAGAAAATCTGTGGAAGGAGCTGAAGGTTTGAGTTGCCAAATGTCAGCCTCGAAACCTTAATGACTTGGAGAAGATCTGCAAAGAGGAGTGGGACAAAATCCCTCCTGAGATGTGTGCAAACCTGGTGGCCAACTACAAGAAACGTCTGACCTCTGTGATTGCAAACAAGGGTTTTGACACCAAGTACTAAGTCATGTTTTGCAGAGGGGTCAAATACTTATTTCCCTCATTAAAATGCAAATCAATTTATAACATTTTTGACATGCGTTTTTCTGGATTTTTTTGTTGTTATGCTGTCTCTCACTGTTCAAATAAAGCTACCATTAAAATTATAGACTGATCATGTCTTTGTCAGTGGGCAAACGTACAAAATCAGCACCAACCTGAATGTACTTGCAATTTTGTGGTAACTTTCAGTATTAATGCATTTTATACCAACATGGCAAGCTCTCAAAAACAATACAAAGAGAAGTGCTCTTAGAACAACTTATTTTCCAATAAACACAAAGCACACTCTAGGACTGACATATGAAGTACCCAGTGTAAAGATATTGTTTTGCAGCTTAATTCTGTGGCAGAATACTGGTTTTACATGACAAATCTTAAGCCTGGCTGAGTAGAATAGCTTTTTCTAAGGGTTTAAGGGCCTCTAACATCCTCTAGCACAATAGGTAAACAACTGCACAGGATTATTGTACCTGTCTATACAGAGCTCGGTAAACATAACCTAACAATGCATTATTCATATTGAAATATGGTTATTTTTACTTTTTGCTTCTGTCTGCTACATTAACCAGAGTCTATATTCTGACTATTAACATTTGCTCCACCACTTTCTTAAAAGGGATATGCAGATATGCCCAAAGACTGTAGACTGGATCGGGCCAGCTAATTTTCTGCATGGTATCACTCACTTCATTGCAAATGTCATCCTCCAAAAACATAGTGTTGCTGCTATGGAAGAGTTTCGGCACAATCTCTTAGATCTGTCTTGGCTCAGTACCCTGTTTCCCCGTCTGAATGTGTACAGAGTATCTCAGAACACAATCATAAGGATAACTTTTGTCCCTGTGTTAATTCTGACAATGTTAAATGACTTGACGTTGTGGTAGTGTTTTGTAAGTGTATTGGTGCAATCAACAGAGTGTAAGAAAAAAGCATTCTAAAGAAAGTAATATATTTCCAATCTTTAACCTCAGACAGGAAATGTATGATCAAAGCTATGAACAATAATGAAAACCTATACAAAAATGCATGCGTAGGCATTGATAGCGTTTGCTGGAGCAGGTGGAGTTAGCTAGCTTTCCCCTGTCATTTTAGTCTTTAATGACTCACTAGGCGAACATTCTCTTGCCTCAAGGACAACAGAGTCTTCAGACAGTCAATTCAGAGTGGGTTCACACAGCACACAGTGCAGCTTGTTGTTGTGAGCCCACTGTATTCAAATGTGCTTACCCACAAGGGCTCTTTCACTTCAGAGGATGTGTTGGGGGATGTTCTCGGTTAATCCTCATTCCCTCACCAGAGAGCAGCGGCCTCTGATTCACCCTGTTGCATGTGGTGGCGTGCCAACACCAATCCTTGGACAAGTGTCTTCATTCTGTCTTCATTCCCCTACAGTCAGGGCCTTCACCACTTTACTGTAGTTGCAGCTCGGGCTCTTAATTTGCGTGGCGCATCCTAAACTAACTTGCCGTCGCAGCTCGATTTTGAGACAACTTTCAGTAATGCGTCTAGTAATGGGCGTCCAAGGCGGATAGGGAGAGAGAGAGAAGAGCACCACCAACACTGCCTGTGTTTTATTATGCGGTGGTGGTCACACAAGGACTTCAGTCAGACAGGAACAAGGCGTGCATGAGGACAGACAGGTGGGCTATTAGCGCCGCCATGATACTCTTTTCCTGTCCCCCCTCCTCCAATCCTCCTCCTTCCTCACAACAACCCTTCCTCTCCCTGGTCACCTCCGGGTGCCTTGGGGGAAAAATTCATTTGGGATAATTACGGTGTAACCCCTTGTCATGGACACCATCTGTGTGATTATTATACACAGTCAGCCAGCCATGGTTGGCTTATTGTTGCCTAATACAATGAGTAAACATGTTAGGGAGTGGGTCCAGGTGTGCAGCCCGTGCCCACTTAGCAAATCAATTGCTGGCCATTTGAATGCCAAGGCGGTAACGATTAGACCGCATAGGGAAGAGACAGAAAACAACTACTAGAGCTGGGAAGCTTCTGTGATAACCCTGTTGTTGCACTGTTGGCTCACTGCTAGGGTTTGAAATTTCCACACAAACCTGAGCATCCATCAAACCTGTATTCAAGCTAATTACATGAATTATGTTGATATCACACACTGTGTTTCTGTCCCTGCATTTCTGGGCGGTGGGTGTTTTCAGACTGCATATTCTGACATGTTCTGGTTCAGTAATGACTGTATAAGGTAAGAACTGGTACAAAAGAATAGCAGTCATTTGATACCTGTCGACTTTAAATTAATCAGATAAGGCACAGTGTATCCCTTTGTTGATGAAATTGTGTTGTGGTGTAGATGGGGGGGATCCAGTGTTCAGAGAACCCTTGTATGATCCACTACTCAGATGTACAGAGCAGATATGGAGAAAGGTCAGAGGAGGAGTTTGGTATTCTGCCGGCATTTCCATTTGACAGGACACAAGACAGCCACTCAAGCTTGAAATGATGTTTCTTCCCCCAGCCAGGAGGATATGGCTCCCTTGCCACACACCATAGGTTGGAGGCAATACATTTTATAGGGTAAATAAAGATCTCTCTCTCTCTTTCTACCTCTCCCCCTTTCTCTCTTTCTCCCACTCTGTCCCTCACTCACTCACTCACTCACTCACTCACTCACTCACTGACTCACTCACTCACTCACTCACTCACTGACTCACTCACTGACTCACTCACTCACTCACTCACTCACTCACTCACTCACTCACTCACTCACTCACTCACTCACTCACTCACTCACTCACTCACTCACTGACTCATTGACTCCTTCACTCAATCTCTGACTCACTCACTCACATTTAGTCACCGTTTGGCTTTATTAATACACAGCATGGATCTACTACATAATTCGGTTCACATCGCAGTGTTGGAGTCACCTAAAGCATGTCCCCTCATTATTTAGCCTACTATATGAACTGCCAGGTGTGAGTTCAAGCATTGGCTGGCTCAACCACAGATTTTATTATCATGTATGTGCAGGATGTTTAATATCTGTGTAGTAATACATTGATAAAGGAGTTGTGTTTTTCCAGAACCTTTATGTTTTTTTGCCCTTGGTGTTTTTTGCAATAAGTTGGGACTCTTACTATGTACCATGCATGTAGCCCAAGGCACTCTTTTTCTTATGAGAACTTACAATTCACATTTTGTAGGTGACTTTTTAAAGTTTATATTAATAGACCTGCTCAAAATAGTACTCAAATTTATATTTACATTTGGCACTCTTGGAATAACGCTGGACATAATGCATTGATTTCAACTGGTGTCTCTTCTTTCAGAATCAGTGTCCTAATTATGTAAGAGGACATACAGTACAGTTGTCTTCTTGGAGGACACAGTGAGATTCAATGGAAATAGTCAGGGCAGATCCCTTTATGACTCAGACACCATTTGTAATTTTCTCCCCTAGACCGAGACAGATGGTACTTATCCTACAGTCTAGTGTTGCGTATGGTAGCTTGTTGGCAAGTTCCTTGTTGGCATTTAAAACAATTTATGTCCTTCAAATAACTTTTCTGGGTGTCTGTTATGAAAATAGAATTAATAAAATGAATACCATTTTATTGTTTTCATTAAGTAAAGTCTGTCAAAATGCAACAGTAGAGAACAAAAGGTGACTAGAAATATGGTTCAAGAAAACAAATTGGAGACCACTCAAGAAGACAAACACTAATATTTCATGTTCAATCAATCAATAACGTTAGCACAAGGTTACATTATTCAAGAAACTACTTAATTTGAAAGGTTTCTCATAGCTAGAAAGAGCAACCTCACAGTCAAACCAATCATTACAGAACAGTAATCAAACAATTGATTTCCACCTTACAATCATTAAACAATGTATAAAACTGCCTAATGTATACAATTTACCAACTTACTACTGACTACATCATACAACTTGAGAGCGTCACAGTTTTCTTTAGCAGAGAGCAGAATACGAGAGATGTTGCATTCGTACAATACAGAGCCAACATCCTACTCCACCATGTCTGAAAAGAGAGGAGGAGCGGATAGATAAAATACAGGGACATATAGAATTACTTTCTACTTCAGGCCTTGGCGGGAGATGGAAACATAAAGTTGTTCCTTCTCATCTCAAGGCAAATCTTCTCCCAGTTCAACTAATTATCTCCTCAGTGTTCCTCCAACAGAATCATAAACAGCCCGCTCTCTCGCTCTCTCTCTTTCTCTCTCTCTCTCTATTTCTCACTCTCTCTCTCTCTCTCTCTCTCAATTCAATTTCAATTCAATTCAATTTCAATTTAAGGGGCTTTATTGGCATGGGAAACATATGTTTACATTGCCAAAGCAAGTGAAAAATATAATAAACAAAAGTGAAATAAATAACAAAAAATGAACAGTAAACATTACACTCATAAAAGTTCCAAAAGAATAAAGACATGTCAAATGTCATATTATGTCTATGTACAGTGTTTTAATGATGTGCAAAAGTACAAAAGGGAAAATAAATAAACATAAATATAGGTTGTATTTACAATGGTGTTTGTTCTTCACTGGTTGCCCTTTTCTTGTGGCAATAGGTCACAAATCTTGCTGCTGTGATTGCACACTGTGGTATTTCACACAATAGATATGCGAGTTTATCAAATTGGATTTGTTTTCAAATTCTTTGTGGGTCTGTGTAATCTGAGGGAAATTTGTGTCTCTAATATGGTCATACATTTGGCAGAAGGTTAGGAAGTGCAGCTCAGTTTCCACCTCGTTTTGTGTGCAGTGTGCACATAGCCTGTCTTCTCTTGAGAGCCAGGTCTGCCTTCGGTGGCCTTTCTCAATAGCAAGGCTATGCTCACTGAGTCTGTACATAGTCAAATATTTCCTTAAGTTTGGGTCAGTCACAATGGTCAGGTATTCTGCCACTGTGTACTCTCTGTTTAGGGCCCAATAGCATTGTAGTTTGCTCAGTTGTTTTGTAAATTCTTTCCAATGTGTCAAGTGATTCTCATTTTGTTTTCTCATGATTTGGTTGGGTCTAATTGTGTTGCTGTACTGGGGCTCTGTGGGGTCTGTTTGTGTTTGTGAACAGAGCCCCAGGACCAGCTTTCTTAGGGTGCTCTTCCCCCGGTTAATTTCTCTGTAGGTGATGGCTAAGTTATGGAAGGTTTGGGAATCGCTTCCTTTTAGGTGGTTGTAGAAGTTATCGGCTCTTTTCTGGATTTTGATAATTAGCGGGTATCGGCCTAATTCTGCTCTGCATGCATTATTTGGTGTTTTACATTGTACACTGAGGATATTTTTTGCATAAATCTGCATGCAGAGTCTCAGTTTGGTGTTTGTCCCATTTTGTGAATTCTTGGTTGGTGAGTGGACCCCAGACCTCACAACCATAAAGGACAATGGGTTCCATAACTGATTCAAGTATTTTTACCCAGATCCTAATTGGTATGTCGAATTTTATGTTCCTTTTGATGGCATAGAAGGCCCTTCTTGCCTTGTCTCTCAGATTGTTCACAGCTTTGGAAGTTACTTGTGGCGCTGATTTTTAGGCCAAGGTATGTATAGTTTTTTGTGTGCTCTAGGGCAACGGTGTCTAGATGGAATTTGAATTCGTGGTCCTGGCAACTGGATCTTTTTTGGAACACTGTTATTTCTGTCTTACTGAGATTTACTGTCAGGGCCCAGGTCTGACAGAATCTGTGCAGAAGATCTAGGTGCTGCTGTAGGCTCTCCTTGGTTGGGGACAGAAGCACCAGATCATCAGCAAACAGTATGTTGAAGAGAGTAGGGCTTAAGCTGCATCCCTGTCTCACCCCCCGGCCCTGTGGAAAGAAATGTGTGTGTTTTTTGGGTTTTTTTTTTTACCGCACACTTGTTGTTTGTGTACAGTCGTGGTCAAAAGTTTTGAGAATGACACAAATGCTAATTTTCACAAAGTCTGCTGCCTCAGTTTTGATGATGGCAATTTGCATATACTCCAGAATGTCATGAAGAGTGATCAGATGAATTGCAATTAATTGCAAAGTCCCTCTTTGCCATGAAAATGAACTTAATCCCCAAAAAACTTTTCCACTGCATTTCAGACTTGCCACAAAAGGACCAGCTGCCATCATGTCAGTGATTCTCTCGTTAACACAGGTGAGAATGTTGACAAGGACAAGGCTGTAGATCACTCTGTCATGCTGATTGAGTTAGAATAACAGACTGGAAGCTTTAAAAGGAGTGTGTGTGGTAGAAATATTTGACTCAAAAGTAGTCAACTCAAAAAAAAGAAACTGGAGCTTGTGAATCTAAAAATTAGACTTTATTATTGCGTAACAAAGCCGAGCTGCTCCATGGAACAACTGGCTCTTCTTGACTTAAAGATCTCCTTTTATACACATACAAATGCATAGTCATGCTTACATAACATATACAGTTACTCCCCTTAAGGTAAATTATTAACCTCTTTCACTGCCACGCCACCATTATCTTTCAAAGTCCAATGCCACATATTGTTTACTTCTACAGGGGCTACGTGCGCTTTCCAATTGAGGCCTCTTTCCCTTATCTCATTATATTGGTGGCGTGACTCAGACCCTTTCTTAAAAAATAATATACATACATTCATTAAAGCATGGTTACACACTGTATTGGCTATATTCCTTATTTAGGCATGCATCTGGATTATTAAATATCAACCATGTTTACTATGTTTTACCTTTGGCATTTCCCAACATTTGCCTTAATGATACATAAACATATTTCCATATATTCCCCCCTTTGGTACTTCCAACAAAATCCCAATAATTCAAAGATTATTTTTTTTTATGAATGTAAGCCTGTGCATTTACTTATTCTTAGCCTTGCCATATGTGGTTACCTTTTATATGCATATATTTAAACCAATATATCTTCCTCATTATTTGACCCATCCTAATGAGGACCCAGTGCCCAGTCAGGTATTGGATACAAGTCTGAAAGGTTTTCCTCTACATTAACCTCCACATTTTCTGTTGGGCTTTGTAACCATGGCAGGCCCATCCTCCCACAGGAACAACACCATACAGACATTCAGGATTCCCAAATGGACAGTCCATTGGTCCTCCTTTAATATTACAAGGTTTCCCATATTCATTAACATATTGTCCTGGAGCTCCCTGAACTGGGTGTATTTCTTTGGCTGAACTAGTAACAATGGTCTGTACAGTCATTTGTTTTACTGTGGTTTGAATCAAAAGTGATTTTAACAGAGGTAGTATACAACAAAACACTATTCCCATCACTACAAGTGATATACCTATCATTATTGCCATTTTTGTAAACATTGCACCCCACTTTCCCAAACTTAAGTCCATCCAATCCCAAACGTGAGCATCATGCCCAGCATTGTCCTTAACCTTTTTTCGTAGTCCTTTGAGCTTAGTCATTGCTTCAGTGATTGAACCATCCCGGGCAGTGTTATTGGGGATAAAAGTACAACAGTCATCTCCAAACATAACACAAACTCCACCTTTTTCCACTAATAGCCAGTTTAGAGCCTGCCTATTTTGCCATGCCATTCTACTAGTAGCCTGTACTTGCTTTCCTAGAGCTGATAATGCAGAGTCTGTGTAATTAATAAACCTTTGTTGATTATAATAAATATAATTGATCCATTCTAGGTTTTTGTTGGGTGAAATCCAGACAAATATTGATTCATATCCTGCTTTAATTTAATCTCTTGCCTTATATTCATTTGGAATTCCCCTGGGTTGACCTATTGCGTCTAAATATACATTGGGGTCATGTTCATATGCTCTTTTTACCCTTTTATTACTATTCTGTGTGTCCCTATTTGTTGTTTTTGCTACTTCCCATTCTGATATAACCACCCCCTGAAGCATTTGTACTCTAGCACATATTTCCTTCCATCCTCTAGGCAAAGTAGCTCAAATTTTTTTCTCTCCACATACCCAAAATAAATCTGCCACTGCCACCGATTGATCCTCATAAGGAGAAATCAGTGGCATTGCCAGTGTTTGCTTCTCACATTCCCCAGGGTCACCAGGCCCTCCGTTAGTAGCTATTACTCCAGTACTTGATCCTGCTGCCTGATAAACTGCTCTGCGGGGGGTATCTGCGTTCCAGGACATGATACCACTACTTAGGTGCCAGGTGGTCTCACACTTTCCCCTACATTTTCCCAAATCATGCTCCCCATCCGTTTTGTTGTAGCATTCATAATCTTGATACTAATCTATACTGTATTTTTCCGGTGCTTCCATTTTTCTGGGCTCTATTCTGATATCTAATTTTTTACACCACTCCCCCCATCCTACTTGATTATAGAATCTATAATGATAGGGATTTCCCAAGAATGATAAACACTCTGCAGGACAATAGGGCCTTTCTCCTCTTTTAAGATGACAATAGCTTCGTTTAAAGTTAGCACAGTCCTTGTAACTGTGTGGATTTGGTATTACTATCAATTATTTTAATGGAGAGGGAGCACATACTAAACAATTTGTTTTTTTATTAATTGTTTTAGCTGAATATTGTATCCATTTGTACCATTCATTTTGCATAGCTCCCTTCCATAGCCTTCCTAATTCTACTGATGGCTTCCTTATTTCTGATATTACTGTTGGAGCTAAGGTAGATTGTTTATTTTCCTGATTTCCCCAATTAGTCAAAGAATCCCATACATTTTCTAATCCTGTCTTTGTTGGTTCAACTGCTACAGTAATTAGCGGTCCTTGGGTAGTGGTCATAGTTACATTAACAATTTCAAGTTCCTATTCCTGTCTGGATTGGTGTTTGGAAATATGATCAAAGTCCATTGTTGTTATACTATTCCCTTCTGACCCTTTAGTGCTAACTATTTCCAAAATGTACCTTGCATCATTTTCTTGAGTCAATTCCTCTAAGGTAATTTCCCAACTAGTTTCTCCTTTGTTAATTTCTATTCGGCAGACATATTCATCCCAAATTGCTTCTCCTCTTGTTTGATGATTAGCCCACCCACAAAGTGATATTTCTGGCAGAGGTTTTATCCTTCGTATTGAAAATGATTTTTGAGTTTCTGTAGCTGTCAGTACTTGGGCTGGAATATAAATACTGGTTTGAGCTATTTCCAAGGGTACATGCTTTTTTATTCTATTTCTTATTTTGGCTTCGGGAACCAATTTTTTAAGTACTGATGAAATCATGAGATGTTTGGCTTGTTTTGTCTCTATTATTTTTCCATGTCTATTTACTTTTGGCTCAACTTCTACACAACAATTTTTTAGGCATTATATTTTAAACATTGCATATCCTTCAATCAGACATTTCCCCAATCTAGGCCATCCTGTGTACGATACTTGTTCTTTATTCACAACAACAATTCTTCCAGGTTCAGTAAGGCTATCTCTAGAATATTGTATAGTTGTAGGGAAACTCACCACCATCTCTCCTAGATTAACTGCTATTACCGTTAGAGCAATTCCACAGTTCTTAAGTTGTCGGAGACCATGTGAGGGCAGAGAAGTCAATTGTGGGAAAGTCCCCTTCCTCAATGGCAGAGGAGTCTCTTCCTGCAATGGTGGAGAAGTCACCCCCCTCAACGGTAAAAAGGTAACTTTCCCCTCTGTCTCCTGTTGTCCCTCCATTATCTGGGTCGCTGCTTGTGTTTGGGACATCTGCCATAGCAGGTATCCTATTAGTAATATTCCCCACACCATCAGGCCCCACCTCCCAACTCTCCGGATTTTCAGGATGGAGTGCCTGCTGTCCTTCGACGTTGGCACTTGGACTCGTGCTTGCTTCTTCTTCTTGGACTCCATCTGGTGCCTCGACATCCTCCGCTTCCTCATGGCTCGCTGACGGCAGGCCGGTTCTCTTCGGGACCCTGGTGCAGTGGTTCAGATGGTACCACGTTGTGCTTCCTTCCACCTGTATCGCCGTGGGTGTCGCTTGGATCACCGTGTATGGTCCTTCTCTCCTGGGCTCGTTTCACTTTCTGCAAAACACTCGGATGTAGACTCGGTCTCCTGGAATCACCGGCCCTGGCTCCTCTGGTCCAGGTTCCGGTTCTTGCCCTTTTTCCTGGAGATAGATCACTTTATGTAT
The DNA here is from genome assembly GCF_020615455.1 of Coregonus clupeaformis. NCBI lineage: Eukaryota > Metazoa > Chordata > Actinopteri > Salmoniformes > Salmonidae > Coregonus > Coregonus clupeaformis. Next base: position 19,756,774 of record NC_059204.1, on the reverse strand, counting down.
AGCAGTTAGTTGTCTTACATATGCTCCATCTTTAATTGTTCCAATGAGGGTCCTTTGTTGGGCCCTCTTAGAACGGGCACTGGCATGGTTCGACCCCTAAGCATTTCATGCGGGGTTAGATGCGTATTTCTGTTAGTTTGCATGCGATAACTCATCAAAGCTAGTGGTAGTGCATCACTGTTTTCTGAATAAATGCTGATCCATTGTCTGAACTGATTTCTGTTGGTATTCCAAATCTGGGTATTACTTCTCTGGTTAGAAATTTGATTACTGTTCCTGATCCTAGATCTGCTGATGGTACTGCTTCTACCCATCGACTGAATCTATCTATGATCACTAGCATGTACCTTTTGCCATTCACCTTTTTTATCATATCTACATAGTCCATGACTAAATGTCGAAATGGTCCTTCAGGAACTGGTATGTGCCCTATAGGCATTGTTATTCCTTTCCTTACATTGTTTTGTGCACACACCTTACATCTTGCTAATGCCTCATTTATTGTTGCCTGTAGGTATGGAGACCAGTATCCTTTTTTTAAAATTTTCCTTATTATCTCCCCCCTTGCGCAATGGTCAAAACCATGCGCATCAGTTATCAGTAGGTTGAGCAACACACTAGGTGCTACTATGGTTCCTTCATGAGACCTCCATAATCCCTTCACATCTTTGGTGGCCCCTCTTTGGTGCCACATAGTCTGTTCATAAGGTCCTGCTCTTTCTTGCATCCTTATTATATCGTCTGGTTGTGGTATGGATTCAATAATGACCATTGGTGCTGTTAGCACTGGGACGGTGCATCTAGATGCCTTCTTTGCAGCTTCATCAGCTGCATTGTTTCCTTTGGTTATAAATCCTTTTCCTTTCCTATGCGCCTGACATTTCACTATCGCCAATTTAGTGGGATACATTAATGCCGTCATTAATTCCACAATCTGCTTGTGGTGTTGTATGGGTGTACCATTTCCTGAACCCTCGCTGTTTCCAGACTGCCCCAAATAAATGACACACCCCATGTGCATATGCTGAATCAGTATAGATATTAACTGTTTTTCGTTTTCCTAGGATGCAAGCTGCAGTGAGTGCTTTTAGTTCAGCTAACTGGGCTGAGCATGGCTGTGGACAATATTCTGCTATTACCTCTTTAAAATCCTCTCCTTGCTTTTGTATTACTGCATAACCTGCATGATTTCACACATGATCTTTATAACAGGATCCATCCACAAAATACTCTTCTATGCACTCTTCCCCCACACTGGACAACGGGGTTGACTCCAAGTCTGGTCTTAATCGGGTAAATGTAATGAGTCTGCTACACAGTCATGTGCTTGTCCCTCAAACTCCAAAGGGATTCTTTCAGCTGGATTTACTGTAGTGCATCGTTTAATGGAAACATCTGGATAGGTCAGTAGAGTCATGTATTCTAAAGTTCTAGCATTGGTAAAAACACACTTCCCTTTTTCTATCAGTTCCACTATTTTATGGTGTGTATGTATTGTTACTGGGTATCCCATAGTAATTGTGGACGCTTTGTCATATGCATATTGTAATGCAGCTAAACCTTGATAACAGGGTGGATATCCCTGAGCAACAGAATCTAGTTTAGAACTATAATAAGCAATGGGTTGTTTTCGTCTTCAACTGCATGTCTCTTGCATAAGTAACATCAAATTTGTATACCCATTTTGCATAGGGCATCTCTTCCCAATAGATTGACAGGGGTGTGTTCTGATACAAGTATAGGGAGGGTTGCGGATTTGTCATCTGCTATCAGGTGAACTGGAGCTGTCATTGGAATTAACTGCGTTTGTCCCGAGAATCCTACAGTTTTGGCATATTTGCCAGACATGGGGAGGTGAGAGGCATAATTTGGATTTACACAGGTGTAAGTGGCTCCAGTGTCAACCATCATGGGTGTGCCTCTGTTCTCTATTTGAACCTGCAGCATAGGTTCTTGATCAGCTCGTGTAGTTAGTACTAGAAACTGACCCTCCCCTGTAGGATTCTCTGGGCACCCCTAGTACCCCTGATTAGGTCCTGCCCATGGATTCACAGGACCTTGGATTTGTTGCTGATTCTGTTGCGAGCCGTCAGTTTGCTTCCAATTATTTTGGTTGCTGTTCCCCTGCTGTTGCCAGGGGTTTGTGGGGCAGTTTCGTCTGGTATGCCCTGGCTGTTGGCATCCCCAGCAAATTCCAGGTGGCCCTTGTGGGCCCCGATTTCCTCATTTTTTATTGTTTTGCTGAGATTTTTGCTCTTTATTGTTATTATTCCATTGTCGGGGTTGTTGTGCATACACATTCACTACTGGTGATGTGGGTTGTACTTGGGCCTGTGGCGCGGGAGGCGGATATGGCCCTCCTGGAGTGACTGCAGCCACCATCCCTGTTTCAGTCATAGGTGCTGTTACTGGGGCCTGGATTTTCTTCTTCCCTCTGTTTGTCAGTTCTTCCAATTGGAGTTGAGTCAACTTCCTCTGAATGTTTTCCCCCTGCTCTGTAAGTCTCTGCTCATTCTGTGTTTTTCTACTGCATGTATCACATGGTCACATAATTATTTGTGTGTCTTTGAGGTTAGTCCCACCACATCCTCCAGCCTGCTTCTCACTGGTTGGGGCATGGCTTCTATTATTGAGTTTCGAAATAGAGTTGTCATCAGTGGGTCCCCTTCTGGATCTCGTTCTGTTTCCAGTCTCCATTGTTTCATCTGTTCATGTAGATAGGCAGCTGGATTCTCAGTTTCTCCCAGTGTCCCCCCTTTCAGTGACTTGGGGTCAATTCTTGCCGGATATTCCAGTCTCAGTGCTCGCCAGACTTCAGGGCGGTGTGAATCAAAGAACATCCCATCTCCTTGTGGGTCACTCACTTCTCTCCTCAGTTCACTGTTCCCCAGTATATCCTCCATTTTTGCCTTTCCAACCACCCTTGCCAACAGTGCCTTCAGATCACCCACAGTCAGCAGTTTCCCCATGGTTTGTTCCTCATAAATCCTTCTCCATTTTCCTGCCCCATCATGCAAATCTGGCAGACGGGCAACCAATCCTTCCAGGTCCTGTGATCCCCACGGAACATAGTGAGCCTGGGTACCTTTTATTAGGATTGGATATTGTCCTTTGTATTTTTCAGGTTTTCTCAATGTTCTCGTATTCCGCAATCTTTCTTCCCTTACGTCTTGATTGCAATCTCCCCATATTTCAGCTGCTGCTCCTTCTTCCTCCTCCTCTAGCTCTCTGCCTGTCCACTGTCTTACCTCACTCTGCTCCCTCTCTTTTTCTTCCTTTTCTCTCAATTTTCTCTGTATCCTGTCCATTTCTTTTTCTATTAGTTTGTTTGTTGCTTCAATATCTGCCATCTCTTCATCTGAGAGTTCTCCATCATCTCTTTTCGTCATTTTCATTCTTCCCAATGCTTCCCCCAGCTCTCCATAGCAGTCCAACCTGTTTGGCTTTATTTCTGCCCTTTGCTTGATTCCTTCTGTTTTCTTTGAGTCTTTTTCCATCCTTTGGGAGGATGTAAACGAAGGTCTTTCTTCTTCCATTTCTATTTCTCCTTTTATTGATACTACTTCGGACACCTGGGGATACTGTCCACCAACATATGGTGGAGGTCCCACAGACCAATCAGCCTTCTTTTTGTTTGTTTTCTCATCATCTTTTCTCAACATGTTTCTGGCTTCTTGCATGTTCTTTAGCAATCCTTCTCCTTCCATTTTGAACATGTCGAGTACCTCTTTTTCTCTTCCTCTTTTGGCGCTTCTCTTCTTTCCTGTGTCTTTTGCTTTATGGTTCTTTATCAGTGTTTCCATTTCCTCACACACCATGACATCAAACGTTCCTCCTTCTGGCCATTTGGTGCCCATTTTCCTGGTGCGTTTCTCCCATTTTTCAGATGTTTTCGCTATTTCTCCCTTGCCTAAGGGATACCTAGCACTCAGTATTTCTACCGCCGTTTTATTCATATTTATGGCCTGTATTTTTTTACTTCCTTTTTAATCTATTTTAGTATTCGTCCTATTTATTTACTTCTCCTTCTTAATTCTTTTTTATATTAGTATTCGCTTTTATTGTTAAACTATTCGTGCTTCTTTGATTATTGTTTGGTCAGAACTTATTTATTATTAATGTACATTTGACAATCTCTTCACATAATAAAAATATAATATCTCCTGATGTCCACTTTTCTTTTGTGTGGAACACCTCATGAATCTTTCCCTTGCTTGTGTTTTTCTTAACTTTAAACCACTCGGCTATATGTGTGTTTCTACCCTCATGAGCATCCACACACCATTCACTCTTCCTCTCTTGGTGTGAGACCGGGTACGTCCTTCCTACCAGGTTACACTTAAGTAACAGTCCAGGAAAGGTGCATCAACCTTTCTCCACCAAGGACAGAAACTTAAAAAACCTCAAATATAGTTTCTCTCCTCAACACAGAAAAAGCTATTTCTTGCAGGATTTCTTATTATTCTCACTCATACAGATGAGCAGCCACCCGTGCCCAAATGAATCAGACAGTTGAATGACTCACAGCTGCCCAAGCAAACCATTCACCCATATGAGATGATCAGACCTACTCTATTTAACACTTTCTCTATATTTTGAAGCCCTTGTGGCTATTTAACCCGTTCACCTACTCGGTGTTAACTCCAATTTATGGTGTCACCTACTCCGGATGACCTACCTTTTTACCTGATCGGCCCTTTCTGATTCACTTCCCGACACAAGAAAGACGATTTTATACAGGATTTCTATCTCCCTATATAGCCCTCTAGGTGATTCACTTCCTCGACACACCTTTACTGGACTTCTACCTATCCTACGCTTTCCTAAGCGACCTGTAAATTCTGCCCTTTTTTCTGATACACTTCCTCGACACAGAAAAAGCGGTATTGCACAGGATTTTTGCCTACCTAAGCAGCCCTCTAAACGATTCACTTCCTCGACACGTTTAGAGCGGTATCTGTAGGGCTTCTACCAATTTATTTTCTGATCATTCAAACAGATGGACAGCCGCCCATGCCGAAATGACCCAGACAAAATGATCAGCAAGATGAATGAAATGAATCGACCGAATCGAACAGACGCATCAAATGAGCAGCCGAGCGACCCCGATGACTGAATGCACGAATTGAGCAATCAAATCAAACAGATCGATCAGACCGTCCAGATGAGCAACCTGAATGAGACAGATGAATCATCCAACCCAAACACAACCACTTGAATCACAATGGCTTAAACAGAATGACCAGCAGGACGAACAAATGAATCAAATGACATGAACAGACGGTCCAGACATTTGACGGGTACAAGACGCGTCAGACAAAACAGTCAAATTAGTCAAACGGATGCAATCACACTGACCAAATGATCAACCCAAACGAGACAGATAACCCACCCCACTTAACCACAATGAATGAACCACACCGACCCAAGCAGACCATCCACCCACTCGGACCGAGCAGATCTACTCTTACTTAACCTATTTTCTAGTTATTGCAACCCTCAAGGCTTTTTTATCCCTTCATCATTTAACATGCATTTTAAATCCAAAAGCTCCCAGTCTCAAATTTTCTGGTTCTTACATTTGCAGTGACCTACTTGGTATTCTGCAGCTGCGGCCGGGCCACGGATCGAACCACACAAACTATATACTATATAAGTAAGAACTTGGCTTACCTTTTTAAAAGCGGCCGCTTTGTTTGTATGGTCCATCCAAGTGTCACGCCCTGACTCAAGGGACTTGTATTTGTTGAGTCAGGGTGTGTATTTTCTGTGTTGGGTTTGTCTATGTTAGATTCTAGTATGTCTAGATCTATGTTGGCCTGTGTGGTTCCCAATCAGAGGCAGCTGTCGCTCGTTGTCTCTGATTGGGGACAATACTTAGGCAGCCTTTTGGCACGTGTTAGTTGTGGGATCTTGTTCCGTGTGAGGTATGTTATTTGTCTACCTTGGACGTCACGTTTCGTTTGTTGTTTTGGTTGTGTGTTTATTCGTGAAATAAATATGAATGCACATCACGCTGTGCCTTGGTCCTTCTCGTTCATGAACGATCGTGACACCAAGCCGTTTCACAGCCGCAGATATCCACCGTCTCTGATCCCTGTTTTCAACTCCTGGCAACGCTCGCCATCTATGTGGTAGAAATATTTGACTCAAAAGTAGTCAGCTCAAAAATATCTCTCAAGAAACTGGAGCTTGTGAATCCAATAATTAGACTTTATTATTGCATAACAAAGCCGAGCTGCTCCATGGAACAACTGTCTCTCCTTGACAGAAAGATCTCCTTTTATACACATACAAATACATAGTCATGCTTGCATAGCATATACAGTTACTCCCCTTAAGGTAAATTATGAACCTCTTTCACCATTATCTTTCAAAGTCCAATGCCACATAATGTTTACTTCTACAGGGGCTACGTGCGCTTTCCAATTGAGGCCTCTTTCCCTTATCTCATTATATTGGTGGCATGACTCAGACCCTTTCTTAAAAAATAATATACATACATTCATTAAAGCATGGTTACACACTGTATTGGCTATATTCCTTATTTAGGCATGCATCTGGATTATTAAATATCAACCATGTTTACTATGTTTTACCTTTGGCATTTCCCAACATTTGCCTTAATGATACATAAAAATATTTCCAAAGGTGGTGCTTGAAATCATTGTTTTTCCTCTGTTGACCATGGTTACCTGAAAGGAAACACGTGCCGTCATCATTGCTTTGCACAAAAAGGGCTTCACAGGCAAGGATATTGCTGCTAGTAAGATTGCAACCTAAATCAAACATTTATCAGATCATCAAGAACTTCAAGGAGAGAGGTTCAATTGTTGTGAAGAAGGCTTCAGGGCGCCCAAGAAAGTCCAGCAAGCGCCAGGACCGTCTCCTAAAGTTGATTCAGCTGCGGGATCGGGGCACCACCAGTGCAGAGCTTGCTCAGGAATGGCAGCAAGCAGCTGTGAGTGCATCTGCACGCACAGTGAGGCGAAGACTTTTGGAGGATGGCCTGGTGTCAAGAAGGGCAGCAAAGAAGCCACTTCTCTCCAGGAAAAACATCAGGGACAGACTGATATTCTGCAAAAGTTACAGGGATTGGACTGCTGAGGACTGGGGTAAAGTCATTTTCTCTGATGAATCCCCTTTCCGATTGTTTGGGGCATCCGGAAAACACCTTGTCCGGAGAAGACAAGGTGAGCGCTACCATCAGTCCTGTGTCATGCCAACAGTAAAGCATCCTGAGACCATTCATGTGTGGGGTTGCTTCTCAGCCAAGGGAGTGGGCTCACTCACAATTTTGCCTAAGAACACAGCCATGAATAAAGAATGGTACCAACATATCCTCCGAGAGCAACTTCTCCCAACCATCCAAGAACAGTTTGGTGACGACCAATGCCTTTTCCAGCATGATGGAGCACCTTGCCATAAGGCAAAAGTGATAACTAAGTGGCTCGGTGAACAAAACATCGAAATTTTGGGTCCATGGCCAGGAAACTCACCAGACCTTAATCCCATTAAGAAATTGTGGTCGATCCTCAAGAGGTGGGTGGACAAACAAAACCCCATAAATTCTGACAAACTCCAAGTATTGATTATGCAAGAATGGGCTGCCATCAGTCAGGATGTGGCCCAGAAGTTAATTGACAGCATGCCAGGGCGGATTGCAGCGGTCTTGAAAAAGAAGGGTCAACACTGCAAATATTGACTCTTTGCATAAACTTAATGTAATTGTCAATAAAAGCCTTTGACACTTATGGAATGCTTGTAATTATACTTCAGTATACCATAGTTACATCTGTCAAAAATATATCATAACATTGAAGTTTGAAGACCAATACTTGTGTCATTCTCAAAACTTTTGACCACGACTGTACATCGCTCTAATAATGTATGTTTTTCCCCCAATACCACTTTCCATCAATTTGTATAGCAGGCCCTCATGCCAAATTAAGTCGAAAGCTTTTTTGAAATCAATAAAGCATGAGAAGACTTTGCCTTTGTTTTGTTTTGTTTGTTTGTCAATTAGTGTGTGCAGATTGAATACGTGGTCTGTCACATGGTAATTTGGTAAAAAGCCAATTTGACATTTGCTCAGTATATTGTTTTCGCTGAGGAAATGTACGAGTCTGCCGTTAATGATAATGCAGAGGATCTTCCCAAGGTTGCTGTTGACGCATGTCCCATGGTAGTTATTAGGGTCAAATTTGTCTCCACTTTTGTGGATTGGGGTGATCAGTCCTTAGTTCCAAATATTGGGGAATATGCCACAGCTGAGGATGCTGTTAAAGAGTTTAAGTGTAGGCAGTTGGAATTTGTGGTCTGTATATTTTATCATTTCATTTAGGATACCATCAACCCCTCAGGCCTTTTTGGGTTGGAGGGTTTGTATTTTGTCCTGTAGTTCATTCAATGTAATTGGAGAATCCAGTGGGTTCTGGTAGTCTTTAATAGTTGATTCTAAGATTTGCATTTGATCATGTATATATTTTTGCTGTTTGTTCTTTGTTTTATAGCCAAAAAGATGGAGAAGTGGTTTATCCATACATCTCCATTTTGGAAAGATAACTCTTCGTGTATTTTTTTTTTTTTTTAGAGTTTTCCAATTTTCCCAGAGGTGGTTAGATTATATGGATTCTTCAGGTACGTTGAGCTGATTTCTGACGTGCTGTTCTTTCTTTTTCCGTTGTGTATTTCTGTGTTGTTTTAGTGATTCAGCATAGTGAAGCCGTAAGCTCAGGTTTTCTGGGTCTCTATGTTTTTGGTTGGATAGGTTTCTCAATTTCTTTCCTAGGTTTTTGCATAACCATTTCTCATTGTTGTTAATTTTCTTAGGTTGTCTGCTTGACATTTTTAGATTTGATAGGGGAGCTGAGAGGTCAAATATACTGTTTAGGTTTTCTACTGCCAAGTTTACACCTTCACTATTACAGTGAAACATTTTGTCCATTAAGTTGTCTAGAAGGAATTTGTTGTTGCCTAATTGTTTTTTGGTAGATTTTCACACTACTTTCCTTCCATCCATTGCATTTCTTAATATTATTCAGTTCCTTTGGCTTTGATGCCTCATGATTGAGCATCGCTCTGTTCAAGTAGAGTGTGATTTTGCTGTGATCTGATAGGGGTGTCAGTGGACTGACTGTGAACGCTCTAAGAGACTCTAGGTTGAGGTCAGTGATAAAGTAGTCTACAGTACTACTGCCAAGAGATGGTCTATAGGTGTACCTACCGTAGGAGTCCCCTCGAAGCCTACCATTGACTATATACATACCCAGCATCTGACAGAGCTACAGGAGTTGTGACCCATTTTTTGGGGGGGTTATGTTGTCGTAGTTGTGTCTAGGGGGGCATATAGGGGAAGGAATGCTGTCACCTCCAGGTAGGCGTTTGTCCCCCTGTGTGCTGAGGGTGTCAGGTTCTGGCATTTAGGTCGCCACAGACTAGTATATTTCCCTGGGCCTGGAAATTGTTGATCTCCCCCTCTAGGATGGAGAAGCTGTCATCGTTAAAGTATGGGGATTCTATTGGGGGGATATAGGTAGCACACATGAGGACATGTTCCTGTTTTGACTAATTTATTAGAGTGGGTTAGGTCTGCTCTATACAAAATGTGCATACCCCTTGAGTCTCTTCCCTGTTTCAAACCTGGTAGTTTGGTGGATGGGACTACCAGCTCTCTGTAACCTAGAGGGCAACCAGTGGGTCCGTCTCCTTTATACCATGTTTCTTGTAGAATGACAATGTCTGTATTTTCAATTTCTTTGATGAAGTCTGGATTCCTACTCTTTAGGCCAAAGGCAGATGACCTCAGACCTTGTATATTCCAGGATGAGATAGTAAAAACGTTGTGCTCCATAGTGTCTAGTGTTGTTTTTGTGTGGTTTAGGCCCGGACCATCACAGTAGGTGTGAGCAGAGCATGTTGAGCATCTGATACATACCTCTTAGGTCGCAGGATGGGGCTTGGGCGGGTGTAATAGTGGGGGTTGGGCCTGTTGCTCTGCTCATGGCCTGGGCATATGTCCTGCTGTCACGTTGAGGTCTTTGCCTCAGGGGCGGGGGCATGGGGTGGGCAGAAGGGGCATAGGTCTGATATGGGGGGGCCTAGATAGGGTGTGGTCAGGGTTTGCTTGGGGTGGTCTTAGCTGGTTGGGGTGTGGCTGGTGATGATGTGGTCTGGGTGTAGGTCCTCTTGGCATGGGTTCTCTCGGTGCAGGTCCTTCGGGGGGTCTTGTAGGTCTGGGAGGGTGTCTCTCTGGTCTGGGCTGGGTGTCTGTTGCTCTGTTGCTCCTGTGTGAGGTGCTGGGGCTATGGTTGAGGGTGACGTCCTTCAGGGTCCTGGCAAAAGTTGGGATTGCTGCCTTGTAGAGGTGGACCTGGTCGTAAAGGCTGTTCAAGTCCAGTGTGGAGTGGTGGGCCAGGTAGATATTAGGTTTTGAGGCACTGTCTCGCGAAATGCTTGCATTCACCCGCTGTATGGTGGCAGGGTGAAGATAACCAGTGGATGTGTGGGGGTTGTCAAGAGAGCTATCAGGGGAGCTGACAGGGGGCCTGTTAGGAGGGGGTGGGGTCTGTTGGGTTGGTGGGTCCTGTGTTGTTTGTCCCATTGTGGTGTTGAGGTTGTGGTCCGGGTCTGTGGTGGGCTGTTCTGCTGGCTTCTCTGGGGGAGTGGTCTGTTCTCTGTCACACCTCCGTTTTCTCACCTCCTCCTTCAGTGCCATGTGTGCCTCTTTAAGTTATCTCACCTCAGTCCGTAGAGGAGCCAGCTCTCTCAGACAACCGTCCATCTCCACCTTCTGCCCTACGGGTCTTGTTTGGGGGGTGTTGTTGTGCTGGTCTGTTTTGTGGGTTTGTTCTGTCTGGATTGTGTGGACTAGCTCTCTGAGCTCCACCATGTTTCTCTCCAGCTCTGTGAATGTATCCCTCTCAATGATGGAGGAGCAGTGCAGTTGTGGGACCTGGGTGTGTTCAGTACTGGGGGGGTGACTATCCTCGTCTGCAGGACAGCTTGAAGAGGTGTGATCAGACACACTCAGGATGGGGGAGTCGTCACAGAGAGAGAGCTTTTCCTGCTGTGCTCTTTCTTTGATCCCGTAAAATACCTGCTGGAACTGCATGAGGATGCCCTGCACCATTACTGTCCCAGACTTGTACACGTTGACAGAGGTTGTTTCAATTTCCTCAATGTCTAGTATTCTGAGTTTCCACCCTGGGCCAATACCCTCTCTCTTGACATATGGGTAGTGTGCTCTTATAGCACTATGCCAGGGGATGGTCTGTGTGGGAAATTAAGTTGCTTACGTTCCCCTCTTTGTAGGAGTCAGCAAATAGTGTCTCTGGATTGTCCTTGATTTTGAACTTATTCTGTGCAGTGTTATTTTTAATATCCATGGGTACTGTATTGTAATGACCTATGCACAGGGATAAGCCATGGGGGCTTCAACCACCTCTGCATTTGGGTGGGGGTGGGGGGCTGTGAAACTTTCCTGCCATTGTTAGGCTCAAGAGTTTTCACACCTATCACTTCACACTTCAGTGCTAATTGAAGTTGCAGCCAGGACAGTTCTGTCCTAGCAGCTTGGTAGCTTAGTAGCCTTATTTATTAAGCTTTATATAACAAAATTACCTAGAGATTATTGTCTTTTACTTTTTGGCTTCAGAAGTAGGTTCAGACTGAACATTACTCACACAGTTTTGTGTTGGATGGTATTTCCAGGTTCCGCTGTGTTTCTTCTGCAGGTTTTGGTTTGTTAGACGTTTTTTCTTGATAGTCCTTTGTAGTAATAGTCCATTCAGGTAATTTTGTCCAAAATCAAGGTTTTAGGTATGGAATTTGGATTTGGATTGAAGGTTTTGATGTTGAGGTTAGTATCCTGCTTAAGTCCTTGCGAAATAATTCACGTTTATCTACATTTATCCAACTCTAATTCAATATTTTTGCAGAAGAACTCAGGAGCCCATGAGCTCACTACCTCTCTCTCTCGAAGGAACAGCACGTCAGAAATCAGCTCAATGTAATTGAAGAATCCATAGAATCTAACCACTTCTCTGAAAATTGGAAAACTCTAAACAAACAACAATACGAATAGTTATCTATCCAAAACGGAGATGTATGGATAAACCACTTCTCCATTATTTTTGGCTCTATAACAAAGAACAAACAGGAAAAACATATACATGATCAAATACAAATCTTAAAATCAACTATTAAAGACTACCAGAACCCACTTCATTTTCCAATTACATTGAATGAACTACAGGACAAAATACAAACCCTCCAACCCAAAAAGGCCTGTGGGGTTGATGGTATCCTAAATGAAATGATAAAATATACAGACCACAAATTCCGATTGGCTATACTTAAACTCTTTAACATCGTCCTCAGCTGGGAAACCTTGGGAAAATCCTCTGCATTATCATTAACAGCAGTATTCTCTCTCTCACTCTCCCTCCCTCTCTCTCGCTCCACCCTCTCTCTCTCTCTCTCTCTCTCTCTCTCTCTCTCTCTCTCTCTCTCTCTCTCAATTCAATTCAATTCAATTCAATTTAAGGGCTTTATTGGCATGGGAAACGTATGTTAACATTGCCAAAGCAAGTGAAGTAGATAGTAAACAAAAGTGAAATAAACAATAAATATTAACAGTAAACATTACACTCAGAAGTTCCAAAAGAATAAAGACATTTCAAATGTCATAGTATGTATATATACAGTGTTGTAACAATGTGCAAATAGTTAAAGTACAAATGGGAAAATAAATATGGCTTTGTTATGGAAGGTTTGGGAATCGCTTCCTTTTAAGTGGTTATAGAATTTAACAGCTCTTTTCTGGGTTTTGATAATTAGCGGGTATCGGCCTAATTCTGCTCTGAATGCATTATTTGGTGTTTTTCTGCATGCAGAGTCTCAATTTGGTGTTTGTCCCATTTTGTGAATTGTTGGTTGGTGAGCGGACCCCAGACCTCACAACCATAAAGGGCAATAGGTTCTATAACTGATTCAAGTATTTTTACCCAGAACATTTTTTTTCACCTTTATTTAAGCAGGTAAGCCAGTTGAGAACAAGTTCTCATTTACAACTGCGATCTGGCCAAGATAAAGCTAAGCAGTGCGATAAAAACAACAGCAACACAGAGTTACATATGGAATAAACAAAATGTACAGTCAATAACAAAATAGAAAATCTATATACAGTGTGTGCAAATGTAGTAAGTTATGGAGGTAAGGCAATAAATAGGCCATAGTGCAAAATAATTACAATTTAGTATTAACACTGGAGTGATATATGTGCAGAAGATGATGTGCAAATAGAGATACTGGGGTGCAAATGAGCAAAATAAATAACAATGTAAATAACAATATGGGGATGAGGTAGTTGGGTGGGCTAATTACAGATGGGCTGTGTACAGGTGCAGTGATCGGTAAGCTGCTCTGACAACTGATGCTTAAAGTTAGTGAGGGAGATAAGTGTCTCCAGCTTCAGAGATTTTTGCAGTTTGTTCCAGTCATTTGCAGCAGAGAACTAGAAGGAATGGCAGCCAAAGGAGGTGTTGGCTTTGGGGATGACCAGTGATCTGACATAAGGTGGGAATTTGCCTAGAAGTGATTTATAGATGACCTGGAGCCAGTGGGTTTGGCGACGAATATGTAGTGAGGGCCAGCCAACGAGAGCGTACAGGTCACAATGGTGGGTAGTATATGGGGCTTTGGTGACAAAACGGATGGCACTGTGATAGACTACATCCAATTTGCTGAGTAGAGTGTTGGAAGCTATTTTGTAAATGACATCGCCGAAGTCAAGGATCGGTAGGATAATCAGTTTTACGAGGGCATGTTTAGCAGCATGAGTGAAGGAGGCTTTGTTGCGAAATAGGAAGCCGATTCTAGATTTAACTTTGGATTGGAGATGCTTAATGTGAGTCTGCAAGGAGAGTTTATGGTCTAACCAGACACTTAGGTATTTGTAGTTGTCCACATATTCTAAGTCAGACCCGCCGAGAGTAGTGATTCTAGTCGGGCGGGCGGGTGCAAGCAGCGTTCGATTGAAGAGCATGCATTTAGTTTTACTAGCGTTTAAGAGCAGTTGGAGGCCACGGAAGGAGTGTTGTATGGCATTGAAGCTCGTTTGGAGGATTGTTAACACAGTGTCCAATGAAGGGCCAGATGTATACAAAATGGTGTTGTCTGCGTAGAGGTGGATCTGAGAGTCACCAGCAGCAAGAGCGACATCATTGATATACACAGAGAATAGAGTCGGTCCGAGAATTGAACCCTGTGGCACCCCATAGAGACTGCCAGAGGTCCAGACAATAGGCCCTCCGATTTGACACGTTGAACTCTATCTGAGAAGTAGTTGGTGAACCAGGCGAGGCAGTCATTTGAGAAACCAAGGCTATTTAGTCTGCCAATAAGAATGTGGTGATTGACAGAGTCAAAAGCCTTGGCCAGGTCGATGAAGACGGCTGCACAGTACTGTCTTTTATCGATCGCGGTTATTATATCGTTTAGGACCTTGAGCGTGGCTGAGGTGCACCCATGACCAGCTCGGAAACCAGATTGCATAGCGGAGAAGGTACGGTGGGATTCGAAATGGTCGGTGATCTGTTTGTTAGCTTTCAAATACTTTCAAAAAGCAGGGCAGGATGGATATAGGTCTGTAACAGTTTGGATCTAAAGTGTCACCCCCTTTGAAGAGGGGGATGACCGCGGCAGCTTTCCAATCTCTGGGGATCTCAGACGATACGAAAGAGAGGTTGAACAGGCTAGTAATAGGGGTTGCAACAATTTCGGCGGCTAATTTTAGAAAGAGAGGGTCCAGATTGTCTAGCCCAGCTGATTTGTAGGGGTCCAGATTTAGCAGCTCTTTCAGGACATCAGCTATCTGAATTTGGGTGAAGGAGAAGTGGGGGGGTAGGGGTAGCCAGGTGGAAAGCATGGCCAGCCGTAGCAAAATGCTTATTGAAATTCTCGATTATTGTAGATTTATCGGTGGTGACAGTGTTTCCTAGCCTCAGTGCAGTGGGTAGCTGGGAGGAGGTGCTCTTATTCTCCATGGACTTTACAGTGTCCCAAAACTTTTTGGAGTTAGTGCTACTGGATGCACATTTCTGTTTGTAAAAGCTAGCCTTTGCTTTCCTAACTGATTGTGTGTATTGGAAGGGCTGGGTGTGAAGGTGGCTACCGGTTTTGGCCGTGAGCTTTACAGCGCCCCTGCTCCGTACTCGCCGCTTCCCGGGCCGAGGACTTAGTACCTGCTGCGTCATGGTATGTCAAATTGTATGTTCCTTTTGATGGCATAGAAGGCCCTTCTTGCCTTGTCTCTCAGATCGTTCACAGCTGTGTGGAAGTTACCTGTGGTGCTGATGTTTAGGCTGATGTATAGTTTTTTGTGTGCTCTAGGGCAACGGTGTCTAGATGGAATTTGTATTTGTGGTCCTGGCAACTGGACCTTTTTTGGAACACCATTATTTTTGTCTTACTGAGATTTACTGTCAGGGCCCAGATCTGACAGAATCTGTGCAGAAGATCTAGGTGCTGCTGTAGGCCTTCCTTGGTATGTGACAAAAGCACCAGATCGTCAGCAAACAGTAGACATTTGACTTCAGATTCTAGTAGGGTGAGGCCGGGTGCTGCAGACTGTTCTAGTGCCCTCGCCAATTCGTTGATATATATGTTGAAGAGGGTGGGGCTTAAACTGCATCCCTGCCTCACCCACGGCCCCGTGGAAAGAAATGTGTGTGTTTTTTGCCAATTTTAACCACACACTTGTTGTATGTTTTTCCCCCAACCCCCCTTTCCATCAGTTTGTATAGCAGACCCTCATGCCAAATTGAGTCAAAAGCTTTTTTGAAATAAACAAAGCATGAGAAGACTTTGCCTTTGTTTTGGTTTGTTTGTTTGTCAATTAGGGTGTAAAGGGTGAATACGTGGTCTGTCATACGGTAATTTGGTAAAAAGCCAATTTGACATTTGCTCAGTACATTGTTTTCACTGAGGAAATGAACTAGTCTGCTGTTAATGATAATGCAGAGGATTTTCCCAAGGTTGCTGTTGACGCATATCCCACTGTAGTTATTGGGGTCAAATTTGTCTCCAATTTTGTGGATTGGGGTGATCAGTCCTTGGTTCCAAATATTGGGGAAGATGCCAGAGATAAGGATGATGTTAAATAGTTTAAGTATAGCCAATTGGAATTTGTGGTCTGTATATTTATCATTTCATTGAGGATACCGTCAACCACACAGGCCTTTTGGGGTTGGAGGGTTTGTATTTTGTCCTGTAGTTCATTCAATGTAATTGGAGAATCCAGTGGGTTCTGGTAGTCTTTAATAGTTGATTCTAAGATTTGCATTTAATCATGTATATTTTTTTACTGTTTGTTCTTTGTTTTAGGGCCAGAAAGATTGTAGAAGTGGTTTACCCATACGTCTCCGTTTTGGATAGATAGCTCTTCGTGTTGTTGTTTGTTTAGTGTTTTCCAATTTTCCCAGAAGTGGTTAGAGTCTATGGATTCTTCAATTACATTGAGCTGATTTCTGACATGCTGTTCCTTCTTTTTCCGTAGTGTATTTCTGTATTTTTTTAGTGATTCACCATAGTGAAGGCGTAGGCTCAGGTTTTCTGGGTCTCTATGTTTTTGGTTGGATAGGTTTCTCAATTTCGTTCTTAGGTTTTTGCATTCTTCATCAAAACATTTGTCATTGTTGTTAATTTTTTTCAGTTTTCTGCTTGACATTTTTAGATTTGATAGGGAAGCTGAGAGGTCAAATATACTGTTTAGGTTTTCTACTGCCAAGTTTACACCTTCACTATTACAGTGGAACGTTTTGTCCAGGAAGTTGTCTAAAAGGGATTGAATTTGTTGTTGCCTAATTGTTTTTTGGTAGGTTTCGACACTACTTTCCTTCCATCTATAGCATTTCTTAATATTATTCAGTTCCTTTGGCTTTGATGCCTCATGATTGAGTATTGCTCTGTTCAAATATACTTGATTTTGCTGTGGTCTGATAGGGGTGTCAGTGGGCTGACTGTGAATGCTCTGAGGTCAGGGATAAAGTAGTCTACAGTACTACTGCCAAGAGATGAGCTATAGGTGTACCTACCATAGGAGTCCCCTCGAAGTCTACCATTAACTATGTACATACCCAGTGTGCGACAGAGCTGCAGGAGTTGTGACCCATTTTTTGTTGGTTATGTTGTCGTAGTTATGCCTAGGGGGGCATATGGGGGAGGGAATGCTGTCACCTCCAGGTAGGTGTTTGTCCCCCTGTGTGCTGAGGGTGACAGGTTCTTGTCCAGTTCTGGCATTTAGGTCACCACAGACTAGGACATGTCCCTGGGTCTGGAAATGATTGATTTCCCCCTCCAGGATGGAGAAGCTGTCTTCATTAAAGTATGGGGATTCTAGTGGGGGGATATAGGTAGCACACAGGAGGACATTTTTCTCTGTTGAGATCATTTCCTTTTGAATTTCTAGCCAAATGTAAAATATTCCTGTTTTGATTAATTTTAATAGAGTGAGTTAGGTCTGCTCTATACCAAATTAGTGTACTCCCTGAGTCCCTTCCCTGTTTTACAACTGGTAGTTTGGTGGATGGGACTACCAGCTCTCTGTAACCTAGAGGGCAACCAGTGGGTCCGTTTCCTCTATAACATGTTTCTTGTAGGATGACAATGTCTGTATTTCCGATTTCTTTGGTGAAGTCCAGGTTCCTGCTCTTTAGGCCAAATGCAGATGACCTCAGGCCTTGGATATTCCAGGATGACATAGTGAAGGCTTTGTGTTCCATAAAGTGTCTAATGTTGTTGGTCGTGTGGTTTGGCCTCAGGCCAGTAATTGTGAGCAGAGCCTGCTGAGCATCTGGTACATGCCATTGGCTTGTCTAGTGTAAGAGTGGGGGTTGGGCCTGTTTGCCTGCTCATGGCCTGGGCGTATGTGTGACTTTCATGTTGAGGCCCTCTTTGCGGGAGTGGAGGGCATAGGGTGGGTAGGAGGGGCACAGGTCTGATCTGAGGGGGCCTAAATGTGGTGTGGGCATGGTTGACTTGGGGGGGTGTTAATTGGTGGGGGTGGGGGTGTAGATGTGGCTGATGGTGCTCGGCGGGGGTCCTCTATGTGTAGGTCCGGGAGTGGGTCCCGCAGGTCTGGGAGAGTGTCTGGCTGGGCTGGGCGGGGTGTCTGTTGATCTGTTGCTCCTGTGTGAGGTGTTGGGTCTGCGGTTGAGGGCGATATCCTTTAGGGTCTGGGCGAAGGTGGGCACTGCTGCCTTGTATAGGTGGACCTGGTCGTAAAGGCTGTTCACGTCCAGGTTGGAGTGGTGGGCCAGGTAGACATTTGGTTTTGATGCACAGTCACAGGAAATACTTGCGTTTACCTGCTGTATGGTAGCAGGGTGGAATTATTTTCGTGGTAGCAGGGTTTAGATAACCACTTGTGCGTTGAGCAAAGTAGAAGAAGCTTTTTCTATCACTCCCTTGAGTGCTGTGGCCACCCTTTCTTGCTGTGTTCTCAGATCGTTTGTGCCTGTGTGTATTATTATGTGGCTGGATGATCCTAGGTGGTCCTCAGACAGAATGTTTAGGGCGCGCTGGGTGTTTGGACACCAGAGTTTAGACACTGTGTGTTTGGGAAAAAGTTTATTTTCTTGTATGTGTTTCCCGTTTGACTCCATAAGGAGTACAATCTGTGACTCGTGTATGTCCTCAGTGTGTGGGGAGGTCGTCATGAGGGCTATCAGGGTGGCTGACAGGGGGAGGGGGGGGGTGCTCAGAGGGATTGGGATCCCCAGGGCTTGGGGTTCTTCATTTGTTTGTCTGGCTGTTATGTCGAGGCTATGGTCAGGGTCTAGGGTGTACTGTTCTGCTGCGGTGTCGAGACTTTGGCCAGGATCTGAGGAGGGCTGTTCTGCTGGCTTCTCTGCGGGGGTGGCCAGCTCTCTAATGGGTTGTTCTCTTCATCATCATTCTCACCTTCTCCTCCAGCACTCTGATCCTCTCCTCTAGTGCTCTGTTCTTCTCCTGCTCCTGCTCTTTCTCCTGTTGATGTTGTCTCACCACAGTCCAGAGTGCAGACATGTATCTCTCTACCTCCAGCTCCCCAGGTCTAGTTAAGGGGGTGTTGTTGTGCTGGACTGTTGTCTGGGTCTGTGCTGACTGGAGTGTGTTCACCTGCTGTTCCAGCTCCACCTGCCTTACCTCCAGCTGGGTGAATTTATCCTTCATTTCAATGAGGGAGTAGTACTCTGTGCTGGGAAGTTGACTTTCCGCTTGGGGTTGCTCTGTGGGGTAATTTAATGAAGAGGTCTGGTCTGACCCGCTCGGAGTGGGGGTATCTTTCTCAAGGGAGAACTTCTCCTGCTGAGCTATTTCTTTGATTAGGTGAAAGTCCTGCTGGAACTGTTTGGTGTTGCCCTGTACCAATACTGTTACAGATTTAAAGAGATTTATATTAGATGAAGCAGAGTCCTCGTTGTCTAGTATCCTGAGTTTCTACCCAGCGCTAACACCCCCCCTCTTAACAGAGGGGTAGTGTGCTAGTATAGCACTGTGCCATGCCAGGGGATGGTCTGTGTGGAAGATAAGGTTGCTTATGTTCCCATTTTTATAAAAGTCAGCAAAAAGTGTCTCCTGATTTCCCATAGGGAGCTTCATTTTGTACTTTTTTCGTGTCTTATCATTCAGAGGGTACTGTATTTTAAAGACCTCTGAACAGCGGTAGGGTGCTTCCAAGGCCTCTCCATTTGGTTGGGGTAGACTGTGCGACTCTCCTGCCATTGTTGGGCTCAAGGGCTTTGACACCTCTCACTTCACACGTCAGTACTAATTGAAGTTGAATCTCTTTGTATTAGCAAGCTTGGTAGCCTTAGCATTCAGTCCTTATAAAGTAAAATATATCATTGTAATGTATTTTTCATCTAGGTTTTTTAAAGTAAAAAATAGCTTCAGACTAAACATTACTCACTCAGTTCCAGGTTGGATGGTGTTTTCAGGTTTCTGTTTGTTTGCCAGAGCATTTGCTGTATAGCTTGGCAATAGTAATCCTTGCTAGTAGAAAGCCTTCCAGGTTATTCCAGGTAATTCTGTCTAAAATCTGGTTGTAGGTTTGGAGTTTTGGTTTGGAATGAAGGTGATGTTGTGGAGGATAGCATCCCGTATATGTCCCTGCCAAAAAAATCCAAGTTTGTCTAACTCTAAATCTATATTTGTTGTAAAAACATACTGAAAAATACAGGAGCAATGTCTTTCACCATCCATCCAATAGAGGCCTGAGGGAGGCTCAGGGTGTTGGGAGAAGTTTTAAATCAGAGGATTCCTGCCTTACACAGGAAGCGGCACAGGTCCTAATCCAGGCACTTGTCATCTCCCGTCTGGATTACTGCAACTCGCTGTTGGCTGGGCTCCCTGCCTGTGCCATTAAACCCCTACAACTCATCCAGAATGCCGCAGCCCGTCTGGTGTTCAACCTTCCCAAGTTCTCTCACGTCACCCCGCTCCTCCGCACACTCCACTGGCTTCCAGTTGAAGCTCGCATCTGTTACAAGACCATGGTGCTTGCCTATGGAGCTGTGAGGGGATCGGCACCTCTGTACCTTCAGGCTCTGATCAGTCCCTACACCCAAACGAGGGCATTGCGTTCATCCACCTCTGGCCTGCTGGCTCCCTTCCTCTGCGGAAGCATAGTTCCCGCTCAGCCCAGTCAAAACTGTTCGCTGCTCTGGCACCCCAATGGTGGAACAAGCTCCCTCACGACGCCAGGACAGCGGAGTCACTCACCACCTTCCGGAGACATTTGAAACCCCACCTCTTTAATGAATACCTGGGATAGGATAAAGTAATCCTTCTACCCCCTAAAAAAATAAAATAAGAAAAAATAATAATATTGTAAAGTGGTTATCCCACTGGCTATAGGGTGAATGCACCAATTTGTAAGTCGCTCTGGATAAGAGCGTCTGCTAAATGACGTAAATGTAAATGTAAATGTAAACTATGCACAAGCTGGTCTGGGGCTAATTATTTCTACAGAATCATAAACATCTCTCTCTCTCTCTCTCTCTCTCTCTCTCTCTCTCTCTCTCTCTCTCTCTCTCTCTCTCTCTCTCTCTCTCTCTCTCTCTCTCTCTCTCTCTCTCTCTCTCTCTCTCTCTCTCTCTCTCTCTCTCTCTCTCTCTCTCTCTCTCTCTCTCTCTCTCTCTCTCTCTCTCTCTCTCTCTCTCTCTCTCTCTCTCTCTCTCTCTCCTGCCTTGTTTCAAAGCTGTCCACTCAATACTTCAGTTTTTCCACATTTCCTAATTGCCAGAGAGAGTGAGATATTTGGATGGTAATGGGAGGGGAGGGGAGCATAGGGAGGGAAACAGTGTGTCATTGTGGTTTGGCATTCTAAACTCCCAACCCTGACAGGGCTGTGCTGTGCACCAGGTGGCTGTACTTTACATTGAGACAGTGGAGGGAAGGGTGGCCATTTTCAATCTGACACTGTGTTTAAACAAGAAGAAGAATGCAATGAACTAAGGTTAACTTAGTTCAAATCACTAGGCGGCAGGTAGCTTAGTTGTTCAGAGTGTTGTGCCAGTAACCGACAGGTCGCTGGTTCTAATCCCCGAGCCGACTAGGTGAAAAATCTGTAGATGTGCCCTTGAGCAAGGCACTTAACCCTAATTGCTCTTGTAAGTCGCTCTGGATAAGAGTGTCTGCTAAATGACCAATTTATATTATTGTGCAAACTAACGAGTCTGATACTCTTAGTTCATTCTCCAACTTATTTTCAATTAGTAGATGTGTTATTTAAAGTAGAGAGTCTGTGAAAACATCACATAGGCCTAATGTGTGTTGACAGTCCTTTTATTCAATTAAGCACTTTTGCCGTGGATATGGAATTATTCTGTACTCTGGTGCAACACCCATTAATTATCAAAGAGCAAGACACATCTTTGATAATATGACAGAAACATTGGATAAATTGATATAACAGATTAAGGAGAAAGCATGGCATTGGATGTGCTCTTGTTCTAATTGGATTCATATACACCCAGATAAGAAAACAGACTTCAAAACTATAACTAACATTCTTGTAGATATGTCCGAAATATGTTGTGTGATTTTTTTTTATGACCAGGGAGGGATGTAACAATATAATGAGATCAAAGGACGAACACACATCAAAGGATAGCTGGAACTGTATTGTCTTTGAAAAACAATTTTACTACTCAAGAAAAGACAACTTAGCTCATCACATTCTTGTTTTATCGTTTTCTTCTTCTTCGTC
This sequence comes from Coregonus clupeaformis, assembly GCF_020615455.1. NCBI lineage: Eukaryota > Metazoa > Chordata > Actinopteri > Salmoniformes > Salmonidae > Coregonus > Coregonus clupeaformis. The sequence goes on along the minus strand of NC_059204.1, from coordinate 19,734,519 downwards.
GTCTTCTTCTTTGTCTTCCTTCACCTCTTTCTCCCCTACCTCCTCCCTCCTGGGCTTTGCTGTTCACCTGTCAGTCTGGCTGCTCCCTCCATCCCGGCTCTAAAGCCCAGGACCTCCAGGCTTAATCTGGAGCTTCACTGTCGCGCTGTGATTTGCTTTTACTTCAAACCCATAAGTCCTTTCTCCTGTTTGCTGTCTGACAGCAGAGCTAGGACCGTAATCTTCACTTTCATACTTTCCCTTCTCCATTTAGAAGCATGTGAGCCTTCGTCCCAGGGGAAATGAAAATGACCCTAAAGACAGAGGGAAATGGCCTTTTCCATAAAGAGCATCAAATGGCTTTAATATATGGAACAGTGCTATGCAGTGCTTGCCTGCAGTTGTAATGTAAATATCCAGCTAAACAGCTCTCGTCCCCACAAATTGGAGTAATCGACTCATCTGGAGTGGAGCAGGTAGACGGCAATGGATTAATTTGAATCGATACTCCGCGGCCGGCCAGCTCATTTTGCCGCTGGTTTGTGAACTCTGTTCTAATGGTTGGGTAATAAACAGCTATTACATTTTAGGATCATTCTGCCCTCTCCTCTCCCCATTCCATACCCCCACGCTCCAAAAACAGAGCTAAAATCAGGACGTAACCCCATAAAGATCCTTCTGTCATGCTCATAGCTGCCTCCGCTGCCACCATACAGATTCCTCGCCACCCATTTAGGTGACACGTGACCAGAATGTGAGTATTCAACTCCAGGCCATTTGCATTTCTCTGACAGCTGCGTGGCCTTGGCTGCTCAGTGCTGAAAGAGAGCTAGCTAAGCTTACAGTCAAACCCCAGCCCTCCACGTGCACGGGCAGGGTTCTAGATAGTTCCACAATGCTTTTAGAATGTACCCAAAGCGATAAATTCTAAAGCGTTATAGTGGCTTTTGAAGTGGGATGCAGTTCTAATGTTTGTGGGGAAAAACACCTAATAACAAAAATCAACCATAAATCGAGTTCCGAAAAAGGCACAAAAGGTTTAGAATATGTGTGGAAAGGCTGATAATGTCACCATAATGAGGGCCGGTTCCTCTCACTAACAGGATTAGGCCTGAGAACTGAGAACGCAGAGTTTTCCATGAAGTACAAAGTCAGGGAGTTTACTCTCCACTTCCTCTTTCCCTTCCTCATCCTCCCTCCTCCTTTCAGCTTTTGTCTCATCACGTTCTCCCTGCCTTCTCTCCATTTGATAGCTTTCCATTTTAATTTAGGGAGCGACTGGTTGTCTGATCGATGCTCGAAATACCTAATTAGGTAAAAGAGCAATTATTGATAATGACAGCCTAATGACACATTATTGGAAAAGCCAATCAGGGTGCACACTTTATTGAACAGTTCAGATTGGGGCTGTGATCGTGCTGAGTACCATTATGTACAACTCTGTTCTGAGATATAATGAAACCATTCTGTTTCACTCCATGAGGATTTTTGTGATTAATTGCTCCTAAATTATTAAAGCTTTAAGGTTGGGTGTTGCAGTACCATTTTCACCATCCATCCAATAGAGGCCTGAGGGAGGCTGAGGGTGTTGGGAGAAGTTTTGAATCAGAGGAGAGGACAAGCTGGTCTGGGGCTAATTATTTCAACAGAATCATAAACAACCCTCTCTCTCTCTCTCTCTCTCTCTCTCTCTCTCTCTCTCTCTCTCTCTCTCTCTCTCTCTCTCTCTCTCTCTCTCTCTCTCTCTCTCTCTCTCGCTCTCTCTCTCGCTCTCTCTCTCCCTTCTTCTCTCATGTGAGATTGAGGAAGTTATATAGTTACTACTGACATGCCATGTGTTGGTTGATGTAGATTTGTGTTGGGCAATTCGGATCATGGAGGGCCTACTAGAGCTGGACTGGAACAAAAGCCTGCACACACTGCAGCCTTCCAGGATCAGAGATCTCCACTCCTGAGATGACCAGGTACAGTATGGGGGACTGTGTCCCTGGTAGAGCATAGGATCTATTAATATTACTTGGTTTTACTGTGCTGCAGAACTTATACATCACTCTTTTAAAGTATAGAATCAGAGTCACCTCAGTTGACTCTCTAGGTGGACCATAAAAGGACTTCTCATTTACACCAAAGAATCCAGGTGAGCTGACTCCACTCCGCTTTCCAGGAAGCTAGGGTTCAGCAACCCCTGCTATAGATGATTGCTCCTAAAAGCCAAATACTTTATATTCAAATGATCTCTTTGAGTTAGACATTTAGATAGAACTCTGTAGCACAGATCACTTTTTAACAGTATTTTTGACACAGATGAATCTTCAAAATAATTGTTTCATTGCTTGGTGTGAAATAGATCATCCATCACGCTGCACCATGTCATAAAAGCTAACAGTGTATTATGGGAACAGCTAGGGTGGGGGCCGTGTGGGGGAGTTCCACATTAAGTCCAATGTAATTTGTCTTCATCATGCTCACCCTAGTCTGAAGTGCATGGCTTTCTGAGCCGTTTTTAAATGGGAAAATTCTCCTGCATTGAAGTTGCATTTTATGGAGTCCAAGCCATCACGCACCCCAGTGGCTATGTCACGATCCAGTTCACTCTTTTCCTCTTCTAACTTATGAAGTCTGTAGATATGTATCTACAGACCTGCAGAAGGGATTAATCTTCTACTTTACAAATTTGCCAGTTGGCTGCAGTTTCAAAGTACTCCTTTTGTTCTGGCTCTGGTATCGTGGCGTTGACGTTCTACAAATGAGTCATAGTAATAGGCTTCAAGATTTTCACTCCTAACAAATGACTGTAACAAATATCCACGCCGTCAAACATCCAGTTTGGTTCATTCCCATTCAGTCTCTTCTCTCCGTGCTGAGAGTTTGCCAATACTCTCACCATAGACATCAAAGGTCAGAGATGGTACTTTGCCTATTACTTCTCTTTATGAATTGCTTTCCTCTGACTCCCCCATAAATCAGCAGCCATCACCAACCAGCAGAGAGGTCATTGTGTGTGTGTGTGTGTGTGTGTGTTTGTGTGTGTGTGTGGGTGTGTGTGTTTGTGTGTGTGTGTGTGTGTGTGTGTGTGTGTGTGTGTGTGTGTGTGTTGGGGGGAATCAGTCAGTGGAGCTAGTGCACAGCCCAGGCAGGGGATGGAAAGAAGGGCTTGGAGAGGACGACTCTGTTTGGACAGTAGGAGGGATTGACAGTGTAGACAAAGCAGCAGATGTTGGCAGCAGGTCCAAGTATAGATCATGAGGCTGGGTCACCCTCCTGGGTGTAGAGGAATTTAGGGGAAATGTGGAGAGAGGGAGAGGAGGGGAGAAGGGAATAAGAGGGGAATATGAGCAGGGAATAGGAGGGGAGGGGAGAGGAAAATCAGAAAATGAGAGGGAAGGACAGTCTTCATTGGTATTCCTCTGAAGTGAAAGCCAAACATAAAACTATGTCTTAATAAACTGCTAGTTTTAATTAAGAAATGATGGTTCCAGTACTTGTGAGCATTGGACTGCCCATTAGAATTTAAGACCAGAAGACGGCTTATACCATTTTAGAATTATGTTTAATGTTTATGTTAATGAGGTGTTGCCTTGCCACTATTTTGTAGTTTGAATGTAATTACAATAAACACACATTATGTGTTTCGGCCACTGAATTTTTATAGAGCATTTAAAATACAATTCCAAAAGATTAAATGGTTATCCCTCCAAATATGCAAAATTAGCTTTTGCTTGCTCTGCCCCTAATTTCATGATAAGAAGGGAAATAAACAATGAGTTAGTGTTATTTTTATGTATTGGAATGAGGAAATTAAAGTGAGGTAAGTAAACAATTTCGGGAGAATATGAATTAATCCATGGTAATATTTACGTGTTGAAACCAACTCAAGATACCGCTGTACCTTATTAAAAGGGTGAAAGACTTGAGACTCACAACACTCCAGGTCCTGTGACCTTAATCTTGTTGCGCTCCATTGAATTTGAATATTCATCAACGTGTATTGTGAATTTTCCACATCCCTGCGACATTTGCATACTTGTGAAAACCGACCTGCTTAATTTGAAATCCTTCACTCATGAATACTTTCATTATGATATTGGCACTTGAGAGAGATGTTGCTACTTGGCATCTAGTATTGTTTATTGCCTCTCCATTCTACCTGCACCACCTGATGGGAATATTGACAGATTCTCAACGTCATTAGACGAGTTAGAGTTGTCACGGAAATGGTATGCAACTTTGGTTTCCAGCTGTTCTACAGTGTGAAAGGTGTCTTTAAAGATCTCATGGAAAATAACTAACGCTACTTTAAAAACAAGCAGGCTGAAATTCCTCCTCTCTCCTAAAGAAATGGAAATGCTAATAGCTAATCATAAACCAAAGTATTTAATTTCAGTACTTTTCCATTTTTTACTAAGCATTTAATGTTACATAGGACTTTGCAAGTGGAGCAGAAAGGCTACAGGGAATGGAGTGTTGTTCCACTTGGACCCTTCTGGCATCCATTCAAATATTCCAATCTTTAAAGAAGAGTGTAGGCTTCTCTTTTTATATTTTTGCCCCTAGTTATCCCCCCTCCAGTCATCTGATCTGATTAATATAGACCAATGACTGTTCATATGGGTAAGGGGTGGGCTCTAGACCACCCTATCAGCCAATCAGGGCTGTGTATGTAAATATCTTCAAATGAGTTTCTTAACGCCCCCACACGATCAGACTGAGCATTTCATTGGCCAAAAGAGGCTCGGGGAAATACATATATTTTGATTAAATAAACAAACACAGTGATTTATTAGACATACAGTGATGATGTAAAAATTAAATTAAAAAGACTGCTATCGTGTCTCCTGAGTGGCGCAGTGGTCTAAGGCACTGCATCGCAGTGCAAACTGTGCCACTAGAGATCCTGGTTCGAATCCAGGCTCTGTTGCAGCTGGCTGCGACCGGGAGACTCATGGGCGGCGCACAATTCGTCCAGGGTAGGGGAGGGAATGGCCGGCAGGGATGTAGCTCAGTTGATAGAGCATGGCGTTTGCAACGCCAGGGTTGTGGGTTCGATTCCCATGGGGGGCCAGTATAAAAAAAATTATAATAAAAATTGTATTCACTAACTGTAAGTCGCTCTGGATAAGAGCGTCTGCTAAATGAGTAAAATGTGGTATTATCATACATCAACATTTTTACAATCGTTTCTCACAGTTACAGTGCATTTCAAAAGTATACAGACCCCTTTACTTTTTCCATATTTTGTTACGTTACAGCCTAATTCTAAAATGTGTTACATTGTTTTTTTCCTCATCAATCTACACACAATACTCCATAATGACAAAGCAAAAAACGTAGTTTGTAGAAATTTTAGCAAATGTATTAAAAATAAAAAAAACTTCAAGATCACATTTACATAAGAATTCAGACCCTTTACTCAGTACTTTGTTGAAGCACCTTTGGCAGCAATTACAGTCTCAAGTCTTCTTGGGTATGACGCTACAAGCTTGGCACACCTGTATTTGGGGAGTTTCTCCCATTCTTCTTTGCAGATCCCCTCAAGCTCTGTCAGGTTGGATGGGGAACGTCGCTGCACAGCTATTTTCAGGTCTCTCCAGAGATGTACGATTGGGTTCAAGTCTGGGCTCTGGCTGGGCCACTCATGAACATTCAGATACTTGTCCTGAAGCAACTCCTGCGTTGTTTTGGCTGTGTGCTTAGGGTCATTGTCCTGTTGGAAGGTGAACCTTCGCCCAGTCTGAGGTCCTGAGCAATCTGGAGAAGGTTTTCATAAAGGATCTCTCTGTACTTTGCTTCGTTCATCTTTCCCTCGATCCTGACTGGTCTCCCAGTCCCTGCCACTGAAAAACATCCCCACAGCATGATGCTGCCACCACCATGCTTCACCGTAGGGATGGTGCCAGTTTTCCTCCAGATGTGACGCTTGGCATTCAGGCCAAAGAGTTCAATCTTGGTTTCATCAGACTGAGTGGGTTTTAGGTGCCTTTTGGCAAACTCCAAGTGGGCTGTCATGAGCATTTTACTGAGGAGTGGCTTGCATCTGGTCAATTTAAAATAAAGGCCTGATTGGTGGAGTGCTGCAGAGATGGTTGTCCTTCTGGAAGGTTCTCCCATCTCCACAGAGGAACTCTGGAGCTCTGTAAGGGTGACCATCGGGTTCTTGGTCACCTCCCTGACCAAAGCCCTCCTCCCCAGATTGCTCAGGTTGGCCTGGCGGCCAGCTCTAGGAAGAGTCTTGGTGGTTCCAAACTTCTCCCACTTAAGAATCATGGAGGCCACTGTGTTCTTGGGGACCTTCAATGCTGAAAAAATGTGTTGGTACCCTTCCCCAGATCTGTGCCTTGACACAATCCTGTCTCGGAGCTCTACGGACAATTCCTTCGATCTCATGGCTTGGTTTGTGCTCTGACATGCACTGTCAACTGTGGGACCTTATATAGGCAGGTGTGTGCCTTTCCAAATCATGTCCAATCAATTGAATTTACCACAGGTGGACTCCAATGAAGTTGTAGAAACATCTCAAGGATGATCAATGGAAACAGGAGGCACATGAGCTCAATTTCGAGTCTCGTAGCAAAGGGTCTGAATACTTATGTAAATAAGGTTTTTCTGTTTTTAATTTGTAATACATTTGCAAAAAAATCGAAATACCTGTTTTCGCTTTGTGATTATAGGGTATTGTGTGTAGTTTGATGAGGTATAAAAAATACAAATAAAATGTAGAATAAGGCTGTAACGTAACAAAATGTGAAAAAAGTCAAGGAGTCTGAATACTTTCCGAATGCTGATGATTTCAAATATATTGGCACCCTTGAATGATTAATGATTTATTCTTAAATAACTTTTAAGCGTGTTAACCCTCACAAGGCTGCCGGCCCAGACGGCATCCCTAGCCGCGTCCTCAGAGCATGCGCAGACCAGCTGGCTGGAGTGTTTACGGACATATTAAATCTCTCCCTATCCCAGTCTGCTGTCCCCACTTGCTTCAAGATGTCCACCATTGTTCCTATACCCAAGAAAGCAAAAGGTAACTGAACTAATTGACTATCACTCCGTAGCACTCACTTCTGTCATCCTGAAGTGCTTTGAGAGGCTAGTTATGGATCATATCACCTCTACCTTACCTGACACCCTAGACCCACTTCAATTTGCTTACCGCCCCAATAGATCCACAGACGATGAAATCGCCATTGCACTGCACACTGCCTTATCCCATCTGGACAAGAGGAATGCCTATGTAAGAATGCTGTTAATTGATTATAGCTCAGCCTTCAACACCATAGTACCCTCCAAGCTCATCATTAAGCTCGGGGCCCTGGGTCTGAACCCCGCCCTGTGCAACTGGGTCCTGGACTTCCTGACGGGCTGCCCCCAGGTGTTGAAGGTAGGAAACAACACCTCCACTTCGCTGATCCTCAAAACAGGGGTCCCACAAGGGTGCGTGCTCAGCCCCCTCCTGTTCTCCCTGTTCACCCATGACTGCGTGGCCACACACGCCTCCAACTTATTCATCAAGTTTGCAGACGACACAACAGTACTAGGCCTGATTACCAACAATGACAAGACAGCCTACAGGGAGGAGGTGAGGGCCCTGGCGGAGTGGTGCCAGGAAAATAACCTCTCCCTCAACGTCAACAAAACGAAGGAGCTGATCGTGGACTTCAGGAAACAGCAGAGGGCGCACGCCCCTATCCACATCGACGGGACCACCAAACTTAAAGTTCCTCTGCATACACATCACTGACAATCTGAAATGGTCCACCCACACAGACAGTGTGGTGAAGAAGGCGCAACAGCACCTCTACAACCTCAGGAGGCTAAAGAAATTTGGCTTGGCCCCTAAGACCCTCACAAACTTTAACAGATGCACAATTGAGAGCATCCTGTCGGGCTGTATCACCGCATGGTATGGCAACTGCACCGCACGCAACCGCAGGGCTCTCCAGAGGGTGGTGCGGTCTGCCCAATGCATTACCGGGAGCACACTGCCTGCTCTCCAGGATAGCTACAGTACCCGATTTCACAGGAAGGCCAAAAAGATCATCAAGGACATCAACCACCCGAGCCACAGCCTGTTCACACCGCTATCATCCAGAAGGCGAGGTCAGTACAGGTGCATCAACGCTGGGACCGAGAGACTGAAAAACAGCTTCTATCTCAAGGCCATCAGACTGTTAAATAGCCATCACTAGCCAGTTACCACCCGGTTACTCAACCCTGCACCTTAGAGGCTGCTGCCCTATATACATATACATGGAATCGCTGGTCACTTTAATAATGGAACGCTAGTCACTTTAATAATGTTTACATACTTCATTACTGATTTCGTATGTATATGCTGTATTCTATTCTACTGTATTTTAGTCAAAGCCACTCCAACATTGTGTATTGTTGTGAATTGTTAGATACTACTGCACTGTTGGAGCCAGAAACACAAGCATTTCGCTACACCCGCAATAACATCTGCTAAATATGTGTATGTGACCAATACAATTTGATTTGATTTGATTTCATAATTGCATTGTTTGCTCTATAACCTGTTAGTTCATATGCCTTGACACTGTGATATATAGGCCTAAGGCTGAGACAATAAGAAGACACAGTGGCAGAATAAATTCAACCACACCATTGTTTCATCACAAAGTCCACAAGTATATTGCATGAAACAAACAGTTACATGACCTATAGCATGGTCAAACAAGTTAATTTTTCGGACATTTTTGGACCACTAAACAACTATTGATTTAGAACCAAGCATAGTTAGTGCAAGTCGCAAAGAAAACAGGAGCTTCCTCCACTATTTCAACTTCAACACTATTTCAACTTCAACATTTCAACATAATCAAATCACCTATGCTTAGTCTAATACATTGACAACTAAAAGATACCAAAAACAATTTAGTCCAATCAACATAAGATAAATATGATGTGGCTGTCCATGGTTCTGATTTCTGTGTGTGCGCACGTTCGTGCAAGTAGAAAGAAATGTTGACTCACCCTACTTGTAGAGATGCCATCCTCCTCTCTAGGCAGGTAGCCTAGCGGTTAAGAGCGTTGGGCCAGTAACCAAAAGGTTGCTGGTTCAAATCACTGAGCCGAGTAGGTAAGAAATCTGTTGATGTGTCCTTGAGCAAGGCACTTAATCCTAATTGCTCCTGTAAGTCGCTCTGGATAAGAGCGTCTGCTAAAAGACGTAAATGTTGATGAAACGGTTTATCACTCTGTCATACAGTACACTCTTTCAAACTTCCTTTCATTGACAACATTACCTAGTTAGTATTAGCCTTAAACATCTAGCTACATATTGAACTTCCATCCTCTCAGGCCAGGGGCACAATGTATGAATTTATGGTTGGATCAGAATCGCCATTATAATCATTGGCCAGTACGGAGAATTAAGTAAAACCACAAGTCCAAATTCCTATCTACATCCATGGCTAATTTAGGAAAGGGTCAATTTTAGCTAGCTAGCCACCGGAGGACAACAACACAATGAGATGCACAACGAGTTTCTGTCAATGACATATGCTTTCGATTTGATGTGATTGGAATGAACCCAAATCCAAACGGGCTCAATTAACACTTTCTTTGGTGTACCAGGACCATTCACAGTTGAGCTCACTCAGTTTAGCTCAATGCTGATTGGCTATTATTTTATATATTTTTTATCAAGGGAGGCCAAATGCTCGCTGGCTTCCCTTGCATTCAATGCTACGGGCAGCAACAATGTGCTCTTATGCACCAGACAGAATCAGATAGAAGGCCTACACATACAGAGACAGAGGGGCGCTGTTTCGCTGGCTCGGATGCTTCCTCCGGTGAGATACATTCAGCCTCTTGCAAATTGAAGGACAATTATGAAATAACAGAGAGACTAAATATAAATGATTGTATATATTTTTCTCTTGGTAAGCTTTTGGGGAAGCCTGGCTTCCATGAATAGATCCCAATGTAATTATATTGTTAATATTTTTACTCTATTCTGGTGTATTTATGTCATCACATTCTTACCTCTACTGGACATAATTTATTTTAAACATTTCAGTAGACGTTCTTATCCAGAATTAGGGATGAGTGCTCAAAGGTACATCGACAGATTTTTCACCTAGTCGGCTTGGAGATTCAAACCACTTTTTGGTTACTGGCCCAATGCTCTTAACCGCTAGGCTACCTGCCACCCCACTCTATTCCTGTCTAAATGAAAATGTGTTATACCTGCATTTACACAGGCAGCCCAATTCTGATATTGTTTTCTACTAATTGGTCTGTTGACCAATCACATCAGATCTGATTGGTCAAAAGACCAATTAGTGAAAAAAAGCTCAGAATTGGGTTGCCTGTCTAAACTGAGGCTAATTAGCCTAGCTGTTTCATGCTAAACACAAACTTGCTTCTGAATTGGGTAGTTCACAACGGTGTGGAATTCTGCCACAGTTGTGTGTTTTTCCCACTAATGGAAAATTGGGTGTTTATTTTACCTGTGGAAAAGCAGACACACAAATAAGGGAGAGAACACCTCAACGGCCTTCCCTTCCCTCCTCTGTCTGTCCAGACTCTCAGTGGGCCAGCCAATCAGCACTCACTGTGTCATATCCATCTGTGCCCCAGATACAAACCTAATTAGCCAAGAGACACAACAGTTTGGGCCATTCAATGCAGAAAAACACACTGTAAGCAATGCATATAGCCTCAGTTGATGGGGATTCTGTATCAGGAGCTCTGCAATCTTATTTTCCTAATTGCAACAGCGTCACCTTGTTTGGGACTTTTTCCACGAGTCGCAGAGTGATTGTGATTGAGGTGAGGGTGGCGCACAACCCTCAGGAATCACACTGGGCCTGTAGGACAGATGACCTTTGACATTTTCACAAACATCAAAACAGGATGTTTGCAAGGCTTTCATAGTGCCCAACATCAGACAACTGATAATTAGGTGCATCCGTCAAAAAGTTTTCAGAGGCCTGTGTAGAAAATGTCAGGCTCTTCACCTGCGGATCAGGGATAAAAGGATTGTGACACCTAAGAGCATACTAAGAGATGAGAAGAGGGAGCGCCGCCACCCAATTCTCACACCCCAGCACCCTGGCTTTCTGTCCCACAATCCATCACAGTGTCAGTGGCTGGGCCACATGCCATAGTGACAAATCTGCCTGTCAGAGTTACAAGGTCCTGCATGACAGTTTGGCATTTTAACTAAACAGATTAACTTTCAAACTTACACACTTCTTCTAACAAAACATCTGTGTGATGATTAAAACTCCTGAGGTCGATTTCCGCACTGCTGCGGAAATCTATACTGAACAAAAATATAAATGCAACATGTAAAGTGTTGGTCCCATGTTTCATGAGCTGAAATAAAAGATCCCAGAAATGTTCCATACGCACAAAAAGCTTATTTTTCAAAAATGCCCAAATGAGTTTTAATCCCTGTTAGTGATAATTTCTCCTTTGCCAAGATAATCCATCCACCTGACAGATGTGGCATATAAAGAAGATGGTTAAACAGCATGATCATTACACAGGTGCACCTTGTGCTGGGGACAATAAAAAGCCACTCTAAAATGTGCAGTTTTGTCACACGACACAATGCCACAGATGTCTCAAGTTTTGAGGGAGCATGCAATTGGCATGCTGCCTGCAGGAATGTTCACCAGAGCTGTTGCCAGAGAATTGAATGTTCATTGCGCTACCATAAGCGCAACATAAGCGCAATGTCGTTTTAGAGGATTTGGCAGTACATCCAACCGGCCTCACAACCACGCCGGCCCAGGAACTCCACATCCGGCTTCTTCACTTGCGGGATCGTCTTAGACCAGCCACCCGGAAAGCTGATGAAACTGAGGAGTATTTCTGTCTGTAATAAAGCCCTTATGTGGAGAAAAACTCATTCTGATTGGCTGGGCCTGGCTCCCCAGTGGGTGGGCCTGGCTCCCAAGTGGGTGAGCCTTTGCCCTCACAGGCCCACCCATCCGCCTATGTCGCTCTTCCGCATCCCGAAAATCGTTCTTCTCACAAAATCATCTGTAGCATCTTTCTATGGAAAGATGACACTCTCACGAACAACATGGTGTTCTCCGTTTTGCTCTACAACCCCTGCATGCCTCACAAGACTTGTCTGAAGGCACCAGTTGAAAAAATTTATGAAAGTATACAGTACCAGTCAAAAGTTTGGACACACCTACTCATTCAATGGTTTTTCTTAATTTTTACTATTTTCTAAACTGTAGAATAATAGAGAAGACATCAAAACTATGAAATAACACACATGGAATCATGTAGTAACCAAAGAAGTGTTATACAAATCAAAGTATATTTTATATTTAAGATTCTTCAATTAGCCACCCTTTGCCTTGATGACAGCTTTGCACACTCTTGGCATTCTCTCAACCAGCTTCACCTTGAATGCTTTTCCAACAGTCTTGAAGGAGTTGCCACATATGCTGAGAACTTGTTGGCTGCTTTTCCTTCACTCTGCCGACCGACTCATCCCAAACCATCTCAATTGGGTTGAGGTCGAGGGATTGTGGAGGCCAGGTCATCTGATGCAGCACTCCATCATTCTCCTTCTGGTAAAATAGCCCTTACACAGCCTGGAGGTGTGTTGGGTCATTGTCCTGTTGAAAAACAAATGATAGTCCCACTAAGCGCAAACCAGATGGGATGGCGTATCGCTGCAGAATGCTGTGGTAGCCACGCTGGTTAAGTGTGCCTTGAATTCTAAATAAATCACAGCCAATGTCACCAGCAAAGCACACCCACACCATAACACCTCCTGGGAACTACACATGCGGAGATCATCCGTTTACCCACTACGCGTCTCACAAAGACACAGCGGTTGGAACCAAAGATCTCAAATTTGAATGAATTTCCACTTGTCTAATGTCCATTGCTTGTGTTTCTTGGCCAAAGCAGGTCTCTTCTTCTTGCTTTTTTTATTTAACTAGGCAAGTCAGTTAAGAACAAATTCTTATGACGGCCTACACTGGGCCAATTGTACGCTGCCCTATGGGACTCCCAATCACAGCCAGTTGTGATACAGCCTGGATTCGAACCAGGGGGTCTGTAGTGATGCCTCAAGTACTGAGATGCAGTGCCTTAGACCGCCGCGCCACTCGGGAGCCCATTTGGTTTTGGTGTCCTTTAGTAGTGGTTACTTTGCAGCAATTCGACCATGAAGGCCTGATTCACACAGTCTCCTCTGAACAGTTGATGTTGAGATGTGTCTGTGACTTGAACTCTGTGAAGCATTTATTTGGGCTGCAATTTCTGAGGCTGGTAACTCTAATGAACTTATCCTCTGCATCAGAGGTAACTCTGGGTCTTCCATTCCTGTGGCGGTCCTCATGAGAGTGTCACGCCCTGGCTCTGGGGACTCTCGTATGTTGAGCCAGGGTGTTAGGTTCTAGTTTTGTGTTTCTATGTTGGCCAGGGTGGCTCCCAATCAGAGACGGCTGTTGCTCGTTGTCTCTGATTGGGAGCCATACTTAGGTAGCTGTAAGGCATTCGTTTCGTGTGGTTTCTTGTTCCTTTTGATTTGTGTTTGTATCGAAGGACTTCACGTTTCGTTTGTTGTTTTGTTCGCTGTGGGGATATATAAAATAAATATGTACGCATCTCACGCTGCGCCTTGGCCCGCTTCTTTTCAAGACGATCGTGACAGAAGAAACCACCACGACTGGGTCAAGCAGCGTGATGAGGAGAAAGGTTGGAATTACGAGAAGTGGAGAGAGAATTGGACGAGAACCATGGAGGCCTGGTCCATGGGGGAGAGACAAGCCCAGAATTTTTTTAGGGGGGGGCTCACGCCGTGGACGACGGGGCAGCAGGAGTACGGGATAGAGTGGTTCAGAGGGTTGGCAGAGGAGGCCGCCAGGTTAAGGGAGTTACTGGACACCAGGGGGAAGGAGTATGTAGAGGCACGGCGAGAGGTACTGGGGTGTGTTGCCAGTCCGGTCCGGCCCGTTCCTGATCCCCGCTTAGGGCCAGTGGCGTGTGTTCCCAGTACGGTTCGGCCTGTTCCTGCCTCTCGCACCGATCCTGTGGTGCGCGTCGCCAGCCCGGTCCGGCCTGTTCCTGTCCCTCGCGCCAAGCCTGTGGTGCGCGTCGCCAGCCCGGTTCGGCCTGTTCCTGCTCCCCGCACCAAGCCTATGGTGCACTTCGTCAGCCCGGTCCGGCCTGTTCCTGCTCCCCGCACCAAGCAAGTGGTGCGCTTCATCGGCCCGGTTCGGCCCGTCCCTGCTCCCCGCACCAAGCCAATGGTGCGCGTCGTCAGCCCGGTCCGGCCTGTTCCTGCGCCCCGCACCAAGCAAGTGGTGCGCTTCATCAGCCCGGTTCGGCCCGTCCCTGCTCCCCGCACCAAGCCAATGGTGCGCTTCGTCAACCCGGTTCGGTGTCACGAGTTGCTAAGCCAGAACCCAGAAGCAGACCAGGACAAGGTAAGTTGAAACGAAGGTGAGTGTTTATTACAAATTCAAGAGTGATGCTGAATAATCCAGGGAACAGAGCGGGCGGCGTTGATTAGTTGTTGGGGGTGCAGTGGTTGATCCCATCCTGGGTCGGCAGCCGCCGACCACCAGGCAGAGGTTGGATGAAGGTTCCGGACGGGTGACTGCAGATGGAACAAAACGGGGGTAAGTAGGCAACAAACCAACAAGGTGCAAAAACAACAAAACTAACGCTAGGCTCTAAGACTGATACTCTGGTAAACCTACTGTTCATGGCTAACGATCCGGCAGGGACTGGATGTTAGGCCAGAGCCTAAGAAGGGTGATGATCAGGACCAGGTGTGCAGATTGCTGATGGGATGCAGGTGCGGAAATCAAGAGAGCTCCCCGGAGCGTTCCCGAACCCTCGGGAAACTGGAGATCACGAACAGAAAAACTAGTCACCAGACAGGACCCGACTCAGACTGCCGGGATCGTTACAGTACCCCCCCTCCGACGAACGCCACCGGGCGGACTCCCCGGAGCGCCAGGATGGAGGCGGTAGAAGTCACTGATGAGGTCAGCATCTAGGACCTGTCGCCGCGGAATCCAACTCCTCTCTTCAGGACCATACCCCTCCCAGTCCACGAGATACTGGAAACCCCGGCCCCGCCGTCTGGAATCCATGATGCGACGCACCGTGTAGGCAGGACCACCTCCGATCATCCGAGGAGGAGGAGGAGGAGGCGGAGGAGGCAACAGAGGACTGAGGAAAACAGGCTTGAGGCAGGAGACATGAAAGGTGGGATGGACTCTGAGCGTCCTCGGTAGTTTGAGTCGAACTGCCACTGGATTGATCACCTTCTCCACCACAAACGGACCAATGAACTTCGGTAACAACTTCCTAGACTCAGTCCGTAACGGAAGATCCCGTGTGGCCAACCAAACCCCTATCTCCGATGGTATAGGTGGGAGCGGGGATCCGGCGACGATTCGCCTGGAGCTGATACCGGTCCGAAACTCTAAGGAGTGCCTTTCTGGCCCGATGCCAGGTCCGGTGGCAACGACGAATATGGGCCTGAACAGAAGGCACTGAGAGCTCCTTCTCCTGAGAAGGGAACAGGGGAGGTTGGTAGCCATACAGGCACTGGAAGGGAGACATCCCAGTGGCAGATGTAGGGAGAGTATTGTGGGCATACTCAACCCAAGGCAACTGAGAGACCCAGGAGGTGGGGTTGGAAGAGACCAGACAGCGTAGCGTGGATTCCATCTTCTGGTTGGCTCTCTCCGCCTGACCATTGGATTGGGGGTGAAAACCAGATGTGAGACTGACTGTAGCTCCAATGGCCAAACAGAAGGACTTCCAGACAGCAGAGGTAAACTGAGGGCCACGGTCGGAAACGATATCACTGGGCAAACCGTGGACCCTGAAAACCTCCCTAACCAGGATCTCGGACGTCTCCGAGGCAGAGGGAAGCTTGGCAATTGGCACAAAGTGGGCGAACTTGCTGAATCTGTCCACGATAGTCAGAACGACCGTGTTCCCCTCGAAGCGGGCAACCCAGTGACGAAGTCCAGGGCCAGATGCGACCATGGTCGCCGGGGAATAGGAAGGGGGGTGAAGTAGTCCAGAGCTGGGCCGATTGGTACTCTTATTCTGCGCACACACTGGACAGGCAGCAACAAAACCCCGAGTATCCTCGGCCATGGCAGGCCACCAAAAACGTCTGCGAAGAAACGCCATTGTCCGAGCCACGCCAGGGTGACAAGCCATCTTGCTGGCGTGGGACCATTTGAGGACAGCAGGACGAACCGACTCAGGCACAAACAACCGACCGGGTGGACCGTTACCGGGACCGGGCTGAGTCCGAAGGGCCGCCAGCACCTCCTCCTCAATCTTCCACATAACTGCTCCCACGACGCAGTTCCGGGGGAGAATTGTCTCGGTCTTGGACCCACTCTCCTCCGTCTTGGAGAACATCCGGGACAAGGCGTCCCGCCTTGCCGTTCTTCGATCCAGGTCGGAACGTCAGGGAAAACTTGAATCGTCCGAAAAACAACGCCCACCTGGCCTGACGGGAGTTGAGACGTTTAGCCGATTGCACGTAAGCAAGATTCTTGTGGTCAGTCCAGACAATAAACGGTTGCTCCGCCCCTCCAACCAGTGGCGCCACTCCTCCAAGGCAAGTTTCACCGCGAGAAGCTCCCGGTTACCCACATCGTAATTCCTCTCCGCAGGCGAAAGGCGACGAGAGTAGTAGGCGCAGGGATGGAGTTTACTGTCCGTGGAGCATCGCTGCGACAGGATGGCGCCAACTCCCACATCAGACGCGTCCACTTCAACGACGAACTGACGGGCCGTGTCCGGTTGAGAGAGAATCGGTGCGTTGGTGAATCGCCTCTTCAAATCCAGAAACGCTCGATCCGCCTCCGGATTCCACTTGAAGGTCCTGATACTGGAAGTCAAGGCAGTTAACGGAGCGGCCACACGGCTGTAATCCCGGATGAATCTGCGGTAGAAATTCGCAAACCCCAAAAATCTCTGGAGCTGCAATCTCGTACCGGGCTGGGCCCATTCCAGAACCGCTCTAACCTTCTCCTGGTCCATCCTAATCTCTCC
Source organism: Coregonus clupeaformis (assembly GCF_020615455.1). Taxonomy (NCBI): domain Eukaryota; kingdom Metazoa; phylum Chordata; class Actinopteri; order Salmoniformes; family Salmonidae; genus Coregonus; species Coregonus clupeaformis. The sequence goes on along the minus strand of NC_059204.1, from coordinate 19,717,503 downwards.
CCTGGAGATGATGTACCCGAGAAAGGATGTCGTGTGGGCGTGAAACTCGCACTTCTCGGCCTTCACGAACAGGCGATTCTCCAACAATCGCTGCAGAACCTGCCGGACATGCTGGACGTGGTCGGAAGGTTCCTTCGAGAAGATCAGAATGTCATCCAGGTAAACAAACACAAAGAGACCGATCATATCTCTCAGGACGTCGTTCACCATACTCTGGAATACCGCTGGAGCATTGGTCAGTCCAAACGGCATCACCTGATACTCGAAGTGACCCATCGGTGTATTGAAACCCGTCAACCACTCGTCCCCCTCTCTGATCCGGACCATGTGATACGCATTGCGTAGGTCTAGCTTGGTGAACACCGTAGCACCCTGTAAGGAGTCGAAGGCAGAACTCATCAAGGGCAGGGGATACTTGTTCTTGACCGTGATGTCATTCAACCCCCGATAATCAATACACGGTCGAAGAGAGCCATCCTTCTTACCCACAAAGAAGAATCCTGCCCCCAGGGGTGATGACGAGGGACGAACGAGACCAGCAGCTAGGGACTCCTTGATGTAGGTCTCCAAAGCCTCACGTTCAGGTCGGGAGATACTGTATAACCTTCCCTTGGGGTAGACAGCTCCAGGGAACAGGTTGATGGCACAATCATATGGTCGGTGGGGAGGGAGTGACAGAGCCTTCTGCTTACTGAAAACTTCCCCCAAATCGTGATATGTCTCGGGAACCAGGGACAAATCTGGGGGTTTAGCCTCAATCACCTGACTGGGAACCGAATGGGGGCAGGCAGTCTTGAGACAGTTAGCATGACAATCAAGGCTCCAACTCGTTACCTTGCCCGTCACCCAATCGAACGTGGGATTGTGTTCCTTCAGCCAGGGGTATCCAAGGACCAGAGGAACATGGGAAGACGGCAGAATGAAGAATGAAATCATCTCAGAATGATTCCCCGACAACCGCATCTTAACCGGTTCAGTCCTCATCGTGATACGTGCCAGACTACTGCCGTTCAGAGTGGTCGCTTCAATGGCTTCCGGCAATTGCTCCTTGGAAAGCCCCAGCTGTTCCACCAACTCGGCATCAAGAAAGCTTCCATCGGCACCTGAATCGATAAAAGCGTTAATCGCTAAGCTCTGATTCCTGTTCACAAGGGTAGCCGGAAACGGGGTCTGACAGAGGTACTGAGAGGTTGAAACTGGCTCGCTAAAAGTCCTCCCAACTTTAGCGAGCCGGGCAGTTTGACGACCGCCGGGAACAAGTGGAGATGTAATGTCCCGAGCTACCACAGTAGAGGCAGCAGTTGGTCTTACGTCTATGTTGACGCTCCTCCTTGGTTAACCCGTGCCGCCCCACTTGCATGGGTTCAGAATCGGGAGAGAGGACCTCTCCACTAATCCTTTGTGGTGGAGAATGATCGACGTGTTCTGGTCCACCACCCGACCCGACTGGGAACTGAGAAGCTGATCGATTGGACGGACCCCATTGCTTCTCCCTCCTTCGCTCTCGGACTCGATTATCCACCCGAATAGACAAGGCTACCAAGCTGTCCAGGTCACTAGGCTCCGGATAGGAGATCAACTCATCCTTGAGCTGCTCCGACAGACCCTGGTAAAAGGCCGCTTGCAGAGACTCCTCGTTCCACCCACTCTCCACAGCCAACGTCTTGAACTCGATCACGAAGTCGGCCACGCTGCGAGTTCCTTGGTGAAGCGAAAACAGGCGCCTAGCTGCGTCCCTCCCTCGGTCGGAATGGTCGAAGAGCTTCCTCATCTCGGCCGTGAACCCCTGGTATGAAGCCATGCAGGGGTCTTGTCGTTCCCAAACGGCTGAAGCCCACTCCAGCGCTCGACCACGCAGCAACGCAATCACAAAGGCTATCCTAGCCTTGTCTGTGGCATAAGAGTAGGGCTGTAGATCGAACACTAATCCACACTGCATAAGGAAGGAACGGCATCTTCCCAGCTCCCCCTCATATTTATCCGGCGTCGGAACCTTGGGCTCACGGAAGGACACAGCTCCAGAAGCGGCAGGCGAGATGGGTGAAACCGGTAGTGGATCCTCCACCGGAAACTTGCGTTGGTTCTGGACCTCCGTCAGACCGGTAGAAAGGTTCCGAACTGACAACGCGATCTCCTGTAGTACCGTGCTATGATGGCCCAACATCTTCTCCTGATGGGTAATGGCATGGCGAACAGAGTCCAGGTCCGCTGGGTTCATTACTGGCCGGATCGTTCTGTCACGAGTTGCTAAGCCAGAACCCAGAAGCAGACCAGGACAAGGTAAGTTGAAACGAAGGTGAGTGTTTATTACAAATTCAAGAGTGATGCTGAATAATCCAGGGAACAGAGCGGGCGGCGTTGATTAGTTGTTGGGGGTGCAGTGGTTGATCCCATCCTGGGTCGGCAGCCGCCGACCACCAGGCAGAGGTTGGATGAAGGTTCCGGACGGGTGACTGCAGATGGAACAAAACGGGGGTAAGTAGGCAACAAACCAACAAGGTGCAAAAACAACAAAACTAACGCTAGGCTCTAAGACTGATACTCTGGTAAACCTACTGTTCATGGCTAACGATCCGGCAGGGACTGGATGTTAGGCCAGAGCCTAAGAAGGGTGATGATCAGGACCAGGTGTGCAGATTGCTGATGGGATGCAGGTGCGGAAATCAAGAGAGCTCCCCGGAGCGTTCCCGAACCCTCGGGAAACTGGAGATCACGAACAGAAAAACTAGTCACCAGACAGGACCCGACTCAGACTGCCGGGATCGTTACATTCGGCCCGTCCCTGCTCCCCGCACCAAGCCAATGGTGCGCTTCGTCAACCCGGTTCGGCCCGTCCCTGCTCCCCGCACCAAGTCAGTGGTGTGCGTCGTCAGCCCGGTCCGGCCTGTTCCTGCTCCCCGCACCAAGCAAGTGGTGCGCTTCATCGGCCCGGTTCGGCCCGTCCCTGCTCCCCGCACCAAGCCAATGGTGCGCATCGTCAGCCCGGTCCGGCCCGTCCCTGCTCCCCGCACCAAGCCTGTGGTGCGCGTCGTCAGTCCGGCACAGCCCGTGCCTGTTCCACTGGTGCCTGGTCCGGCACCGGTCAGCTGCTCCACTCCGGAGCTAGAGCATTCCGCTCCACCAGTGTTCAGTCCAGCTCCGGCCAGCAGGACCAGACCGGATCAGGGTCGCTTTGGGGGGTTAGAGAGGGAGTGGGCGTCATGCCCGGAGCCGGATCCACCGCCGAGGCGGAGTGCCCACCCGGTCCCTCCCCTGTTGTGTTTGGTTGGCGCGGCCGGAGTCCGCGCCTTTGGGGGGGGGTACTGTCACGCCCTGGCTCTGGGGACTCTCGTATGTTGAGCCAGGGTGTTAGGTTCTAGTTTTGTGTTGGCCAGGGTGGCTCCCAATCAGAGACGGCTGTTGCTCGTTGTCTCTGATTGGGAGCCATACTTAGGTAGCTGTAAGGCATTCGTTTCGTGTGGTTTCTTGTTCCTTTTGATTTGTGTTTGTATCGAAGGACTTCACGTTTCGTTTGTTGTTTTGTTCGCTGTGGGGATATATAAAATAAATATGTACGCATCTCACGCTGCGCCTTGGCCCGCTTCTTTTCAAGACGATCGTGACAGAGAGCCAGTTTCATCATAGCACTTGATGGTTTTTGCGACTGCACTTGAAGAAACTTTCAATGTTATTGACATTTTCTGGATAGACTGCCCTTCATGTCTTAGAGTAATGATGGACTGTCGTTTCTCTTTGCTTATTTGAGCTGTTCTTGCCATAATATGGACTTGGTCTTTTACCAAATAGGGCTATCTTCTGTATACCCCTCATACCTTGTCACAACACAACTGATTGGCTCAAAGGCATTAAGAAGGAAATAAATTCCACAAATTAACATTTAACAAGGCACACCTGTTAATTCAAATGCATTCCAGGTGACTACCTCATGATGCTGTTTGAGAGAATGCCAAGAGTGTGCAAAGTTGTCATCCAGGCAAAGGGTAGCTATTTGAAGAATCTCATATATTTTGATTTATTTAACACTTTTTTGGTTATTACATGATTCCATATGTGTTATTTCATAGTTTTGAGGTCTTCACTATTATTCTACAATGTAAAAAATAGTAAAAATGAAGAAAAATCCTTGAATGAGTAGGTGTGTCCAAACTTTTGACTGGTAGTGTATATGGAGACCATTTAGTGCCAAAAACAAGGGGTTAAATACAAACATTAAAATATTTCTTATACAGTGAGGGAAAAAAGGATTTGATCCCCTGCTGATTTTGTACGTTTGCCCACTGACAAAGACATGATCAGTCTATAATTTTAATGGTAGGTTTATTTGAACAGTGAGAGACAGAATAACAACAACAAAATCCAGAAAAACGCATGTCAAAAATGTTATAAATTTATTTGCATTTTAATGAGGGAAATAAGTATTTGACTCCTCTGCAAAACATGACTTAGTACTTGGTGGCAAAACCCTTGTTGGCAATCACAGAGGTCAGACGTTTCTTGTAGTTTGCCACCAGGTTTGCACACATCTCAGGAGGGATTTTGTTCCACTCCTCTTTGCAGATCTTCTCCAAGTCATTAAGGTGTCGAGGCTGACGTTTGGCAACTCGAACCTTCAGCTCCCTCCACAGATTTTCTATGGGATCAAGGTCTGGAGACTGGCTAGGCCACTCCAGGACCTTAATGTGCTTCTTCTTGAGCCACTCCTTTGTTGCCTTGGCCGTGTGTTTTGGGTCATTGTCATGCTGGAATACACATCCACAACCCATTTTCAATGCCCTGGCTGAGGGAAGGAGGTTCTCACCCAAGATTTGATGGTACATGCCCCCGTCCATCGTCCCTTTGATGCAGTGAAGTTGTCCTGTCCCCTTAGCAGAAAAACACCCCCAAAGCATAATGTTTCCACCTCCATGTTTGACGGTGGGGATGGTGTTCTTGGGGTCATAGGCAGCATTCCTCCTCCTCCAACCACGGCGAGTTTAGTTGATGCCAAAGAGCTCGATTTTGGTCTTATCTGACCACAACACTTTCACCCAGTTCTCCTCTGAATCATTCAGATGTTCATTGGCAAACTTCAGACGGCCCTGTATATGTGCTTTCTTGAGCAGGGGGACCTTGCGGGCGCTGTAGGATTTCAGTCCTTCACGGCGAAGTGTGTTACCAATTGTTTTCTTGGTGACTATGGTCCCAGCTGCCTTGAGATCATTGACAAGATCCTCCCGTGTAGTTCTGGGCTGATTCCTCACCGTTCTCATGATCATTGCAACTCCACGAGGAGAGATCTTGCATGGAGCCCCAGGCCGAGGGAGTCAAATACTTTTAGGAGTGTGCTCCTAATCTCAGCTCGTTACCTGTATAAAAGACACCTGGGAGCCAGAAATCTTTCTGATTGCGAGGGGGTCAAATACTTATTTCTTTCATTAAAATGCAAATCAATTTATAACATTTTTGACATGCGTTTTTCTGGATTTTTGTTGTTGTGATTCTGTCTCTCACTGTTCAAATAAACCTACCATTAAAATTATAGACTGATCATGTCTTTGTCATTGGGCAAACGTACAAAATCAGCAGGGGATCAAATACCTTTTTCCCTCACTGTATCTCTCAGATATAGGACAGACACGTCAGAACAAACTTCCTTTAGAATTTTTTGTGGGGACTTTCTGTTGTTCCATGTAGTGAATCTGTTATTCAATGAGTTTGTATGGGCTAATAACAGTAAGGCCAAAAATGTTTTTTCATCATTTATTTTTTATATATGTTGTTTTGAGAGAGCAGGTCTCTGTTCCTAGGTGAGCGATGGATGGATGGTTTTGCCGAGTGTACGCCCCTCTGTCTTGTTGATTCAGGGAAGTCAAACGTGTAGGCTTTTAGCATCAGAGACCACAAACACAATAGCAAAACTTTTGTTTGATTGTTTTGATGGGTGGGGAAGTGACATTCACAAGAATAGATCACAAAAGTTGGAATAACGTTGCAATACCTCCACTGGAAATGTTCTCGGATATCAATTTCAAGGATATCTTGTCACATTCCAAGTTCTGGCATTATGTAACATTTGATAAACAACCTTGGGACCATGACCCATGGCAAACGTTCAATAACTCCCCTGCGTGTTCAAGTTGATCATCAATATGCAATAACTCAGACTCACTTAAGATGGTTAAGAGGGTGAAACGATCTTCCTGCAGAGCAATCAGTCTGAAGTCACCATGCTGTGAGATTGCACATCAGAAATCATTGCATAATGGCCTCGGCTCGCCGATAATACCTCTCTCGCTTTGTCATAAAAAGGCAATGTCCGTTAATTGAACGGCCTGACAGCTGCCATACAGACCCTGGAATTCATTTATTTCAATGCGATGTTCATCATTAGCATGAATATTTAGCTGTCAGCTTCAGTCTGCCATCACTTGTAAATGTACCTGATTGGACTCAAAGACTTTGCAGTAAGTGGCAAATGGTGAGGATTGTGAAAGTCGTGATTTCTCTCTCTCTCTTACACGCACTCTTTCTCTCTGTCTGAGCCTCCTGCTCTCTCTTGCTCCTTCACGTTCACACATACTTTCTCTATCTTGCTATTACGAATGGGTTTTAGATTGATCAAACTGACTGTGTCACCATTCTTTCACTCTCCCTGTCTTTCTTACCTTTTTGTACTTTTTGTACTATCTTCCATAGTCGCTCTTGACTTCTGTCTGTTTTTGGCTCTTTTCTTTTTAACATCAGCCCATATTGGCAGAGAGGAAAAGGGAAATTATTTGCTGTATGGCAGGTTTGGAACAGGCAATGCCCTTTATGTAGACAATGTTTAATCGCTTTGCTCTGGCACCAGTAAGAAACCTTGTGAATAGTATCCTGTCATGCTTGAAGCTTCTGGGACCTTCTGTGGGTAAATGTCAACAAATAACATTTTGTCATCATTTTAAACATTTATCTGCTGGAATCCTACAGTGGCGGTGGCTGCTAGAACCCTTAGGGGTCCCCTGGATGTATTTTAAGCTGAGATAAAGCCTAATACCCTTATATTCACTGCAGTCATAGTTCCAAGGCATTCATTTCTGCAGACAAATTTGGCATCCAAAACAACTCCGGTTTAAAGCTCTGCTAACCTCAAATCACAGAGCAGGCATCACCCTACCATGGCAACAAAAAAAAACACTGCACCCGCCATAAAGGCTATATTGAATATCACTATATTCCATTTTTCTAATGTAAAGTTATATAGGAGGGCAACGACAATACACCCGAAAGGTCATCCGAAAGACCATATTAGCCAAAGGGCTACATGCAGAGTTTCCAAATACTGCAGGGATTTGGAGAGTGAATAGGGAGGAGATGATAGGAGGCAAGCTGCTGCAGCTGTTGCTGCCTCCTGCTCTATAGTGCCCATGCAGTCACACTAATATCCTCAATGGTGTCCTTATGCTAAGAGGAGCTCCACTCTACTCTGCTCCGTCTCAAGCTCCACTCTCTCCACACAGCCAGCCAGTCGCTCACTGACCACATATTCAGCTGAGATTAGGCTGCATCCAAAAGTGCATGTTTGTGTTGTATAGAGCAACTTCATATCTCCAATATAGCTCTTCCCCTTCAGTGAGCTGTTAAAGCTACAGTCTGCAAGTAGCTTTATTGAAGGGTCAAAAGACAGCTACTCTTACTTGGGCGTCTATAAAGTGTAATACAGAAAGTCAACTCTGCATAATGTTTCCCATCTTGCACCCATTAGGTGCATAATGTGCTGTTGACCACATCCTGCACAGCGCATGCCAACATGGCCAAGGTTACATCAGTTCATTCATCGCTTTCATTAGTTGTGGCATTGCCATTAAATAATGTTATTCAATAAATGGTTTTCTCAGGAAATGGTTTGCCTTATTCATATAAATACTTAATGCCCCTTCTGTTATTTTTATTTATTTATTTTGTATTAATTATTGTTAGAATTATTTTGTACTTTTTTATAGATACAGTGGGGAGAACAAGTATTTGATACACTGCCGATTTTGCAGGTTTTCCTACTTACAAAGCATGTAGAGGTCTGTAATTTTTATCATAGGTACACTTCAACTGTGAGAGACGTAATCTAAAACAAAAATCCAGAAAATCACATTGTATGATTTTTAAGTAATTAATTTACATTGTATTGCATGACATAAGTATTTGATCACCTACCAACCAGTAAGAATTCCGGCTCTCACAGACCTGTTAGTTTTTCTTTAAGAAGCCCTCCTGTTCTCCACTCATTACCTGTATTAACTGCACCTGTTTGAATTCGTTACCTGTATAAAACACACCTGTCCACACACTCAATCAAATAGACTCCAACCTCTCCACAATGGCCAAGACCAGAGAGCTGTGTAAGGACATCAGGGATAAAATTGTAGACCTGCACAAGGCTGGGAGGGGCTACAGGACAATAGGCAAGCAGCTTGGTGAGAAGGCAACAACTGTTGATGCAATTATTAGAAAATGGAAGAAGTTCAAGATGACGGTCAATCACCCTTGGTCTGGGGCTCCATGCAAGATCTCACCTCGTGGGGCATCAATGATCATGAGGAAGGTGAGGGATCAGCCCAGAACTACACGGCAGGACCTGGTCAATGACCTGAAGAGAGCTGGGACCACAGTCTCAAAGAAAACCATTAGTAACACACTACGCCGTCATGGATTAAAATCCTGCAGCGCACGCAAGGTCCCCCTGCTCAAGCCAGCGCATGTCCAGGCCCGTCTGAAGTTTGCCAATGACCATCTGGATGATCCAGAGGAGGAATGGAAGAAGGTCATGTGGTCTGATGAGACAAAAATAGAGCATTTTGGTCTAAACTCCACTCGCCATGTTTGGAGGAAGAAGAAGGATGAGTACAAACCCAAGAACACCATCCCAACCATGAAGCATGGAGGTGGAAACATCATTATTTGGGGATGCTTTTCTGCAGCGGGGACAGGACGACTGCACCGTATTGAGGGGAGGATGGAATGGGCCATGTATCGCGAGATCTTGACCAACAACCTCCTTCCCTCAGTAAGAGCATTGAAGATGGGTCGTGGCTGGGTCTTCCAGCATGACAACGACCCGAAACACACAGCCAGGGCAACTAAGGAGTGGCTCCGTAAGAAGCATCTCAAGGTCCTGGAGTGGCCTAGCCAGTCTCCAGACCTGAACCCAATAGAAAATCTTTGGAGGGAGTTGAAAGTCCGTATTGCCAAGCGACAGCCCCTAAACCTGAAGGATCTGGAGAAGGTCTGTATGGAGGAGTGGGCCAAAATCCCTGCTGCAGTGTCTGCAAACCTGGTCAAGACCTACAGGAAACGTATGATCTCTGTAATTGCAAACAAAGGTTTCTGTACCAAATATTAAGTTTTGCTTTTCTAATGTATCAAATACTTATGTCATGCAATAAAATGCAAATTAATTACTTAAAAATCATACAATGTGATTTTCTGGATTTTTGTTTTAGATTCCGTCTCTCACAGTTGAAGTGTACCTATGATAGAAAATTACAGACCTCTACATGCTTTGTAAGTAGGAAAACCTGCAAAATCGGCAGTGCATCAAATACTTGTTCTCCCCACTGTATATATTATATATATATTTTTTACTTATCTATTTTTTACTTAACACTTATTTTCTATAAAAACTGCATCGTTGGTTAAGGGCTTGTAAGTAAGCATTTCACTGTAATGTCTACATATTCAGCGCATGTGGCAAATAAAATGTGATTTGATTTGATTTATTGGCTATGTCTTTTCTTAAGAAGATTCAAGGACTTTGTAAAAACATCTGAACGCCCCAGCAGTAATTGAGGTATTCAAGTGCACAACCTGATTGAATATGTTAACCATACGGTTTGAAAGGAGTATTGTCTCTAGCCTCCTTGCCACATTTAAACCTACTGCATCAGATGGATTGCAGTGATTTGAGAATTTAGGTAAGGTAGAGTCAAAAGTCATCAGTGATAAACATACCATGACCACACACTTACCTCTGCACATTCATGTTCTCTGCTCAAATATACTTCTGTGATGGATTCATTTCGGTTTCTCTTTTCCTAGCATTCAGTGGGAGGGGATTTTGTGGTGGTGGTGTTGTGTGTGTGTAACATTTCCATTTCCTTCTACCAGTGAGTCATATAAGCCCATAATAATTATTCATACTGTGTTGGCTTTTGACGCAGGAGAGGGCTTTGCGTACTTTGTCAGAAACACCTCTTAATTAGCCCACATGCCCATGGACCATGTACGACACATAACTCTATTAGTACTGCTGTTAGTTCCCTCCACCCGGAGGTACACACTACTACCCAACATCAGCAGCATTTTGTTATGGACTTAATGAATTACTGCTCTGTGGTGAGTAGTGTCAGCGTGGGTGGAGAGCCAGAAGGTTGGCATAACATCAGATTGCGTCTCTGGTGAGCATATTAACCCTGATGACACCCAGGACTGCTGTCTAAGATATGATGTAGAATAGACTTGGCTGTGTTTACAGATATAGGATCTTAATTTGAGCACCCTGTTGTTGAAATTTCGTGCAGAGTTTGTAGTGTATTCAATGTTTTAAAAGGATTCTAAAGTTTGTTGGCCTAATTTCCACTTTAAAATGTCAGACTTAATATGCCCTAATTTAAAATGTATCAACCCCTCCAGAAATGTCCATTAATTATGATCCACACAATAATTCACATTATTTTCCTGCGTATCAAACTGGGTCAAATTAAGATCCTACATCTGTATAAAAAAATGTATGTACGGCTTCAACAAAAGGCATTTCATCCAACTGAATGCTCACTGTCTGTCAAAGGGAGGTACAGGCGTACACACCTGCAGGGCAAGTTGTCTCTCAGTAATAGCATCGTTCATTATCATGCCCACACAGAGATGAAATGCCTCTGTTCTGTGTAGGCTGTCATTGTAAATAAGAATTTGTTCTTAACTGACTTGCCTAGTTAAATAAAGGTCAAATAAAAGAAAGTATAGGGGTCATCATTCCTATCCAACTCTATGATCATTGGTAACTACTTTATGTAACCTGCTGCAGACTTACATAAAACCCAGCAATGTCCTTCGGTATTCAAACTTATGTCTGGGTTGAGCCTAGTAATATACTGTGCATTAGAGGATAAGGCTTTACATTTGAGCCCTGGCCAGAGCAGCATGACAGAGCTCAAGCTGACCTTGATATTCATTTACATTGTCTCACTAATAGGATCGTGCTGTATGGATTTGCACATCTACTCTGTGAAGAATGTTCAAGTAATTGATATCCGTATGAGTATCATCTTAGCTATCCACTACTCTGTATTTGTTAGCTGGCTGGCTCTTAGTAAAATTCTATAAAGTAAAAATATTTTCACAATTAACATCATATAATTCCGATGTGTTTTGTGGTAACTGTATGCTGCAACACATAATTTCCGTCCCTGTCCTTATATCACAGTGATTCACTTTTGTCACACGCATGCACGCACGCACACACACTCATCCACCCACACCCACGTTTCTGTATTCAAAAAATGTTAATGGTAGGTTGTTACTGGAAACCTGCAAATGTTTAGGGCCTCCTGACATGCTCATTCAGTGTTTCACACAGCTCTCTGGTGAAGTGTTCTTTGCCGCCCTGTTCTCTGCTCCTGGCCTGTCATTGTGTTTTGGCTCTGGCAGGCAGTGGCCAGGGCAGCTCTCTCTCTCTCTCTCTCTCTCTCTCTCTCTCTCTCTCTCTCTCTCTCTCTCTCTCTCTCTCTCTCTCTCTCTCTCTCTCTCTCTCTCTCTCTCTCTCTCTCTCGAGTCATGGTCAGCCTTCCACTTTCTCACTGGAAACCATTCATTTTACATCTCTTAATGGATGGTTGGGTAATTATCAACTTTTCAGAGCCTTTTGGGCCCATTTTGACTTTTTTTTATCTTCGGGTGTAGTTGTCCTTGATTATCTGAGCAAGGATGTCTTTGCTTCTTTCCTCTGTAATGATGAGTCATGGGTGAACAGGGAGTACAGGAGGGGACTGAGCACGCACCCCTGAGGGGCCCCCGTGTTGAGGATCAGTGTGGCGGATGTGTTGTTACCTACCCTTACCACCTGGGGGCGGCCCATCAGGAAGTCCAGGATCCAGTTGCAGAGGGAGGTGTTTAGTCCCAGGATCCTTAGCTTAGTGATGAGCTTTGAGGGCACTATGGTGTTGAATGCTGAGCTGTAGTCAATGAATAGCATTCTCACGTAGGTGTTCCTCTTATCCAGGTGGAAAGGGCAGTGTGGAGTGCAATAGAGATTGCAATCATCTGTGGATCTGTTGGGGCGGTATGCAAATTGGAGTGGGTCTAGGGTTTATGGGATAATGGTGTTGATGTGAGCCATGACCAGCCTTTCAAAGCACTTCATGGCTACAGACGTCAGTGCTATGGGTCGTTAGTCATTTAGGCAGGTTATCTTAGTGTCCTTGGGCACGGGGACTATGGTGGTCTGCTTGAAACATGTTGGTATTACAGACTCAGTCAGGGACATGTTGAAAATGTCAGTGAAGACACTTGCCAGTTGGTCAGCACATGCTCATAGTACACATCCTGGTAATCCGTCTGGCCCTGCGGCCTTGTGAATGTTGACCTGCTTAAAAGTCTTACTCACATCGGCTACGGAGAGCGTGATCACATAGTCATCCGGAACAGCTGGTGCTCTCATGCATGCTTCAGTGTTGCTTGCCTCGAAGCGAGCATAGAAGTGGTTTAGCTCGTCTGGAAGTCTTGTGTCACTGGGCAGCTCGCGGCTGTGCTTCCCTTTGTAGTCTGTAATAGTTTTCAAGCCCTGCCACATCCGACGAGCATCAGAGCCGGTGTAGTACGATTCAATCTTAGTCCTATATTGACTCTATGCCTGTTTGATGGTTCGTCGGAGGGCATAGCGGGATTTCTTATAAGCGTCCGGGTTAGAGTCCCACTCCTTGAAAGCGGCAGCTCTACCCTTTAGCTCAGTGCGGATGTTTCCTCTAATCCATGGCTTCTGGTTGGGGTATGTACGTACAGTCACTGTGGGGACGACATCATCGATGCACTTATTGATGAAGCCAGTGACTGATGTGGTGTACTCCTCAATGCTATCTGAAGAATCCCGGAACATGTTCCAGTCTGTGCTAGCAAAACAGTCCTGTAGCTTAGCATCTGCGTCATCTGACCACTTTTTTAATAACCGAGTCACTGGTGCTTCCTGCTTTAGTTTTTGCTTATAAGCAGGAATCAGGAGGATAGAGTTATGGTCAGATTTGCCAAATGGAGGGCGAGGGAGAGCTTTGTATGCGTCTCTGTGTGTGGAGTAAAGGTGGTCTAGAGTTTTTTTTCCTCTGGTTGCACATTTAACATGCTGGTAGAAAGTAGGTAGAACAGATTTAAGTTTCCCTGCATTAAAGTCCCCGGCCACTAGGAGCGCTGCCTCTGGATAAGCATTTTCCTGTTCACTTATGGCCTTATACAGCTCATTCAGTGCAATCTTAATGCCAGCATTGGTTTGTGGTGGTAAATAGACAGCTATGAAAAATATAAATGAAAACTCTCTTGGTAAATAGTGTGGTCTACAGCTTATCATAAGATACTCTACCTCAGGCGAGCAAAACCTTGAGACTTCCTTAGTATTTGATTTTGTGCACCAGCTGTTGTTTACAAATATACACAGACCGCCACCCCTTGTCTTACCGGAGTCAGCCGTTCTATCCTGCCGATGTAGCGTATAGCCCGCTAGCTGTATGTTGTCCATGTCATCGTTCAGCCACGACTCGGTGAAACATAAGATATTACAGTTTTTAATGTCCCATTGGTAGGATAACCGTAATCTTAGGTCATCCAATTTATTCTCAAATGATTGAAGATTGGCTAATAGGATTGATGGGAGAGGCAGTTTACTCGCTCGCCGTCGGATCCTTACAAGGCACCCTGACCTACGTCCACTATATCTCCGTCTCTTTCTCATGCGAATTACGGGGATTTGGGCCTTGTCGGGTGTCTGTAGGATATCCTTCGCGGCCGCCTCGTTGAAGAAAAAATCTTTGTCCAATATGAGGTGAGTAATCGCTGTCCTGATATCCAGAAGCTCTTTTTGGTTATAAGAGATGATGGCAGAAACATTATGTACAGAATAAATTACAAATAACGCAGAAAAACACACATAATAGTACAATTGGTTAGAGGGTTGTAAAACGGCAGCCATCTTCTCCGGCGCCAAGTTAAAGCTCAGGGATAGCCCAGCCCATGGCTGCTGACCATATCATTCTACTACTGCATCTCAGGTGATTGTGACCCTCCCAGTGACATCAATACACTGTCTCAATAACAAATAGCACATTCAAATCAAATCAAATCAAATCAAAATGTATTGGTCACATGCGCCGAATACAACAGGTGCAGACATTATAGTGAAATGCTTACTTACAGCCCTTAACCAACATTGCATTTATTTTAAACAAAACAAGTAAAAATAAAACAACAACAAAAAAAGTGTTGAGAAAAAAAAGAGCAGAAGTAAAATAAAGTGACAGTAGGGAGGCTATATATACAGGGGGGTACCGTTGCAGAGTCAATGTGCGGGGCCACCGGCTAGTTGAGGTAGTTGAGGTAATATGTACATGTGGGTAGAGTTAAAGTGACTATGCATAAATACTTAACAGAGTAGCAGCAGCATAAAAAGGATGGGGTGGGGGGGGCAGTGCAAATAGTCCGGGTAGCCATGATTAGCTGTTCAGGAGTCTTATGGCTTGGGGGTAGAAGCTGTTGAGAAGTCTTTTGGACCTAGACTTGGCACTCCGGTACCGCTTGCCGTGCGGTAGCAGAGAGAACAGTCTATGACTAGGGTGGCTGGAGTCTTTGACAATTTTGAGGGCCTTCCTCTGACACCGCCTGGTATAGAGGTCCTGGATGGCAGGAAGCTTTGCCCCAGTGATGTACTGGGCCGTACGCACTACCCTCTGTAGTGCCTTGCGGTCGGAGGCCAAGCAGTTGCCATACCAGGCGGTGATGCAACCAGTCAGGATGCTCTCGATGGTGCAGCTGTAGAATTTTTTGAGGATCTGAGGACCCATGCCAAATCTTTTTAGTCTCCTGAGGGGGAATAGGCTTTGTCGTGCCCTCTTCACGACTGTCTTGGTGTGTTTGGACCATGATAGTTCGTTGGTGATGTGGACACCAAGGAACTTGAAGCTCTCAACCTGTTCCACTACAGCCCCGTCGATGAGAATGGGGGCGTGCTCAGTCCTCTTTTTTTTCCTGTAGTCCACAATCATCTCCTTTGTCTTGGTCACGTTGAGGGAGAGGTTGTTGTCCTGGCACCACACGGCCAGATCTCTGACCTCCTCCCTATAGGCTGTCTCATCGTTGTCGGTGATCAGGCCTACCACTGTTGTGTCGTCGGCAAACTTAATGATGGTGTTGGAGTCGTGCCTGGCCATGCAGTCATGGGTGAACAGAGAGTACAGGAGGGGACTGAGCACGCACCCCTGAGGGGCCCCCCGTGTTGAGGATCAGTGTGGCAGATGTGTTGTTACCTACCCTTACCACCTGGGGGCGGCCCGTCAGGAAGTCCAGGATCCAGTTGCAGAGGGAGGTGTTTAGTCCCAGGATCCTTAGCTTAGTGATGAGCTTAGAGGGCACTATGGTGTTGAATGCTGAGCTGTAGTCAATGAATAGCATTCTCACGTAGGTGTTCCTCTTGTCCAGGTGGGAAAGGGCAGTGTGGAGTGCAATAGAGATTGCATCATCTGTGGATCTGTTGGGGCGGTATGCAAATTGGAGTGGGTCTAGGGTTTCTGGGATAATGCTGTTGATGTGAGCCATGACCAGCCTTTCAAAGCACTTCATGGCTACAGACGTCAGTGCTACGGGTCGGTAGTCATTTAGGCAGGTTATCTTAGAGTCCTTGGGCACGGGGACTATGGTGGTCTGCTTGAAACATGTTGGTATTACAGACTCAGTCAGGGACATGTTGAAAATGTCAGTGAAGACACTTGCCAGTTGGTCAGCACATGCTCGGAGTACACGTCCTGGTAATCCGTCTGGCCCTGCGGCCTTGTGAATGTTGACCTGCTTAAAAGTCTTACTCACATCGGCTACGGAGAGCGTAGACACAATCAGAGACACTGTGAGGTGGGGTATCATTGTACATGTGCGTGTGTAACAGAGTTTAGAATGTGCTGTAAGCTCACTCCACAGCTAGCTTGAAATGTCGCCGATAGAGCTATCGGTAGCTCAAACGGTTTCGATAGCTCAAACGGTTGGTACGATGTCAAGGAGGGCGGTCGCGTGTGTCTGCAATCAGAGGATCATTGGTTTGAGCCCGGTATGAGGAAAGTTAGCAACACACTGACATCCATTTATTGTGGGGATTTACTTCACCTCTGTTTTCAGCAATCCGTTGATGACTGGTTGCTTTTTTATTTGTTAAGCTTTGGTTTAGTCTTTGTCTGTATCATGTGGCAATGTTGCACTGTGATTTGTCTGGGTTGTTGCTGTCGGCCACCAGAGACAGAGAGATAGAGAGAGAGAGAGAGAGAGAGAGAGAGAGAGAGAGAGAGAGAGAGAGAGAGAGAGAGAGAGAGAGAGAGAGAGAGAGAGAGAGAGAGAGAGAGAGAGAGAGAGAGAGAGAGAGAGAGAGAGAGAGAGAGAGAGAGAGAGAGAGAGAGAGAGAGAGAGAGACAGCGTAAGAGTGCCTGTCTGATGCGGCCTTATAAGGTGTAACACACACCTCTGTCTAACACGATCACCGACTCACTTACTGACTGACTGGCTGAGTTATAGACTGACAAACGGCAACACCAGAGCAGAGGAACTGTACTGTGAGGCAGCTGAATTTCTCTTCTTGATGTTTTCATCTCTCTCACTCCCTATAGAACAACCCAAAACACACAGGCTTTCCTTGACAGCCCTCAAATGGTTGCAGCTGTGCCCTGGAAATGACTAAACATTCCGGACGAGACATATAAACTACAGTAACAGGTTTATCAGGGTCTTCCAGATTGAGCCGGCAGCGTTACAAATATTATGCATATTAACTTATAAGCTCATGCATACCAATGCTCAGCAGTCTGAATGTTGAATTCAGTGTGGATGGATCCACAGAGCCCAGCTTGCCTTACCTTGGTCCATTGGGCTACTTCTGCTCCTCTATTTCATCCACAAACACAGCAAAGGGAGTAGCGGAGGGGCATATGACAGCTTGGCAGGACTCCTGGAGAGGACAGGCTGTGGGCTGTTCTCCAGCTGCTTCAGAGGGCCGCTATGAAAAGCCTGTTAGCAGCTCCCTCCCTCACACACAACAACAGAGATGATGGGAGAAAAATTGGACAGGAGAGAGCAAGAGAGAGTGAAGGAATTTGCCACCATAACTCTAAGTCTCTGATGTGTAAACAATGCTGTCACACAAGGTCATAATGTAGTAGAAGAAAGAAGAAACTGTAACAGATATTCTCATTCCAATGTTTTCGGTAATTTTTCGAGAGAACAGCCATAACAATAGAGAAAATATTTGGATGGTTTTGGAAATGTCCAGTCTTTCCTAGTCTGTCATCTCACATGGAACTGTACATGGAAAATGTACTTATTAAGCCCAGAAGAATTCCATTCTTAAATGATGCTTATTAATGAGTGCATTACATTGTGGAGAGATGCTGCAGATGGGTATTGCGACCTCCAGCTTGGGGTTCAATGACACTGCTGGATTTACAGTGGTAAGCAGCAGGCGGAGCAGAGCAGAGTGTGGGGACGGGGACAGCAGATTAACTAGCGGTTTGACCTTTCTGTAAGAGTGACTCATCCACTCATTCCCTTTGTCACAAGATTAAGCATTTGAATGCACTGTAAAGTCGGGGGGGTTACGGCTGCAACGCTACACTCTTAGAAAAAAAGGTGCTATCTAGAACCTTAAAAGGGTTCGTCAGCTGTCCCCATAGGAGAACCCTTTGAAGAACCCTTGTTGGTTCCAGGTATAACCTTTTTGATTCCAAGTATATGTCACGGTTCAGACAGACGACAAGAGGACCACAATTGCGTCACACCAGAAAGTTTATTAAAACTTAAGGGAGAAGGGAAGTAGGGAGTGAGTGAAGGCTCCAGGGGTTATCCCGTCCAATGTGCTGGGTCTGTGCCCCCCCCCCAGTGGCAGCGGTGCGTCCGATGACGCCGGTGGTTGGTGGTCCAGAAGTCCTGGGGGGGGGGAGGAAACACAGACACAACGGGGCGGATGAAACAAGGCAGAAGTACAGTTCAAGGGAAATCCAAATACGTAGTAGCAAGGCAGAAGGCTGGTCAGAGTTACCGGGGTCGAAGAGTAGTCAGGAGTCGTAATGGCAGAAAGCAGGTCTGGTTTTCCTGGGGCAGAAGAGTATCCAAGAATCAGGCAGGTCCGGGGTCACAAAACAAGGGTGAGCCAGAAGCGTGAGCACACAGGTTCCGGGTGTGAGCTTTGCAGACGATCTGACAAAGGAGAGCTGAGAGACGGGACTTTAAATACTGGGAGAGGTTAGTGGGTAATGCAGCGCAGCTGGCAGAGTAATTAGAGCCGAGCAGAGCAGGGACAGGTGGAGCTCGTTAGGCTGAGTAGAGAGAGAGAGATGAGCAGAGTGGAAGATAGTGGAAACACATTAAGGTGGTAACCCGGTGGAGTGAGAGGGCTCATGACAGTATAACCGTTTTGGGTTCCACGTAGAACCCTTTCCACAGAGGGTTCTACATGGAACCCAAAATGGTTCTACCTGGAATCAAAAAGGGTTTTACCTGGAACCAAAAATAATGATCCTGTGGAGAAAGCCGAAGAACCATTTTGGAACTATTTTTTTCTAAGAGTGTATTCACAGAGGTTTCTCTCTCTGGTGGAGGAGATTGGATGAGGGCTGTATGGCAGCTTGTTCAGACAGAGGAGACATAGAGAGGGTACTTTCCCAGCCTGGGATTACATGAGCCTGGCTGTTTGGAGGGAGGGATTCTAAAAGACGCTGAGTGTTTGACTGTCACTGCATGAAGCTAGGGACAAATACAGCTCCTAATGTGATCATTTTGGGATGTGTGTGTGTGTGTGTGTGTGTGTGTGTGTGTGTGTGTGTGTGTGTGTGTGTGTGTGCGTGTGTGTGTGTGTGTGTGTGTGTGTGTGTCCATGTGCATGCCTGTGTGCATATGTATACACACCCTCCATTTCTCTTGGCCAGCATGCCCAACTATTTGTTTTTCAGTGGTCTCTCTGTCTCTCTCTGTCTGTCTAGCTCAAGTCTACTTGATCTGCCTTGGCTCGTGTAATTTGCAGCGTCATCAGTGGCCATGGCCTCTCTCTCTTCAGGGCAGCAAGGAGCGTCTATTCTCCTCTGAGTCTTGCTGCTTCTCATCCTCACAGCTGCACACTTTATGCAGAGCCAGAGCGTACACAAATTAACATTTAGCTGTCGTACTGTACGCCTGGCAAACCGCACACACATATGATCCCTTCTCACAGAAAAGAGCGTCGCTCTGCAGCACATTTGCCAATGCAGATGGTAGAGTTAATTGCGTTACAGACTTAAGGCTCCAATAAGCCCTTATCGCTCCATTGCCCCCATACACACACACGCACACACACACACACACACACACACTTCCCAAATTCCCAGCTCAGACTCAGTCTCTCGCTCTGGTTTGTGTTGAGGCGTTGCCACGAGAAGCTGAGCAACATAGAGAGAGGCTCAAACTCCTTTACGATACTAGGCAGTAAAAGTAAACAGATTTACATTAGCTATCTGTGAGACGGGGAGGGAAAACCCAAGAGGTTAATTATTCAACAAATAACGATTTGAGGCTTTACGTTGTACTGGTGTTAATGAGGCCACAGGAGATGGAGGGAGCAGGAGTTATAGAGGAGAGGAGGGCCTCAGTGTGTCGCTTCTATAGCATATTGATATTGTAAACAGAGGATGCCTTTACACACTAAAGTTGTATGTGACTAGTTTAATCAATCTGTACTTGCCCTCTGCTTTGCATATTGCTTCAGCTGTATATCTCTGTAAAGAAGGTTGTAAAGACGTCACTCTTGCAGATGCGTGAGGTATGTAGCGAGCCAACATGTTACAGTCACAATGTACATGTATTTGAATGCAACACTGTGGTAATGCTGTCTCCTTAAACTACACAATAGTGTGAAATAAATTGCCAGCCCTCAAACAAACTCAGACATCCTCCACCCCAGATCTAAATAAAATGCCCCGATACAACATTATGCTCAACAAATAACTTTTATACCTTGGGTTTTCCAATTCGCTTTGTTTAGTCAATTCTTCTCCATCTAGTCCATGCGAAAGTTGTATTAACATAAAAGCCAAGAAATTAAAAATATATTCCAACCAGACCATCTCCTTCTTTATTATGATAAATTAAAGTATTATTTTGTCACAACATTTTTTATGTTGTATTTTTATATTTCACCTTTATTTAACCAAGTAAGCCAGTTGAGAACAAGTTCTCATTTCAAATCAAAAGTTGTGCCAAAACTCTGCAAACTACACTACATGACCAAAAGTATGTGGACACCTGTTCGTCGAACATCTTATTCCAGAATCATGGGCATTAATATGGAGTTGGTCCCCCCTTTGCTGCTATAACAGCCTCCACTCTTCTGGGAAGGCTTTTCACTAGATGTTGGAACATTGCTACGGGGACTTGCTTCAATTCAGCCACAAGAGCATTAGTGAGGTCGGGCACTGATCTTGGGTGATTAGGCCTGGCTCTTAGTTGACGTTCCAATTCATCCCAAAGGTGTTCGATGGGGTTGAGGTCAGGGCTTTTTGCAGGCCAGTGAAGTTCCTCCACACCGATATCGACAAACCATTTCTGTATGAATCTTGCTTTGTGAACGGGGGCATTTTCATGTTGAAACAGGAAAGGGCCTTCCCCAAACTGTTGCCACAAAGTTGGAAGCACAGAATCGTCTAGAATGCCATTGTATGCTGTAGCGTTAAGATTTCCCTTCACTGGAACTGAGGGGCCTAGCCCGAACCATGAAAAACAGCCCCAGACCATTATTCCTCCTCCACCAAACTTAACAGTTGGCACTATGCATTCAGGCAGGTAGCGTTCTCCTGGCATCCGCCAAACCCAAATTCGTCAGTCGGACTGTCAGATGGTGAAGCGTGATTCATCACTCCAGAGAATGCGTTTCCACTGTTCGAGAGTCCAATGGCGGCGAGCTTTACGCCACTCCAGCCGACGCTTGGCATTGTGCGTGGTGATCTTAGGCTTGTGTGCAGCTGCTCGGCCATGGAAACCCATTTCATGAAGCTCTCGACGAACAGTTATTGTGCTAACGTTGCTTCTAGAGACAGTTTGGAACTCGGTAGTGAGTGTTGCAACCGAGGACAGACTTCAGCACTTGGCGGGCCCGTTCTGTGAGCTTGTGTGGCCTACCACTTCGCGGCTGAGCCGTTGTTGCTCCTAGCTGTTTCCACTTCACAATAACAGCACTTACAGTTGACCGGGGCAGCTCTAGCAGAGCTGAAATTTGACGAACTGACTTGTTGGAAAGGTGGCATCCTATGACGGTGCCACGTTGAATGTCACTGAGCTCTTCAGTAAGGCCACTCTACTGCCAATGTTTGTCTATGGAGATTGCATGGCTGTGTGCTCGATTTTATATACCTGTCAGCAACGGGTGTGGCTGAAATAGCCAAATCCCCTAATTTAAAGGGGTGTCCACATACTTTTGTATATATAGTGTACATAGAGAATTTAGTATGGGGAACAATTTACAATTGCAGACAGTTACAAAAAACAGATGAGTGAGAGAAAGGCCTTTGTCTATAGAGATAAGGGCCCGCAAATAAACGTTAAAAAAACTAGACTGAAAATAATATATTTTTTTGTGATTACTTTTGTTGCAGGCACACATATTGAATTCAATAGTGCCACTAAAGTATTGTCAGTGTTTGTAAATCTGCTCTTGGTTCAAGGATGGGCCATCGTGTGTGCAATATAAACCACAATCAGAGGGAAATTGTATTAGTGTGTAATAATCGACCTTGACTTTTTTGCTGGTGAGGCAGACATTGCAACATTACGCCCCTCCTCCCTCCTCCTTGCTGGCAAAATCAACACACTGAGCAAATATGATAGGTGACAACAAAAAGAGAATTGCCAGCTTGGTCTTTATGTATTTTTGTGTTATTCCAATCGATCATTGCATTCATAATTTCTTCAATAGTCCGGTCAGTGCTTTTGTTCTAATGAATGCTGAGGCCGGGCTGCGTGAGGGCATTGATTCCTCTGGTTAAATGATTATGACCAGGCTCAGATTAATCCATTTTACAGCTCGTTGGGACACTTCTTATTCAGAAGGCCTTGTTCCTTCTCATCATCCCCTTTCTGCCATTAATGTAGCGCCCCATGATGGATGACAGACCCCCCACCTCGCACCCCCAACCTCCCTGACATAGAACTATTTTCGCCCCCTTCAGTGGTCCGCCCTGTCCCTGTCATATTTCAGCCTGTCCATCCATGAGTTGTTGCTCTTCAGGCTCTGTGGCCCTGCATGTAAAAACAGCAGACCTGGAACTACAGGACTTCTCATTGTGAATAGCACAGATTGGTCTCTCTCTCTCTCTCTCTCTCGCTCTCTCTCTCTCTCTCTCTCTCTCTCTCTCTCTCTCTCTCTCTTTCTCTCCTCTTTTCTATGTCTCTATGTCTCATCCCCTCCCTCTCATACTCTCTCTATCCGTTTCTCTCTCTAACCCTCTCTCGCTATTCCTCTGTCTCTCTCCATCTGTCTCTCTCTCCCTCTCTCCCTCTCCCTCTCTCTCTCTCTCTCTTTTCAAACTTGCTGAAAATTCCACCCACAGCCGTTTTCGCTGACAGACATTGATCAGAGATCATAGAAACCTCCTGCTTTCCCTAAGACCTGGATGTCTAATTTAAAGTAAGTTCTAAAGATAAGAAGGTAAACTGCTGTACAGCCAGCCAGTGCACCAAACATTACATTATTTAAGAAAATGTTCACACAAAATTATAGCTGAGGAATTCCATTACCTTGATGACTTGCAAGATTAGGCTTAGCAAACAGATTTTAGATGAGCCAGGGTATGCAAGGTAGAGGGAGATCCATACTGCACCAGAGAGAGTAGCATAAGTCTCTGAGAGTTTTTATGAGAAAGACACACACACTTTCCTGCACGAGCACACAAACACACACACACACACACACAGAGACTTTACTCCCTCCACTGCCCTCTTATTATCAACATAATATGGACTTACTGACGATGGAGTTGCGCTTGTGGCTGGGTGAAGATGTGGTGCTTTAGGGCCAGAGAGATGGATTTCTGTCTCTGACTGACGCACTGCCTCTGGGCCCCTGAGACCAGCTTGGCTGTGTGATCAGAATGGGTTGTTTTTATAGTGATTTTCATCTAATAGTGGCCCAGCTTTCCAGCCTATGCCACTCTAGTGTTTGTAGTGATATCAGCTGTGGTGAAGGTTGCTGACCCATACATGCTGTAATGGGACCTCTCTCATACTGTACGCACACAGGTGCATTCGTCAAGGTCCTGGTGTTACAGATGGCAGCTAGCTTAGCATTGTGTAGTAGTGACATGTTGTGTGTCCCTGAGATCTGACATACTATTGCTGCCAATCAAAAATATACCTTGGCTTTTTAGGGTCAGCAGTAATGGCAGTGTCTTGTGAAGTTTGGTACGTTGTAGTGAGCATGTGTCAATGTAGTGTGTGGACTGGTACATGCTACATTTACTACTGTAGATGGACTCTTTCTTATCGCAACTGACTGTGCGAAGACATGTGCATGAAAACAGCTGGAGAAAACAACAGTTTCCAATTAACTGGAACCTTTAACGAGGGACACAGCAGCGTACTCATATCTCCAGCATTGCCCTCAATCTCTCTGACAATGTGTCATCTTCTGTTATGAGAACGCCGCTAGGTTTTTCCATTGAAATTATCTGCTGTAAGATGGAAATGTTTCAGACTCAATGTGAGTTGCTAGGCAGTATATGGGAGATTATTTCAATCTTTGGTCTAGGCTTCATTGTGAGGCCTGGGTATTCTGAAAGTAACATTGACACACCGTGCTGTCTCTGCACCTTCCACACTTACAAATGCATGAGCATGTCTGACATTTAATGAAAGTGGCCACAGTACACATTGATCAAACAGTAGATAGGAAGTTTACACAACTCTGCTTATCAGTATTGAACAGTGCTGTACTGTACTTTAATCTGTGTTGTTGTAGTTGTTGTACAACCTCCCTGCAGAACATATACCCGATTGGAAAACCCCAAGCTGTGTAGCTTTTCCAGAGAGGAGATGCCTCTAATCAATGTTTTCTTCTGCAAAATAAACACATCAATCTTGCTGGGTTGTGTTTAGACTCATCAGCAGCAAACAGTGTCTGGTGAAGGCCTTATCCTCATCATTTATCTCAGATGGGCTAATTCAGTGTCTTTAAAGAAGATCAAATGGGAAAAGAGTGATACAATCTATCTTAGGGTAGTAGCTACAGCCTTGACACAATCCAGCCTTGATTCTACTACCCACACTGAGAGGAATGGATAATTATGGCTATGCGTAGCCCAGCAGAGCTGGCTATCCCCAGTCCTTCTGTTGTAGCTTCCAACATGTACGTAATGCACAGCAACTTAGTGCCAAAGATAGGAGGAAGCAACCATCTGGAGGGTTTAGCAATGATCAGGTGTACTGCTGTTTAAGGCTTGATTGGGAAAAATGGAGGCAAACAACAATTCGGTTAAGCTTTTTAGAAAGCTTAAACATGAATACATGTAAAACATGGATTTAAAAAAAAATATTAAGCAACCTATGATGCTAAATTATGTGAGAGTGTGATTTGAAGGAGTCAGGCGCAGGAGGGTAAATCACAGAATACAGAGTTTATTCCATAGTACACGGTTACTCTGGATAGCGTCAACAGTCCAGTGCACAAAACAGTTGCACTGGAACAAATACAGGCACACAGGGAAAA
The DNA here is from genome assembly GCF_020615455.1 of Coregonus clupeaformis. Taxonomy (NCBI): domain Eukaryota; kingdom Metazoa; phylum Chordata; class Actinopteri; order Salmoniformes; family Salmonidae; genus Coregonus; species Coregonus clupeaformis. The sequence continues at coordinate 19,692,539 of NC_059204.1, read as the reverse complement.
TATACCCCGGCAATACAAAGTAAAGGTAGCTCCACCGAGCTACACTCATCTCAAATGCAACAATCACCCACAAGGACAAGGGGGCAGAGGGAACACTTAAACACATACTAATGAGGGGAATATGAACCAGGTGTGTGTAATTGACAAGACAAGACAAATGGAATTATGAGATATGGAGCGGCAGTGGCTAGAAGGCCGGTGACGACGAACGCCGAAGCCTGCCCGAACAAGGAGGGGAGGCAGCTTCGGAGGAAGTCGCGACAGTACCCCCCCCCTTGACGCACAGCTCCAGCAGCGCGGGTGGGTGATTATGTGAGAGTGTGATTTGAAGGAGTCAGGCGGTCAGGAAGGTAAATCACAGAATACAGAGTTTATTCCGAAGTACACGGTTACGCTGGATAGATTCAACGACAAAGACCAGGGAGGTTTACCAATGCCTCTCAAAGAAGGGCACTTATTGGCAGATGGGTAAAATATATATATATATTCCTTTGAGCATGGTGAAGTTATAAATTACACTTTGGTTGGTGTATCAATACACCCAGTCACTACAAAGATACAGGCGTCCTTCCTAACTTAGTTGACGGAGAGTGAGGAAACCGCTTAGGGATTTCACCATGAGGCCAATGATGATTTTAAACAGATCAAAACGGATCAACAACATTGTAGTTACTCCACAATACTAACCTAAATGACAGAGTGAAAAGAAGGAAGCATGTACAGAATACAAATATTCCAGAACATTTATCCTGTTTGCAATAAGGTACTAAAGTAATACTCCAAAAAATGTGGCAAAGAAATGAACTTTATGTCCTGAATACAAAGCATTATGTTTGGGGCAAATCCAACACATCACTGAATACCTTTCTTCATATTTTCAAACATGGTGGTGGCTGCATCATGTTAAAGGTATGCTTGTCATCGACTAGAGAGTTTTTTAGGATAAAAATAAAAGGGATAGAGCGAAGCACAGGCAAAGTCCTAGAGGAAAACCTGGTTCAGTCTGCTTTCCAACAGACACCGGGAGACAAATCCACCTTTCAGCAGGACAATAACTTACAGCGCAAGGCCAAATATACAATGGAGTTACGTACCAACATGACATTGAATGTTCCTGAGTGGTCTAATTACAGTTTTGACTTAAATCGTCTTGAAAATCTATGACAAGAATTGAAAATAGCTGTGTAGCAATGATCAATAAGCAACTTGACAGAGCTTGACATTTAAAAAAAAGAATAATGGGCAAATATTGTACAATCCAGGTTTGCAAAGCTCTAAGAGACTTACCCAGAAAGACTTACAGCCGTAATCAATGCCAAAGGTGATTCTAACATGTACACTACCGGTCAAAGGTCTTAGAACACCTACTCATTCAAGGGTTTTTCTTTATTTTTACTATTTTCTACATTGTAGAATAATAGTGAAGTCATCAAAACTATCAAATAACACATAAGGAATCATGTAGTAACCAAAAAAGTGTTAAACAAATCAAAATATATTTTATATTTGAGATTCTTCAAATAGCCACTCATTGCCTTGATGACAGCTTTGCACACTCTTGGCATTCTCTCAACCAGCTTCATGAGGTAGTCACCTGGAATGCATTTCAATTAACAGGTGTGCCGTCTTAAAAGTTAATTTGTGGAATTTATTTCCATCTTAATGTGTTTGAGCCAATCAGTTGTGTTGTGACAAGGTAGTGGGGGTATACGGAAGATAGCTCTATTTGGTAAAAGACCAAGTCCATATTATGGCAAGAACAGCTCAAATAAGCAAAGAGAAACAACAGTCCATCATTACTTTAAGACATGAAGGTCAGTCAATACGTAACATTTCAAGAACTTTGAAAGATTCTTCAAGTGCAGTTGCAAAAACCATCAAGCGCTATGATGAAACTGGCTCTCATGAGGACCGCCACAGGAAAGGAAGACCCGGAGTTACCTCTGCTGCAGAGGATAAGTTAATTAGAGTTACCAGCCTCAGAAATTGCAGCCCAAATAAATGCTTCACAGAGTTCAAGTAACAGACACATCTCAACATCAACTGTTCAGAGGAGACTGTGTGAATCAAGCCTTCATGGTCGAATTGCTGCAAAGAAACCATTACTAAAGGACACCAATAAGAAGAAGAGACTTGCTTGGGCCAAGAAACACGAACAATGGATATTAGACCAGTGGAAAATTGTCCTCTGGTCTGGAGAACATATGGGAGATTTTTGGTTCCAACCGCCGTGTCTTTGTGAGACGCGGTGTGGGTGAACAGATGTGTATTTCCCACCGTAAAGCATGGAGGAAGAGGTGTGATGGTGTGGGGGTGATTTGCTGGTGACACTATCCCATCTGGTTTGGGCTTAGTGGGACTATCATTTGTTTTTCAACAGGACAATGACCCAACACACCTCCAGGCTGTGTAAGGGCTATTTTACCAAGAAGGAGGGTGATGGAGTGCTGCATCAGATGACCTGGCCTCCATAAATCCCCGACCTCAACCAAATTGAGATGGTTTGGGATGAGTCTGACCGCAGAGTGAAGGAAAAGCAGCCAACAAGTGCTCAGCATATGTGGGAACTCCTTCAAGACTGATGGAAAAGCATTCCAGGTGAAGCTGGTTGAGAGAATGCCATGAGTGTAAAAACTGTTATGAAGGCAAAGGGTGGCTATTTGAAGAATCTCAAATACAAAATATATTTTGATTTGTTTAACACTTTTTTGGTTATTACATTATTCCATATGTGTTATTTCATAGTTTTGATGTCTTCACTATTATTCTACAATGTAGAAAATAGTAAAAATAAAGAAAAACCCTTAAAAGAGTAGGTGTTCTAAAACTTTTGACCGGTAGTGTATTGACTCAGGGGATTGAATACTTATCTATTCAAAACATATTAGTGTTTTATTTTTCATTCATAAATAAAATGGCCTTACAGAGTATTTTGTGTAGATTGACAAAAATTGACAATTACATCCATTTTAAACCCACATTGTAACACAACAACATTTCGAAAACGTCAAGGTGTGTGACTAATTTCTGAAGGCACTGTACAGTATGTATACAGTGACATCCCCTGTTGTATTTCATAAACTTTATGTTGTTTACACTGCCCTAACACTGTAACTGAACATTCACACCAAACGTTACCTGGAGGCTAGAGTGGCCTTCGACCCACAGACACATACACGCACACCTACACACATTCAAACATACATTCACCATATACTCTGCTACTACTATTTATTATTTATCCTGCTGCCCAGTCGCTTTTACCTCTTCTTACATGTACATACAGTTGAAGTCGGAAGTTTACATACACTGAGGTTGGAGTCATTAAAACCAGTTTTTCAAAAACTCCACAAATTTCTTGTTAACAAACTATAGTTTTGGCAAGTCGGTTAGGACATCTACTTTGTGCATGACACAAGTAATTTGTCCAATAATTGTTTACAGACAGATTATTTTACTTATAATTCACTGTATCACAATTCCAGTTGGTCAGAAGTTTACATACACTAAGTTGACTGTGCCTTTAAACAGCTAGGAAAAGTCCAGAAAATGTCATGGCTTTAGAAGCTTTTGATAGACTAATTGACATCATTTGAGTCAATTGGAGGTGTACCTGTGGATGTATTTCAAGGCCTACCTTCAAACTCAGTGCCTCGTTGCTTGACATCATGGGAAAATCAAAAGAAATCAGCCAAAACCTCCAACAAAAATTGTAGACCTCCACAAGTCTGGCTCATCCTTGGGAGCAATTTCCAAACACCTGAAGGTACCATGTTCATCTGTACAAACAATAGTACGCAAGTATAAACACCATGGGACCACGCAGCCATCATACTGCTAAGGAAGGAGACGCGTTCTGTCTCCTAGAGATGAACGTACTTTAGTGCGAAAAGTGCAAATCAATCCCAAAACAACAGCAAAGGACCTTGTGAAGATGCTGGAGGGAACAGGTACAAAAGAGTTCTATATCGACATAACCTGAAAGGCCGCTCAGCAAGGAAGAAGCCACTGCTCCAAAACCGCAATAAAAAGCCAGACTATGGTTTGCAACTGCACATGGGGACAAAGATCGTACTTTTTGGAGAAATGTCCTCTGGTCTGATGAAACAAAAATTGAACTGTTTGGCCATAATGACCATCGTTATGTTTGGAGGAAAAAGGGGGCACTTGCAAGCCGAAGAACACCATCCCAACCATGAGGCACGGGGGTGGCAGCATTATGCTGTGGGGGTGCTTTGCTGCAGGAGGGACTGGTGCAATTCACAAAATAGATGGCAACATGAGGAAGGAAAATTATGTGAATATATTGAAGCAACATCTCAAGACATCAGTCAGGAAGTTAAAGCTTGGTCGCAAATGGGTCTTCCAAATGGACAATGACCCCAAGCAAACTTCCAAAGTTGTGGCAAAATGGCTTAAGGAAACAAAGTCAAGGTTTTGGAGTAGGCATCACAAAGCCCTGACCTCAATCCTATGGAAAATGTGTGGGCAGAACTGAAAAAGCGTGTGCGAGCAAGGAGGCCTACAGACCTGACTCAGTTACACCAGCTCTGTCAGGAGGAATGGGCCAAAATTCACCCAACTTATTGTGGGAAGCTTGTGGAAGGCTACCCGAAACGTTTGACCCAAGTTAAACAATTGAAAGGCAATGCTACCAAATACTAATTGAGTGTATGTAAACTTCTGACCCACTGGGAATGTGATGAAAGAAATAAAAGCTTAAAATAATCATTCTCTCTACTATTATTCTGACATTTCACATTCTTTAAATAAAGTGGTGATCGTAATTGACCTAAGACAGGGAATTTTTACTAAGATTACATGTCAGGAATTGTGAAAAACTGAGTTTAAATGTATTTGGCTAAGGTGTATGTAAACTTCCGACTTCAGCTGTATCTACCTCATCTACCACCGGTACCCCTGCACATTGATATAACACTGGTACTGACTCCGTATAGCGTACATTCTTATGTTTTTCAAAGAAATTAGATCTTATTTTCTTACCTTTGATATTGAATACTGCATTGTTAGGGAATAGCTTGCAAGTAAGCATTTCACTCTACTGTTTACACCTGTTGTATCCTGTGCACTTGAAAAAGAAACTGATTTGATTTGGTCAGAACTGGCCCTCAGTACATCTCACTCCTCAGGGCTAGCTTGGCTTTCGTCTGGTTTCATTGAATCTTACAAAGATTAAAAGACCTTGTCTGGCGATAGATACATTGTATTGCACTGTAATAAAATCCATAAAAACGTACCTGTAGAGGTCTTACTGTATACTTTCTATATGGAGCTTTTGTGCTCAGATTTGAAGAAAAGTATCATAATGAAAGTAAACCTTTTATGTCCATTACACAGACTATCATGTATACTGCAAGACCATAGAACCAATGTGCGGGTGTACCAGTCAATTCATTTCTATGAAACATTCTCTTTCAATCGCATTGAACCTACACAGTCAAACAATGGTGAAAAGGAGTCCTTCATTCTATTTTCTCTCTCTCTTTCTCTTGCTCTCTCTCTCCCTTCTTTCATCTCTCTGAGTCAGAATGAGATCTGCAGGTGCAGAATGATGCTGTTTATTTGCTTGGAGCATAGCTCAGAGCTAGCTGATGACATTTTGGGAAGGATTTGATTGAGTGATTGAGTGATTTTACTGCCCAGGCCTTAGTCCAAAGAGCACTCAGAGCCTTCCCACTGGGCATCAGGGTTGGGGTTAATTCCACAAATTAAATTCTAATTAAATTCCCTCTCCCTGTAAATTCAATTGAATTACATTTAATTCCAGGTCAGTCTTTGAATTCAGAGAAATTTCAACTCCTCTTAATTCCAATGTTAGGTTAATTCAAATAATTACATTCCCAATTCAATAGTATCCCCAACAATTCCACAAATTCAAATTCAATTCCCTCAGGCTTTCAGGCTGGTGATGCCACTGTTCCGACAGCCTAGCTATACTTGAAATATAGGAATACAAGTGGAAATGATTTAAAACAAATACTGCAGTACATTTTTGATACTACAGAGCATTCGGAAAGTATGACTTTTTCCACATTTTGTTACGTTACAGCCTTATTCTAAAATTTATTAAATAGTTTTTTCCCCCTCATCAATCTACACTTAATACTCCATAATGACAAAGCATTTTTGCACATTTATATATATAAAAAAAAACTGAAATATGACATTTAAATAAGTATTCAGACCCTTTACTCAGTACTTTGTTGAAGCACCTTTGGCAGCGATTACAGCCTTGAGTCTTCTTGAGTATGACTCTACAAGCTTGACACACCTGTATTTGGGGAGTTTCTCCAATTCTTCTCTGCAGATCCTCTCAAACTCTGTCAGGTTGGATGGGGAGCATCGCTGCACATCTATTTTCAGGTCTCTCCAGAGATGTTCGATCGGGTTCATGTCCGGGCTCTGGTTGGGCCACTCAAGGACATTCACAGACTTGTCCCGAAGCCATTCATGCGTTGTCTTGGCTGTGTGCTTAGGGTCGTTGTCCTGTTGGAAGGTGAACCTTCGGCCCCAGTCTGAGGTTCTGAGCGCTCTGGAGCAGGGTTTCATCCAGGATCTCTCTGTACTTTGCTCCGTTCATCTTTCCCTCGATCCTGACTAGTCTCCCAGTCCCTGCAGCTGAAAAACATCCCCACAGCATGATGCTGCCACCACCATGCTTCACCGTAGGGATGGTGCCAGGTTTCCTCCAGAAGTGACGCTTGGCATTCAGGCCAAAGAGTTCAATCTTGGTTTCATCAGACCAGAGAATCTTGTTTCTCATGGTCTGAGAGTCCTTTAGGTGCCTTTTGGCAAACTCCAAGTGGGTGGTCATGTGCCTTTTACTGAGGAGTGGCTTCCGTCTGGCAACTCTACCATTAAGGCCTGATTGGTGGAGTGCTGCAGAGATGGTTGTCCTTCTGGAAGGTTCTCCCATCTCCACAGAGGAACTCTAGAGCTCTGTCAGAGTGACCATCTTGTTCTTGGTCACCTCCCTGACCAAGGCCCTTCTCCCCCGATTGCTCAGTTTGGCCGGGCGGCCATCTCTGGGAAGAATCTTGGTGGTTCCAAACTTCTTCTATTTAAACATGATGGAGGCCACTTTGTTCTTGGGGATCTTCAATGCTGCAGAATTTTTTTGGGTTTCCTTCCCTAGACCTGTGTCTTGACACAATCATGTCCAATCAATTGAATATACCACAGGTAGACCCCAACCAAGTTGTAGAAACATCTCAAGGATGAAAAATGGAAATAGGATGCAGTTGAGCTCAATTTCGAGTCTCATAGCAAAGGGTCTGAATACTTATGTAAATAAGGTTTTTCTGTTTTCAATTTTTAATAAATGTGCAAAAATGTCTACAAACCTGTTTTCACTTCTCCATTATGGGGTATTGTGTGTAGATTGATGAGGATTTGTATTTATTTAATCCATTTTAGAATAAGGCTGTAACATAAAGGCCCCGTCTGGATTACTGCAACTCGCTGTTGGCTGGGCTCCCTGCCTGTGCCATTAAACCCCTACAACTCATCCAGAATGCCGCAGCCCGTCTGGTGTTCAACCTTCCCAAGTTCTCTCACGTCACCCCGCTCCTCCGCACACTCCACTGGCTTCCAGTTGAAGCTCGCATCTGCTACAAGACCATGGTGCTTGCCTACGGAGCTGTGAGGGGAACGGCACCTCCGTACCTTCAGGCTCTGATCAGTCCCTACACCCAAACGAGGGCACTGCGTTCATCCACCTCTGGCCTGCTGGCTCCCCTACCTCTGCGGAAGCATAGTTCCCGCTCAGCCCAGTCAAAACTGTTCGCTGCTCTGGCACCCCAATGGTGGAACAAGCTCCCTCACGACGCCAGGACAGCGGAGTCACTCACCACCTTCCGGAGACATTTGAAACCCCACCTCTTTAAGGAATACCTGGGATAGGATAAAGTAATCCTTCTACCCCCACCCAAAAAAAAAAAAAAAAACGTTGTAAAGTGGTTATCCCACTGGCTATAAGGTGAATGCACCTATTTGTAAGTCGCTCTGGATAAGAGCGTCTGCTAAATGACGTAAATGTAAATGTAAATGTATACATTCTTTGGGAAAAGGTGAAGGGGTCTGAATACTTTACCTGAAGTGCAATAATATCCTATAAATGGGACATGTACAAATATTGAATTCCAATCAATTCCAATTCCATAACATGAAGATTGTTGAAATTCAAATTCAATTCAACGTCAATTCTCCTGTTCATGAGTGAATTCAAGAATTGAATTGGAATTTCAAATTAAATTGGAATTGACCCCAACCCTGCTGGGCACAAATGGTTGAATCAACGTTGTTCCAATGTAATTTGTCAATGTATTGTGACGTGGAATCTACGTGGGAAATACATAGAATTTTAACAAAGTTATCAAATTGTTGCTTTGAGGGTTACATTTCAACCACAGGATTATGTCATCATGGCAACCAAATTTCAACATAGACAAACCTTGAAGAAATGTTAAATTTGTACCAATGTCAGAATTTCAACTTTATATACAGGGCAGGCACTAGCCTTTTAGGAGCCCCTAAGCGAGATTTGGTTGGATATGAAAATATTATTTGATAAAATGTTGAATTTGGTCTTTACTACTATAACACAGAGAAACACATTGAGTAACGCATTCATGAATGGCAAAAAAAAAATCATAAGAAACTAGGTTTTGAAGTGTATGTCCTATATCTGGGCGATGTAATACATCTCAGGAAATATATATACAGTCGGAAGTTTACATACACTTAGGTTGGAGTCATTAAAACTTGTTTTTTCAACCACTCCACAAATTTCTTGTTAACAAACTATAGTTTTGGCAAGTCAGTTAGGACATCTACTTTGTGCATGACACAAGTCATTTTTCCAACATTTGTTTACAGACAGATTATTTCACTTATAATTCACTGTATCACAATTCCAGTAGGTCAGAAGTTGACTGTGCCTTTAAACAGCTTGGAAAAGTCCAGAAAATGATGTCATGGCTTTAGAAGCTTCTGATAGGCTAACTGACATCATTTGAGTCAATTGGAGGTGTACCTGTGGATGTATTTCAAGGCCTACCTTCAAACTCAGTGCCTCTTTGCTTGACATCATGGGAAAATCTAAAGAAATCAGCCAAGATCTCAGAAAAAAATTTGTAGACCTCCACAAGTCTGGTTCATCCTTAAGAGCAATTTCCAAATGCCTGAAGGTAGCACGTTTATCTGTACAAACAATAGTACGCAAGTATAAACACCATGGGACCACGCAGCCGTCATACTGCTCAGGAAGGAGACGCGTTCTGTCTCCTAGAGATGAACGTACTTTGGTGCGAAAAGTGCAAATCAATCCCAGAACAACAGCAAAGGACCTTGTGAAGATGTTGGAGGAAACAGGTACAAAAGTATCTATATCCACAGTAAAACGAGTCCTATATCGACATAACCTGAATGGCCGCTCAGCAAGGAAGATGCCACTGCTCCAAAACTGCCATAAAAAAGCCAGACTATGGTTTGCATCCGCACATGAGGACAAAGATCGTACTTTTTGGAGAAATGTCCTCTGGTCTGATGAAACAAAAATTTAACTGTTTGGCCATAATGACCATCGTTATGTTTGGAGGAAAAAGGGGGCACTTGCAAGCCGAAGAACACCATCCCAACCGTGAAGTACAGGGGTGGCAGCACCATGCTGTGGGGGTGCTTTGCTGCAGGAGGGACTGGTGCAATTCACAAAATAGATGGCATCATGAGGAAGGAAAATTATGTGGATGTATTGAAGCAACATCTCAAGACATCAGTCAGGAAGTTAAAGCTTGGTCGCAAATGGGTCTTCCAAATGGACAATGACCCCAAGCAAACTTCCAAAGTTGTGGCAAAATGGCTTAAGGACAACTAAGTCAAGGTATTGGAGTGGCCATCACAAAGCCCTGACCTTAATCCTATAGAAAATTTGTGGGCAGAACTGAAAAAGCGTGTGCGAGCAAGGTGGCCTACAGACCTGACTATGTTACACCAGCTCTGTCAGGAGGAATGGGCCAAAATTCACCCAACTTATTGTGGGAAGCTTGTGGAAGGCTACCCAAAACGTTTGACCCAAGTTAAACAATTTAAAGGCAATGCTACCCAATACTAATTGAGTGTATGTAATAAAAGCTGAAATAAATCATTTTCTCTACTATTATTCTAACATTTCACATTCTTAAAATAAAGTGGTGATCCTAAATGACCTAAAACAGGGAATTTTTACTAGGATTAAATGTCAGGAATTGTGAAAAACGGAGTTTAAATGTATTTGGCTAAGCTGTATGTCAACTTCCGACTTCAACTGTATATCATTTCTAACTTAAACTGATTTATTTTGACGGGAATGTTTTTATGTTATTTAGATTGACGCACCGGTGCCTCAATCGACTCTAGAGAGTCCACCAAGCGGCCCTCTAGCCGCTTGGGCTGGGCAGCACCTCCTATTGGAGAATTAATCGATTTACAGCTACCCTTTGGTCTCCCATCCAGGGTTTTAACCAAGTCCAGCTCTGCTTAACAATGATATTTGTCGTTGACTATTACCATTATGTATCTCATATCTCATTATGTGGTCCTCTGTAGCTCAGCTGGTAGAGCACGGCGCTTGTAACGCCAAGGTAGTGGGTTCGATCCCCGGGACCACCCATACACAAAAATGTATGCACGCATGACTGTAAGTCGCTTTGGATAAAAGCGTCTGCTAAATGGCATATTAAATCTAAATATTAAATTCCAAAGGGTAGGTTTAACAAAGCAAATGAAATGTGACTATACTGTATCACCAATGATGCTATTTAGTCCTACAGTGCCTTCAGAAAGTATTCACACACCTTGACTTTTTAAAATGTTTGTTGTTTTACAAAGTGGGATTAAAATGGATTTAATTGTCATTTTTTGTCAACAATGTACACAAAATACTCTGTAATGTCAAAGTAGAAGAACAACTCTGTAAGGGTTGGTGTGAGGTGTAGACAGTAGGCAGTAGGCAGAGATGGTGAAACAAGGATCTTTACTGGTGGTCCCGAAGCCAGGATACAAAATAGCGGACTTAACACAATAACAGAAAGGTGGAGCAAATAAGTCTCCAAAAACAGTCTGACAGCCAAAATCCGAAATAGTAACTACGACTGAAATAATAAAGAAACAGGGAGAACACTTCTCGAGTACCTGTACATACTTCTCCGATCAGACACTGATTAGTATTGCTGAGCATAGAGAAACTAGCAGAGAAAACTGAGCAAGGGAACACAGGGAAGTGAGGGCATAAATACACAGGTGAACAGGTAGACACAGGTGACACCAATAGGATCATGATTAGTCCAGACTGTGAGTGAGGAGGTGCTTAAGGCCAGATCGTTCTTCAAGATGTTCAAATGTTCATGGGTCAAATAATAATCACAGTGGTTATAGAGGGTGCAACAGGTCAGAACCTGTTCAGAGAGAGAGAGAGAGAGAGAGAGAGAGAGAGAGAGAGAGAGAGAGAGAGAGAGAGAGAGAGAGAGAGAGTCGAAACAGCAGGTCCGTCCGGGACAAGGTAGTACGACCGGCAGGGGCGGTGTGTTCAATAGGGCGATATGGGCGACGCACTGCCAAACGGGAAAAGGAAGGGATTTTTTTTCTAATCAATTATATCACGGCAACAGTAGTTATCAGTGTTGTAATCTAGACGTCTGATCTGCCACAGTGCCACTAAATGTCCAATCAGGCTAAAGTCGTGCTTCAAATGCCCCCCCCTTTTGGGGCGATTTCAGTCAGGTTGAAAATCGCCCAGAAGTCTGTCATAGACTCCCATGTAAAATCTATTTTTTTCAAATATCAGAGCTTTCAATACAATCTCTATGGGTTTCTGAGGGCTTGCACTTACGCGCTTTCGTCATACGTAACATAACCATGAACGTAACTAAGAAAAGAGCGGGTAGCAGCATCAATCAATTCACTACTACTATCAAAATGGCTAGGCTTCAGTGCAACTCGATTGTGTCTTTGAAAGAAGTTCCTTTTTGTCGGCGAACAAATGAAGATAAATTGGCAACGAAACAATTAGGACCTCCCAGACCAAATGTAATAATTCAACAGGTTTCTACTAAAGGGGGGAAGTCCTACACCCGAGGATTTTCCAAAAATTGGTACGAACGAAAAACCTGGCTAGCAGGCTGCGATGTAGCTAATGCAGTCTTCTGCTACCCCCTGCTTACTCTTTCACCCTGAAGGCGGCACGGCAGACAGCACCGCTTGGACAGCGACTGGTGTGTAACGGACATGCACCATCTTTCAGGAAAGATTAAGAAACATGAGCTGTCAAAGACCCACATGGATAGCTGTTTGAGATTGTCTGCTTTGGGGAGAGTGAACATTCCCACTCAACTGGATGAGGGATACAGGCTAGCTGTCCGCCGCCACAACGATGAGGTTAGTGTTGATAATCACAAGTTTACTGGAGAACTGAAACTGACAAGGCTGACAAGATAGGACCCTTTTGTCCATTGTTATTGGATAGGAACAGAACTTATAACCAGCTCCTGACCTAAATAGATCTTAGCACAACATTTTACTCAACATATCATATTCCATATTCACTATAACAAATATATTTACTACGACATTAGCAAGAACCGCCACATCCTCAGCCGGCTAATCCAGTGTGTGAAGTTTTGCGGAGTGTTTGAGTTAGCTTTGCGAGGCAAAGATGAAACTGAGGGCTCCACCAACCCTGGTAAGCCAACACTTTTGAGATCAGTCAATAAATGCTTCTGGTATTGACTTATATGCTGCCCCTGTCTTCATGTTGTTGCTGGACATATCTTTTTTAAAATGTGTGTAGGTCACCTAAAACATCAGAAAAATTGCCCCCCCTGAGAATTTTTTCAGGAGCCGCCACTGACGACCGGTGAACAGGTCAGGGTTCCATAGCCGCAGGCAGAACAGCAGAAACGACAAGGTGGACTGGGGAAACAGCAGAAACGACAAGGTGGACTGGGGACGGGGACAGCCAGGAGTAGTCAGGCCAGGTAGTCCTGAGGCATGGTCCTAGGGTTCAGGTCCTCCAGGAGGGGAGAGAGTGTGTGAGAGAGAGAGAGATGAGAAAATTAGAGGGAGCATACCTAAGATCACACAGGACACCAGATAAGACAGGAGAATGACTGACCCTAGACCCCCGGCACATTGACTATTGCAGCATAGATACTGGAGACTGAGACGGGGGGGGGGCCGGGGGACACTGTGACCCCATCCAATGTTACCCCTGGACAGGGTCAACCAGGTAGGAAATAACCCCACCCACTTTGCCAAAGCACAGCCCCCACACCACCAAAGGGATATCAACAGACCACTTGACCTTACTACCCTGAGACAAGGCTGAGTATAGCCCACAAAGATCTCCCCCACCGCACGAGCCCGAGGACAGGAAGGATGGGAGAGTGCGAGCAAGCCAGCTCCCGTAATAGGGTCAGAGGCAGAGAATCCCAGTAGAGAGAGGGGAGCCTTCCAGGCTGAGACAGCCAGGGTGGTTTGTCACTCCAGTGCCTTGTCTTTCACCTTCACACCCTTGGGCCAGACTACACTCAATCATGGGACCTACTTAAGGGATGAGTCTTTAGTAAAGACTTAAAGGTTGAGACCGAGTCTGCGTGTCTCACATGGATCAGCAGACCATTCCATAAAAATGTAGCTCTATAGGAGAAAGCCCTGCCTCCAGCTGTTTCCTTCATTTACATTTACATTTACGTCATTTAGCAGACACTCTTATCCAGAGCGACTTACAAATTGGTGCATTTACCTTATAGCCAGTGGGATAACCACTTTACAATATATACAGTGGGGAAAAAAAGTATTTAGTCAGCCACCAATTGTGCAAGTTCTCCCACTTAAAAAGATGAGAGAGGCCTGTAATTTTCATCATAGGTACACGTCAACTATGACAGACAAAATGAGAAAAAAAAATCCAGAAAATCACATTGTAGGATTTTTAATGAATTTATTGGCATATGATGGTGGAAAATAAGTATTTGGTCAATAACAAAAGTTTCTCAATACTTTGTTATATACCCTTTGTTGGCAATGACACAGGTCAAACGTTTTCTGTAAGTCTTCAAAAGGTTTTCACACACTGTTGCTGGTATTTTGGCCCATTCCTCCATGCAGATCTCCTCTAGAGCAGTGATGTTTTGGGGCTGTCGCTGGGCAACACAGACTTTCAACTCCCTCCAAAGATTTTCTATGGGGTTGAGATCTGGAGACTGGGTAGGCCACTCCAGGACCTTGAAATGCTTCTTACGAAGCCACTCCTTTGTTGCCCGGGCGGTGTGTTTGGGATCATTGTCATGCTGAAAGACCCAGCGACGTTTCATCTTCAATGCCCTTGCTGATGGAAGGAGGGTTTCACTCAAAATCTCACGATACATGGCCCCATTCATTCTTTCCTTTACACGGATCAGTCGTCCTGGTCCCTTTGCAGAAAAACAGCCCCAAAGCATGATGTTTCCAACCCCATGCTTCACAGTAGGTATGGTGTTCTTTGGATGCAACTCAGCATTCTTTGTCCTCCAAACATGACGAGTTGAGTTTTTACCAAAAAGTTATATTTTGGTTTCATCTGACCATATGACATTCTCCCAATCCTCTTCTGGATCATCCAAATGCACTTCAGACGGGCCTGGACATGTACTGGCTTAAGCAGGGGGACACGTCTCGCACTGCAGGATTTGAGTCCCTGGCGGCGTAGTGTGTTACTGATGGTAGGCTTTGTTACTTTGGTCCCAGCTCTCTGCAGGTCATTCACTAGGTCCCCCGTGTGGTTCTGGGATTTTTGCTCACCGTTCTTGTGATCATTTTGACCCCACGGGGTGAGATCTTGCGTGGAGCCCCAGATCGAGGGAGATTATCAGTGGTCTTGTATGTCTTCCATTTCCTAATAATTGCTCCCACAGTTGATTTCTTCAAACCAAGCTGCTTACCTATTGCAGATTCAGTCTTCCCAGCCTGGTGCAGGTCTACAATTTTGTTTTTGGTGTCCTTTGACAGCTCTTTGGTCTTGGCCATAGTGGAGTTTGGAGTGTGACTGTTTGAGGTTGTGGACAGGTGTCTTTTATACTGATAACAAGTTCAAACAGGTGCCATTAATACAGGTAACGAGTGGAGGACAGAGGAGCCTCTTAAAGAAGAAGTTACAGGTCTGTGAGAGCCAGAAATCTTGCTTGTTTGTAGGTGACCAAATACTTATTTTCCACCATAATTTGCAAATAAATTCATAAAAAATCCTACAATGGGATTTTCTGGATTTTTTTTTCTCAATTTTTCTGTCATAGTTGACGTGTACCTATGATGAAAATTACAGGCCTCTCTCATCTTTTTAAGTGGGAGAACTTGCACAATTGGTGGCTGACTAAATACTTTTTTTCCCCACTGTATATATATATATATATATATATATATATATTTTTTTTTATTATTTATTTATTTTTTTTTGGGGGGTAAGGTGGGGTAGAATGATTACTTTATCCTATCCCAGGTATTCCTTAAAGAGGTGGGGTTTCAAGTGTCTCCGGAAGGTGGTGAGTGACTCCGCTGTCCTGGCGTTGTGAGGGAGCTTGTTCCACCATTGGGGTGCCAGAGCAGCGAACAGTTTTGACTGGGCTGAGCGGGAACTGTGCTTCCGCAGAGGTAGGGGGGCCAGCAGGCCAGAGGTGGATGAACGCAATGCACTCGTTTTGGTGTAGGGACTGATCAGAGCCTGAAGGAACGGAGGTGCCGTTCTCCTCACAGCTCCGTAGGCAAGCACCATGGTCTTGTAGCAGATGCGAGCTTCAACTGGAAGCCAGTGGAGTGTGCGGAGGAGCGGGGTGACGTGAGAGAACTTGGGAAGGTTGAACACCAGACGGGCTGCGGCATTCTGGATGAGTTGTAGGGGTTTAATAGCACAGGCAGGGAGCCCAGCCAACAGCGAGTTGCAGTAATCCAGACGGGAGATGACAAGTGCCTGGATTAGGACCTGTGCCGCTTCCTGTGTAAGGCAGGGTCGTACTCTCCGAATGTTGTAGAGCATGAACCTACAGGATCGTGTCACCGCCTTGATGTTAGCGGAGAACGACAGGGTGTTGTCCAGGGTCACGCCAAGGCTCTTCGCACTCTGGGAGGAGGACACAACGGAGTTGTCAACCATGATGGCGAGGTCATGGAATGGGCAGTCCTTCCCCGGGAGGAAGAGCAGCTCCGTCTTGCCGAGGTTCAGCTTGAGGTGGTGATCCGTCATCCACACTGATATGTCTGCCAGACATGCAGAGATGCGATTCGCCACCTGGTTATCAGAAGGGGGAAAGGAGAAGATTAGTTGTGTGTCGTCTGCGTAGCAATGATAGGAGAGGCCATGTGAGGATATGACAGAGCCAAGTGACTTGGTGTATAGCGAGAATAGGAGAGGGCCTAGAACTGAGCCCTGGGGGACACCAGTGGTGAGAGCACATGGTGCGGAGACAGATTCTCGCCACGCCACTTGGTAGGAGCGACCGGTCAGGTAGGACGCAATCCAAGAGTGAGCCGTGCCGGAGATGAGGATCTGATTGTTCACACTATCAAAGGCAGCAGACAGGTCTAGAAGGACAAGAGCATAGGAGAGAGAGTTAGCTTTAGCAGTACGGAGAGCCTTTGTGACACAGAGAAGAGCAGTCTCAGTTGAATGACCAGTCTTGAAACCTGACTGGTTTGGATCAAGAAGGTCATTCTGAGAGAGATAGCAAGAGAGTTGGCTAAAGACGGTACACTCAAGAGTTTTGGAGAGAAAAGAAAGAACGGATACTGGTCTGTAGTTGTTGACATCAGAGGGATCAAGTGTTGGTTTTTTGAGAAGGGATGCAACTCTCGCTCTCTTGAAGACGGAATGGACATAGCCAGCAGTCAAGGATGAGTTGATGAGCGAGGTGAGGTAAGGGAGAAGGTCACCGGAGATGGTCTGGAGAAGAGAGGAGGGGATAGGGTCAAGCGGGCAGGTTGTTGGGCGGCCAGCCGTCACAAGTCGCAAGATTTCATCTGGAGAGAGAGGGGAGAAAGAAGTCAAAGCATAGGGTAGGGCAGTGTGAGCAGGACCAGCAGTGTCATTTGACTTAACAAACGAGGATCGGAAGTCGTCAACCTTCTTTTCAAAATGGTTGACGAAGTCATCCACAGAGAGGGAGGAGGGGGGAGGGGGAGGAGGATTCAGCAGGGAGAAGAAGGTGGCAAAGAGCTTCCTAGGGTTAGAGGCAGATGCTTGGAATTTAGAGTGGTAGAAAGCGGCTTTAGCAGCAGAAACAGATGAAGAAAATGTAGAGAGGAGGGAGTGAAAAGATGCCAGCTCCGCAGGGAATCTAGTATTCCTCCATTTCCGCTCGGCTGCCCGGAGCCCTGTTCTGTGAGCTCGCGATGAGTCGTCAAGCCACGGAGCAGGAGGGGAGGACCGAGCCGGCCGGGAGGATAGGGGACATACAGAGTCAAAGGATGCGGAAAGGGAGGAGAGGAGATTTGAGGAGGCAGAATCAGGAGATTGGAGGGAGAAGGATTGAGCAGAGGGAAGAGATGATAGGATGGAAGAGGAGAGAGTAGCGGGAGAGAGAGAGAGCGAAGGTTGCGACGGCGCATTACCATCTAAGTAGGGGCAGAGTGAGTAGTGTTGGAGGAGAGCGAGAGAGAAAAGGATACAAAGTAGTGGTCGGAGACATGGAGGGGAGTTGCAGTGAGATTAGTAGAAGAACAGCATCTAGTAAAGATGAGGTCAAGCGTATTGCCTGCCTTGTGAGTAGTGGGGGACAGTGAGAGGGTGAGGTCAAAAGAGGAGAGGAGTGGAAAGAAGGAGGCAGAGATAAATGAGTCAAAGGTAGACGTAGGGAGGTTGAAGTCACCCAGAACTGTGAGGGGTGAGCCATCCTCAGGAAAGGAACTTGTCAAGCTCATTGATGAACTCTCCAAGGGAACCTGGAGGGCGATAAATGACAAGGATGTTAAGCTTGAATGGGCTAGTGACTGTGACAGCATGGAATTCAAATGAGGAGATAGACAGATGGGTCAGGGGAAAAAGAGAGAATGTCCACTTGGGAGAGATGAGGATTCCTGTGCCACCACCCCGCTGACCAGATGCTCTCGGGGTATGCGAGAACACATGGTCAGACGAGGAGAGAGCAGTAGGAGTAGCAGTGTTTTCAGTGGTAATCCATGTTTCCGTCAGCGCCAAGGAGTTGAGGGACTGGAGGGTAGCATAGGCTGAGATGAACTCTGCCTTGTTGGCCGCAGAACGGCAGTTCCAGAGGCTGCCGGAGACCTGGAACTCCACGTGGGTGGTGCGTGCAGGGACCACCAGGTTAGAGAGGCAGCAGCCACGCGGTGTGAGGCGTTTGTATAGCCTGTGCGAAGAGGAGAGAACAGGGATAGACAGAGGCATAGTTGACAGGATACAGAAAATGGCTACAATAATGCAAAGGAGATCGGAATGAAATGAACTAAACTTCTGGGAAAGCGAGAGAGCGGAGCCTCCCTCACTTACGTTTCACTGAAACACCCAAATATAACTCTCCCAACTTCCACCTCAGAAACTATAATTGTTGTAAACTACAGCGGTTCAATGTTTTCTAGGAATATACTAACTTAGTTTATTCAGCTAGCTAACTTGGTACAGTATTCTTCCGTGAAAACCGTCCAGGGCACCTAGTCATATGACGCCACAGCCAACTAGCATGCTGGACTCCAACAACACGGTTTAGCACCAATGCTCGGCCACAACAAACCACCAGTGTGTCAACACGCCATGCAGATCATTCGTGTCCGTGTCTAACGTTGTAGGTTAGTCCCGACAGCTCCTGAATTCCTTCGAAATTCTAGGAACAATAAGGAGGCCTGCATCTTGTGATCATAGTGTTTGTGTAGGTATGTATGGCAGGACCAAATCAGCGAGATAGGTAGGATTAAGTCCATGTAATGCTTTGTAGGTTAGCAGAAAAACCTTGAAATCAGCCCTAGCCTTAACAGGAAGAAGAAAAAGAGACAAGAGGCTAGCTGGAGTAATATGATCATTATTTTAAAAAAAGATTAAGATTCTAGCGGCCGTATTTAGCACTAGCGTAAGTTTATTTAGTGCCTTATCCGGGTAGCCGGAGAGTACATAATTGCAGTAGTCTAATCTTGAAGTGACAAAAGCATGGATTAGCTTTCTGCATCATTTTTGGACAAAAGGTTTAGGATTTTTGCAATATTTTTTATATCTTTGATATCAGGGTCCAGAGTAACGCCGAGGTCCTTCACAGTTTTATTTGAGATGACTGTACAACCATCGAGATTCATTGTCAGATCTGACAGCAGATATTTTTGTTTCTTGGGACCTAGAACTAGCTTCTCTGTTTTGTCCTAGTTTAAAAGTAAAACATGTGCAGCCCTTCGTTGGAGGGCATTGGTCTTTGTGGTTGAATTTGTGTTTTAAATTCACTGCTTGACTGAGGGACCTTACAGATAATTGTATACAGTATGTGGGGTACAGAGATGAGGTAGTCACTCCAAAAAATTTACACTATTATTGCAGACATAGTCCATGCAACTTATTATGTGACTTCTTATGCACATTTTTACTCAAAGGGGTTGAATACTTATTGACTCAAGACATTTCAGCTTTTCATTTTTTTATTTAAAAAAAAAATATTTAAGAAAATGATAAATAAATCAAACATAATTCCACTTTCACATTATGGGGTATTGGGTGTAGGCCAGTGACCAAAAAGTCTAAATGTAATACATTTTAAATTCAGGCTGTAACACAGCAAAATTTGGAAAGATTCAAGGGGTGTGAACACTTTCTGAAGGCACTGTAGCATGCATATGTCGTCACAGGTCTGTGGAGATCTTCACAATTGCTGTAATACTCTGTGAAGAATCTCGAATGGCATTGATCACTTGCACCATGTACTTTTAATGTAATTTTAACTGCAATCCAGGTAATTTGGTTCTGCTATTAGATGAATTAATCTGTTGTATAAATAAACACAAAATCAGACATTGTTTTTCCATTGGAATTTGGTTGTGCTTTTAGATTGTTGAAAGCATAGTAATAACACATTGGAAATGTAACTAACTTTTGGCTGTCTTTTTGAGAGGGTGAATATAGGTTGTAATCTCATTGATCAACGTCTCAACCAAATATGACCCAATTATCCACGTTGAAATTATGTGGTGTGCCCAGTGTGTTAAAACAATTGTGATCGCTGTTTATCTCCTCACCGTATCCCTAAGACAAATCAAAACACTCTCAACCTTTTACTTGAAGGTTGTTGGTAGTGTGTGTGATTGTTTTTGTAGACATGGACAGAACCTTTTTGTTTGACCTGAGCTCTTCACATACATGGCATCACTGTGTGACCCCTTTCACACTCTCTCTCCCTACTGGGTTGAAGTGTGCTTTCACAACTCTAAAGTGCTTTTTACTTGGTTGTCGTTGCACTCTGTGTGGAGAGCCACCCGACAAGGTTCAGCTGCTGTAGCACAACTCCTTCTCCTTTCTCTCTCTATAATAGGCATAATATCAGTGGGCATAGTGTAGTGTTTACATCCCAGCCCCAAGACCTCCTCATTTGGCAACATTTATGTCCTGGTTCCTCTGTATAATTACCTATAGGAAGAGCATGATGGTGCAGAGGTTGATTTCACACGGCCAGGTTGTCAGGACCTCTCTCTGCCAAGCAGCTTTTAATGCCAAAGATGCTATTTGCTCACAGATCAATAAGGCCTTTCAAACATCATGTTCCGGGGCTCCTTCAGATGTCAGTGAGTGTGTGTGTGTGTGTGTGTGTGTGTGTGTGTGTGTGTGTGTGTGTGTGTGTGTGTGTGTGTGTGTGTGTGTAGTCTGTGTGCGCGTGTGTGTGCACATGCTCATGCGTGTGTTCTTGTCTGTATGTGTTTCTGTCTGTGAGTGTTCCTGTGTGCATGGGTGTGTTATCTGTATGTGTGTGTGCCTCTGCAGTACTCGGCTGCAATCTGTCTAACACCAGCAACAATCAAAATTCCAAAAAAGAAAGCACTCCCTTTCAGACTCACTGAACAGTTAAACAATTGTAACAGTGCCAAGGAACGTTTAACGCTTTCTTCACTAAACAGCAACTAAACATTTTTCATGCCCTTTTCCCTTCTATTCTCCTCCACTGCAGTGTTAGCTCCTCGGAACACTCCTGTCTCAGGCTGCCAAAGCCATCATCTACATCATTCCCTGCTCCAACGGAACACAATCAGTACATTTCTATGGAAAACGCCAAGACATAATGGGAGCAATATGTTTCTTTTTTCCCCTCTCTGCTGGCTGTGGGGAGAGAATGAAACATGAAGGCACAGGCCTGGAATGACAGATGCTAATTCCATTAGCGACTCCTGAGGAGCACTTTGGGGAGTCCTCCGCTGGATTGAAACAGGGTCATGAGGTGTAGGAGGCCTATCTGAGTAAGAACACATAGGGTGAGTTCCAGACCGACTAGGTGAAACGCATGCAGAGTTGGCCCTCCCTCGCATGCTGTCTGCCTCACCTTGGACCACTTTAGAGATACCAGTTTTTCTACAGTTAAAATATTACAGTAGCCACAAGGCTGTTGACAACCAAAGCAACCATTGCTGCAGTTGTTTAACATAGCAGTCAACCTATTTCCTGTAGTCTCAAAATTATTCAACATTTTGTTTCATGTAATAAAGTTTATTTTCGATTTATTCTTCAAATGGAGCACACTTTGTTAATAACATGTATTAAATCATATGAAATAATGTCTCACTAGAGCTGGGCGATTTGGACAAAATTCCATATTGCTATAAATTGACAAAAAATTTTGCGATAACGATAAGTCAGTGATAAAATATGCTTAATAATTTGGGGGGGAGGTGCTAGAGCTGGGCGATATGGACAAAACAAATGTAACTATTTTGCTCAGTAACAACAAATACAACAACACATTTTTTTATGGACAGTTACATTTACATTAGCGGGAGGGCTATACAGTGGGGAAAAAAGTATTTAGTCAGCCACCAATTGTGCAAGTTCTCCCACTTAAAAAGATGAGAGAGGCCTGTAATTTTCATCATAGGTACACGTCAACTATGACAGACAAATTGAGATTTTTTTTCTCCAGAAAATCACATTGTAGGATTTTTTATGAATTTATTTGCAAATTATGGTGGAAAATAAGTATTTGGTCACCTACAAACAAGCAAGATTTCTGGCTCTCACAGACCTGTAACTTCTTCTTTAAGAGGCTCCTCTGTCCTCCACTCGTTACCTGTATTAATGGCACCTGTTTGAACTTGTTATCAGTATAAAAGACACCTGTCCACAACCTCAAACAGTCACACTCCAAACTCCACTATGGCCAAGACCAAAGAGCTGTCAAAGGACACCAGAAACAAAATTGTAGACCTGCACCAGGCTGGGAAGACTGAATCTGCAATAGGTAAGCAGCTTGGTTTGAAGAAATCAACTGTGGGAGCAATTATTAGGAAATGGAAGACATACAAGACCACTGATAATCTCCCTCGATCTGGGGCTCCACGCAAGATCTCACCCCGTGGGGTCAAAATGATCACAAGAACGGTGAGCAAAAATCCCAGAACCACACGGGGGGACCTAGTGAATGACCTGCAGAGAGCTGGGACCAAAGTAACAAAGCCTACCATCAGTAACACACTACGCCGCCAGGGACTCAAATCCTGCAGTGCCCCTTGCTTAAGCCAGTACATGTCCAGGCCCGTCTGAAGTTTGCTAGAGTGCATTTGGATGATCCAGAAGAGGATTGGGAGAATGTCATATGGTCAGATGAAACCAAAATATTACTTTTTGGTAAAAACTCAACTCGTCGTGTTTGGAGGACAAAGAATGCTGAGTTGCATCCAAAGAACACCATACCTACTGTGAAGCATGGGGCTGTTTTTCTGCAAAGGGACCAGGACGACTGATCCGTGTAAAGGAAAGAATGAATGGGGCCATGTATCGTGAGATTTTGAGTGAAAACCTCCTTCCATCAGCAAGGGCATTGAAGATGAAACGTGGCTGGGTCATTCAGCATGACAATGATCCCAAACACACCGCCCGGGCAACGAAGGCGTGTCTTCGTAAGAAGCATTTCAAGGTCCTGGAGTGGCCTAGCCAGTCTCCAGATCTCAACCCCATAGAAAATCTTTGGAGGGAGTTGAAAGTCCGTGTTGCCCAGCGACAGCCCCAAAACATCACTGCTCTAGAGGAGATCTGCATGGAGGAATGGGCCAAAATACCAGCAACAGTGTGTGAAAACCTTGTGAAGACTTACAGAAAACGTTTGACCTGTGTCATTGCCAACAAAGGGTATATAACAAAGTATTGAGAAACTTTTGTTATTGACCAAATACTTATTTTCCACCATAATTTGCAAATAAATTCATTAAAAATCCTACAATTTTCTGGATTTTTTTCTCTCAATTTGTCTGTCATAGTTGACGTGTACCTATGATGAAAATTACAGGCCTCTCTCATCTTTTTAAGTGGGAGAACTTGCACAATTGGTGGCTGACTAAATACTTTTTTTCCCCACTGTGTATATAAAAACATCCAGTGCCAAGTAATACAACTGAGATGGAAGACTATGAATTAAAAAGTAAGCTATTTCATGTAACATACCCAGAAAATGCATGATTGATATTTTGATGTGCAACCTGTCAAAATAGGATCCAGAATTCGCTCTTCAGAGAATTTACCGACATCTTTGTGCATATTGGCCTATAGGCTTTATTATTTACCACCTGAGGAAGTGGGAACTCAAAACACTAAGCTAGATTGCTAACTCTAAATGTGATATTGTTGCTGGATGGCCATGTAGGCTAATTTAGTCATCTATCAGTAAATGTGAGCTAATGTCCTACAAAAACTTTCCAGCGCTAGGCCTAAGCTACTTGATGTACTTGTACTTGATGAAACTTCACTGCAATTGGCTCGCTCCGCTCGGCTCCTTCACGCGAGCGCATCAAAACCATACTAACTACAGCCTACTGTTCGCCTCGATCACACCTACAGCGTCATTGCATTTTGGTACACCAGAAGTACATTAATTTCCGATGGAAAGCTGTGTTTGCCTTGAAGCATTGCATTGCAAAGAAAGTTGCAGTGCGTTCTGTGTTGTGCATATTTTGGATTTATTGAACATATGCATCAAACTGTATGCTTAGACGGCTTGACAGAAATGGTAGCAGTAGTTGTATGTAGAACTTTTGTTGCACACAGATGATGCTGCATACCCTTTCACGCAATGACACTGTAGGTGTGATCGAGGAACTACTCCGGTTGTAAAGTGGTGCCATGACCTCAATATTAAGAGGTGAGAAATACATTATATGGGCCTACTCAAAGAAAGCTGTGACTCTCCTCTCTGTAACTAGAACAACAGTAGTACTTTGAAAACTGTATGTTTCACGTAATTGCATTTTGAGTAAAGCTCATATGCTTGTGCTTTTCAGAATGCATCTCTCCCACCTCCGTGCACACAGTGCGGAGAGGGAGTGAGAGTCGGCAGCCGACAGCAAAGCAGGGACAGGCAGATACTTTCATAGCAGGAATCAGCATAATGCATAGGCTATTACTGTTGAGTCAGGCTATTACAGTGCTGACCAAATAATGGTTTTAGAACAATCTACAGGAACAGTGTGTAGCAAAATCACCGAAAATTACAGACGTAAGCAAAATGCTTCAGTAAGAGGAAGGCAGTGTCGTTGTCGGTAATTTTCAGCTTATTATCCCAGTTATATGACTCACCCACATAAGTTTACCTGGATGCACATGTATCAGCTTTGAAAAATGGTTTTCATTGTTTAGGCTAATGGCTTCTAGCACCTGAACACATGGTACTTGGTAAAAGCCTGCAATACAGACCTCCCATGTAGATGGCGATAATAATATAACTCTCAGTGTTCATTGAGCAACTTTGCTGCGTGCGCTAGGCGGTGGAGACCAAATTCAGCGCTGCGCAATTTGTGGCTATTTCGCCAATGCAGGCGGTGACTCTACTTCCGTCTGCAGCGTCATTTTCCCTGACCGCTGGGACACCTTTTTTGGCTATGAACCCAGCATGAATCAGCAGAGTACGCCCATTGGTTGTTGTGTCGCCTCACCTTATCTAAGGAACGCACCTAAACACAGTGAAGCAGGATGTGACGTCCCTCTGGTGTTACCACTCCATGTCAAAGTTTCCAATATAAAAATATCTAGAATCAGCTTCAACTTAGCCATCCATGCCTTAACCATTGTAGAAGTAAAACACAAAACTGACCTTAGATCAGTATCTGGTAGCAACGCCATGTGACTGGTGTTACTGCTCTGGGTAGGTCTTGTTAGTGTGCACTGATTTAGCAGCAGAAATATGTTTGTCTTTTTTATGACAATGATGGGAAGATCTGCCTGAGAGGTCAAATATTATTTATTTTAATTTGCCTAGGTGTCAAAGCTGTGGAGCCTGAAAGTGTTGCAAATGAAACACAGCTCAGATGGTTGATGAGACGCCAGGAGAATAGCTTAAATACTGGCATGTGGAAAATCTACCAGACATCTATTCAATACTTTCTATTCTGGACACAATACATAATTGATTTGCTGATAATGCCCAGGAAGCATATTTTCAACACTGTGTTGTGTTATCTCTTATTGTCTGTTATTGTATTGTCGAACCGGTTGGGTAGTTCCTCTAAAGGTACACTTGTTCTCGTACAGGGATAATGTAAACTCCATTATCACCATTCACTGAGTGTTTCTGCTTAGACTGCACATTTAAAAGCAGGGGCTAATGTGTCACATTGAAATTGCACGTGGTATAAAGTCACTTTTTCCTGGGCACCACACAATGGGCAGAGAAGTTAGAAAGAGTGACAGTGCAGGAATCCTCTTACATGCTTTGCATAGGCTGCCGTGAGTGACAGACTCAATGATTCTCAGTGATTCCAGCACTTTCTCAGTGATTTCAATGCCTCCATTTTCAGTGATGGAAAAATGCATATATCCTGTGAAAGAGCAGTAGAGTTCAATGAGAACAGGGAAAATATCTCACCGTTTAAGAAGTGTCAGGCTGTAAAGAAGTGATTCCAACTATATTTAAGTTTCATAGACTCAGTTGCTATGTAGGACTTTTCCCAGCAATTCCTTTGCATAAAGTGAGTGTGCTGTCATTAAAACACAAACTTACCCTGACACATATTCCTATGAATACCCAATTGTGAGTACTTACTTTGTTACTTCTTGTAACCGCATCCTCCCACAATTCTCTTGAAAAACCTTACAGGTATTTTGCTCAATCAAAAGAATGAGCACTTCATTTATCAATTCCAAATCTAAGTGGAGTAATTGTTTTGGTACAAAGTCACCTCCGAAGATAGCCCCAGGTGAGAAGTGGTCAAGTTGTGAGAGTCTGTCTATCAGAGCCTGGTCTATTTGTGGACCACTCAAAAGAGGTGACTTTCAATCCCCAGTAATTACTCCAGTAAATGAATCAAACGCTGTGAGTGACCATAACCAATAGCAGAGCCAGAGGGCCTGCAGGACAAGTGTTGAGGAAACCTAGCTAGTTAACTTAACTAGCTAGCTTAGTTAGCTTAGCTGGCTAGCCTAGATGGTTAACTAGCTAGTTTAGCTATAAATAGGAAGATTGGCTGGAATGCAATAATAGTCGGTCACTTGATTGTAATAGTCAGCTAATCTTTTGACATGTTCTGTTCGTTTAATACAGTAGCTCTATGATCAGACAATAATCTATCCTTTCAATATTGTTATTAAGTGACCCATAATATCATCTTTGATGACTTGTAAAATCTTACTCATAATGGTGTTACAGATAATCAGGGAATTACAGGGCTATATTTCAGAAGTAGAGCAGGTGTTTGGAAGGGAGAGAGAGCAGTGAATGTTGTTGGTGGAAGAATGAAGAGTCGTATATTCATTCATGATGACATCTGTGTCACAATCCATATTTACCAAGGCTGCCTGTGTTTGGACCAGCTCTAAATCCTGTTGATGGAATATCACTCTAATTGGTCGTTTTCAAACCCATATCAGAATAAAAAATTAGCCCTGGAAGGATTCACAGCCAATTCTAGCAGGATATTCATATAACAGGTTGGGGAATTGTCTCAGAGATGAAATTCACACAACAACACAACAAAGCCAGGAGTAAGCCAAAGCTTTTTCCCTCCTGAAATCCACACATGCTCTTGTTTTGGTGTTCTATCTCTTCTACATTTAGAAAAAAAGGGTTCCAAAAGGGTTATTTGACTGTCTCCATAGGATAACCCTTTTTGGTTCCAGGTAGAACCCTTTTTGGTTCCATGTAACCCAAACGCATACTACCTGGAACCAAAAGTGTTCTTCAAAGGATTCTCCTATGGGGACAGCCAAATAACCCTTTTAGGTTCTAGATGGCACCTATTTTATTAAGATTGTGTCCCTCTTCACAGCTGCTTCTTGGAATCTTTAAATATTTATTTTAAACAGCAAAGATATCTCCCCAGATGTATTAAAACAGTAGGCTACATCTCCATATGCAAGTCGAGAAGCTCAGGAGCATTGTCTCTCGTGCCGCAGGCCTATAAGGGATTTCCCTTTATTGATAAAAAATAATCAACCCAAGCAGCTGAAGCTCCACACCACCAACAACAACAACACCATGCATTCCCTGGTGTCCGTGGGCCGTCTTCACTGACCACTTATTAAGATGCTGGATGGGCCGTGCCTGTTAAACAATGATTACTATTATTCATCAGCTCTGACCACGCTGTTGCTGTGGCTGGGAGGGGGAGTAAAAGAAAGTGCTGTGTAGGAAAACCTTTGTGGTTATTTCCTCCCTCGCTGGACGGACTGGCCGGCCACAACATATTAAGTGGAGGAGGGGAATGTTTTTTTTTCTTCTCTTTTTCCAGTCCTTCCTTTCTTTCAGAGATACAACCCCCCCCACACACACACACACACATATAGACACACACACACACACATAGACACACACACACACATCGTCAGACAGCCCTGCCTATAACTTCCCACGTGTCTGGGCTTCTAAATCTGGCTGGCGACCAAAAGGCTGTAACTCAGCACTAGCAGCCTTAACAGGGTGGTGCAGAATCTCCAGTCCCCACCAGTAGCAGAGCGGAGTAGAGTAGCCTCCAATGTAAACTAACGTAGCAGGCGTAAAAAGAGCCTCCAACGAGATGGCTGGTATAACAGTGTGTGCGTAGTGTCCAGGAAATACCTCACGACTTGGGCAGGGACTTGGCAGGGGAGTGTGTTATTGAAGAAACGGTCTAGGGGGCTGCCTGGAGTCTGTCAGAGGAGGCCTCCTGCAACTTTTTAAGAGGAGCTCAATCTCCTTTTATCTGCCTGACACACCCTGACTTAGTGAGAGCTCACTGAGAGCCCTGAGAGAGAGAGAGAGAGAGAGAGAGAGAGAGAGAGAGAGAGAGAGAGAGAGAGGAGAAGGAGAGCAAGACAGGGGGAGAGGTAAGTTTTGATTTCGCTCAGTTCATGTCCTTTGTTTTAGGGGGACTTTTAAGTTTGCTACATATAACTGTTGACTGGTGGGAGGGGGAGTAGGCGTTGAGAAGCCTGTTCTTTATTTAAAACACTATTGCCTCATTATTCTGAAGAAACTAAACACATTTTGCCGTTATCTTTTGAAAATTGTATTTTTAGTTTAGTCTCAGTAGCTCTCTGTTTGTTTTTGCTTTAGGTTTTTCCCGATGCTCACAAAAGTTTATTTTAGAACCGCTGTTTACGGAGACCTCTGGACTGAGGCTGGAAATTATTTTATTGCCAGGAGAAGTTACGGAGGTGGAAAGCCACAACTATTTAATAAAAAAATGAATTGCAAAAAGATTTTCAAGGGTGTTGATCTGTAACATGGCTGCTAGGGAGTGAACGCTGGGGCTGACCGGCCCACTTCCCCATATCAGTCCTGTCGGCATCACATTTGGTTTCAATTACTTTGCCCCTCTGGGATACGTGTTGCTATAAATAAGTAACAACGCACTTACTGTGGAAAGAGTTCAGGCAGCAGCAGCCTTACTGTTGTGGGGGCCTACTGAGAGGAGTTACATACATTATACTTTGACTAGTTTCAGCAGGGTAGGAGGGGGTTGTGGCTACTGGTATGTCTATGTATAGCCTATGTGTATGGGCAGGGTTGGGAGGGGCGGTCTTTGGCAAAAACCCTTCCCCAAAAAAGTGTTATGAACAACAGCTGCTGTGTGTCCATGGGGACAGAACTAAACCCTGATATAGCAGTAAGGATCCAAGCAGGTGTTGAGTGTTTATTTGTGTTGTTGATATTTGCTGTGACCACGTGAGTCATAAGCAGAGGGGCCGGTGTTAGGAATCCAAAAGGAGGCAAGATATGTAGATATTTTCTCAGAGAGGGAAAAACACAGTAAACTGAGATGACAGAGATGGGGACATTTGTGTTATTCATTCTGTATAAAGCTACTGTATAAAATCACCCACAGATTCCTACTAGACGCACTCACACAATATGTCACTCACTTTCTCTTTGAATGTCCATATACATGTGAACACCTATTTTCCTCACATGTACAGTACTGTCATGTACTGTATGTACATTCACACATGCACAGTATTTCCTTCATGTGCAGTCTCAGCTGTGCATTGCAAACTCTGTTGTGCATTTTACTGTGCATTCTTGCATTTCTGTGTGCAAACAAGCCAAAAAGGTGTCCATTCCTCTGCATCACATGTGAATGGAAGTCCTATGAGATTCAACAGCTCCTTTGCAGTCTGCCACAGAGATGGAGTTTACTGAAGATGTCTGAGTTTTTCTCACAAGGATCTGTGCTGAGGCTCAGTATGTTACACAGACACACTTCAAAAGGAGAGCTCCTTCTCATCTGCTTAACATCTAGATCGACTGTGCACTGATGTTTTCTCTGCTCACTGGAAACCAGAGCGCGAGAGACGGGAGACAAGAGAGAAAGAGGAAAGAGAGAGGGAAAAGTGAGAGAGAGATTGAGAGGGAGAGGAGAGAGAGAGGCAGAGTAACGCTGAGTGATAATGTGCGGACTAGGATTTTGAATAGTAGCCACTTGGTCAGTGGTGTAGTGTTATTGTTTTTAGGTGAGGCAGTGCAATAAAATAATAATGATGTCCTAATTTCTTCAATCAATGTTTGTACCGACAGATGTAGCCTATTGAATATCATTATAGAAAATACATAAAATGCATCCTCCAATTGCAACGTCTGCCTATGCCCACACATATTATCTCAAGAAAATTGTCTATTTTAAATACCCTCAAACACCAAGTTAGGCATAGGCTACCTCATTTCAAAATAGGCCATCGTCACTGTCAATCATCAATGATAATTATTCACGCTTTACCGGTGAAACGTCCAAACTGCATCTCCATGCCAATCATTTTATTGATCTCAATCAGTTTCATGGGAATATGCATTTACATCTTCATGAATTACTGTTTCATGAGTGAATTAGAGCAGATGGTGTTAACAAACTATTGGCCTTTCTTGTATTTTGTTTCAATCAAAGCATACAGTATATCCTGCCTAGTGGCACGCTCTGTTGAGTTTTGGCGCAGGATAATTTTTTGGGGACTATTCAGCTTCAGCTAACCATCCTAAAATCTCATTAGAGATGAGGTGTTTTTGTTGTAACAGTAACGTTATAGGCCTACCATGCTATTGTATTACACTACCAGTCAAAGGTTTGGACACACCTACTCATTCAAGGGTTTTTCTTTAATTTTACTATTTTCTACATTGTAGAATAATAGTGAAGACATCAAAACTATGACATAACACTTATGGAATCATGTAGTAACCAAATAAGTATTAAACAAATCAAAAAATATATTTGAGATATGAGATTCTTCAAAGTAGCCACCCTTTGCCTTGATGACAGCTTTGCACACTCTTGGCATTCTCTCAACCAGCTTCATGAGGAATGCTTTTCCAACAGTCTTGAAGGAGTTCCCACATATGCTGAGCACTTGTTGGCTGCTTTTCCTTCACTCTGCGGTCCAACTCATCCCAAACCATCTCAATTGGGTTGAGGTCGGGTGATTGTGGAGGCCAGGTCATCTGATGCAGCACTCCATCAATCTCCTTCTTGGTCAAATAGCCCTTACACAGCCTGGAGGTGTGTTGGGTCATTGTCCTGTTGAAAAACAAATGATAGTCCCACTAGGCCTCCTGTAGCTCAGTTGGTAGTGCATGGCGCTTGCAACGCCTGGGTTGTGGGTTTGATTCCCACGGGGGGCCACTATGAAAAATGTATGCACTTACTAACTGTAAGTTGCTCTGGATAAGAGTGTCTGCTAAATGACTAAAATATAAATAAATCACAGACAGTGTCACCAGCAAAGCACCCCCACACCTCCTCCTTCACGATGGGAACCACACATGTGGAGATCATCCATTCACCTACTCTGTGTCTCACAAAGACATGGCGGTTGGAACCAAAAATCTCAAATTTGGACTCAAAGGACAGATTTCCACCGGTCGAATGTCCATTGCTTGTGTTTCTTGGCCCAAGCAAGTCTCTTCTTCTTATTGGTGTCCTTTAGAAGTGGTTTCTTTGCAGCAATTTGACCATGAAGGCCTGATTCACGCAGTCTCCTCTGAACAGTTGACGTTGAGATGTGTATGTTACTTGAACTCTGTGAAGCATCTATTTGGGCTGCAATCTGAGGTGCAGTTAACTCTACTGAACTTATCCTCTGCAGCAGAGGTAACTATGGGTCTTCCTTTCCTGTGGCAGTCCTCATGAGAGCCAGTTTCATCATAGCGCTTGATGGTTTTTGCGACTGCACACATGTTACGTATTGACTGACCTTCATGTCTTAGAGTAATGATGGACTGCCATTTCTCTTTGCTTATTTGAGCTGTTCTTGCCATAATATGGACTTGGTCTTTTACTAAATAGGGCTATCTTCTGTATACCACCCCTACCTTGTCACAACACAACTGATTGGCTCAAACGCATTAAGAAGGAAATAAATTCCAAATTAACTTTTAAGAAGGCACACATGTTAATTGAAATGCATTCCAGGTGACTACCTCATGAAGCTGGAGAATGCCAAGAGTGTGCAAAGCTGTCATCAAGGGAAAGGGTGGCTACTTTGAAGAATCTCAAATGTAAAATATATTTTGATTTGTTTAAAACTTTTTTGGTTACTACATGATTCCATATGTGTTATTTCATAGTTTTGATGTTTTCGACAATGTAAAAAATAATAAAAAATAAAGAAAACCCCTTGAATGAGTAGGTGCGTCCAAACGTTCTAATCACTGAGCCGACTAGGTGAAAAATCTATCGATGTGCCCTTGAGCAAGGCACTTAACCCTAATTGCTCCTGTAAGTTGCTCTGGGTAAGAGACAAGAGTGCTAAATGACTAATATGTGAACTATCAATTCATATAATTGTGGAGTTTTATGAACATCAAGGCAGACTGTAGTATTCTTTTTCAACATTCAGATTGGCCAGTGGTCAAGCCTCCGAGGGGCCTCTGCACACGTAGCCTATATAGTTCTTCATCATTCTCACAACCGGCAGAGAGAAGACAGGGAAGAAACCACCATTTAACTACCTCTAGGCTGCTATACAGATTATTTGGTTTGTCATTCTATCGTTTTTCATGGAATTTCTGTGGTATTTAAATAGAATTTATTTAGAATTTATCAAATACATTTTCCAGAAATAGCTTTACCAGCTCCGTGTTTTCTCAAATTGAAAAAAGTGAGGGAGCGCCGCTCCTCCGTGCTACGGCAGCACTACAGCCCTGCTCTTGATTGCTTCCCTGTCAAGTTTGGCATCTTGCTACAAAAGTAGTTCCTGTGAAAATGGCTCTCAACTACCCTCTTTTTGAACTATATTGTTGTTGTCGATGTTCACACGCCAGTGTCTTGGGAGACGTTGAAAAATAGAAATTTTGTGAGATCTTGTATTCTTCTTTTCCTTTTTGCTTAGTTCTGGCAGTTTGATGAGCAACATACAGTATGTCCTGTGTCATGTATAAATCTTCCCAGCGTGAAATAGTTCCCAATCTGATTGTGTTCTGATTGTGACGTCATGCTGTAAAATTTCTCCCAGTGTGAAAATGTTCCCAGTTCAATAATTGCACTGTCACGGTTTCGGCCGAGGCTGCCTCTCTTCCTTGTTCGGGCAGGCTTCGGCGTTCGTTGTCTCCGGAATACTAGCTGCCACCGTTGTATGTTTCATGTTCGTTTGCTTTTGTCTGTTTGTTGTGACACCTGTTCTCGTTTAGCGTAATTAGTGTCCTATAAGTTTCTCGTTGTGTTTGTCTAGTGTTGTGTGTTATTGATTTAGGTCTGTCGTGTGTTGGGCTTGTATGTTGCTATTTCGCTCGGTTGAGCTTCCCTCCACTGCGTTGGAGCGTTTATCGCACCTGTTTAGTGCGCCTTTTGTTTTGTTCGCCTTCGTGCGTAATTTCGCCTTCAGGCAAGTCTGTTCGTATTTTTCCTTGTTGGAAATTTACTAAAGTCTTTTGGACTATACTTCGGTGTCCTGCGTTTGATTCCACCACTACACCCACCTACAGCATTCGTGACATGCACGCACATCTCTTTATGTGGATGGCTGAGCTCGTGCGGATGTTTATCTCTCACCCTCCCTCAACCTCGAAAAACTGTTCTGTGGGCATGCACATATGCTTCACACATCTGCCAATCAATGGTGGCCAGGAGTATTGACTCTGACCAATCAGAAGCTTTTTGAGGCATGAGGTCAGCTTATAAATACCCGGACTCGCGCGTCAAAGTTCTGAGGGTTGATGTGAGGAGAGATGTTTTGCAATTGCAAAGACTTGGGCGCTACGTTTTCGATTGACAATGTATATATTTGTTTGTTAGTTGGTTATTTAGTTAGTTAGTTAGCTATACAAACAAGTTAAAACTGCACACCTCTGAGAACAAGCCATCTCGACCAGTTTACAGCTAATTATGTCGGTTAGCTAGCTAAATCAAGGGCGAGGGGGTGTGAGAGAAACATCCACACAAGCTCAGCCATCCACACAGACGCGCGTGCAATTATTGACTGGGAACATTTTCAAGCTGTGAAAATGTTTACAACATGACGTCACAATCACAACAAAATCAGAACAATTGGCAACTATTTCACGCTGGGAAGACTTTTACATGACATCCTGACTTGAAATTCTGTGAGCATCTCCTCCATGGTTGCGCTGATGATTTTTTCTGGTATCTCTCCAGATCATTAGGCCTTCATTAGGGTGCACAAACTCACTGTAAAATATCATTGGGGAGCAGCAGTCAAATCCAATGGTCCTGAAGAGTCACTCACCCCTCTTGGCATGGGCTCCAACAAATTAAATGTCATGGTTTTATGATGAAGGCATTAATTGTGTCATATTGATCACTTCCTTCAATATTACTGTCACGATCGCTGACTGAAGCGGACCAAGGCGCAGCGTGATAAGCGTACATTCTTTATTAGTGTACACACGAACAAAACAACAAACGAAACGATACGTGAAGTCCTAGGTTATACACAAAACCTTATGGAACAAGATCCCACAAACTAACATGCCACAAGGCTGCCTAAGTATGGTCCCAAATCAGAGACAACGAGCTACAGCTGTCTCTGATTGGGAACCACCCTGGCCAACATAGAAACTAAACGATCTAGAACAAAAACCAATGAAAACTAAACATAGAAAATCCACACCCTGGCTCAACAATTAAGAGTCCCCAGAGCCAGGGCGTGACAGTACCCACCCCCTGCGACCGCGCCACACCAACACAACAGGGTAGGGGCCGGGTGGGCATTCCGCCTCGGAGGCGGATCCGGCTCCGGGCGTGACCACCACTCTCTCTCTACCCCCCCGTAGCGCCCCTGGTCTGGTCTGGCCCCGCTGGCCGGAGCTGGACTGGACACCGCTGGAGCGGATTGCTCTGGCTCCGGTGTGGAGCAGCTGACCGGTGCCGGACCAGGCACCGGTGGAACAGGCACGGACCGTGCCGGACTGACGACGCGCACCACTGGCTTGGTGCGGGGAGCAGGAACGGGCCGGACCGGGCTGACGACGCACACCACTGGCTTGGTGCGGGGAGCAGGAACGGGCCGGACCGGGCTGACGACGTGCACCACTGGCTTGGTGCGGGGAGCAGGAACGGACCGGACCGGGCTGGCGACGCGCACCACTGGCTTGGTGCGAGGGGCAGGAACGGGCCGGACCGGGCTGACGACGCGCACCATTGGCTTGGTGCGGGGAGCAGGAACAGGCCGGACCGGGCTGGCGACGCACACCACTGGCTTGGTGCGAGGGGCAGGAACAGGCCGGACCGGGCTGACGACGCGCACCACAGGCTTGGTGCGAGGGACAGGAACAGGCCGGACCGGGCTGGCGACGCTCACCACAGGCTTGGTGCGGGGAGCAGGAACAGGCAGGACCGGGCTGGCGACGCGCACCACAGGCTTGGTGCGGGGAGCAGGAACAGGCCGGACCGGGCTGGCGACGCGCACCACAGGCTTGGTGCGAGGGTCAGGAACAGGCCGGACCGGGCTGGCGACGCGCACCACAGGCTTGGTGCGGGGAGCAGGAACAGGCCGGACCGGGCTGGCGACGCGCACCACAGGCTTGGTGCGGGGAGCAGGAACAGGCGGGACCGGGCTGACGACGCGCACCACAGGCTTGGTGCGAGGGACAGGAAATGCCGGGCTGGACTGTGGAGACGGACTGGAGGTCTGGAGCGGAGAGCTGACACAACCCGTCCTGGCTGAATGCCTATTTCCACACAATCTTTGTGAGGCATCAGCACAGGACGTTCAGGGCTGTGCACTCGTACTGGCACTACAGCACGTGGCACTGGCGCAGGATATCCGGGACCGAGGAGGGGTACTGGAGGCCACGAGCGTTGAGCCGGCACACTCCATCCTGGCTGCATGCCCACCTTAGCACGACACGTGCGTGGTGCTAGCACAGGACATACAGGACTGTGCCGGAACACTCGCGGCACAGTACGTGGCTCCGCATAACACGGAACCTGCCCAGTCTCACGCTGCCTAGCCTGAGTACGGGGAGTTGGCTCTGCTCTACCTCCAGGCTCCGCCAACCACCCTTCCAGCCACCCAAACCTGGTGGCCTCCTCTCCTAGTCCGCCGATTCGTCCTGTAGCTGCCTCCAGCAGCCCCGTCGTCCACGCCGTGTGCCCCCCACCCAAACATTTCTTGGGGTTGCCTCTCGCGTGTCCGTCGTCGGCACGGCTGGCGCCGTTTCTCCTCTCCTGCCTGGGCATTTACTTTTGCCCATGGCCCTCTGCCCGCGAATATGTCCTCCCAAGACCACCATTCGCCCACCTGGGACATCGCCAACTTCTCCTCCTGGGCACGCTGCTTGGTCCTCTGGTGGTGGGATCTTCTGTCACGATCGCTGACTGAAGCGGACCAAGGCGCAGCGTGATAAGCGTACATTCTTTATTAGTGTACACACGAACAAAACAACAAACGAAACGATACGTGAAGTCCTAGGTTATACACAAAACCTTACGGAACAAGATCCCACAAACTAACATGCCACAAGGCTGCCTAAGTATGGTCCCCAATCAGAGACAACGAGCTACAGCTGTCTCTGATTGGGAACCACCCTGGCCAACATAGAAACTAAACGATCTAGAACAAAAACCAATGAAAACTAAACATAGAAAATCCACACCCTGGCTCAACAATTAAGAGTCCCCAGAGCCAGGGCGTGACAATTACTTCCTTCATCCCCTAACTACAACAGGTCACCTCATGCCTTTTAAATAAACCTCCCTGCACAGGCTCCATTTTGTAATTTTAAACAATCAATGCACAGTTTTCCTGAATTCTGTGCTGTCTTCAAAGCAATGCAAAATACTATTGAGGCTCATTCAGATCACTTGAGGTAGAGTACAGTCCTTTTCCTCATATAACACCAAAGCTGCCAGAGGTATTTCTCTCTGTAAGTGTATGGATACTCAGTAGAGTTGCATGTGTTGTCTATGGCCCCTCTCAGTCCCTCTCCTGGCCTGAGTATGGGGCAAACAGGGTCAACTCTGGCTTCTCTCTCTGTGTCTACTTTACTCTGCAAAGTCCTGTTAGAGAGCAGAATGACTGATTGGTACTAAAGGTAATGGTATTACTGTGTAGAAACTGTCTCCAGTGCAGGATGGTACTGTGCATACTAAAGAGCTGTAGGTGAAGGATAAGGTAGAGGGAAAACCACCATACCCTTATCAAATAACGGTTTCATGTTCCACAAGACATACAGTGAGGGAAAAAAGTATTTGATCCCTGCAGATTTTGTACGTTTGCCCACTGACAAAGAAATTATCAGTCTATAATTTTAATGGTAGGTTTATTTGAACAGTGAGAGACAGAATATCAACAACAAAATCCAGAAAAACGCATGTCAAAAATGTTATAAATTGATTTGCATTTTAATTAGGGAAATAAGTATTTGACCCCCTCTCAATCAGAAAGATTTCTGGCTCCCAGGTGTCTTTTATACAGGTAACGAGCTGAGATTAGGAGCACACTCTAAAAGGGAGTGCTCCTAATCTCAGTTTGTTACCTGTATAAAAGACACCTGTCCACAGAAGCAATCAATCAATCAGATTCCAAACTCTCCACCATGGCCAAGACCAAATAGCTCTCCAAGGATGTCAGGGACAAGATTGTAGACCTATACAAGGCTGGAATGGGCTACAAGACCATCGCCAAGCAATTTGGGGAGAAGGTGACAACAGTTGGTGCGATTATTCGCAAATGGAAGAAACACAAAAGACCTGTCAATCTCCCTCGGCCTGGGGCTCCATGCAAGATCTCACCTCGTGCAGTTGCAATGATCATGAGAACGATGAGGAATCAGCCCAGAACTACACGGGAGGATCTTGTCAATGATCACAAGGCAGCTGGGACCATAGTCACCAAGAAAACAATCGGTAACACACTACGCCGTGAAGGACTGAAATCCTGCAGCGCCCGCAAGGTCCCCCTGCTCAAGAAAGCACATATACAGGGTCGTCTGAAGTTTGCCAATGAACATCTGAATGATTCAGAGGAGAACTAGGTGAAAGTGTTGTGGTCAGATGAGACCAAAATCAAGTTATTTGGCATCAACTCAACTCACCGTGTTTGGAGGAGGAGGAATGCTGCCTATGACCCCAAGAACACCATCCCCACCCTCAAAAATGGAGGTGGAAACATTATGCTTTGGGGGTGTTTTTCTGCTAAGGGGACAGGACAACTTCACTGCATCAAAGGGACGATGGACGGGGCCATGTACCGTCAAATCTTGGGTGAGAACCTCCTTCCCTCAGCCAGGGCATTGAAAATAGGTCGTGGATGGGTATTCCAGCATGACAATGACCCAAAACACACGACCAAGGCAACAAAGGAGTGTCTCAAGAAGAAGCACATTAAGGTCCTGGAGTGGCCTAGCCAGTCTCCAGACCTTAATCCCATAGAAAATCTGTGGAGGGAGCTGAAGGTTCGAGTTGCCAAACGTCAGCCTCGAAACCTTAATGACTT
The DNA here is from genome assembly GCF_020615455.1 of Coregonus clupeaformis. Lineage (NCBI taxonomy): Eukaryota > Metazoa > Chordata > Actinopteri > Salmoniformes > Salmonidae > Coregonus > Coregonus clupeaformis. The sequence continues at coordinate 19,653,979 of NC_059204.1, read as the reverse complement.
GGAGAAGATCTGCAAAGAGGAGTGGGACAAAATCCCTCCTGAGATGTGTGCAAACCTGGTGGCCAACCACAAGAAACGTCTGACCTCTGTGATTGCCAACAAGGGTTTTGCCACCAAGTACTATGTCATGTTTTGCAGAGGGGTCAAATACTTATTTCCCTCATTAAAATGCAAATCAATATATAACATTTTTGACATGCTTTTATCTGGATTATTTTGTTGTTTTTCTGTCTCTCACTGTTCAAATAAACCTACCATTAGAATTATAGACTGATCATGTCTCTGTCAGTGGGCAAAAGTACAAAATCAGCAGGGGATCAAATACTTTTTTCCCTCACTGTACCATTAGACTGAGAATATATTGCACTGTGCAATTTCTCAAAGTGTAATAAAAGTCTGTAATATATACAAAGCCTGACCTGACCATGCCGACTGTACAACAATCTGTATATTCTTGAGAAATAACAGCCGACCTGGGTGGAAATATTTATTTTTCTACCCTCTTAGGGAAATGTTTCAGGTTTTTGAGTCAGAGTGCTCCTGAAAAGCATTTGGATTTTGTTTTTGTCTCATAAATGCAATTGCTTGACTGGCTACTTTTATCGAACCCTATTGAAGTAATTGCTCATTTAAAAAGTTAAATTGTCTTATGATTGTAGCACAACCTTTTAGGTTGACATAGAATTGGATCCATTTAATATGTAAAACAAGAAGTGCTAAATAAGAAAGCGGAAGTGTAGTAATAATTGGGTTGAGATCTCAAGAGAGATGAAATTAATTGGCTTTATCTGAAAGTCTACATGAAAGTGGCCAAACCAAGAGATGTTCTTTTGAGTCCGATGTAGTAATATTAAATACTTTTATCTGAATGTTTGTGGTTTCTCTATTGAATTCAATTAGGGATTTGCATCCAGAAGGACATTAGCAAATATGTTTTAATTGACATTGTAAATACTCTTTTTTGATATGCAAAATCCCCATTAAATAGACAGCAAATACTATGTACATGCACACTATTCAAAGTAGACCTGTTTATCTTAAAGTAATTGTCACGAACAGAAGAGGACCCAAGAGCGCAAGTTCAAATTCAGAGTTCTTTATTCAAGGTTACAGGCGGGAAGAGGAGTCCCAGGGGTGTCAGGGGTCTTTCAGGGTCCTCCTGTGGGTACCTGTGCTCCGGGGGTCACCAAATGTCCGGGGGTGTCCAGTCCAAGTGCTTAGTGTGTGTGTTCCCCAGTGATGGAGCGGCGTATCGGGCTGAGGGTGGTGAAACGTCTGGGCACGCTCATCTGGTGGTCGGAGACCTGGGGAAACACACACACACAACAGCAATATGAATGGCAGGCAGAAGTGCAGATCAGGGCTGGGCAAATATCGTGGTGAGAGACAGAAGGCAGAAACGAGTTACCGGAGGGGCTGAAGATCGGAGAGTAGTCGAGGTCCAGAAGGCAGGTTGGGATAGACGGGGCAGTAGAACAAGGAGGCAGTCAAGAAAGGATCGGTATCACAAACAGGAGTCAGAGCGCAGACAGGCAGGTTACTGGTCCGGGTTTGAAGACGATCTGACAGGGCTTGGCTGAAAACCAGGGCTTGATATACTGGGAGAGGTAGTGGGGAAATGCAGTTCAGCTGGCAGAGTAATTAGAACAGAGTGAGGCAAGGTGAGGATGGTGAGTGGGAAATGCAGTGCAGCTGGCCAGGTAACAAGAGCAGAGCAGGGCAGGTGGAGCTAGTTAGGCTGAGTAGAGAGAGGGAGGTGAGCAGAGTGGAAGATAATTGAATGCAATTAATGTTGCTACCAGGGAGAGAGAGTGCTCATGACAGTAATGGGGGAAATGTGTGGGTGAAGATACCAGGACTCTAAACCTACTGTAAATACTATGTACATGCACACTGGGAAATGGGAGCACCTCTTGGCTCTGATTAATATTTTGTCATATTGGTGGTGAGAGAACTAGTGTGCCATCTGGTTAAATAAAGGCTTCAGCTGCTCCCATCCCCTGCAGGCCCTCCAATAGTGGAATATTTCCTAGCAACAGAGTGTGTGTGTGTGTGTGTGTGTGTGTGTGTGTGTGTGTGTGTGTGCTCATGCCTGTGTGTTCCTGTCTGCATGTGTTCTTGTCTGTGTGTGTTTTTGTTTGTGTGTGTTCCTGTGTGTGTGTGTTTGTTATCTATATGTGTGTGTGCCTCCGTGTCTGCGTACGTGCGAGAGAGAGAGAGAGAGAGAGACAGAGGGACTGAACTTGTACAAGGTGTTTCATATTCTCTGGCTCCATCTCAATCCCTTTGTAATTCAGGCGCTAAACAGAAACTATGAGATCCACATACTCTTCTATCTGTCAGCCTCCAAGCCTAGAAGCAGTATCAAAAACACTTACTCTTAAAGAGGTACTGTTAGTATCAAGTTTTCAGCTAACCATTTACTGTAAGAGATGGGTGTGGATTAACAGTGGGTGGCCATAGCTATTTATAGATAGTTGATGGTAGTTATTTCTCCATGTGTCGTTACATTTTCATTTGCTGCATTTGTATGACATGTACTGTATAACATTTTGATTATACACCCACATTTGGCTGGAATGTCAGTACACCATCTCCTGATAGGCAACATGTGTGAATGTCACAGTATTATTGAGCAATAGACTCAGTTCAGTACAGCTCTCCACATCATCATAGCCCTACTCCAGAGACCTCCTCTTGGATGCAGTTGTTGTACACTGTTCACACTCCACTGTGGCTGTGACCTGTTATTCAACAAACTGCCACAGCATTTATGACAATCTAATGATTAACGTGTTAGCCTCTCACAGTGTGGAGAAAGGAAGAGAGAGACAGACAGAGAGAGAGGGAGAGAGACAGACAGACAGACATACAGACAGAGAGAGAGAGAGAGAGAGAGAGAGAGAGAGAGAGAGAGAGAGAGAGAGAGAGAGAGAGAGAGAGAGAGAGAGAGAGAGAGAGAGAGAGAGAGAGAGAGAGAGAGAGAGAGAGAGAGTTTTGAGTTTAAAATAATCTTTATTGGGTCTGGGAGCCCACCACACAATAAATACTCATACAAAACCGTATTTACACATCAATTAAAAACACAACTCCAATTCCTCCTCCACAGTAACTGAACACAACAGCCTCTGAATACCCCATATACTCATAAACAGATCAATATTGTTGACAAGTTTATAATAGGCAAACTCAACCCTTAGTCTCGCTGCCAACATTCCCTCCAGCATTCCCACCACATCCACAGACCCCTGTCCCCGAATACTGTTCTTTCGGGTCTTCCATATCGCTAATTTTGCTGCCCCTAACACAAAATTAAGCAACACAACTACACCTTTCTGACTAAACCTGTACTTTGGCCCAAATATATACAGTTGGGAAGAGAAAACCTCTCCCAGAGCTGAGAACCAATTAGTGATCAGGTCAATCATCCCCGACCAACCTGGGACACTGTAAAAACAGATGTGCCAGAGTTTCAGACTCAGCACAGAATGGACACTCCTCCCCAACAGTAGGATCCAGGTGTACCAGATACATGTTGGTGGCTATGGCTCCATGTATTATCCTCCATTGGAGGTCAGCTGTCCTCTTATCAATAGGCAGTTTGTATAATGATCGCCAACAGCCTTTTGGGGAGGCACCTGGACCAAGCACACCCGCCCACCTTGTCGATTTTACCCCTTCCAGGGAAGAGGCATGGGACACCTTTACACATATTCTGTACATGGCCTTCTTTCCCACCTCCTTGAACTCCCCCAGCTCCGGGGTATCGAAGGAAAGCAGCATCCCCACGTCCTCCTCGAATGCCCCCGCCACAGCACTAACAATCAGTGCAGGGAACACATAATCCAGACCCTCCTTCCACCGATCAGAATTGGAAGTGTCAGTCACATACTGCAGATGAAGTACTGGCAAGGAGTCACAGACCTCAGCGACGACCTTCCTCAGTAGGCGAGACTATCGGATCCCCGCTCTTTCTCCTAGCTCCTCCAACGACCTATTCCTGTTCCACATCAGATGACCCAGCTTAGTACACCCCACGCCTAACAGGCATGAACGTAGGCTAGCTGAACCCAGAACACGTGACTGGATGGCAGTGTTGTGAAAAAGAGGCTCTTCAAAAAGCCACATCCCTGGTGGCGTGCAGGCCTTACGGGACTTGACCAGAACTCTCCAAGCCTGCATAACAGACTCATAAAATGGAGTCAGGCCAGGCAACTCACCCCCCTCCAGCTTTAAGAGGAAAAGGTGCTTGTCTAAGCCCAAACAGCCCGAATCTCCTCATCAATGTGTAGGCTGTGTCAACCCAGCTAGAACCGTCACTGACAACAGTCTCTGGGCTGCTTGAAGCCGGAAAGCCATGATCCTGGAAGAAATGTCCACCAGGCCTTGCCCACCCTCGTGCAGTGGCAGGTACAAGGCTGAAGCTTTAATCCAATGTTGTCCAGACCAGAAGAAATTGACAAGGGTCCTCTGAAGCTCTTGTATCAGACCCTTTGGTGGCTGTAAAATCATTAGTCTGTGCCACAGGGTAGAGGCAGCAAGATTATTAGCTACCAGTACCCTTCCCCTATAAGACAGCTGGGGCAGCACCCATTTCCACTGGCACACACTTTCTCCACTACACCCTCCCAGTTCTTTTTCTGAAAGACATCGGAGCCTAGAAAAAACCCCAAAGTCTTCATGCCATCTCTGCCCCACTGAAGCCCCCCTGGTAACCGTGGAGCGGACCCCATCTGAAGCTGGCCTGCCCACAGCGCTTCACTCTTTCCCCAATTGACTCTAGCTGAGGAGGCCCCCTCATACACCTTTAAAGCGTCTGAGAGAACCTTAACATCCTCACCCCCTGTAATAAAAACTGTCACGTCATCTGCATACGCAGACAGTGCTATCGTGGGACCCTTCATTACACCTGGCACAGAGAAACCAGTAAGCTTCACTCTTAAAAAACAAAGCATTGGTTCAATCGCCAGACTGTATAACTGCCCTGAAATTGGGCATCCCTGCTTGATGCCCCTTTGGACAGGGATGGGACAACTCAAACAACCCCCCACCTTCACCATACACGAGGCCCCAGCATACAGTAAATTCATCCAAGACAAGAAAACATCCCCAAACCCAAAGGCTTTCATTGTTTTAAACAAGTACTGGTGGTCCACACGATCAAAAGCCTTCTCCTGATCCAAAGAAAGTAAACCCACATTTACATCAGACAGTTTACAAATGTCTAAAACATCTCTTATTAGAAACAAGTTGTCAACAATAGAGCGATCAGGTACACAGTAGGACTGGTCCTTGTGGACCAACAATCCCAGATACTCTTTCAACCTGTTTGAGAGACATTTAGAAACAATTTTATATTCTGCACACAGCAAAGAAACAGGTCTCCAATTTTTTATGAGAGCCAAATCCCCCTTTTTTGGCAACAGTGAAAGTACCACACGTTGACAAGATACAGGAAGAGAGCCCTCATGAAAAGATTCACACACCACTTCATAAAAATCCTCCCCAATAGACCCCCAAAAGTGCTTATAAAACTCAGATGGTAAACCATCAATGCCAGGGGCTCGGCCTGTTGAGAGCTGCATAACTGCTGTGGACAGCTCTTGCAGTGTAATGTCAGAGTCCAATGCGACTCTTTGCTCAGGTCCCAATTGAGGAAGACCGTGTAACAACTGTTCAGTACACAGAGAGTCACAATCCTCCGCCTTATAGAGGCCAGAATAGAAATCCACGGCATGTTGACGCATTTCACTGTCATCCGTGGTCACCTTCCCATCAGGGAGACGAAGGCAGACCATCTGTTTACGTTGCAATGTCGACTGTCCTAGGTTTTTTTTTAAAGCACTAGGAGCATCCATATCCTTGAGGGAAGCGAAACGAGACCTAATCAAGGCACCCTTCACTCTTTCATGCAGAAACGACCTCAGTTCATGTTTCTTGTCCTGTAAGTTCATGACTAGTCCGGGGTCATTCTGAGTGAGCAACTTCAATTCAATAGATGTAATGTCATGTTCAAGGGCCCTGATAGTCTCTTTAACTTCAATTCGAGACAGAGCAGTATACTGTTGACAAAATAATCGTATTTGGGCCTTCCCAACCTCCCACCATTGTCTCAAGGGCTCAAAATTCCCTTTTGTAACCCTCCATTTTTCCCAAAACAACAAAAACCTTTCGCAAAACATGACATCATGTAACAATTTAACATTAAAATACCAATAAGATGATGACCTTCGTGGACAGGACAAGTGAATATCAACAGTGACAATATGGTGATCAGAGAAACCCACAGGAGTAATGTCACACCTTCCAACCCTACTACAGTATTGCTCAGATACATACAACCTGTCTAACCTTGCTGCACTGACATGACCTTCATTAACTTTTAGCCATGTGTACTGCCTAACTTTTGCATTCCTTACTCTCCACACATCAGAAAGCTCAAACTCAGTTAATAGACCAGACAGACAAATTGTTGACCGCAGGTGAGGTTCTTCAGCGGTGCGATCAACAGTAAAATCCACAGTACAGTTCCAGTCCCCCCCCCTAAAACCATACACCCCTCTTGGTCACACTGTCTTAAGGTTTCCTTTATTTTATCAAAACCAACAATACGCTCTGTACCCTCATTAGGAGCATAAACATTCAAAAAAAAAAAAAAAAACATAACATCCACCTTGACCAATAAAACCCGACCCTTGACAATCTCTGTTGTAGATACCACAGTCACCCCTAAGCCTGAAGAAAACAAGATTGCCACCCCAGCACTGAAATTAGTACCATGACTGAGTATATGCTGCCCCTCCCACCACATACCCCAGTCAACCTCATTTTCCTCATCACTATGTGTCTCCTGTAGGAATACTACATTAAGCCTTTTCTGTTTTATTACTTCTAATACCCAAGCCCTCTTATTCCTGTCCCTTCCTCCATTAATATTGAGAGAACCTACCCTTAGTACCTCCATATAGAAAAGAAAAAGGAAAAGCAGAAGATACCACAGAGAAACCAGACAAAGAGAATAGAACACCCTATGAGGCATAATCATCATCATTATTTAAATTTTCTCTTAACCTGACCACGTTTCCCACCACCTTTTGCTGCTGCAACAGCAGTAACAAATTTCCTCAAGCGAAACCGCTTCTTCTCACTCAACTGGTCTAACCCCACCGTCTTCTGTAACATCACAGCTGACCTCACAAACTTATCAACATCAAAATAATCTGCCAATTTGACAGATTTCCCAAAAGTCTGATCCAGAAACCCATTTACCTCCTCTAGATCGTAAATTGAGTCCTCACCAGCTGATATCGTATCAAGAGAGATATCCATATCCTTCTCCTGATCCTCCTCAACTGAGGCCACAGACCACTGACTCCCCTCTACCACATCCCTTTCAACACTCCCCACTTGCACCCCATCACTCGTACCAGGCATCTCCTCCACTACCTGGGAGACTAGCCCCACCTGAACCCCATTACTCGTAGTGGGCATCTCCTCCACTACCTGGGAACCTAGCTCCACATGAACCCCCCCTGTACCCCAGCACTCATAGTGGGCATCTCCTCCTCTACCTGGGAGATTAGCTCCACATGAACCCTCTCCTGTAACCCATTACTTGTAGTGGGCATCTCCTCCACTACCTGGGAGATTAGCTCCACATGTACCCCCTCCTGTACCACAGCACTCGTACTGGGCACCTCCTCACCAGTCTGAGGAAATGGCCCTTCAGATCCATCATTACCTTCTACAACAATTTTTTTCTGCTGCATAACATTTCCCTCTGGTACAAGTTGCACCTCTGTGCCCTCAACACGGACAACTTGTTCCTCAGCAACAGATGCGTGTGGCTGTTCTACCACTGTCAGCCCACCTCTTCCTACATCAGTGGGCCCAGGCGTTACGAGGACCACCTGCGCCCCTCCCTCTGCCTTCTCCCTTTTCGGGCAAGCATGTTGCTTATGACCAACATCCCCACACTCAAAACACCGTTGACTACCCGTACTAGCATAAGCCATATACAGTCTATTGTCATACTTGACTTTAAACGATAACTCCAAAGTCTGCTCAGGTGAGTCCAAAAACATAAACACCTGTCGCCGAAACGACATAACCTGTTTCAACGCCGGGTGTTTGCAACCCAATGGGACAACCTTAATTGAACTTGCAAACTTCCCAAAGCGCAATAACTCGCGCTCCAATAGCTCATTTGGAATAAACGGCGGTACATTTGAAATCGTTACCCTTGTTGACGGAGAAAAAAGCGGCGTAACTTGAATAAACATTCCTTTAAGAAGTACGCCATGCTCAACCATACGATCAACAAGGCGCTCTTCTTTAAGAAATACCACCACCGCTTTATTCATCCGTGACGCATAAGCAACATTCTCATATCCTACCTTCTCTCCTACGGCGACCAGAACCTCCTCCACCGTGACAGTAGCTTCAGTAACACACCTAAAGCCGTGCCGAAGTGACAGGGACGGCGTCCCCATTCGGGTCGCCATCCCCACCAAAATCAGGGTAATTTCGACACGAAAAACAATATACTTAATTCTACCACAACAAGAAAATAGAAATAATAAACTTAATCATGCATAGAAGAAAAAAGGATATCACCAAGAAAAGGAAAACCCAGGATATCTAACTCTACACAACACTCGCACTTAGCACTCACTCAAACAATTCCCAGCATGCACCAAACACTCCGAGCATGCAGAGAGAGAGAGAGAGAGAGAGAGAGAGAGAGAGAGAGAGAGAGAGAGAGAGAGAGAGAGAGGGGGAAAGACTCCAATGCATCTGCGATCACTGTCTTCTCCCAAGGGAGGGAGGCGAGGAGACGAGAGGAGGTGAGGAGCGTGATGCACTTGACTCCCTCTGACCTGTCAGCAACTATAAGCTGACCTGTGGGAGGGTTTCTTTCCCCTCTCTCTCTCTCTCTCTCTCTCTCTCTCTCTCTCTCTCTCTCTCTCTCTCTCTCTCTCTCTCTCTCTCTCTCTCTCTCTCTCTCTCTCTCTCTCTCTCTCTCTCTCTCTCTCTCTCTCTCTCTCTCTCTCCCTCTCTCTTAGATTCAGATAAGCTTTATTAGCATGAATGACAAGGCCACTTGTTAAAGCGAAGTGAGATAGTGACATCAACAACAACAGCAAAAAATAAATAATATCAATGGTGATTAGAGAAAGGGGAAAATACACTGAGTGTACAAAACATTAGGAACACCTGCAGTAGACATACAGTAGACTGACCAGGTATATCCAGGTGAAAGCTATGATCCCTTATTAATGTCACCTGTTAACTCCATTTCAATCAGTGTAGATGAAAGGGAGGAGACAGGTTAAATAAGTATTTTTAAGCCTTGAGACAATTGAAACATGGATTGTATATGTGTGCAATTCAGTGGGTGAATGGGCAAGTCAAAATATTGAAGTGCCTTTGAACGGGGTATGGTAGTAGGTGCCAGGCGCACCGGTTTGAGTGTGTCAAGAACTGCAATGCTGCTGGGTTTTTCACGTTCAACAGTTTCCCCTGTGCATCAAGAATGGTCCACCACCCAAAGGACATCCAGCCAACTTGACAAGCATTGGCGTGAACATGGGCCAGCATCCCTGTGGAATACTTTAGACACCTTGTAGAGTCTATGCCCCGACGAATTGAGGCTGTTCTGAGCAGTGGTGTAGTGGAGGGTATACGCAGATGTACGCCATATACACACTTATTTTTCCATGGGCATTGCGTATACTCACTTCTTCACCAAATATTTATTGGGATATTTGTATTGCTGGAATTGATAGCATAAAATGCTCTTCAGTTTTTTTTCACTCAGGGTCTTTGTAGCCAGCCTAAAACTCCCTGATGAACTTATCTCCAGGTCCAGGTAATTATAGCCGGTACTGTGCTTTGGTGTAGTTCCACTGTAGGTAAACTGGTAATGGTTTCACTGGGATCTGGCTTTCTTCTGAAAGATCATCATTTAAGTTTTTTTCTAAGTTTACTGTTAGTACCCATCTTTGGCAGTACTGCTCTAAGAGATAGGCTCTGTTGTAATCTTTGTTCTGTGGGTGACAACAAAATGAAGTTGTCAGCGTACAACAGGCACTTCATCTGTGTGTCATGTAGGGTGAGGACTGGGGCTGCAGATTGCTCCAACATTGTTGGTAATTCATTTATATAAATATTGTTGGACTCTACGTCCTTGGGTAAAAAATGCAGTTATTTTGCATCTCATTTTTATTACACATTTATTATTCATACATAAGAATTTCAAGGTGTCATACATTTCCTCCCCATACTAATTTGGAGGAGTTTGTATAATAGTCCATTGTGCCAAATTGAAGTCTACAAAGCAGGCAAAGCCTTTACTTGTGTTCCTTTTGATATTTTGATTTATGAGTGTGGAGGGAGTAAATGTGATCTGAGGTGAGATGTTTGGGGAGGAAACCACTTCTGGTTTTCATTATGCTGCTAAATGTATTTCCCAGATTACTGCACACACAGATGCCTCTGTAGTTATTGGGGTCGAATTTGTCTACATTTTTGTAGATGGGTGTTATTAGACCTTCATTGTAGATTCCAGGGAAACATTCAGTTTCCAGCATTACGTTTAATAATTTAAGCAGTGTGTCCTGCATAGGGCTGCGCTCAGTTTCAGCATTTCATTACTGATGTTGTTTTATTTTAAAGTTTTGAATTAATATTTTATTTCATTAGTTGTGATAGGGAAGTCGCTCTGTCTGTCTCTCCCTCTCTGCTCTATCTCTCCCTCTCTCTCACTCCCTCTATCTCTCTTTCACTCTGTCCTTAATCCAGTCCTTCTCAAATAGTGGGGCGCGCCCCCCTGGGGGGGCTCGGAGCGATGCCAGGGGGGGCGCGTGTGACCCCGGGGAACATGCTTTTTTTTGCCGCAGGGAGTAGGTTTTTTTTGCACCGAACAAGAGCACACAGCACAGAGCAGGAGATATGAAGTGCAGATAACAAACCCTTAAGAGACACCATGGAAACATATCTAACAGGGATGAAAAGAAAGGCGGAGAGAGACGGAGATAATGAGACAAAGTCTCCCGAAAGCTAAGACGAGGAAATATGACGAAGCGTATGTAGCGCTTGGCTTCACTGTGACTACGGTGGGAGACGAGGAAAGACCGGTATGTTTACTGTGTCTAAAAATGTTGGCAGCGGACAGCATGAAGCCAAATAAATTAAGGCGTCACTTAAAGACATTACACCCCAATCACGCTGATAAGCCTCTTGAGTTTTTTCAGCGAAAACGTGCCGAATATTGCCAACAATCGTCCCGCTTCGTGAATGCTACTTCAGTAAACCAGTGAGCACTGTTTGCATCATATAAGGTGGCGTACCAAATTGCTCAGTGCAGAAAACCCCACTCCATAGCAGAGGAGCTGATAATGCCTGCAGCATTAGACATGGTCTCTGTCATGCTGGATGACGCAAGTGCTGCAAAAATTTAAAATTTCCCTCTGTCCAATGACACTGTCGCCAATGACACTGTCGCCAGACGTATAGATGACATTGATAACGATCTTAAAGAACAGCTGGTAAACTCAAAGACAAACTGTTTGCCTTACAGTTCGATGAAGCAACTGACAGCAACAAAGACTGTTTATCGTTTATGTACGTTTTGACATGACAAACTCCCTGTGTGAGGATCTACTTTTTTGTAAATATGTCAGAGACAGAGCCACAGCTGAAGAGCTATTCAAAATGCTGGACTGCTTCCTGACTGAGAATGGGCTAAAGTGGGAGAACTGCATTGGTGTTTGCAGTGATTGTGCACAGACCATGGCAGGGATGAGAAAAGGACTTTGGGCACTCATCAAGAAGGCCTCACCTAATGCTGAGTGGACACACTGTGTTATACACAGAGAAGCACTGGCATCAAGGCACCTTTCCTCTGAATTAAGTGAGGTTATGACTGACATTGTAGGTGTAGTCAATTTCATAAAGACCAGACCACTAAAAACAAGAGTCTTCTCTGCTATCTGTGAGGAGATGGGAGCTGAACATCAAGCTGTGCTGTTTCACAGTGAAGCAAGGTGGCTGTCATGAGGAAAAGTCTTGTCCCGAGTTTTTGAGCTCAGAGAGCAGATAAGAATGTTTTCGGAGCAGGAGCACAAGTATGACCTCGCAGAAAAATGTAGTTATGAGAACTTCCTGGCAAAGCTGGCCTACCTGAGTGACATATTTGGAAAGCTAAATGAACTAAATCTACAGCTTCAAGGGAAAGATAAACACCTCAGGTCACAGACAAGATCAGCTCTTTCACTCGAAAGCTTGCAATGTGGGGCAGGCGACTTGATGAAGGAAATACTGATTCATTCGAGAACCTGCATGAATTTGTTGACACTACTGACTATGATGCCACCTCAGTGATTCCATATATTAAGGAGCATATTTCATCACTGATGGGATTCTTTAAAAAGTACTTCCCCTGAAAACAGTTCCCAATATGACTGGGTGAGAGATCATTTCAATGCACCAGCTCCAACTGGTTTCAGCTCTGCAGAGGAGGACCAGTTCATTGATATCACGTCTGACTCCACATTGAGACTGAGGTTCACATCACAGACACTGAGTGAATTCTGGCTGAGTGTAGAGAGGCAGTATCCACTCTTAGGGCAGAGGGCTAAGAGTGGATACTGCCTCTCTTTGTGAGACTGGCTTCTCTGCTGTTGCTGCACTGAAGACCAAGTACAGGTCCCAGCTAAACATTGAGCAGGAGCTGAGAGTTGCAGTATCATGCTTCAAACCCCGCTTCGAAAAGCTGTGCACTGCAAAACGTGCTCATTGTAGCCATTAATCCTGACTTCCTCATTTTGATAAAAAAAAAAGAAAAATCAGCACAAATTGTTTTATTCATTTTTGTTTTATAGGTCAAAGTGTTTCATATATTGTGCTCCTGAGTTAATGTTGCTGATCAATTTGAATGTATTATTATTTATTGATTATATTTTATTTTATTTTTCAGTATCAAATGGTCAAAAAATGTTTACAGTTTAAATAAGGGTTGCATTTTTTTTTAAATTTCAGGCAAATTGATGCACTTTAAGTATTTTCTGTTACAATGTTAATAAAGTTATTCTTTGTTGTAAGTTGATCTATATTTCTTTCTTTTTTATTTTCTTTAATGTTAATAAGGATACAATGTTATGCAGAGGTGTACATATAACAATTTTATAGACAAATTATACTATTTACAGTCGCGGCGGAGAGTTGGGGGCGCGAAATGTTTACTTCTTCCTAGGGGGGGCGTAACAGAAAATAATTGAGAAGCACTGCCTTAATCCCTTCTTTAATTACACATGTGGAGGGCTCTCTCTCTCCCTCACTTTGAGGCCACATGTCTTAATCACAGCGGAGCGCTGCTCCTTTCAACCCTTAGCCCATGTAATTCCTCCCAAACATTTTTGAAGTAGTGTAAATTTGAAGCAGATTGAAATAGTTTGGCTGAGACTTTCTCTGCTCTACTTGTGGTCACTCAGATATTCAGTGAGACCTCAATCAAGTAATATTATGGTAATTGTAGGGCTTGTTAACTTTGGTGATGTAAAAATCACTACATGGATAGAGATACGTTTGGCCTGTACTGCAACAGTACTTCTTAAATGAAGTTAGACTTGAGTCTTTGAATCCAATGGTATGTAACCCTCTGTTCTTGAACATGAATACAGAATTTTAGATGAGCGGGTGACTTCAGTACATGGGCCCTGAGATAATCGGAACACCATTAAACAATGATGTTCAGAGGTATCTTATCTTATACAATTATATATGTTGGAAGGCATTGTAAGCCAAAAACAGTCAGGGAGGGCCACACTCACACCTTGCCAAGTTGCCTTAATCAGGTTTATAAAGCTTGTTGATTAGCTTCTTTTGAAAAGCTCACTCTTCTACTGTATTTAAAGGATTCAGACCCCTTGACTTTTTCCACATTTTGTTACGTTACAGCCTTATTCTAAAATTGATTAAATAAAACAAATTCGTCAGCAATCTCCACACAATACCCAATAATGACAAAGCAAAAACAGGTTTATAGAAATGTCTGCACATTTATTAAAAATGAATTGACATAAGTATTCAGACCCTTTGCTATGAGACTCGAAAATTGAGCTCAGGTACATCCTGTTTCCATTGATCACCCTTGAGATGTTTCTACAACTTGATTGGAGTCCACCTGTGGTAAATTCAATTGATTGGACATGATTTGGAAAGGCACACACCTATCTATATAAGGTCGGGCGGCAGGTAGCTTAGTGGGGAAGAGCGTTGTGCCAGTAACCGAAAGGTCGCTGGTTCTAATCCCTGAGCCGACTAGGTGAAAAATCTGTCGATGTGCCCTTAATCCTAATTGCGCCTGTAAGTCGCTCTGGATAAGAGCGTCTGCTAAATGACTAAAATGTAAATGTAAAAAATGTCCCACAGTTGACAGTGTATGTCAGTGCAAAAATCGAAGGAATGGTCTGTAGAGCTCCGAGACACGATTGTGTCATGACAGCCCGTGTGGAGTTTGCCAAAAGGCTCTCAGACCATGAGAAACAAGATTCTCTAGTCTGATGAAACCAAGATTGAACTCTTTGCCCTGAATGCCAAGCGTCACGTCTGGAGGAAACCCTACGGTGAAGCATGATGGTGGCAGCATCATGCTGTGGGGATGTTTTTCAGCAGCAGGGACTGGGAGACTAGTTAGGATCGAGGCAAAGATGAACGGAGCAAAGTATAGAGAGATCCTTGATGAAAATCTGCTCCAGAGCGCTCAGGACCTCAGACTGGGGCGAACGTTCACCTTCCAACACGACAACGACCCTAAGCACACAGCCAAGACAACGCAGGAGTGGCTTCAGGACAAGTCTCTGAATGTCATCGAGTGGCCCAGCCATAGCCCAGACTTGAACCCGATTAAACATCGGAGAGACCTGAACATAGCTGTGCAGCAACGCTCCCCATCCAACCTGACAGAGTTTGAGAGGATATGTAGAGAAGAATGGGAGAAACTCCCCAAATACAGGTGTGCCAAGCTTGTAGCATCATACCCAAGAAGACTTGAGGCTGTAATCACTGCCTAAGGTGCTTCAACAAAGTACTGAGTAAAGGGTCTGAATACTTAAGTAAATGTAATATTTCATTTTATTTAGCCAACATTTCTAAAAACCTGTTTTTGTTTTGTTATTATGGGGTATTGTGTGTAGATTGATGAGGGAAAAAAAACAATTAAATCAATTTCAGAATAAGGCTAAAACGTAAGAAAGGAAAAATACAGAGCATGTTGAGCTGTTAGTATTCATTGTGCCCTGCAGACAGCAATCACGGGCTGTATTCTCACCTTCAGACCAGCGTTAGTTAATGAATTATGTTGATTGTGTAGCTGGAACTCAATGATTTATGAATCACTGAGAGAACACTTTGTTAGATTTGGAGCAGATTCAACGCTCATTAGGTTGTTGACTGTAATGCCATGACCTTTAAAATAAATCTGATTTAATTAGCCATACATTTACAGATCATGTAAAGTGGAACAGTGTGTCCGTGTAATAAGACAATGAGGCAAAGGAGGCAATATGGCCTAGATAGCTGTTAGAAATGTTGTGTGGTGTAAGTGAAAATTATGACTGCTTGTGAATGCCAAAATATTAATTAGTTAAACGTGCATATGGCATATTTTTTTCCAATAATTGTGCATATACAGTAGATGTATTATATCCCAAGTCTGCTTCTTCCCAGCCTAAACTTACTGTAGACATAAACAATGTTAGGATCCATTCAGTAGCCTCTTTCACTAGACACAGTAGAGGACATTTTGTGTATTTTCAAATTTGGACAGACATTGCCTCTGAATGGAGAACTGGGGCAGAAGTTGCCAGATTCTGGTACCGAACCACATGTTGTCTATAAAAGAGCCTAGTGGAGAGATGCCCAGTCATTTGGCAAGAGAGAAGAACCAACAACATTCAGCAATGCTTGGGATGCCTTTGATCAGAAACAGACTTTGTTTTGTGCCATTGTGCTTTCTTTAGGCACTAACTAACAGAACTAACAGAGTCCGTTGGACGGTAGCTAGATAATGGGAGGAAGCTCTCCAATGGCAGTGTTCTGGTGTGCCTCCAAATTTCCATTAATTTTTCCTGCCGCATCAGTTTTTCCTTCTGTGCACCAGTCCCTTTTTGTCACGACCGTTGAAAGGAGTGGACCAATGCGCAGCGTGGAATGCGAACATACTTTTATTATTATTCACCACACGAACAAAAACAACAAAACGATACGTGAAGTCCTTCGTAACATAAACAAACCAACACGGAACAAGATCCCACAAATACAAATGCCCAAACGGCTGCCTAAGTATGGTTCTCAATCAGAGACAACAAGCAACAGCTGATTCTCGTTGCCTCTGATTGAGAACCACCCCGGCCAACATAGAAACACAATGAACTAGATCCTGAACATAGAAACACAAAACATAGACTCTACACACCCTGGCTCAACATAACAGAGTCCCCAGAGCCAGGGCGTGACACTTTTGGGTGTAAAATACCATGGTTTGGCCTCAGGTTTTCTGATCAAATGTGAGTTTATTTTTTTGATCCCGAAATATAGGGTGACACTGTTGACTCTTTTGCCTGATTAACACAAAAGGCCCACCCAAACCACTTGGATATTTTAGTTTTTACATAGTCCTTTTTCTAGCACGGTTACAGCAACTATGGTGGATTCGTAACCAGGTCAGCCCAGTAAAGCTTGGCTTGGCTTGTCCCTATAGTGTGAAGTAGGCTTATGTGTATGAGGGGACTAACTCTGTGTGTAATACGACAGGAGGTTATTGTGGCTGATGTACAGTAAGATGACACACCAGGGGGTCACACAGAGATACGATTTACCGATGGCCTCCAACAGGGTTATGGTTAATACTCCAACAGTCATGTTTGCAGTAATAGTACTGTGTGTAAATCCTGTCTCTCTCGGTCTGTTTGTTTCTGTACTGTACAGTGTGTACACACCACCTGGGGTTGCTGACAGCTGTATCCACATACATTTTTTATATCACCAGCTACCTGGTGAGAGTGACTGAAAGGAACCCCCTCCTAGTTGATATAGTGTAGGTTGAGTGTTGCTCTTCTGTCATGCACTGGTGGCCCTGGATCTGCTGAGCCACAGTCTGCATGCCTTGGTTCGAGCCAGTACTAACACCCCATATTCAAGTCTGTATTTGTACAGTTCTGCTCTAAACGCAATGTTTACTTTGGAAATGGAAGATTAGATG
Source organism: Coregonus clupeaformis (assembly GCF_020615455.1). NCBI lineage: Eukaryota > Metazoa > Chordata > Actinopteri > Salmoniformes > Salmonidae > Coregonus > Coregonus clupeaformis. Next base: position 19,636,716 of record NC_059204.1, on the reverse strand, counting down.
CCAACCTGGACGTGCAATAAGTGCAATAAGTGGTAAACTAGACTTCGTGGAAGGTAATAGAGTATTTGGTCGTGTTCTGAACCACAGCCAGGGTCAATTTAGTCTAGAGCACCTAAAGCATATCGGTGTAAGGATGGAAGAACCCTCGTACACACTATTTCATATGGAACTTTAGGACTGAAATATAAGAGCTATGCACAGAGTAAATATAATGTTCTCCATCAACATCATCATCAACATCATCATCACCATCATCATCATAAGCGGTGAATGTGTGTGGTTGTCAAATGCAATTGGCCTTGGCAGCGGAGCCAGCCACTCAAAGCACTGTAGAAAGTAAAACTGTATTTTCAACAGTAGTGATATACGGTTTGGGGCGTGTTGGGTTCAGAATGCATCGGCTTAACTTACAGGAAGTCACTTACCCTCTTTTTCTTCTTCTCTTGCAGATGACCCAGGAACAGTGCACTCATAGGAACAATGTCCAGAGCTCAGCGAAACCACACGTGTACAAAGTGGGGATTTACGGCTGGCGGAAACGTTGCCTTTACTTCTTTGTACTCCTGTTAATGATCCTGATCCTGGTCAACCTCGCTTTAACCATCTGGATAGTTAAGGTCATGAACTTCACCATAGTAAGTCCTCCTCCCTAACTGCTGGTCTCTTTTTATTTGGGATTTATTTTTATGACTGTTGGGGCATTGATTATTTGATTTGCTTAGAAGAGTGCTGGAATACTAGGGCTTTTCTCCACAGGGGGACTATAATGACGGGCTGGTAATTGCGAGCTGTGGCGCTTTAGTCCAGCGACTTAATTTTCACTCACAGTGGTCGATCTGCTACTGTCTTAGTCCACTTAGCTAACTCCAAGCTAGCAGTCTCTCTCCTCCCCTCCTCTTTCTCCCTTCCTTCCATCCCTGCATGTTATTAGTTTCCGAGTACCCCACTGTTATTTTCTTCTCTACCGGAGAGAGTTCAACTGAGGGCATGTTTAGTATAACGGCCTCAAAGTACCAGTCTAGAACCAATGACACAGTCACTTCCTGCACAGGAGAGAGGTGACAGGGCAGGATGCAGGTTGGCATTTATTGTCATAGGGTGACATCAGCAAAGGAGAGTGGTGACATCAGGGCCATTCACTACAGTAGAGGGCCATACACTACACACGTGTACCATTCACCTCAATGCCGTGCCATACAGTACTTAGCTCTAGACTGTGGAGTTTGACAATAATTTCCACTGTGATTCTCTGTATATCTGGAGTATTAGTCTGGAGCTCAAGCCCTGTGAGCCATGCCGTCTGAGTGTCTGGCTGCTTTTTGCTTAGTAATCCTCAGCACCTGAGTCTGATACTTGTAGTGCTGTATGCCTCCCCTCCTTGTCTGAATAAACCATGAGAACAGGTTGATGTTTCACAGTTGAGTTTAATCTGATAAATAAATAAATCAGAAAGCGGTTTATTCAGAAGTTGCACTCCGAGGTCCATCGGTGTGGTTACTCAAAGCAATATGACTGGTGTGTCCGACTGCATCTGTGCTAGACACTGAGTGGCTATATTAAGGGTCCCAACCTTTATCCAAATAGATGCAAGTGGGATGTTATATCATGGCAAAAGTGATCCAGTTAAATTCCTGTATAAAACTTAGATTTTACCATCATCCTTATAGGGAAGGAACTACAGTCCCTTTAAAACTTAATATATGTGGGCGGGGAGCTTGTATTCATGAGCTTGCCTTGACTGACAGCTCTTTGAAACACCCTTGTGGTCGTTGCCATGGAACAAGGTATACAATGGGCCACGTCATTCCAAGCATAGAAACATTTTCTTATTTCCATGATTCCGAGCCTAAATAGTATTCCTCATCCAATTTTCTCTGCAAAATGCTCTCATGGTCAACAGAGCTGAAAATGGGCTATTGAATATCAGACAAACAGCAGCAATACACAAATAAATGTATATTGTTTTGCAACTAATTAGAGAAGACAGTTCACTGATACACTTCTTCACAAGAATTAGTAAAGCCTGAGTCACCTTAGAAGCTTAAACATAAGGGAATGTACATGAAAACAACATATGTGTCCTGGACAATTTATTGGTGCTTCGCCATTAGCATTATAAATGACAATATATATTGATCAGACATTTATTTAATAATTTGCAATAGGCCAGCATAGCTGAAATATTGATCAACATGAACACTCATGAGAAATAAAGGTGAGAAATAATTGTGGGACATAAAATATTTTTTTGAGCCATAAGCCTAATATAGGCACCTAGCCGCCCTACAGTGTGCAGGACCCCATTGATTCGTACAGTTTGTAGCACTCATCTCTCGTCCGAATGCTTGAATAAAACAATACAAAGTAACAAAATGTGATATCATATCGCGTGAAAAAGGGAAGCATATACCCCGCTTCAATCAAGCAGGCTTCAGTCACCCACTTGGCTTCAGTCACCCCCAAGATTGAAGCGGGAGACTCATCCAGCTATGGCCTCCTCCTTATCAGGCCACACACTGGGCAGACAGGGGTCCTGGGATGGACAGCTCGCACAGCTTCCCCATATACGTCGCTGGATCAAAGGTGACCTTGTTGAAGAGGAGATCCAGGAGCCTGTCTACGTAGCCTGTAATGTTTTTGAAAAGGGAAATGTTTGTTAAATGGGTAGTGAATTTAATGTCCTTTTATTTACTGTTCTGAGTTATGATGCTATCAATTCATTGATGTAGTGATCTACTCATTCTATAATGTGTTTTCTGGTGTTTTGAAAGTGCTCAATTGTAAATATGCAATATATATTGCACTTTTTTGTGAAACGTTTCAATGTTTGTATTTGGAATTTTTGTGTGCCTGAAATGCTCAATTGATTTGAAATGAATAACTATGACTTACAGCATGTTGGGTCTGTCTTCACAGCATATCCCCCCTTCTTTTTTGGGAAAGCTGATTTTTTGGTTGCTGCGGTGGTTGCCTGGGAAGCTTTGCAGACAGAGTAGATGTTGAATTTTCATTACAGCTTGATGATAGTGGAAAGACAATATTTGATGGAAAGTTAATTAATAATATGCCTGCCTCCTGAATCCAAGTGTTTGACACGGGGGGAGGGGACCAGTGACTTTATGATCAACTTTGTCAATGTACCAGCTACAGTCATTTTTCATAACTGGGTGAACCTACTATGAAATGGTTTCATCCAAATATCATCCAATTTGATGAAAAACATGATTTTCACTGTTTAGGACCTTTAATAGAAATTATCCAATTGGCGATTAGAAAAAAATCCAGCCTTTTAGCAATCGGACCATTGCTGATGCCCTCAACAACCCTCAGCAGCCATTAACCAATTCATATTTCAGTAAGCCCTATACTACAATATACTATTTTTCCATAAATATTGTAGCGACCCATCTATAAAGGCTTTAAATTAAAGGCTTAATACTTCACCAGTTACCGGACCTCTTTGCTGGACGTAATGTATTCCTATATGATTTCATACAGGGTGCAATGTACGGGGCAGGTTTCACATCACATTCCTTGATGGTAACAGAATTTATAGAATCATATTGCATATCATTTTAATTAATAGACATCAGTGAATGCTTCTTGAACATTTTCTGAGTGTTTTAATGTAATATATTTGAAACGGCTACAAAACTCAGCAATTGGGACAATTTCTTTGGCATATTCTTACACTATTCTGGCAATATTTTGCTAAATACATATAGCTGACATACTTGGGCCATCATTTTGTGTTGTCCTCATTATAACACACATTTTAAGCCATTATTGGTCTTATTATACCAATTACTCTATTCAGTTCTGGCCATGCAAAATCAATGCATTTCCTCCCCATATAAATAAATGGCTGCTGGGACTGATTATAGACAAAATCAATGATGACTTTATATAGCTAAATAACTTCCCCAATGGGTCTCATTGTTCGGTGTAAAATGTGGTGTAGTTATCAGATTCTAGGGTACACTCTTAGGGTGTTTTCACACATAGTTCTGAGCTATAGTTAGAATCAGAGTTTGATTATTTGCTACATTGTATTTTTTTTTATTTGGTCTAGTTGGTTTCACGTTGCAAAATATCAAAGAACTAAAATGCCTAAACAAAACCATGTGTTCATACCACGTGTTCAAGTAATTTGTTTATTGGAAAAAATGCTCACGTTAAACTTAATATTATTTTCGCTTTGGCGTTCCAACAACATGCGGGAGTAAACAGTGCAATAGACGCTCTAACTGCAAGGTGAGTAGACTATAATAAGTAGCCTATATCCCCAGTATAGACCCCGTCTCCCTTACTCTGCATTAGATGCGTTCATAAATGTGTTGCTACTCACAGAATGTTTCAGAGATATCAAGTTATGGTTCAAACAACCAATAATAATGTGCGCCTTATTTTCCTGTGTTTGGTCTGGACCACGTTCTCACCTGCAGCGAATCGCATCGTGGTATGAATGAAATTGGACCAGACCAACCTTTTTGAGCGACCACGGGGCATTGTTTTGTGCGCTCCCAAGTACCAGTCCAAACAAACCAAACTAAGGAGAAAAATGTGCCAGAGTTCAGAAAAAACTCTCCAAACCAATGTGGTGTGAAAGCACCCTTAGAAAAAAAGGTGCTATCTAGAACCTAAAATGGTTATTCAGGTGTCCCCATAGGAGAACTCTTCGAAATCCCCTTTTTGGTTCCAGGTATAACCCTTTTGAATTCCATGTAGAACCCTTTACACAGAGGGTTCTACCTGGAACCAAAAAGGGTTATCCTATGGGGACAGCCAAATAACCCTTTTGGAACCCATTTTTTAAAGAGTGTACCATGTGATAATAGAGCACATCCCAATACTGTCCATTCTGGCTTCATATACCCAAAATGCATACATGTATGACCTTTGACCCCCCAAGGTGGGCACATAGAGATGTTATTACCATTCCAATTGTTTCATACCTTAATATGTATTGTATTATGAAGTTAATAACTTATCAAATTGCCTCCGATAACTCACAAAAATAACCCACAGACATGAAAATTATCATTAGACGACTTTGCCACCCCAAAGTGGACAAATATGTGAAATTTGGCCTGCTGGCCCATGGACTATAAGGTATTGCTGTCTCATGTACTTTAAATGGTCTCAAGGTCATAGGTTGTATGGAAAGTGTTTGAGGACAGACCTGGAGATCCATGGAGGCAGAAGAGCAGATGGCTAATTTACAGATTTATGTTGCATTTAATTGCTCCGAAGCCCAACAGTGCTGCATGACACGTCAAGGATGGGGTTTGGATTAAATATTTAAAGTCGAGTTACAGTGGGACTGTGAAAATTAATGCGGAGAGGTGGTGGGCGTAGGAGGGAGCGCGTGTGTCTGTACTTGTGAGTGCGTGCATACTTACGTTATGTACACTACCGTTCAAAAGTTTGGGGTCACTTAGAAATGTCCTTGTTTTCGAAAGAAAAGCAATTTTTTTGTCCATTAAAATAACATCAAATTGATCAGCTGCCAGTTGAGGACCTGTGAGGCGCCTGTTTCTCAAACTAGACACTAATGTATTTGTCCTCTTGCTCAGTTGTGCACCGGGGCCTCCCACTCCTCTTTCTATTCTGGTTAGAGCCAGTTTGTGCTGTTCTGTGAAGGGAGTAGTACACAGCGTTGTACAAGATCTTCAGTTTCTTGGCAATTTCTCGCATGGAATAGCCTTCATTTCTCAGAACAAGAATAGACTGACGAGTTTCAGAAGAAAGTTATTTGTTTATGGCCATTTTGAGCCTGTAATCGAACCCACAATTGCTGATGCTCCAGATACTCAACTAGTCTCAAGAAGGCCAGTTTTATTGCTTCTTTAATTAGCACAACAGTTTTCAGCTGTGCTAACATAATTGCAAAAGGGTTTTCTAATGATCAATTAGCCTTTTAAAATGATAAACTTGGATTAGCAAACACAACGTGCCATTGGAACACAGGACTGATGGTTGCTGATAATGGGCCTCTGTACGTCTATGTCGATATTCCATAAAAAATCTGCCATTTCCAGCTACAATAGCCATTTACAACATTAACAATGTCTACACTGTATTTCTGATCAATTTGATGTTATTTTAATGGACAAAACAATGTATTTTCTTTTGAAAACAAGGACATTTCTAAGTGACCCCAAACTTTTGAACGGTAGTGTATGTGTACAAAAGGATGTCCAGTCCTGAACTAACTCTGTATATCTTTGCTGTGCATTTTTCATTATAACCCGGAATGACCCTTCAAACCATTCATCTGTTCTGAATGCCCAACTACAGTACAGTACTGGTTCAGAATTAGTAAAACAAAGTTCAGAAAGATTGCAAAGGTATGACCAGGATTAAAGGATTAACACAAATGACAGGTGGCACATGTAATATTCCTCAGTATTTCAATAACATGTATTTTACTGACAAGGAAATGTAAATATATTCCCATTAAATGTTCATAAAATATTTCCATTACATTTCCATTCCCAGGTGATTGTAATACAATATAAGCCATTTTCAGACTGCTAGGTTTCTCAGGGAATACAATTTGCCACTATGTTCCAGCTTGCATGAGATCAAAAGATATTTTCATCAGTAAAACGTTACTCATATCAAAAACAGCACTGCCACAATACTGCCTTCTTCAATTCAAGCCTCCACTCCATCCATCTTCACAAGCAGCTTATCAAAACGTAGAATGCCAGAGCAATGGGTCAACAGTGAATGAGTCAATCTCTTCCGTTGCACATTTCCCCACACTCTCACATACACAGGCCTGCTGGGCAGTTTCACACTAGAATTAATTGAACTCTTGGGGAGGAAGCAATAAGTATCGGTTGAGAAGCTGGAGCTGGTTGTGTTTCAATGACAGAGTTGGTGAGGTCTCTGATCCCCTAGGCTGTCTTTTTACGAGCTTTTAGTAATCTCAGTTCTGTGTCTTAAAAGTACAACAAAGGAAGTAGCTAGCTGTAGGAGTCAGAGTCAGTGTCCAGTCACAGAGCAGGCTTGATGCCAGACCAAACAGATTCAAACAGCAGGCCGTGTTTCCTCAGACTCCCACTCTCCCTCTGAGACCTAGTGCTTGTCTGAACTCCTCGTCGTGTTAAATGGGGATGTTCTAATGCAAGTGAAACTCTGGTCTAGATTATGACAGATTAAAGTACTGTGCACTCCTTGCTATTGCAGCACACAATTACAAAGTTAATGGGGAAACGGAGACAGATCTATTGGCAGTAGTCATGTCTGGGTTCCCCCGCTTAAATTCATCACATTCTACTGTTCTGGACTGGGCTCACAAGGCGAACTTCACTAACATCATGTGTCAGCAGTAATGGTAATTAGCAACACTGTCCTTATCCTGGGTCTGCCTGTAAAACTCACTCATACTATTAAACATTCCTCATTAAGAGCAGGAAGAGAGATAAGTGGGGCATACAGATTCAGACTGTGTGCCTGGAGTCTTACCTTCACGTCTTGGCACGTGTCAGAGACAGATTAGTCATGCAGGGTTACATAAACCTCGTCTTTTGCCCAACCTCCTCCTCTGTGCTTGCTGCTGCAGCATTTTTTAACCATAGGCAGAAAGGTTACCGAGCGCTTTGTCCTGAGTGTCCTATTCAACAGGAGCCTCGCTGCTCTGGTTCTATTTGGGCTCCATGCAAGGCCATCCTGCGCCGCTGGCCTTGCCTGGGAGAGGCTTCTATTTAATGCGGTGAGAGGGGAGCATGGGGGGCCTCCCTGGAGCAGCTGCTTCACCCAAGACATCCATCCATAGCCCTCGCAGTCCTCTCTCTGGGACATGGATCACTGCTCTGGGGAGACTGATCTGAGACTGATCTAGGGTTCAGGGTGGAGCAGCAACAGCCCCGCTTCACGCTCCACAAGGCCAGAGACATATCATTCTCATCCCCAGGCCAGTCCTATGGTTTTTTGCCATGCTTTTGTGCCACCACTTCACCACACATTTGATTAGCACACCAATCTCTGATGAGGAAGAGAGTACAGAACAGAAAGCCGGCACATTCACGATTCCCCAGTGTCACCATTGGGATGACCTCATTGTTCAGAAGTTCACTTTTTCTTTAATCCCCAGTACCTGATGTCAGCCTTTACCGAGTCATCGTTTTCATTGGTGCTGCTGGTGCTCTCAGAACTGGGCTGAGCTAAGCTATGTCATATAAAGGGTTTGTGGAGCTTGTTCTTCTGTTCATAGGCATAATGTCCATAGGGGGCACAGGGGCACATGCCCCCTTAGATTTTCCCTTTAAAATTGTTTAGAATTGTTGACATTTTTTTTCTTTTTTTTCTGTAATACTACTTTTTCATGAAGTTGGCTTTAGCTAGCCCAGATAGGTTCCCAATCTCCCAACCTCATAACTAATAACCAAGAAGCCATTTCAGGTTGTCAATCAAGTTAGAGTAGCTAGCTTATCTAACTATCTTAGCTGCCATGCCTCCTGGCAAGGTTGGTAGACTTTAGAAAAGCAAGCAATAACTAAATGTACTGAAAAAGACTCACATTCCTTTCAATCGTTTACCCATATTTTAGCAGAGATGCAGAGAAGCATATTTAGTTTCTTAAAATAAATAACCACCAGTCAGGAGGATACAGACAGCTCCAGAGGTATGCATATTATTTTTTTTACATTGAATTAAGCTGAATTATTATGGCTCTACAGTGGCTTGCGAAAGTATTCTCCCCCTTGGCATTTTTCCTATTTTGTTGCCTTACAAACTGGAATTAAAATCAATTTTTGGGGGGTTTGTATCATTTGATTTACACAACTTGCCTATCACTTTGAAGATGCAAAATATTTTTTGGGGTGAAACAAACAAGAAATAAGACAAAAAAACAGACAACTTGAGCGTCCATAACTATTCACCCCCCCACCAAAAGTCAATACTTTGTATGGCCACCTTTCGCATAGCACATCTAGCCACTGGGATTTTTGCCCATTCTTCAACGCAAAACTGCTCCAGCTTCTTCAAGTTGGATAAGTTCCGCTGGTGTACAGCAATCTTTAAATCATACCACAGATTCTCAATTGGATTGAGGTCTGGGCTTTGACTAGGCCATTCCAAGACATTTAAATGTTTCTCCTTAAACCACTCAAGTGTTGCTTTAGCAGTATGCTTAGGGTCATTGTCCTGCTGGAAGGTGAACCTCCATCCCAGGCTCAAATCTCTGGAAGACGGAAACAGGTTTCCCTCAATAATTTCCCTGTATTTAGCGCCATCCATCATTCCTTCAATTCTGACCAGTTTCCTAGTCCCTGCCGATGAAAAACATTACATTTACATTTTAGTCATTTAGCAGACGCTCTTATCCAGAGCGACTTACAGGAGCAATTAGGGTTAAGTGCCTTGCTCAAGGGCACATCAACAGATTTTTCACCTAGTCGGCTCAAGGATAAGAACCAGCGACCTTTCGGTTACTGGCACTACACTCTTAACCACTAAGCTACCTGCCCACAAAAACATCCCTGCCACCACCATGCTTCACTGTGGGGATGTTGTTCTCGGGGTGATGAGAGGTGTTGGGTTTGCGCCAGACATAGCGTTTTTCTTGATGGACAAAATGCTCAATTTTAGTCTCATCTGACCAGAGTACCTTCTTCCATACGTTTGGGGAGTCTCCCACATGCCTTTTGGCGAACACCAAACGTGTTTGCTTATTTTTTCTTTAAGCAATGGCTTTTTCTGGCCACTCTTCCATAAAGCCCAGCTCCGTGGAGTGTACGGCTTAAAGTGGTCCTATGGACAGATACTCCAATCTCCGCTGTGGAGCTTTGCAGCTCCTTCAGGGTTATCTTTGGTCTCTTTGTTGCCTCTCTGATTAATGCCTTCCTTGCCTGGTCCGTGAGTTTTGGTGGGCGGCCCTCTCTTGGCAGGTTTGTTGTGGTGCCATATTCTTTTTATAATGGATTTAATAGTGCTCCATGGGATGTTCAAAGTTCCAGATATTTTTTTATAACCCAACCCTGATCTGTACTTCTCCACAACTTTGTCCCTGACCTGTTTGGAGAGCTCCTTGGTCTTCGTGGTGCCGCTTGCTTGGTGGTGCCCCTTGCTTAGTGGTGTTGCAGACCCTGGGGCCTTTCAGAACAGGTGTATATATACTGATATCATGTGACAGATCATGTGACACTTAGATTGCACACAGGTGGACTTTATTTAACTAATTATGTGACTTCTGAAGGTAATTGGTTGCACCAGATCTTATTTAGGGGCTTCATAGCAAAGGGGGTGAATACATATGCACGCACCACTTTTCTGTTATTTATTTTTTAGAATTTTTTGAAACAAGTAATTTTTTTCATTTCACTTTACCAATTTGGACTATTTTGTGTATGTCCATTACATGAAATCCACAGAAAAATCCATTTAAATTACAGATTGTAATGCAACAAAATAGGAAAAACGCCAAGGGGGATGAATACTTTTGCAAGGCTCTGTAGATTGCAGGAAAAAGCAATTTCAGGTGTTTGAAAAGGCAAAAGTCTCCAACTTACAGACAGGGTGCCTAGCCCCCCTTTTAGACCACCCCCCAGCCATCCTCACGTACTTTGTGCCCCCTCAGATTTTTGGGGCGCACGACTCCCCTGGTTCTGTTTGTTTATGTGAGCCAATGAGGGGCCACAGTGGCAGCGCTAGTTTTCTGCCAGACTGAACATTTTGTCATTTTCTATTAACCTCCGAGATAGGCTGTTTAATGTGTCAGGGTGGCACATTTTTATATCACGTCTCTCTCTATTCTCCACAGTCGTTCTCTCTGCTCTCTACTACCTACTCCCTCTCTCTCTCTCCCTTTCTGACACCCCATCTCTCTCTTTACTCTCTCTCTCTCTTTATCTCTCTCACACACATACACGGTCTCTTTCTATCTCACATTCTCTCTCATTGAACAGCACTGCAGATTGTGTCTGAGCAGCAAGTCAGAGATGTACAACTCGTCTTGTGTTGCTTTCACTGGCATCAGCAGAAACGTCTATTGAGTATATTGTATAGTCTGGCTTTGTTTGTAATATATGTGGAATTAAATATACAACACGCTGGAAGGCCACGTTTGTCATCATGTTGATTTACCTGACAACTACACAGACATATATGGTTATTTTATCCTCCGGTCCACTTAATCAAAAGCAACTACACCATGACAGACCTGGCAACATTTGTCTCCACAATAAGACCATAGGTGCTACACATACTGTGGGTGGTGCAGGAATTGAGTTTCCCCTCAATGCAAAGCCCTTGGAGACCTAGGAAATGAAAGTGCTGAGTAAATGCAACCCATTCATCCATTCAATTCATTTTTCTGCTCAATGATATCTGTCAATTATTTGTCCTCAATATTTGAGATTCATCAGCCCATCACTGTCAATTTAACAAAGCATATTGTTTTGTCTCTTCATTTTGTTTGTACACATAAAACATTTAAATGTAATGTACATTCAATTTTCATAAAGTGGCTCATGTGACTTTACGGTCTATAACCCTCAAACTCAACTCTGGACCTCGAAGCCAGTTCCACTGAGTTTTTTAATTGTTCCCCTTTAATCAGGGACTGATTTAGACCTGGGACACCAGGCGGGTGCAATTAATTATTGCCTCGTAGGGTAAATTGTTTAATTACTGCCTCACCTGCAGTGAATTTTGGAATCACAGTGCAGCTACAGTGCCTTTGGAAAGTACTCAGACCCCTTGACCTTTTCAACATTTTGTTACGTTACAGCCTTATTCTAAAATGGAGTTTAAAAAAAATCCTCAGCAATCTACACACAATAACCCATAATGACAGAGCAAAAACTGGTTGTTAGAAACATTTTGCAAATGTATTAACATAAAAAACTGAAATACCTTATTTACATAAGTATTCAGACCTCAGGTGCAACCTGTTTCCATTGATCATCCTTGAGATGTTACTACAACTTGATTGGAGTCCACCTGTGGTAAATTCAATTGATTGGACATGATTTGGAAAGACACACACCTCTCTATATAAAGGCCCCATAGTTGACAGTGCATGTAAGAGCAAAAACCAAGCCTTGAGGCCTACTGCTTACTGTATATACTGCACCGCACCTGGGTCACACCTTACCCCAACCCTTACAGAAAATTGAGCCAATATGGACCCAGCGGAGGCAGCAGAGTATCGGAGCGCATTGGCAACACAGGGAGTTATGCTGAACCAACATGACCACAGCCTGCAGCAGATCACCGAGAATCTCCGCCAGCTGACGATCGCTGTGCAGAGCCGGGGGGACACCCGACCAGCACCGGCAGCCGGCGGAGCGGAAGCCACGGCAGCGGCATCTCCAGCCTCACCTACGACATCGCAGGGACCTCGCCTACCAACTCCAGAGAGGTATGACGGACGTCCAGAGGGCTGCAGGGAATTCCTCACCCAGTGTTCCCTGGTATTCAGCCTACAACCCTCCTCCTTCCCGACGGAGCAGGGCCGGGTGGCCTACATCATCACTCTGTTGATGGGTCGTGCCCTTTCCTGGGCTACTGCGGAGTGGTAGAGCCAAACTCCGGTGTGCTCCGACTCCTACCAATTCACCCGGGAGCTAGGCAAGGTGTTCGGCACCTCTCGGGTGGTGTCAGGGCACGAGGCCAGTAGGCAGCTCACGGCCTGTCGGCAGGGTGACCGTTCGGTGGCGGACTACTCCGTGGAGTTCTGTCATGTGAATTTCTATCTCTAATTCAACCTAAGCTTGAATCATTACCAGAGGTTGTAAGGCTCTGGTTTTAATCATCAATGATTCAAGGTCCACAACCACGAAGAAGGATTTGTTGTATGTTTATTCATGGAGAGCTCTGGGGCCAAAGACCCAAACATACGATTTTATACCTCCTGAACTTGACTCCTCCCACCTTTAGGTGGGTTTTCTAAACAGTTTCCGCCTTCCCCCTTGAATGTTTAGTACCGCCCCCTCTGTTAGTGGGTTGACACTACATGATAATTCTAACATTTATACTGTATTTGGGGTGAAATCCTTTAGTCATTATTCTTAAAATCCAAATTAATCTAACAAGTTCCGGACCCGGGCTCGAGAGGCAGGATGGGAGGTGGCCGCCCTGGTCGTCCTTTACGCCCAGAGGCTATCAGAGGGGATGAAGGACAAACTCTCCTTCAGGGAGCTGCCTGAGCGACTGGACGGCCTCGTCAAACTCTCGGTGCGGGTAGCCAATCGACGTCATGAGAGGGCGCATGAGGAGAGGGATGACGCAAGGCACGTCTCTGCATCCCCCTATCAACCCGGAGGCTTTCTGCAGATTCAGGGAGGAGACGCCTCAGGAGGAGGCTATGCAGCTGGGGGGCAGTGCACTTGTCCAGGAGGGAGAGGCAGAGGCGTCTGCACCAGGGACGTTGCCTGTACTGCGGCCAGGCAGGTCACCACTGTGACTCATGCCCGGAGAAGCCGGGAAACGGGAGGGCTCGCTAGTATCGGGAGGGGTGCTAGCGAGCCGGAACCGAAACCCCAACTCCAGAGACTCCCAGACTTTTCTCCCCGTCAGGGTTCAGTGGGCCCGCGCTGTGCGTCGGGCGCATGCACTGGTGGATTCTGGGGCCGCGAGAAACGTGATGGATACGGGGCTGGCCCAAGGGTGGAGCATTCCGTTACTCTCCCTCTCCGAGCCGGTTCCGGTCATGGGCCTGGACGGCCGGCTGTTGGGGTCGGGCTTCATCACCCGGCGCACTGTCCCCGTGCGTGTCCGGGTGGCGGGGGTGCTATGGGAGGATATCCAGTTTTTCATTGTGGCCTCCAACGCCTTCTCCGTCACTAGCTCTACGTCAAGGCGGAGAAGTGTGTGTTCCACAGAGAGACAGTCTCCTTCCTGGGGTTCATCGTCACCCAGGGGGACCTACAGATGGACCCAGGCAAGGTCAGCGCGGTACTGAATTGGCCCCAGCCCTCAACCCTCAAGCAACTACAACGTTTTTTAGGGTTTGCAAATTCTTTATAGCCAATTTATTCGCAATTTTAGCTCTCTAGCCGCTCCCTTGACAGCCCTCACCCAGACGAGCGTACGCTCCTTCGCCTGGACCCCGGAAGCGGGGAACGCATTTGATACGCTTAAGCAGCGCTTTACATCGGCCCCGGTCCTCGGGCATCCTGATCCGTCCCTGCCGTTCATTGTGGAGGTGGATGCTTCAGACATTGCGGTGGGAGCAATCCTGTCCCAGCGGTTCCTCATGGAAGGTAAGACTCACCCCTGCACGTTTTTCTCCCGTCGACTGTCCCCGGCGGAGCGGAATTACGACGTGGGGAACCGTGAGCTGCTAGCGGTCAAGTTCGCCCAGGGGAGTGGAGGCATTGGCTAGAGGGGGCCGCCCATCCATTCGTCGTATGGACTGACCACAAGAACTTAGCCTACATTCAGGGGCCAAGAGGCTCAACTCGCACCAGGCCAGGTGGGCGTTGTTCTCCACCAGGTTCCAGTTCACCATCTCATACCGTCCGGGGTCGAAGAACACCAAGCCTGATGCGCTCTCCCAGCAGTTCGACCCCATGGACCTGGTGGAGAGGGACAACCCCATTGTCCCCAACGCCCTGATTGCTGCCTCAGTTTCATGGGGAATCGACAGGCTGGTCAGAGCAGCGCTACGGCGGGAGCCCGATCTGGGCGGAGGTCCATCGGGGAGGATGTACGTACCCAAGGCTGCGTGCTCATGACTGGTTCAGCAGGCGCACGCATCCGACCTCACCAGCCATCCAGGGGGCGCCAGGATATTGGAGTAAATGCGTAGGAGGTTCTGGTGGCCAACTGCTGAGGAGGATACGCACACCTTCGTGGCTGCTTGCCTGGTGTGCGCACGCACGAAGAGCTCACGTCAGCCCGCGGCAGGGCTGCTCCGACCCCTGCCTATCCCCAAGCGCCCCTGGTCCCACATCTCACTGGACTTCATTTCCGCCCTACCCCCCTCTGATGGATACACAGTCATCCTGGTCGTTGTGGACCGGTTCTCGAAGGCGGCCCACTTCATTCCCCTTCCCAAACTCCCGTCAGCCTGGGAGATGGCTAAGTTGGTGGTGCAGCACGTTTTCCGGGTCCATGGTCTTCCCCAAGATGTGGTGTCGGATCGGGGCCCTCAGTTCCCCTTCAGGTTCTGGAAGGTTTTCGCCACCTGCCTCGGCGCCTCCGTCAGCTTGTCTTCCGGCTTCTATCCCCAGTCGAATGGGCAGACGGAGCGCGTCAACCAGGATCTGGAGGGGGTGCTGAGGTGCTACACCTCCAGCAACCCACCTACGTGGAGTCAGCGACTGGTGTGGGCGGAGTACGCCCACAACACCCTTCTCTGCATTCGTCCACCGGCCTGTCCCCCTTCCAGTGCCAATACGGGTAACAATCCTCCCTATTCCCCAAGCAAGAGGAGGTGGTGGTGTTCCCGTCGGTCCAGGCCCACATCAGTCGCTGTCGCCGCACCTGGAGGCAGGTACACTTAAGCGGGCCTCAATCAGGTATAAACATCAGGCCAACCACAGGTGTCGCCCTGCCTCGGTCTTTCTCCCAGGAAGCTGTCCCCCCGGTTCGTCGGGCCATTCAGAGTGGTCCGGCGAGTAAACCCAGTGGCCTACCGCCTACAACTACCCCCACCATGCGGGTGCATTCCACATTCCATGTGACCCTCCTCAAGCCTGTCGCCACCTGTCCACTGGCTCCCCCTCCTCGTCCTGTTCGCCCGCTGCGCCTCGTCGGAGGTCAGCCGGCTTTTACTGTGGACCGGATCCTGGACTTCCGGCGGGTGGGGTCTCCAATTTCTGGTGGACTGGGAGGGTCATGGGCCGGACGAGTGGTCCTGGGTGCCCAGGAGGGACATTCTGGACCCAGAGCTAATATCAACATTCCGTCGCCTACACCCAGAGACGCCGATGTGAACGGCTGGGGCCGTTCGTCGGGGGAGGGGGGGCACTGTTACAGGAGGGGGTCGGGGTTCTGGAGCGACCCACTAGGTGTCATCCTCCGACAACCTTAGGCACCTCCTCACTCACAGTCGCGACTAATCATCAACCTATTGGTGTCACCTGTGTCTATCGGTTCACCTGTGTATTTATGCCCTCACTTCCATGTGTTCCCTTGCTTAGTTTTATCTGCTAGTTTCTCTACGTCCAGCAGTACTACTCAGTGTCTGATCGGAGATCTATGTACAGGTACTTGAGAAGTTTTCTCCCTGTTTCGTTATTCGTTTCAATCTTAGGTATTATTTCGTATTTTGTCTGTCAGCCAGTTTTTGGAGACTTATTTGCTCCGCCTTTCTTTTATCATGATAAGTCCGTTATTTTGTATTTTGGCTTCGGAACCACCAGTAAAGATCTTTGTTTCACCATCTCTGCCTACTGCCTACTGTATATCCTGCACCGCACCTGGGTCACACTTCACCACAGCCCTTACCGGAGACTAGTCAGGATCGAGGGAAAGATGAACGGAGCAAAGTACAGAGATCCTTGATGAAAACCTGCTCCAGAGCGTTCAAGACCTCAGACTGGGGTGAAGGTTCACCTTCCAACAGCACAACAACCCTAAGCACACAGCCAAGACAACGCAGGAGTGGCTTCGGGTAAGTCTCAATGTCCTTGAGTGGCCCTGCCAGAGCCCGGACTTGAACCCGATCGAACATCTCTGGAGAGACCTATCCAACCTGACAGAGCTTGAGAGGATCTGCAGAGAAGAATGGGAGAAACTCCCCAAATACAGGTGTGCCAAGCTTGTAGCGTTATACCCAAGAAGAATCAAGGCTGTAATCACTGCCAAAGGTGCTTCAACAAAGTACTGAGTAAAGGATCTGAATACTTATTTGAATGTAACATACAGTGGGGATAACTTGGGGAGTATTTGATACACTGCCGATTTTGCAGGTTTTCCTACTTACAAAGCATGTAGAGGTCTGTAATTTGTATCATAGGTACACTTCAACTGTGAGAGACGGAATCAAAAAAATCCAGAAAATCACATTGTATGATTTTTAAGTAATTAATTTGCATTTTATTGCATGACATACGTATTTGATACATCAGAAAAGCAGAACTTGATATTTGGTACAGAAACCATTGTTTGCAATTACAGAGATCATACGTTTCCTGTAGGTCTTGACCAGGTTTGCACACACTGCAGCAGGGATTTTGGCCCAATCCTCCATACAGACCTTCTCCAGATCCTTCAGGTTTCAGGGCTGTCGCTGGGCAATACGGACTTTCAGCTCCCTCCAAAAATGTTCTATTGGGTTCAGGTCTGGAGACTGGCTAGGCCACTCCAGGACCTTGAGATGCTTCTTACGGAGCCACTCTTTAGTTGCCCTGGCTGTGTGTTTCGGGTCGTTGTCATGCTGGAAGACCCAACCACGACCCATCTTCAATGCTCTTACTGAGGGATGGAGGTTGTTGGCCAAGATCTCGTGATACATTGCCCCATCCATCCTCCCCTCAATACGGTGCAGTCGTCCTGTCCCCTTTGCAGAAAAGCATCCCCAAAGAATGATGTTTCCACCTCCATGCTTCACGGTTGGGATGGTGTTCTTGGGGTTGTACTCATCCTTCTTCTTCCTCCAAACACGGCGAGTGGAGTTTAGACCAAAAAGCTATATTTTTGTCTCATCATCCAGATGGTCATTGGCAAACTTCAGATGGACCTGGACATGCGCTGGCTTGAGCAGGGGGACCTTGCGTGCGCTGCAGGATTTTAATCCATGACGGCGTAGTGTGTTACTAATGGTTTTCTTTGAGACTGTGGTCCCAGCTCTCTTCAGGTCATTGACCAGGTCCTGCCGTGTAGTTCTGGGCTGATGCCGCACCTTCCTCATGATCATTGATGCCCCACGAGGTGAGATCTTGCATGGAGCCCCAGACCAAGGGTGATTGACCGTCATCTTGAACTTCTTCCATTTTCGAATAATTGCGCCAACAGTTGTTGCCTTCTCACCAAGCTGCTTGCCTATTGTCCTGTAGCCCATCCCTGCCTTGTGCAGGTCTACATTTTTATCCCTGATGTCCTTACACAGCTCTCTGGTCTTGGCCATTGTGGAGAGGTTGGAGTCTGTTTGATTGAGTGTGTGTTAATACAGGTAATGAGTGGAGAACAGGAGGGCTTCTTAAAGAAAAACTAACAGGTCTGTGAGAGCCGGAATTCTTACTGGTTGGTTGGTGATCAAATACTTTTGTCATGCAATAAAATGCAAATTAATTACTTGAAAATCATACAATGTGATTTTAGATTCCGTCTCTCACAGTTGAAGTGTACCTATGATAAAAATTACAGACCTCTACATGCTTTGTAAGTAGGAAAACCTGCAAAATCGGCAGTGTATCAAATACTTGTTCTCCCAACTGTATATATATATATATATATATATATATATATATATATATATATATATATATATTTTTTATACTTAGCAAAAATATCTAAAAAAATGTTTTTGCTTTGTCATTATGCGGTATTGTGTGTAGATTGATGAGGGGAAAAAACTATTTAATTAATTTTAGAATAAGGCTGTAATGTAGCAAAATGTGGAAAAAGTAAAGGGGTCTGAATACTTTCCGAAGGCACTGTATGTACAACCAAATTTAGACACATACACGTATTGCAGCAGCTGCACACACAAGAAGCTAAAATAACATTTATGAGTGTCACGGTTTCGGCCGAGGCTGCCTCTCTTCCTTGCTCGGGCAGGCTTCGGCGTTCGTCGTCTCCGGAATACTAGCTGCCACCGTTGCATGTTTCTGTGTTCGTTTGCTTTTGTCTGATTGTTGTTACACCTGTTATCGTTTAGTGTAATTAGTGTCCTATAAGTTCTCGTTGTGTTTGTCTAGTGTTGTGTGTGATTGTTTTACTGTCGTGCCGGTAGGCTGTATTTCTACTGTTTGCTCGGTTGAGCTATATTCTCCATTGTTTGGAGTGTTTTTGTCGCACCTGTTAGTGCGCCCGTTATTTTCGCCTACGTGCGGAGTTTCGCCTCAGGGCGTTTGCTTGTGATTGTTTTTCGTGTGCATCAACTAAAGTCTGTTGGACTAACGTTCTGCGTCCTGCGCCTGATTCCACCACCACACCCACCTACATGGGTGGTCCTCTGTAGCTCAGCTGGTAGAGCACGGCGCTTGTAACGCCAAGGTTGTGGGTTCGATCCCCGGGACCACCCATACACAAATAAATGTATGCACGCATGACTGTAAGTCGCTTTGGATAAAAGCGTCTGCTAAATGGCATATTATTATTATTATCTACCTTGACAATGAGCTTCGATTTTCCAATTCCCGTTAGTGTTTCAATGAGCTACGCTAAAGGCTCCTTCCCTTTCCATTCCTGTATCAACTGAATAATTGTTTTCCCATGCAGACCGGTCTCTGTCCTACATGAATTTGTCCACTTTGCATCTAAACAACCCATTATCTCCTAGGCAGCCTCCAGATTGCTGGATTCACTGCCTGTTTAATTCTCAGTCTGTTGATTATGTGTGGGCCGCTGGCTGGCTGGCTGGCTGGCTGGCTCTCACTCTGGACAATTAAGTCTCACTACACAGAAACAGCATGGAAAGGTCAAAGACAGAGAGAATGGAGAAACACGGCAGCTTGTTTTTCCACCATTCAGATGTAATGAATTTATGAAATGAAGAGCAGATTGGAGAATGGGCTGGAATTGGATTGTGTTTGAAAGTGTGAGGGATGGAGGGATGGATTGTAGGCCTACATACACAAGTGACTTTGTCACTGCGTACCAAGGTGTCCATATTAGGAGAGCATCACATTACACCACCACTTTCTCTCCCATGCCTCGACACTATAAATAAAGAATCATAAATATATCTAAGGTGCTGCATGCTTTCAGTCTCCTTCCTTCATTGTGTCATGGACCCCTTAGAGGTCTTACATCATCCTTGGTCTCCCTTTGAACAGACCTAAATGTACATAGCAATAACCACCATTCCTTTGTTTAGAGTGGAATTCCATCCCATTGATCAAGTTTTTTGTACCTGCAGATAGATTATGGAATATGAAAAGGCATGGGAGAGGAGGAGTGAAAAGAAATAGGGAAGTCATTGTCTCTTAAAAATGGAGATCAAAGACACTAGTGGTCTTTCCCTGAGGATGACTCATTGTACTGCAGTTTAACCTCTCAGTGGTGGTTCTGTAGTAGCCACTGGTTGGGGCAGTATCAGGACTATACAGTTAGAACCAGGGGTTGGAACTGGTTCAGGGAACATAACTGAAAACCATTTTAAAAAAAATTGAGGAACAGAATCAGAACCGGGAACGAAAGTGATTATTTTAAAAGCATGGGAACCGTTTAATAAAGTTATATTATGTTCCTATGCAAAGCCCTCACTGTCACACAGAAACGTATTCCAGTGTCTGCCTGCCTGCCAGCTGAAAACCTTTGCCACTGTGTGCGTGTGTAGGCTACCTGCCCTTTCCCCTCCGAAACATAGTCTACTAGCCTACTGCTGACGTTAAGTGTGATTTAGAAATTAGGGAGAGATTTTAAATTAGAGAAGAATGAATTAACTTTTTCAACACTAGTTAATGATCCTATAGTTATCACATTGACTTTATTAACTACAAAAAAGTAAGACGTGTTTTTATTTTAATTCTGGTGCCGCTCTGCACACACAAGCTTATTAGCTAGCTAGTTTTGGTACAACGTTAAGCCAACTCTCTGAAGATTAAAGACATTCAAAGTATCTTCATAGAAGCAGGTCCTCCGTAGGTATAATTCGGTGGGCCTAATTGAGATAATTAATGTCATAACAACAAGATGCCCAGCGCTTCAACCCAAGTCTCCTCTCTCGCTCTCTCCCCACCCGCACATTTTCAGTCGCATCTCACACCCTACCCTTGTCTGTCCAATGCATGTACAGTACCAGTCAAGAGTTTGGACACACCTACTCATTCAAGGGTTTTTCTTAATTTTTACATTGTAGAATAATAGTGAAGACATCAAAACTTTGAAATAACACATATGGAATCATGTAGTAACCAAAAAAGTGTTAAATATTTTATATTTGAGATTCTTCAATTAGCCACCCTTTGCCTTGATGACATCTTTGCACACTTGGCATTCTCTCAACCAGCTTCACCTGGAATGCTTTTCCAACAGTCTTGAAGGAGTTCCCACATATGCTGAGCACTTGTTCATTGTTCACTCCTTCATTCTGCCGTCTCAATTGGGTTGAAGTCAGGGGATTTCGGAGGCCAGGTCATCTGACGCAGCCCTCAATCACTTTCCTTCTTGGTAAAATAGCCCTTACACAGCCTGGAGGTGTGTTGGGTCATTGTCCTGTTGAAAAACAAATGATACTCCCACAAAGCCCAAACCAGATGGGATGGCGTACTGCTGCAGAATGCTGTGGTAGACATGCTGGTTAAGTTGCCTTGAATTCTAAATAAATCACAGACAGTGTCACCAGCAAAGCACCCCCACACCATAACTCCTCTTCCTCTGTGCTTTACAGTGGGAACTACACATGCGGAGATCATTTGTTCACCCACACCGTGTCTCACAAAGACACAGCGGTTTGAATCAAAAATCTCCAATGCATGATTCACACAGTCCCCTCTGAACAGTTGATGTTGAGATGTGTCTGTTTCTTGAACTCTGTGAAGCATTTATTTGGGCTGCAATTTCTGAGGCTGGTAACTCTAATGAACTTATCCTGTGCAGCAGAGGTAACTCTGGGTCTTCCATTCCTGTGGCAGTCCTCACGAGAGCCAGTTTCATCATGGCGCTTGATGGTTTTTGCGACTGCACTTGAAGAAACTTTCAAAGTTCTTGAAATTTTCCGGATTGACTGACCTTCTTGTCTTGAAGTAATGATGGACTGTCATTTCTCTTTGCTTATTTGAGCTGTTCTTGCCATAATATGGACTTGGTCTTTTACCAAATAGGGCTATCTTCTGTATACCCCCCCTACCTAGGTAGTCACAAGACATCTGATTGACTCAAACGCATTAAGGAAATAAATTCCACAAATTAACTTTTAAGAAGGCACACCTGTTAATTGAAATGCATTCTAGGTGACTACCTCATGAAGCTGGTTGAGAGAATGCCAAGACTGTGCAAAGCTGTCAAGGCAAAGGGTGGCTATTTGAAGAATCTCAAATATAAAATATATTTTGATTTGTTTAACACTTTTTTGGTTACTACATGATTCCATATGTATTATTTCATAGTTTTGATATATTCACTATTATTCTACAATATAAAAAATAGTAAAAATATAGAAAAACCCTTGAATGAGTAGGTGTGTCCAAACTTTTGACTGGTAGTGTAAATAGCTTGCCCGCGCCAACTCATCCAGAATGCCGCAGCCCGTCTGGTGTTCAACCTTCCCAAATTCTCTCACGTCACCCCGCTCCTCCGCACACTCCACTGGCTTCCAGTTGAAGCTCGCATCTGTTACAAGACCATGGTGCTTGCCTATGGAGCTGTGAGGGGAACGGCACCTCCGTACCTTCAGGCTCTGATCAGTCCCTACACCCAAACGAGGGCATTGCGTTCATCCACCTCTGGCCTGCTGGCTCCCCTTCCTCTGCGGAAGCATAGTTCCCGCTCAGCCCAGTCAAAACTGTTCGCTGCTCTGGCACCCCAATGGTGGAACAGGCTCCCTCGCAACGCCAGGACAGCGGAGTCACTCACCACCTTCTGGAGACATTTGAAACCCCACCTCTTTAAGGAATACCTGGGATAGGATAAAGTAATCCTTCTACCCCCCCCCCAGAAATTTTTTTTTTTTTATAAAATAAAATACAATTGTAAAGTGGTGATCCCACTGGCTATAAGGTGAATGCACCAATTTGTAAGTTGCTCTGGATAAGAGCGTCTGCTAAATGACGTAAATGTAAATGTAATAGCGTTGCTGCTCTATCTACACTGATTGGTGAAGTAATTTAATGTCGAGCTAAATGTAAAAATATATATATATATATATTTCAGAGGTTTAAAAAGGAAAATAAAGGAATTATATAAACCATCCTGTTTTGGGGGGGTTTGAACCGGTTCAGAACTTTCTTTTGCTGGTCGGAACAGTGGAACGGAACGAAAAAAAGAATGATTCTGTCCGGAACGAAACGATTGGAAAATACTTTCGGTTCCAACCCCTGCTTAGAACTCTATACTATGCATGGTCACCTCTGGTCCTGCCCCTGTATCTGCTGGTTTGCTCCTCTGTCTGGACTGGCACTTCATTGACTCATTAACGTCACTTCTTGTTATCTGGCTCAGACACAGATTTAAAATAAATAATAAGAAACAGCAGACTCTTAGCCTACAGCATACATATTAGTAAGTCCCTCCATTGTCAGATGAAACTCCCTCAGTATGAGGATGGGACACAGTCAGTATGCGCCTTCAATTATATTGGGGATGACCAACTGTGGTCCTGGAGAGCCACATCTGTAACTAACACACCTGATTAAACCGAGAGCAAAGTATAAAAACAGACGTTATATATGAGTGCCATTATATTGTATTTGCATGAGATCTGATTATCCTGCGAAGTGGATTTTGCACATGTCAATATTGCGATTTCGATGTGAATTTGATTAATTTTGCAGCCCTAGTATGTACTGCACTCTACATTCAGGGTTATTAATTGACAGTAGATCAATTTTATGATAGTGATTATTATAATAGCCTACTGTACATTTTTACAATGAAATATAGTTTCCCAAACTATGACAAACTTTAGTGTGGGATTATTCTTTTTTTATTTTTTACATTTTAGTCATTTAGCAGACGCGCTCATCCAGAGCGATTTACAGTTAGTGCATTAATGTTAAGATAGCTAGGTGGGACAACCACATATTGTATCACAGGCATTGTAAGTATACTTTTCCTCAATGAAGTAGCTATCAGCAAAGTCAGAGCTAGAAAAGGGTGTGGGGGTGTGGTCAATTGCAAGTGTTTCTTTTTTTTTTTAGGGGAGATCAGCTTTAATATTGCAGATAGATTGTAACTTCCATCAATGTAATTGTCTGCATCACTTCCAATCCCCCATATGTTTTTTTTGCAAATACACACACTTAAATTTTTATTTATTTTCCTTTATTACTTTCCAACCCCACCCCCACTCCCTTAATTGGAGTAAACAACATTGCTTAGGCCTCTACTTTCAGCGTATACATACTATATACATTTTATGGACACAGTCAATTTTACAATAATTCGATTTTGTTTGTTTTTACTCCTGAACTTCCTCTACCCTCAACCTCTTCGATCATTTTCATGACGTACATCCGGGTTGCCTCTACATTCCACATCCCCCAAACTGTGCTCTTTCACAAAAGTTCTCAAAATATTTGATCCCCTGCTGATTTTGTATGTTTGCCCACAGACAAAGACATCATCAGTCTATAATTTTAATGGTATGTTTATTTGAACAGCGAGAGACAGAATAACAACAAAAAAATCCAGAAAAACGCATGTCAAAAATGTTATAAATTGATTTGCATTTTAATGAGGGAAATAAGTATTTGACCCCTCTGCAAAACATGACTTAGTACTTGGTGGCAAAACCCTTGTTGGCAATCACAGAGGTCAGACGTTTCTTGTAGTTGGCCACCAGGTTTGCACACATCTCAGGAGGGATTTTGTCCCACTCCTCTTTGCAGATCTTCTCCAAATCATTAAGGTTTCGAGGCTGACGTTTGGCAACTCGAACCTTCAGCTCCCTCCACAGATTTTCTATGGGATTAAGTTCTGGAGACTGGCTAGGCCACTCCAGGACTTTAATGTGCTACTTCTTGAGCCACTCCTTTGTTGCCTTGGCCGTGTGTTTTGGGTCATTGTCATGCTGGATTACACATCCACGACCCATTTTTCAATGCCCTGGCTGAGGGAAGGAGGTTCTCACCCAAGATTTGACGGTACATGGCCCCGTCCATCGTCCCTTAGATGTGGTGAAGTTGTCCTGTCCCCTTAGCAGAAAAACACCCCCAAAGCATAATGTTTCCACCTCCATGTTTGACGGTGGGGATGGTGTTCTTGGGGTCATAGGCAGCATTCCTCCTCCTCCAAACACGGCGAGTTGAGTCGATTTTGGTCTCATCTGACCACAACACTTTCACCCAGTTCTCCTCTGAACCATTCAGATGTTCACTGGTAAACTTCAGACAGGCCTGTATATGTGCTTTCTTGAACAGGGGGACCTTGCGGGCCCTGCAGGATTTCAGTCCTTCACGGCATAGTGTGTTACCAATTGTTTTCTGTGACTATGGTCCCAGCTGCCTTGAGATCATTGACAAGATCCTCCCGTGTAGTTCTGGGCTGATTCCTTACCATTCTCATGATCATTGCAACTCCACGAGGTGAGATCTTGCATGGAGCCCCAGGCCGAGGGAGATTGACAGTTATTTTGTTTTTCTTCCATTTGCGAATAATCACACCAACTGTTGTCACCTTCTCACCAAGCTGCTTGGCGATGGTCTTTTGCCCATTCCAGCCTTGTGTAGGTCTACAATCTTGTCCCTGACATCCTTGGAGAACTCTTTGGTCTTGGCCATGGCGGAGAGTTTGGAATCTGATTGATTGATTGCTTCTGTGGACAGGTGTATTTTATACAGGTAACAAGCTGAGATTAGGAGCACTCCCTTTAAGAGTGCTGAGCTCGTTACCTGTATAAAAGACACCTGGGAGCCAGAAATCTTTCTGATTGAGAGGGGGTCAAATACTTATTTCCCTCATTAAAATGCAAATCAATTTATAACATTTTTGACATGCGTTTTTCTGGATTTATTTGTTGTTATTCTGTCTCTCACTGTTCAAATAAACCTACCATTAAAATTATAGACTGATAATTTCTTTGGCAGTGGGCAAACGTACAAAATCAGCAGGGGATCAAATACTTTTTTCCCTCACTGTACTTATTATGGACACAGTATGTTTTACATTAGTTATTTTGTTGCTATTAGTTGTCCCAACCTTCAGCTCCATTCAGCCCCTCCCATCTATTTCTTCTTGCCATATATTTCTCAACTGTACTGTTTCACAAAAGTTCTGAACCCTTGCAAAAATTATATTATCGATCAATTGACTATGACTTTTCAGATCACCCAGTATTGCTATCTGCAGGGATTGCTCCAGGTAAATATTGCAATCCTTCAGCCATTCCTGGACCTTTGACCAAAAACAAGCTACAAATTAACAGTACCAAAACAAATGATCTAATGATTCTGTCTCTTCACAGCAGAATCTGCAGAGCTGGGAATATTGTATCACCCATATAAATTACATTCTATTGGTAGCAAGAATTTTGTATAATAATTTAAATAAAAAAATTCTAAGTTTTGAATCTGGCGTCGTTTTGCGTATCAGTTCATAAACCATTTGCCATGGCCTCGGTACATCAAAAATCTCTTCCCAACTATTTTGCAATCTATATGGGACGGCTGTCAATCCGTTGGTCCTTAAATGAAACTGGTATGCTTTTTTTATTTATCACAATATTCTTTAACCAATTATTGTCTTTAATGCAGGGCCAACAGACAAGTTCCTTAATTTTTCCCCCCTTCCACTCTCCTCTTTCATTTTTGCAGTAATGCTGCAATTATTTGGTTGTAATTTTGGGTAGAGCAGACATTTCCATATGCTTTTGTTATCTGCATGTGCGACATAACTCCACTAGTTCTACCTATGATATAATTTACAAAAGATTATACTTTTTTTTTTTTTTATTCAAAAAATAATGTTTTTTAAAAATCAATTAGTATATTTGAGTTTAACCACAATATCTGTCGTTTCTGGGGATTAAATAGAAATTGCAACCAACTTTCAAGTGCAAGTGTTGATTTAGGATTTTTAAATAATTTTTTTAGGGGTGGGAGGGCCAAGAGACCAAAGGTGGCAGAACGGAGTGCTCGGGTTGGGGTATAGGGTTTGAGCATAGCCTGAAGGCGGGGAGGGGCAGTTCCCTGGCAAGCACCATGGTAGGCAAGCACCATGGTCTTGTAGTGGATGTGAGCTTCGACTGGAAGCCAGTGGAGTGTGCGGAGGAGCGGGGTGACATGGGAGAACTTGGGAAGGTTGAAAACCAGGGAGGCTGCAGCGTTCTGGATAAGTTGCAGGGGTTTGATGACACAAGCGGGAAGCCCAGCCAATAGAGAGTTGCAGCAATCCAGATGGGAGATGACAAGTGCCTGGATTAGGACCTGCACCGCTTCCTGTTTGAGGTAGTGTCGTACTCTACGGATGTTGTAGAGCATAAACCTACAGGAGCGAGTCACTGCTTTGATATTTGCAGAGAACAACAGGGTGTTGTCCAGGGTCACACTAAGGTTCTTTGCACTCTGGGAGGGTGACACTGTGGAGTTGTCAACTGTGATGGAGGGGTCTTTGAGCGGGCAGACCTTCCCGGGAGGAAGAGTAGCTCCGTCTTGTCGAGGTTGAGCTTGAGGTGATGGTTCCGACATCCAGGCTGAGATATCTGGCAGGCACGCAGAGATGCGTGTTGCCACCTGGGTGTCAGAAGGGGGGAAGGAGAAAAGTAGTTGAGTCATCTGTATAGCAATGAAAGGAGACAATGTGAGGATATGACGGAGCCGAGTGACTTGGTGTATAGAGAGTAGAGGAGAGCCTTGGGGGACACCAGTAGTGAGAGTACATGGTGCAGACACAGATCCTCTCCGCGTCACCCAGCAGGAGTGGCCTGCCAGGTAGGATGCAATCCAAGACTGTGCAGAGCCTGAGACATCCAGCCCTTAGAGGGTGGAGAGGAGGAGCTTATGGTTCACGGTGTCAAAGGCAGTGGATAGATCTAGGAGAATGAGAACAGAGGAGAGAGAGTCAGCTTTGGCTGTGTGGAGAGCCTCTGTGACACAGAGAAGAGCAGTCTAGGTTGAGTGACCCGTCTTGAAGCCTGACTGGTTAGGGTCAAGAAGATCGTTCTGAGAGAGATAACGAGAGAGTTGGTCAGAGACAGCACGCTCAAGTTTTTTGGAAAGAAAAGAAAGGGATACAGGTTTATAGTTTCTGACGTCAGATGAGTTGATTGTTGGTTTCTTGAGGGGATGCAGTCAGTGGTCAGGGATGAGTTGATGAGGGAAGTGAGGAATGGGAGAAGGTCTCCAGAAATGGTCTGGAGAAGGGAGGAGAGGGATAGGGTCGAGCGGGCAGGTTGTCGGGTGGCCAGACCTTACTAGTCGCAGGATTTCATCTGGAGAGAGAGGGAAGAAAGAGGTCAAGGCGTAGCGTAGTTCTGTGTGAGTGGGACCAGTGGACTTAATAGGCTGAGTGAATGAAGAGTGGATGCCATCAACCTTCTTTTCAAAGTGGTCGACAAATTTGTCCGCAGAGAGGGAGGAGGGAGGGGGAGGGGGTGGAGGATTAAGGAGGGCGGAGAAGGTGGAAAATAGTTTCCTAGGGTTAGAGGCAGATGCTTGAAATTTAGAGTGATAGAAAGGGGCTTTAGCAGCAGATACAGGGTAAGAGAAGGTAGAGAGGAGGGAGTGAAAGGATGATGTCCTCGGAAGTTTAGTTTTCCTCCATTTTTGCTAAGCTGCCCGCAGCCCTGTTCTGTAAGCTCGCGATGAGTCACTCAGCCACTGAACAGGAGGGGAAGGCCGAGCCAGCCGGGAGGAAAGGGGACTGTGCGAGTCATAGGATGCGGAAAGGGAGGAGAGTAGGGTCAAAGAGGCAGAATCAGGAGACAGGAGGGAGAAGGATTTAGCTGAAGGGAGAGATGATAGGATAGAAAAGGAGAGAGTAGTGGGAGAGAGAGAGCTTAGATTGTGACAGCGCATGACCATCTGGGTAGGGGCTGAGTGGTTAGGTTTGGAGGAAAGGGAGGCAGAAAATGAAACAAAGTAGTGATCAGAGATCTGGAGGGGGTTGCAGTGAGATTAGTAGGTAAACAGCTTCTAGTAAAGAGGAGGTCAAGCGTAGTGCCTGCCTTGTGAGTTGGAGGGGATTGGGAAAAGGTGAGGTCAAAAAAGGCAGACGTTGGGAGGTTGAAGTCGCCAAGTACAAAGAAATGAGCTTATCAAGGTGTCAAGCTCATTGAGGAACTCTCCATGTCTCCGTAAGGCTAAAAAGTCAAGGGACTTAAATGCAGCGTTGGCTGAGATGAACTGCGCTTTTGACCGCAGATCGGCAATTCCAAACGCTGCCAGAGTCCCAGAATTCTACATGTGTTGTGTGTGCAGGGTACACTAAATTAGAAGGGTTACCAAGGGGTGGGGAGCGTCTGTAAAGCCTACAGAGAGAGGAGTGAACAGGTATAGAAAGCACACACAAATAGTTGCCAAAGCTACAAAAGAGCAAAATGAGATACATGTAATTAGAAAATAACTAGGTAAGATATTCAAGTGAGAGAGTGGTGTGGAGCCTTCCTCTCTTTCCTTCCTCCAACAACTCAGCAGAACAGTCTTTGTTTCAGCGACTGTCTAGGTTTTTCAGACGAGACCGCCCCTGACACAACCGCAGCTTCTAGCTGCTGCTGAGAAGCCAGGGAAGACTGAAGTACTAACATTAATTGCTAATTGCCTAGCAGAGGTGAAGAGCACACCTCCCTGTACTAATTGCTGATTGCCTAGGAGAAGAGAAACCACCCCCTCCAATACAGCCACTGATTACCAAAACAAGTCACAAATTGCCCTGCCCCTTGATCCTGGTTGATGGGTCAACAATCATCTGCAAGTTATGAGCAGTCAGCAGTTCACACACCAAGTAGGCTACTGGGAAGACAGGCAGCACTTAAAGTAGCTGGCCCTAGCTAGTAAAAAGACAGTACTAGACAAAAGACAAAGACACAAAATTATACTTATCACTCCTGGAGATATCAAGAGTCCTCTAACTATAGAATGAAGCCCTTTTGTCCCTAACGCTGCACTTTGTCTCAATGCCAAACATTTTCTTAAATAGACACCTTCTCCCAATTGATCTGTTGTGGATATCAATACTAACATTCACAGAACAGAGTGTTATTACTTGTAATTATTTCTTGCCTTGCAGGCCTTTCTCTCTTTTTAAGCTCACTGCAGGGGCCCTGAGAGAACAGGAGGTATAAATCGTTGACAAATCTACAAGTTTTCAAGACAAGGGAAATCTATTTCAGATCTTCTGTCTACCCCTTTCTCTACTTCTCTCTCCGTCTTTCTATCTGATGATGGGACTCGGTTTTCGATGACATACTGCACAGTTTGAGTTTTCGAAATAATAATATATGCAAAACAGACATGAATATATTGTATATTACTTATCCAATTCAGCTTTAAACAGCCTTGACAATACTGTACATTCCCAATGGATAGACAGGATGCCACTTCTGATGTGGCATAGCCTGAAGGACAAGGTTTTATCATGGGGAGAAAAGCACCAGAAGGTAGAGATCAAAAGGTAGACAGGTGATAACTCTGACAATTTGTCCCATTATATAGGGCTGACTCTGCAAGGGATGGGAGATAACATTGGGGGAATGCAGCACTATTCAGCGTACTACCCCAATGGGCTAGTCGAAATGAAAAGCTGTAGAATCTTCCTCACGAATACATAGTTTGGGATTAAATTGGCTTTACTCACTCTTACGCATACCACAAAGAATAGACAAAGCTCTTCTACTGTTTAAAAATACTATGCCGTCTATGATGTGCTTTCTACCCTGTGGTGACACACAATAACCCTTGGGAATTTACATTTACATTATTTAGCAGACGCTCTTATCCAGAGCGATTTACAGTTTAGTGCATACATTATAATTTTTCATACCCCCTGTGGGAATCGAACCCACAACCCTGGCGTTGCAAACGCCATGCTCTACCAACTGAGCTACATCCCTGCCGGCCATTCCCTCCCCTACCCTGGGCCAATTGCGCGCCACCCCATGGGTCTCCCGGTCGCGGCCGGCTACGACAGAGCCTGGATTTGAACCAGGATCTCTAGTGGCACAGCTAGCGCTGCGATGCAGTGCCTTAGACCACTGCGCCACTCGGGAGACACACAGTTGATTGATGAATACCTAAGCAGTCACACAGATTAAAATATCTCTACAAATCCTTAGTTTGGATGGGGATGGTATAATAGGGGAAATGCATGGCATCTCCATGTGAAATCAACATTAAAGCCAGGATAAAGGAGTGTGATAGGCCTGACTAAAGTAATGCCAAGGCCAGTGAGTCTCTCACTCGACTTGATCAGTGGAGAGAGTAAGGGTTGCAATTGGTTTACAATCCCCCAGGGGTAAAAAAACTACCTCTGCACCAGGTTGTGTGACTTGTGACAGAGGGTGATACCCTCCACATTTCCCCCTCCACCACTATTTAGTGTATAGTAAATCCTGTACTACCCCGTCCCCTCTCCTCTACGCACCTCTAGCCAGTCAGACGTAGCGTTATACAGGTCACCTCCAATCAATTAAAAGGTTATCTCTAGAGCTGCAGGGACATGTTATAGTCCAGAGGGAGCATACATTGTAATTTACACATCCCTGATAAAATAGACGGGACAACCTGCTGCACTATTGGCTATAGCTTTCATCACTGGGTCCAAGGACAATGCAAAATATCATAGCTCGATAGAAACATATACAGCGGAATGTACTGTAGAATAACTCAATAAAATTGCCTTTTGGAAGTGTTATACAGCGGATGACAAAGAGAGAAGAAGTGTTTTGACTGGGGGGAGGCACCATAGCAGTCATATTGAAGAGGAGGACAGAGAGTGAATAAGAGGCTTGCCTTTGTCCAGTGGATATAGTGTCTCTGCAGTAGGGGAGTAAAAAGCCTTCCCCACTCCGCTGTGGCAGAATCTATTACCTTGAAGCCAGCACTTCCCTTTGATGTTGTGCCTTGAAAACAAGGCTATTCAATCTCCCTGGTCAGATTCAATAAAGCCCGGGTGTCATAAATTTCTACATGCAGGTTTTTGTGGAATCCTGATCTAGTGGCATAGATCTGGGGGAGAGGCTAGGAGGCTAAGACCTAATTTTAAGTGTCTCGGGGAAAAACAGAATGAATGCAAACCAACAGTGACGGGGGCGCTTTAGTTTTTGCTGTCGTTTAGGAGGGGAACAAAGTTTGCAGGTTGTGGTGGGAAGTCGACTGTCCCCTGCTTTAGCGGTTTGGTCAGGTCAATTCCAGGACATTGCGTTTCATCAACATCCCAGTCAATCAACGTCCAAACTGTGTCTCTTCAACTCAGAGAGAGCACTGTCGCACAGTTAAGGCTTGAGCGTGACAGTCAATGCCTCTTCTCAGAACCTCTCTCAGCCTCTCTCATATCCGCTCGGGAAAAAATTATAACTGTTTACAATTAGCTGTGGAGAGATGAGATATTAAGGGGCGATAATTGTGCTGTTTGGTCTTGTATCACGAGCCATCCATTACAGCTCAGCAACCGTAGGGGAGGCGGCTCTAGTATGTTCTGGCACAGCGGTTTGTCTATTCACATAACAATCACTGTCACGGCACGCCTCGAGTCAGCACTCCTACAGGGGGCTCAGGGTGGTGTTGGGAGGACCAGATGAATATGAAGTTAATATGAAATCCATAACAGATGATGGTGATGAGTGGCAGAGGGGAGGCTGGAGAAAAGTAATGAAGCCCCCTCTCTTACAGTGGGGAAAAAAAGTATTTAGTCAGCCACCAATTGTGCAAGTTCTCCCACTTAAAAAGATGAGAGAGGCCTGTAATTTTCATCATAGGTACATGTCAACTATGACAGACAAAATGAGAATTTTTTCCCCAGAAAAATCACATTGTCGGATTTTTAATGAATTTATTTGCAAATTATGGTGGAAAATAAGTATTTGGTCAATAACAAAAGTTTCTCAATACTTTGTTATATACCCTTTGTTGGCAATGACACAGGTCAAATGTTTTCTGTAAGTCTTCACAAGGTTTTCACACACTGTTGCTGGTATTTTGGCCCATTCCTCCATGCAGATCTCCTCTAGCTAGAGCAGTGATGTTTTGGGGCTGTCGCTGGGCAACACGGACTTTCAACTCCCTCCAAAGATTTTCTATGGGGTTGAGATCTGGAGACTGGCTAGGCCACTCCAGGACCTTGAAATGCTTCTTACGAAGCCACTCCTTCGTTGCCCGGGCGGTGTGTTTGGGATCATTGTCATGCTGAAAGACCCAGCCACGTTTCATCTTCAATGCCCTTGCTGATGGAAGGAGGTTTTCACTCAAAATCTCACGATACATGGCCCCATTCATTCTTTCCTTTACACGGATCAGTCGTCCTGGTCCCTTTGCAGAAAAACAGCCCCAAAGCATGATGTTTCCACCCCCATGCGTCACAGTAGGTATGGTGTTCTTTGGATGCAACTCAGCATTCTTTGTCCTCCAAACACGACGAGTTGAGTTTTTACCAAAAAGTTATATTTTGGTTTCATCTGACCATATGACATTCTCCCAATCCTCTTCTGGATCATTCAAATGCACTCTAGCAAACTTCAGATGGGCCTGGACATGTACTGGCTTAAGTAGGGGGACACGTCTTGCACTGCAGGATTTGAGTCCCTGGCGGCGTAGTGTGTTACTGATGGTAGGCTTTGTTACTTTGGTCCCAGCTCTCTGCAGGTCATTCACTAGGTCCCCCCGTGTGGTTCTGGGATTTTTGCTCACCGTTCTTGTGATCATTTTGACCCCACGGGGTGAGATCTTGCGTGGAGCCCCAGTTCGAGGGAGATTATCAGTGGTCTTGTATGTCTTCCATTTCCTAATAATTGCTCCCACAGTTGATTTCTTCAAACCAAGCTGCTTACCTATTGCAGATTCAGTCTTCCCAGCCTGGTGCAGGTCTACAATTTTGTTTCTGGTGTCCTTTGACAGCTCTTTGGTCTTGGCCATAGTGGAGTTTGGAGTGTGACTGTTTGAGGTTGTGGACAGGTGTATTTTATACTGATAACAAGTTCAAACAGGTGCCATTAATACAGGTAACGAGTGGAGGACAGAGGAGCCTCTTAAAGAAGAAGTTACAGGTCTGTGAGAGCCAGAAATCTTGCTTGTTTGTAGGTGACCAAATACTTATTTTCCACCATAATTTGCAAATAAATTCATTAAAAATCCTACAATGTGATTTTCTGGATTTGTTTTCCTCAATTTGTCTGTCATAGTTGACGTGTACCTATGATGAAAATTACAGGCCTCTCTCATCTTTTTAAGTGGGAGAACTTGCACAATTGGTGGCTGACTAAATACTTTTTTTCCCCACTGTAGCTAAATCATACAGCCAACACTTTGGCTGTTACAATAACCAAACAGTTGGATAAATGTGATGTATGACAGGAGTGGATGTTGCATGCAATTTCAATGTTGCTTTGTGTATCAGCAAATTTGTTTGAGATAATCTCACTGCAATACTGCTCACTGTGTCCATGTTGCTTGACATAAGTGTTTTCAAAGAACCGTCAGTCAAGGTGAGCTCCCCATCCACTCAGCCTACTAGCTCCCTGCCTACTCAGTCTGTATTTTCTCCCTCATAGTTTGACATAAGACAAAAGTATTTTATTCTAATTTTCATTCACATCTTGCATTATCTGAGAGTAGAATCATTTTTCGGCAGTTGAATCATTGCAATGAATCAAACATTTGTTTTGATTAAACGGGGAAGGAATGTTCATTAATAATTTAAACTCTAATTACTGACAGTAATATGTTGTCATGCAGAGATTCCTCTAACAAAGAAGTACTGTCTCTCCCAGTACAATAGATCCTGTGCAATGACAAATCATTTCCTCTGTTAGTCACAAAGGTCATGTTTAAATCATCCCACTATTTGTTCTTGCTTCTAGTGATGGGGGAATAAGTTACATGTTTATGCTGTCATTAGATAACAGCCCTGAGGTCCCTCAATATTGACATTATGAATCATAGTGATCTCAAAGCGCCGCACACACAGCTTGGCTCTGCTCAGCGGGTGGGTCACCTGTCCTGATACATGTGCATTCTTTAGCTAAAGAGGGCGGACAACCTCCTGATTCAGATAAGATCTAGCGGCTTGGCGGAAAATACCCTTAACAGGTGTTGACAAGGAGCAGCGTTGTTTTGGCTGCATGCTCCGCTCCTGCTTGCTCACCACCGTCCCTCAAAGTCACATCAAGAGATGGAATCTATATCTTAGCCAGGGCCACTGTCGAACAGACACCCACACAGGCAGAAAGGCAGGCAGGCAGGCACGCACACATGCACGCACACACACACATACACACACATACACACACACACACACATACTAAACATACAAGCTACACACAAGCCACACACGCAACATCCCACACTCTCGGGTCCACAATTAATATCAAACTCCCAGAGCAGTGACAGTCGTGCCTGGGTGTTTTGAGTGGAAATCAATTTACTCCTTGATGCTGCATAAACTGTGGCATGCAAGTGGAGGTTTGTTGACTCCTGACAGACCGGAGTGGTGTGGAGCGGGGAGAGGAGAGTAGAGGAAAGCGAGAGCGGTGAAGACACACCTGAGTGTTCTGGGGCCCCTCTGTCAACGAACGCCTCTTTGCATTATTCATGACATGCCTCCTGCCTGTCCTCCCCGGCTGCACCGCACCACTCTGCACCGTACCACTCACTCAGAAGAGAGGGGGGGAGACAGAGAGAGGGGGAAGGAGTGAGGGAGAGAGAGAGGGGGGAGGAGGGAGAGGAAAAGGGAAGGAGAGAGACAGAGAGACAGAGGGCGCTGGCTGTAGTACTCCTATACCCAAACACAGTCATGAAGAAGTTGTTGGCATAACACTACAGCCAGAACGTTTCTGGTACAGTAGGTTAGGGATTATGGTTTCAAATTGTCCAGGGGTTACCAAGGTTGTTAAGACCTTTCCTCTGTTTTGTCAAACATTTTGCTTACCCATTAAAGCATTGGAATAGCGTTTTGAGTATATCATGCAAACCAAATGGTAACCTGATGAAAAACTCTCCCTTTCCGTTATGTGGATGTTTTTTGTTAGCTGTGTTACTCTCACGTTGAGCTCTTTTGGGAGAGGTATGCAACCCTCACAAAATCTGTGGAATTCGAGTTTCTTACCCAGAGTTCCTACCCAATGCCATCACTACAGCAAAGCTCAGATGCTCCATCTCTGAGGATGTGAGATTTTGTAACAGAGGGAGAGATGAAGGATGAAGAAGTGACTGTACATTTTAAACTATTCAGGTAGTGTATGAAATGGAAGAGCTACGGGGGTAACGAGTCCATAATATTACAGTAAAACCAGGAAGAGTGAATCTGCGTCTTTAATGTGAATCAGTGGTTGAATCTGATGATGAAGACACTTTCCTCTATGGAGCAAAGGTGGAAATACTGCAGATTGGCAAAATGTATTGCACTAGTCGTCATATAGGCTATTATCTTCTTCAAAGTGTCTACGCTACTTACATTTAGCAGCAATATCATCTCATATGGTTTGCCGATCTACAGGATAGAGATACATATTCACGCCACGTTCAGGTCTCACTTACTTTAAACTTCTCACTATCTTGACAGAATTCTAATAGAGAAGGTAGAAAGTGTTGGGTAGAGGCGAGAAGGCATTTTAAAGCATTCAGATCCAGAGGGTTTGCGCAGGTCTTGATCTCCATTTGGGAATGCTCCTCAGAACTCCTCAGGATCAAAGATGTTGAAAAACAAAGAGGCTCTGTTTCTCCTGATGATCACATGAAGGGATAGAGAGAGATAGAGAGCTCCTGTCTGTTATCAGACAAGGCACTCATCTTCACAGTGATCCACCACGCTTATTTATTGACCAGGGGAAGCAAAGGTCAAAGTCAAAC
The DNA here is from genome assembly GCF_020615455.1 of Coregonus clupeaformis. NCBI lineage: Eukaryota > Metazoa > Chordata > Actinopteri > Salmoniformes > Salmonidae > Coregonus > Coregonus clupeaformis. The sequence continues at coordinate 19,599,994 of NC_059204.1, read as the reverse complement.
CTGTTGGAATCAAAGCAGCTCTGTGAAATCCTCTCTGGTCTCCAAAGCTCCCTTCATTGTTGTTTAATATATCCTTTAGTCTGACATGATTCAGTAACACACATAAACAGATAGGGGCTTTGTGAACACTGTTCAGTGACTGTCATTGGGGTATTTATACCTGTACTGCAGCTAGCTGATTTATGCCAATATTGTTGATGTTCTGTTGATCAAGATCAACGTCAAGATGTTTGTATCCAAAGAAGTATGGATGGGATTAATTAATGATATGTGTTCATTTTGTCTAAAAATTCAGGGACGTAACTAGGGTTTGAGGAAGAATAGAAATGCAGTAATAGAGCTTAAACTTTTTTTTTAAATGTCCCCCCCTACCCGCGAAAAACCCAGCAGCGTTCCAGTTCTTGACACAAACCGGTGTGCCTGGCACCTACTACCATACCCCGTTCAAAGGAACTTAAATATTTTCTCTTGCCCATTTACCCTCTGAATGGCACACATAAAAATCCTTCTTTAACCCTTTGACGCGTACGATCACATATTTGTGATCATTGTTGAGTGGTCCCTGCAGCTACCATTGCAAATATGTGATTGGAACAGTAGCAACAGAATGTATGATTCAACAAATGCGTCTAAACAGCATTGTTGTCTGAAAACCATCTAAACAATGTTTTGTACTGATGGGAAATAAAGGTCTTCACAACTTAATTAATACATTTCACCTTTTATTGTAAAAGATAAATGCAAACTTCATCATCCAAGCATCACACGGAACACATCCACAGCCAAACTCATTCCATAAACCAGTCTAAATAACATGTTGCACTGACAAAAAACAAAACATAAGTTAGCAACCTAACAGCTAGACTTGTTTACAATGTACCACATCTCTCGTGTGCACAAGGGATAAATGTAATATTGTTTAGAAAATAGATACTTGTCAGCTAAGCTTAAAGCAGCCAAATTGTGTTGTGTGACAAAACTGCACATTTTAGAGTGGCCTTTTATTGTCTCCAGCAGAAGGTGTACCGGTGTAATGATCATGCTGTTCAATCAGCTTCTTGGCAAAGGAGGAATGCTCACTAACAGGGATGTAAACAAATGTGTGCACACAATTTGAGAGAAATAAGCTTTTTGTGCATATGGAAAATTTCTGGGATATTATATTTCAGCACATAAAACATGGGACAAACACTTTACATGTTGCATCTATATTTTTGTTCAGTGTAAAAAATTATATGAGGTCCAAACCTCGGTGTCCTCATATGGAGTTACAGCTATGTACACATGGAATATTTATGTCTTTGTTTTATCAGCAACAGATGGAACCATCTCAACTCATACCCAAATAAATATTGACCATATCCTATTCCTTCTCTCTTTCTCTACAGGATGGTATGGGCAACTTAAGAATAACGGAGAAGGGTCTGAAACTGGAGGGGGACTCTGAGTTTCTCCAACCTCTGTATGCCAAAGAAATTCAGTCCAGACCAGTAAGTACTGCCACTACCACTTCTACTTCCACCACCATAGAATTACGAAGGAGAGTAGTATCAGAGAGAGGTGATGTCATAGGAGATGGAGCGATAGACGCTCACTCACACTCTGCCTGGCAGTAATAATACCACAGAGCATGCATTGGATGAATAGCTTGATAATGTGCGGGCTTTATCTAGTCTGTCTCACACCAGCAAAGAGAGAGAGAGCAGGCCAGCCACGGTGGAGGTGAGCGGAATAGTCATTATTGACAGGGGTGAAAAATGGGAGAAGATAAATTGTTCGGTCCAGGGGGATACAGAGAAAGAGAGAATACCCGAAGCAAGGATCCTCTGTACTGCTTTTCTCCTCCATCTCTCTCTCTTGTTCCTCCCTCTTTCTCTCTCTCTCTCACTCTCTCTCCTATTATTCTCTCTGTCTCCCCCCTCTCACAGTCTGAGTAGGTGATATTAATGATGCCTTACAGAGAGACTGTTAATTACATGGTATACTGTATTAACAGGGATGAGAGGGGGCATGGGGGATCAAGGTTACTGCAGTCCAATAGACACATACGCATACGTATGCATGATACTGTAGTAGGACAAAGAGTCTTGAAGGCCAGAAATGCCCTTCCATGAATTGCAAGAACCATTCCTTCTTGTGCCAGGTGGGCCTGATATACTAAAATAACTATATTCCCACGGAACCTATTAATTTGAATCTCATGTGCTGAACCACATTGTTAAAGTGATCTGTCAATTCAGGAATATCAATATTTTGCTTATTTACTGTGTTGCGTAGGAACCTTGATAAGCATGGAGGGACATCATATTATCTAAAATATACATGAGATGCATTATCATGCCGACTTTAAGCACATCACAATGGCTGGCTGCTATCTTTAATTAAGAAGTTGACTGAAGCATGAAAGATTACTCAGGCTTCAGATGTGATATGCATTCCAGATTGGCTAATGGAAATGGAAATCTATAAAACATACAGTCCTAATTACACACTCATGCTGAGCACCAGGGTCACTATTGGGGGTTTGTGTGTTGTGGAGTGCATTGTTTGTTTACCTGCTTTGTCTCCATAGGGCAGCCCACTGTTCCTGCAGTCCTCCAAAAATGTGTCCGTCAATATCCTAAATGGAAAGAATCAGCTGGTCACACAACTTATTGCAGGTAATATTAAACAACACAACAGGAGGCAGTCACACATCCATGGAGGGTGTGTCCTAATATGGACATCGTACAAAACAATGCAAATCCATTTACTTGGACTAGAGTTCTATTCAGCAGACACAAAAAGAACAGAAAATAGTTTGCTCCAATTAGTTGTTTTTCCCTGCTGTTTGTTGTACTATCAATAACAGTTTGTTTTGGTGTAGGGGCTGTGTTTTTTCTAGTTTTCTAGTTTTTTCTAGCCTGTAGTTATAGTTCAGTAATTGTCTCTTTGCATAAATCAAGGATTCTTGAAAGACGGGACAATATCTTCATTTTTTTTTTCTCTCTTCTTAATATTAACAACATTTTAATATATATATTTTGATAGACCAAAGAAATCAGCTATCACACCATGTAAAGGAGCAACCTCCCAATGCTTTTTTTGTTCATAAATTGCAACTAACTGGATTTATGTAAACTCCGTCAGACACCATAAAAGGCATTTCATTTTGTGCATTTATTGTCAAACAAGTGTTTAATTATAACATTAAATTATTCAAATATGTAATACAAATCTCCACCCTTCTTTTGGTTTTATTTTATAGTGCTATATAAAGCTCTAGGGCTAATTTCGTTAGCATTTTGGCATGTTTTTCTAGATTCAGAACATAACAAAAACATTTAGAAAGCAAACATTATCCCTTGGATCTAGCACAGAATATACATCAATAGTTTAAGCATATGTTGCAGAACAGTTATTAAAATATTTTCAGAATGTTGACAAAAAGATAGATCTTATGTCACGATTCTCTAAAGCAGAACCCAGAAGCAGACCAGGACAAGGTGAGTAGAACGAAGGTGAGTATTTATTTACAGACTCAAATGTGGAAGCAGAATAATCCAGGAGACGGAGCGGGCAGCGGAGGTGAGTTGGTGGGATTGAATAGGCAGAGCCAATGGTGTCACAGAAGCCACCGACGACCAGGCAGGGGTGGGGTGACTGTTCCGGGAGAATGACTGTAGACAGAGTAAACGGAGGTGAGTACACGGCAAGCAAAAAGTACAGAACAACAAAACTAACTCTAGTAAACTTGAGGCTGATATGCTGACACAACATACTGTTCATGGCTAACGATCCGGCAGGGAATGGATGTCAGGTCAGAGCTTATGAAGTGGAGAGGTGATGATCAGGACCAGGTGTGCAGATAGCTGATGAGATGCAGGTGCGGGTAATAGAGAGATCTCCCGCCTAGCTTCATCGCCTGGCAACCAGACAGGGTGCGTTCAGGAACCTCAGGAAACAGACTCCAGAACAGAAAACAGGCAACACAGGCAGAAACAGACTCAGGAAGCGGGATTCATGACATCTTAAGGGGGTTAGCCATCAGTGATGGAGTTGACAAGCCAATTAAGGTTTTGACAACAAATACAGTGAGGGAAAAAAAGTATTTGATCCCCTGCTGATTTTGTACGTTTGCCCACTGACAAAGAAATTATCAGTCTATAATTTTAATGGTAGGTTTATTTCCAGAAAAACGCATGTCAAAAATGTTATAAATTTATTTGCATTTTAATGAGGGAATTAAGTATTTTACCCCCTCTCTCAATCAGAAAGATTTCTGGCTCCCAGGTGTCTTTTATACAGGTAACGAGCTGAGATTAGGAGCACACTCTTAAAGGGAGTGCTCCTAATCTCAGCTTGTTACCTGTATAAAAGACACCTGTCCACAGCAGCAATCAATCAATCAGATTCCAAACTCTCCACCATGGCCAAGACCAAAGAGCTCTCCAAGGATGTCAGGGACAAGATTGTAGACATACACAAGGCTGGAATGGGCAACAAGACCATCGCCAAGCAGCTTGGTGAGAAGGTGACAACAGTAGGTGCGATTATTCGCAAATGGAAGAAACACAAAATAACTGTCAATCTCCCTCGGCCTAGGGCTCCATGCAAGATCTCACCTCGTGGAGTTGCAATGATCATGAGAACGGTGAGGAATCAGCCCAGAACTACACGGGAGGATCTTGTCAATGATCTCAAGGCAGCTGGGACTATAGTCACCAAGAAAACAATTGGTAACACACTACACTGTGAAGGACTGAAATCCTGCAGCGCCCACAAGGTCCACCTGCTCAAGAAAGCACATATACAGGCCCGTCTGAAGTTTGCCAATGAAAATCTGAATGATTCAGAAGGGGAACTGGGTGAAAGTGTTGTCGTCAAATGAGACCAAAATCAAGCTCTTTGGCATCAACTCAACTCACCGTGTTTGGAGGAGGAGGAATGCTGCCTATGACCCCAAGAACACCATCCCCACTGTCAAACATGGAGGTGGAAACATTATGCTTTGGGGGTGTTTTTCTGCTAAGGGGACAGGACAACTTCACCGCATCAAAGGGATGATGGACGGGGTCATGTACCGTCAAATCTTGGGTGAGAACCTCCTTCCCTCAGCCAGGGCATTGAAAATGGGTCATGGATGGGTATTCCAGCATGACAATGACCCAAAACACACGGCCAAGGCAACAAAGGAGTGGCTCAAGAAGAAGCACATTAAGGTCCTGGAGTGGCCTAGCCAGTCTCCAGATCTTAATCCCATAGACAATCTGTGGAGGGAGCTGAAGGTTCGAGTTGCCAAACGTCAGCCTTGAAACCTTAATGACTTGGAGAAGATCTGCAAAGAGGAGTGGGACAAAATCCCTCCTGAGATGTGTGCAAACCTGGTGGCCAACTACAAGAAACGTCTGACCTCTGTGATTGCCAACAAGGGTTTTGTCACCAAGTACTAAGTCATGTTTTGCAGAGGGGTCAAATACGTACAGTGGGGGAAAAAAGTATTTAGTCAGCCACCAATTGTGCAAGTTCTCCCACTTAAAAAGATGAGAGAGGCCTGTAATTTTCATCATAGGTACACGTCAACTATGACAGACAAAATGAGATTTTTTTTCTTCAGAAAATCACATTGTCGGATTTTTAATGAATTTATTTGTTAATTATGGTGGAAAATAAGTATTTGGTCAATAACAAAAGTTTCTCAATACTTTGTTATATACCCTTTGTTGGCAATGACACAGGTCAAACGTTTTCTGTAAGTCTTCAAGGTTTTCACACACTGTTGCTGGTATTTTGGCCCATTCCTCCATGCAGATCTCCTCTAGAGCAGTGATGTTTTGGGGCTGTCGCTGGGCAACATGGACTTTCAACTCCCTCCAAAGATGTTCTATGGGGTTGAGATCTGGAGACTGGCTAGGCCACTCCAGGACCTTGAAATGCTTCTTACGAAGCCACTCCTTCGTTGCCCGGGCGGTGTGTTTGGGATCATGCTGAAAGACCCAGCCACGTTTCATCTTCAATGCCCTTGCTGATGGAAGGAGGTTTTCTCTCAAAATCTCACAATACCTGGCCCCATTCATTCTTTCCTTTACACGGATCAGTCGTCCTGGTCCCTTTGCAGAAAAACATTCCCAAAGCATGATGTTTCCACCCCCATGCGTCACAGTAGGTATGGTGTTCTTTGGATGCAACTCAGCATTCTTTGTCCTCCAAACACGACGAGTTGAGTTTTTACCAAAAAGTTATATTTTGGTTTCATCTGACCATATGACATTCTCCCAATCCTCTTCTGGATCATCCAAATGCACTCTAGCAAACTTCAGACGGGCCTGGACATGTACTGGCTTAAGCAGTGGGACACGTCTGGCACTGCAGGATTTGAGTCCCTGGCGGCGTAGTGTGTTACTGATGGTAGGCTTTGTTACTTTGGTCCCAGCTCTCTGCAGGTCATTCACTAGGTCCCCCCGTGTGGTTCTGGGATTTTTGCTCACCGTTCTTGTGATCATTTTGACCCCACGGGGTGAGATCTTGCGTGGAGCCCCAGATCGTGGGAGATTATCAGTGGTCTTGTATGTCTTCCATTTCCTAATAATTGCTCCCACAGTTGATTTCTTCAAACCAAGCTGCTTACCTATTGCAGATTCAGTCTTCCCAGCCTGGTGCAGGTCTACAATTTTGTTTCTGGTGTCCTTTGACAGCTCTTTGGTCTTGGCCATAGTGGAGTTTGGAGTGTGACTGTTTGAGGTTGTGGACAGGTGTCTTTTATACTGATAACAAGTTCAAACAGGTGCCATTAATACAGGTAACGAGTGGAGGACAGAGGAGCCTCTTAAAGAAGAAGTTACAGGTCTGTGAGAGCCAGAAATCTTGCTTGTTTGTAGGTGACCAAATACTTATTTTCCACCATAATTTGCAAATAAATTCATTAAAAATCCTACAATGTGATTTTCTGGAATTTTTTTCCTCAATTTGTCTGTCATAGTTGACGTGTACCTATGATGAAAATTACAGGCCTCTCTCATCTTTTTAAGTGGGAGAACTTGCACAATTGGTGGCTGACTAAATACTTTTTTCCCCCACTGTAGCAGCCACCTGTTTAACTTCACTGACTTTTCCTAAAACCTTTTGCCCTGTCCAGGATCCAGTGGAGTGCGTGCACGAGGGAAGATGTTGGAGGTGAAATCCAGCACAGGGAAGCTACTGTTCTCTGCTGATGACCAGGAGGTGGTGGTGGGAGCAGAGAGGCTACGGGTGACGGGTGAGTTAATGAAACAGACACTACATCATCCTCAACAGTCTACTAGCAGTTTATGAACAAGAGTTTTAAACTTGACTGGATTTACACTGTTCAAGTGTTTAGAGGCTGAATTGAGAGATCTAAAGTGTGGCGTTCTTTTGGATGAATGATTATTAACAGTGTAATCACGTTACAATTAATTGAAATTTAGTAAAAACAAGCTGGCATTTGACAGACAAAGACACATAATAATTGCCAACAATTTTCACAGGATAGCTTGCATTTGAAGAACAGCCGAACATACTGTAAATTAGACTACAAGATTTAAAATACTCTTTAAGTCAGAGTTTCTATAGGGGAGGATGTGTGAGTCTGTATTATTTAGATTAGAAGAAATCATCCAACCATGTTGAACAAGAACAGATTCAGTCCCTTTTTTTGTTGTATAACATTGTAATTTGAGTAAGAAGAAAAAAAGGATTTAGACAGCCACTCACAATGTATAGACTACCAATCGCTGTCCATTTTGCTAAAATTGCGATATCTAATCGATTATAGGCTTTCTGTGGTGACAGGGCGTTTAGCCTTTAGCTTTGCTTTAGCTAATGGATACATGTTTATTGATATGCCTATTTGGTCATCATTTTATCATGTTAAGCCTAACATTTCATGAAGCTATTACACGGTGGCGCAATGCTGCCATTTATTTAGACTGCTGGCTGTTGGCAATAATGTAATTACTTGTTCAGTTATTAAAATTGGAAATTCAAACATTGCAGATTGTAAAATAAATGTTCGATGCCACAGCATAGTAATCAGCTACCAATAGATTTTTTTTGTGTGTCCTGTATAAGTGTTCTGTATAGCCTACCTGAACCTGCATAACATGAGCGGTCCTCGCGCTTTCTCCCAGCTTGGTGCGTAAAACCAATCTATTAATGCCAAATAATACAGTCAGTCCACCCTCAAAACACTAGCTTACTGGGGATTGTTTCATTATACAGTATATAGGTGCGATTTAGCTTCAATTTATAAACTTTTTTATAAAAATCACACAACAAACAGCCCAACAATGAGGAAAAAAGTAGTCTGTTTAAGGATACATTCAGCCACTATTTATTGTTGAAATGTTTTCACCATGGCCTGTAGGTCCAGCTTGCGGGCCGACTGTTTTCTATACTGAGTATTGCCAACCCAGACAGTCTTTCCTGAGACATTGTGCATTATATGTCCATTGCGCTGCACACAATTTAAACGTAGTCTTGAATGAGTCATGCCAAGATATACCAGAGGTAAGGGACTGTTGATATTGCAACCAGACGACCTGCCCCCAGAGCTTCCTATACAGTTACTCTTTCTGTAACGTGTCGAGGCCGGCAATTAAGGAGAATGAGAGGCTCAATTAAAGATGATGCAGAACTGCTATATTTGAAGAACCGCTGTACACTCCTTTCTGCCCAGTTTCCCTGATGTTGCTACGGCAATCAAGCTGTTTATACCATCCCTGTAACTGTCGCTTCTGCAGAGAGATCGTTTTCATAAAGAACTACCTACGAAGAATTAGGCTCTTGGCCTGATATGCGCTTTTGAACACCTGAATAAGCTCCACTCATTGCACTGGCGCCCTCGTAGCCTTGACCACAGCATTTGTTCAACGACATCCCCTTACATTCAATCAGAACTCTCAGCCAGAGTTCATTACCCCAGCAACCTCAGCTAAGCAGTGGGATGCAGAGAGAGAAAGGGAGGGAGGGAGGGGTACAGAGAGAGAGAGGGAGAAGAAAAGTAGTGATGATTTGCCAGTTACTCCATTTATCTGCAGCCCTTTTTGATGGGGCTGCCTAGAGCCACAGGGTTCATCAAACGCCTTGGCAACCACAGTCATTAGTAGAAAGGACTTCTTAGTTCTAAAAAGGCCTCTGTTGTACTGAAAGTTTCTGTGCATTCGTGTGGGCGGGCATGCAGTCATACTGTATGTGTGTGTATGTGAGTGCATGTATGTGCACGCGTGTGTGTGTGCGCGCGCGCGTGCATGTGTGCATGCGTGTGTGCATGTGTGTGTCCTTTTGTGTCTGTGTACTTGCTTGTGTGTGCATGTGCGTGTCTGTGTGTTCACTCCGAACCGTGCCAAACAACATGTATCCATAAATATAGCCAATGATCTCAGGCCTGACCCTTCTCCTTCCGTCATTCCATCCATCAGGCAGGATGAAGTGAAGCCAGATTCCTATAAAACTGCCATATGCCATTACCAAATGAATGCTTCTGTCCAAACCAATAAAATACATAATTATGCTGAGCATTTAACTTTAATTGGCCCAACTGAGGTAATTGGAAATCTATGATAGAGCTTTCACTGCCTTCATTAGGCCTTTATTGCACTATCTACAGTGAACAGTGATCCAGGAACCCTCAGCTTCCAATGAGTAATAGGGGAGGTGTTCGGAATCATGCTAACTTAGCAATTTGTCACTAGCTGTGATATGAGGGATATCAAGATCTGTAAAAAGCTAATCAACCCCCTGAAATTATTGGATGATGTTTTACACAAGAGCGACAGGTGCTGCATCCAGAGAACATAACTAGCGACTTTGGGATAAGAATATACTGTAGCTTTTGATTGCAGGCAAAATGAAAATGTTTAATGTCATCAAAACAATCTGCGACTTAAATGTGGCTGTAAATTGGCTTTTAGAGGCAAATATTACATTTGATTGTTTTATTCAAGTGTCTCGCTTTTTAACACAAGGCTCAATCAGTGCTGCCAGGTAACACTTGATTACAGTGTTCTGCAACCCTTTCAAGATGGTCTCAAAGATGAGCGATGCTATATAAAGCCAAAGTTCTGTAACTGTGTCTGAAAGCAATGAAGTGGAAATATAAAGCTTGACACTTGAGGAAAACACAAGTGAAATATTTCTGACAAGAGCATTATTGGAAGTGAGTTTGATTGTGATCCTCGAGATGCCTCCCTCAGAATGGATTATTGTCCAATGAGAGACCCCAGAGAGACTGCACGGCTGTATTATGATATCAACACTTGATTTGGCTGTTTAATACCCTGCTGTAATGCAATTCAAAGTTTACCTGTTTACTGTTGTTGTTACTCAACTTCTTCAAGTTCCGCACTAGGTGGATAGATATTTTGGAGCAAGATGCCATTGTGGAGCGGAATAATGTCATTAATTGTCAGCTTGTCAGTTACAGCAAATGTTTTCACCTGTGTGAGTATAATTAGGGTAATACTGAATAGTCACACAAACCAGAAGGACCAAAGCAGTTGTATACTGTACATAAGGCCACACACTGTGCACGCTGGAGAACTTTAATCAAGATCTAGAGAGCTGAGGCCAAATGGCAGTGTGCATACGGTCTCGTGAGCCAGCCCCGTACAGTACAGGAGCGCAACCAGCAGTCTACAGCGATCCTCATTGTCTTCCCTAGGAAACCAAACCTAATCAATTACACAAGAAAAACCATGAGAGAAAGGAATGAATTAGCCCGGAATGAGAGGACACAATGGAGCACTCCTCTGTGGTAATTAAAATATGCTTGGAACAGGGAATTCTGGGATTGTCAATGGAGCAGGCTCAATAGAGTATTCTCATATTCCCTCCATCCCTCTCCATCCCCCTCTCTCCACTCATCATCACAACCGTAATTAGCAGGAATCCACAGAATAATGACATTACCTGCATTGATTTGACTCAATTATAGCCCATTAGACTCACTGCAGTGGAGGCTAATTCAAATTGAATGGCACACTTAATAATCACAACAGTACTCTGATGAGTGTAGGAGGAGCCCAGAAACAGATATGGTATTAATAGATAGCCTAGTTTGGAGAAATGCTCACCAAGTTATTAGCATGGCACAGATGATAATGTGGCAAACCCAATTTTAGATGCTACAGTGGGGGATGTCAATGTGGATTGAGAGAAGCAACTTGCAGAAAGTAGTCCCATCCGTCAGTGATGTGTCTGTCTCACATTAACCACATCACCCAGTGAGTGATCGCTACGCCAGTCCAGATGTTTGATCTGACAGATGGGGGAGACAATGCCAACTCCATAATATTTTTTACAATCCCTAGTCCGTAATATGACACCCGTGAGAGAAAATGGGAAATGAGTCTGTTAAACGCAATGTTTAATTCATATCAGGTTTATGAGGAGAGCATGATACAGATACAGATATGGCCATGTGGCCAAACAACCATGCCTTTATTTACATCCTGTCTACTGTATCTATCATGGTGGCCTTCAGACTTTCAGCTGTGATGTGTATTACAGTGTGTGACTGCTGGAGAGCCACTTGACCTGACCTCAGTTTCCTTCTTCAGCCAGTCTCTAATTACTGTATAGGGCTAGGGTCACATCCACTCCTGGTGGGTGGCTACCTGGCAGTGGTGATCCAGACTGCTGATAATGGGGTCATGACCCTACAGCACATGACCAGCGGCCTCATTACAGTGGACTGGTTGACCTGGTTTGTTAGGGGTCACAGGACATTGTCTTGCTCCTGGTGCTGTATGTTGTGATTCCACTGCTAATGTGAACAATGACCAGTAGAGCACATGGGGTGCAGTGGTCTATAGCCTATGGCACTATTCTTCCTAGGGTTAGTTTAGTTTTCAGATGTCTGGTATAAAAAGAGAGAGTTATGGAAATATGACAGTAATGACAACCTTACTTAATTTATGTTTCACTCTCTGCATTGCCATCAAAATTACAGCTGAGTCATTCCCAATTCATCCATTTCACTTCATTCTCTTCCTTGGTTGATTCCCTCTCTCTCTCTCCCTGTGTGTGGCTCCAGCTTGCAGTAATAAGATCATAAAGAGCAGCTGGGAGTAACTGTGTGACAAGTGTCATACCTGAAATGAATATAGGGCGCGAGAGGGAGACTACATTTCACCGTTTGATCAGGTCTGAATGGAGAATATGCTTTGTATTTTGACCATTGGATTTATGTCAGGTGACCATGCTAAGTAGATGATAAAGAATCCATAAAAGCCAGTGAGTTATATCCTCTGCTTTACCTGAGCCTCTTCCTAGGGCTTGGTTTCACGGTCCACATAAATCTAGCCCGCCACTGGTCTGGTCACAAAGCTAGATTAGATTGTAACCATGGAGTCAGTACAGTCCTGGGGTTTTACAGCGCTGAGCACCCGGCAGAGCCATTTGCAAAATCATGGCGGCATTGTTTGCCTTTCAAGTCTTGTTTCTGTCAATGACACCCTAAGACCTGCATTACAGATGTTTAATGTGTTTCTTCTCATCTTTAGGATATATAATTCCTGTCAAGGCGATGTGAGAGAGAAGATGCTCTAGGTGTATACCTTGTCTCCAATAGCAATATTATCCAACTGCATCCACCACTGATCCATAATAACTAATGGTATATGTGAACATGGATAGCTTTGGTAATGGGCTAAAATGTAAGCCTGCAGCTGAGAATCTTTAAAGGTCCAATGCAGACGTTTTTATCTCAATATCAAATCATTTCTGGGTAACAATCCTCCGAAGGTCTGGTCAAGGACACACACACACGCACACATACAGCCACAGCCCACTACAAACACACACCCGCAAACACCCTCCACACGTACAAACATACACTCAACAGTGTGATCACACTGTCCCAGAGTGAACCTGTTTTTCCACACAGCACAGTTATGAGTTCCACAACTCCATGTATGGCTCCATGCTGCTGGGGTGACAAATGGCCTGGTGGCAGAGGAGGATGTTATTGGCACCACACTGTTCTCTCATCCCGTTCCCTCTCCCTCTACCAGGCACCTGCTCCGGGTGTGAGCACTGCAGTTTGTGCCTATAAACCGGTCGACCAGATGATAGTAGAGTAGTTAAAAGACACTATGAAATCAAGATGTTGCAAGTACAGTAAGTACAGTAACTGTAAGTCGCTTTTATCCAAAGCGACTTACAGTCATGTGTGCATACATTTTTACGAATGGGTGGTCCCGGGGATCGAACCCACTACCCTGGCGTTACAAGCGCCATGCTCTACCAATTGAGCTACAGAGGACCACATAAAAAAATGGAAGGAGACATGCATAGTGAAAATACATGTAGATAACCTATGGGCCTACATTTACTTACAACCGTGCATTCAAAATAATCAGCTACAAACGAAATATGTTCTGGTGTATTAAACATACATTTCACGCCATTTGCGGTAGTGTCCTTAAAATACTTGACTTCTTGTTTTTACTAACAAGCTATGTCTGTCACGCTCTGGCTCCGGGACTGTGTATTTTGAGCCAGGGTGTGTTCATTTGGTTGTGTTGTATTTGGTTGTGTTTCATTGTTTGGTCGTGTGACTCCCAATCAGTGGTAACGAGTGTCAGCTGTCGGCTCGTTATCTCTGATTGGGAGCCATATTTAAACTGTCAGTGTTCACCTTAGTGTTGTGGGTTTTTGTTCCTTGTCAGTCATTGTAACGGAGGACTTCACGTTTCGTCATTGTATGTTGTTTTCGTGTTTAGGCTTTAATTTAATAAAGTCATGTTCACCTTCAACGCTGCGCATTGGTCCTCCTCATTAGACGATCGTGACAGAAAAACCCACCAAGATGGGACCAAGCAGCGTGTCCAGGAGCCGTCGCCAGGGAGATCCCTCACAGATCTCCTTCGCCTCCTGGACTGGGTCAAGCCGAGTGAGGAGGAGAAGGGCTTGACACTATGGCAGAAGGGCGAGAGGCTGGCGAGGGATATGGAGACCTGGTCCACGGGTAGGAGAGACGCCCGAAAATTTTTAGGGGGGCTCACGACGTCGGACCAGCAGGAGGCCGCGATAGAGCGGCCCAGTGGGTTGCCGGAGAAGGCCGCCGGGTTACGGGGGCCACTGGTCGAAGAGGGGATGGAGGAAGTAGAGGCACGGCGAGAGGTACTGGCGTGTGTTGCCAGTCCGGTCCGGCCCGTTCCAGATCCCGGTGTAGGACCAGTGGTGTGTGTCCCCAGTACAGTCCGGCCCATCCAAGCTTCCCGCACCAAGCCAGTGGTGTGCGTCGTCAGCCCGGCTCTGCCCGTGCCTGCTCTCCGCATCAAGCCTGTGGTGCGTCTCGTCAGCCCGGCTCTGCCCGTTCCTGCTCTCCGCACCAGGTCTGTGGTGCACGTCGCCAGCCCAGTCCGGCCCATTCCTGCTACTCGCAACAAGCCAAGGGTGCGAGTCGTCAGCCGGATTCAGCCCATTCCTGCTACTCGCACCAAGCCAAGGGTGCGAGTCGTCAGCCGGATTCAGCCCATTCCTGCTACTCGCACTCAAGCCAAGGGTGCGAGTCGTCAGCCGGATTCAGCCCATTCCCTGCTACTCGCACCAAGCCAAGGGTGCGAGTCGTCAGCCGGATTCAGCCCATTCCTGCTACTCGCACTGAAAGCCAGGGATGCGAAGTCTTCAGCCTGGTGAGGCCTGTTCGGCTCCACGCACCATGCAAAGGGTGCGTATCGTCTGCCAGGTCCGGTCCATTCCTGCCTCACGCGCCAAGCCAGGGGGTGCGCGTCGGCAGTCCTGATCCAGCTAACTGGGTCAGATCGGACTGGGGACACTGCGGGGGGATTGTAGTAGGGTGGTGGTCAAGCCCGGAGCCGGAGCCGCCTCCGAGGAGCAATACCCACCCAGCCCTTCCCTATTTGGGGTGTAGGCGCGGTCGGAGTCCGCGCCTTTAGGGGGGGGTACTGTCACGCTCTGGCTCCGGGACTGTGTATTTTGAGCCAGGGTGTGTTCATTTGGTTGTTTTGTATTTGGTTGTGTTTCATTGTTTGGTCGTGTGACTCCCAATCAGTGGTAACGAGTGTCAGCTGTCGGCTCGTTATCTCTGATTGGGAGCCATATTTAAACTGTCAGTGTTCACCTTAGTGTTGTGGGTTTTTGTTCCTTGTCAGTCATTGTAACGGAGGACTTCACGTTTTCGTCATTGTTTGTTGTTTTCGTGTTTAGGCTTTAATTTAATAAAGTCATGTTCACCTTCAACGCTGCGCATTGGTCCTCCTCATTAGACGATCGTGACAATGTCCCACTGTTTAATGTATACTCCTCAGTCCCTGTTGAGCCTCGTTACGATGCAGTGTACCCTCTTCTCCTCCTCCACACCCCTGCCACTAACGCATGCATCCCACCCCTCTCTGACCTATTGCAAGAGGAGGCTGATGCTAAATGTATTTCATTATCATCTGCAGTCTACTATCCCACTGAAGCACTCTTCAACTGTACATCACGTCCAAGAACATCCTTCTCACCAACACTCAAGTACACTTTTGTTCCAGGAGCAATAGCCACTTTCACTACAAAAGGTCCACCGGGTCTTTGGACACAAATGTATGTAATTCAGGCAGATAGATAGTTCCAATTTTCCTGCATTCAGCCACCTGGAGTTTTCTCTCCCCGAGAACTGTGGCTGGATTCCTATATATAGATGCTACAATGGCGCTTCCATTAATCTGAGACAAATAGCTGTGTGTGTTATTGTTCAGTAGCAGCCACCTCCTCAGGGTAGTGTGAGGGAGACTCTGTTTAGCTCTCATTAGAATCGTATACTGCATGTACTATTTCCTAACTGAAATACTACCTTGTCTACATTACATATTACATTTTACACAGTATCTTACACATTTGTCAGCTTTTACAATTTTTTCTGATATAGAGTACCAGTCAAACGTTTGGACACACCTACTCATTCAAGGGTTTTTCTTTATTTGTACTATTTTCTACATTGTAGAATAATAGTGAAGACATCAAAACTATGAAATAACACATATGGAATCATGTAGTAACCAAAAAAGTGTTAAACAAATCAAAATACATTTTATATTCGAGATTCTTCAAATTAGCCACCCTTTGCATTGATGACAGCTTTGCACACTCTTGGCATTCTCTCAACCAGCTTCATGAGGTAGTCACCTGGAATGCATTTCAATTAACAGGTGTGCCTTGTTAAAAGCTGATTTGTGGAATTTCTTTCCTTCTTAATGCGTTTGAGGCAATCAAATTTTGTTGTGACAAGGTAGGGTTGGTATACAGAAGATAGCCCTATTTGGTAAAAGACCAAGTCCATATTATGGCAATAACAGCTCAAATAAGCAAAGAAACGACAGTCCATCATTACTTTAAGACATGAAGGTCAGGCAATATGGAAAATGTCAAGAACTTTGAAAGTTTCTTCAAGTGCAGTCGCAAAAACCATCAAGCACTATGATGAAACTGGCTCTCATGAGGACTGCCACAGGAATGGAAGACCCAGAGTTACCTCTGCTGCAGAGAATACATTCATTAGAGTTACCAGCCTCAGAAATTGCAGCCCAAATAATACCTTGTCTACATTACATATTACATTTTACACAGTATCTTACACATTTGTCAGCTTTTACAATTTTTTCTGATATAGAGTACCAGTCAAATGTTTGGACACACCTACTCATTCAAGGGTTTTTCTTTATTTGTACTATTTTCTACATTGTAGAATAATAGTGAAGACATCAAAACTATGAAATAACACATATGGAATCATGTAGTAACCAAAAAAGTGTTAAACACATCAACAAATATTTTAGATTTTAGATTATTCAAAGTAGCCACCCTTTGCCTTGATGACAGCTTTGCACACTCTTGGCATTCTCAACCAGCTTCACCTGGAATGCTTTTCCAACAGTCTTGTGCGAGTTCCCACATATACTGAGCACTTGTTGGCTGCTTTTCCTTCACTCTGCTGTCCAACTCATCCCAAACCATCTCAATTTGGTATTGGTATTTGGTATTTTTTTAGGGTCCCCATTAGCTGTTGCAAAAGCAGCAGCTACTCTTCCTGGGGTCCACACAAAACATGAAACATGACATAATACAGAACATTAATAGACGAGAACAGCTCAAGGACAGAACTACATATTTTTTTTTTAAAGGCACTCGTAGCCTACATATCAATACATACACACAAACAATCTAGGTCAAATAGGGGAGAGGCGTTGTGCCATGAGGTTGCTTTATTTGTTTTTTTTAAACCAGGTTTGCTGTTTATTTGAGCAATATGAGATGGAACGGAGTTCCATGCAATAATGGCTCTATATAATTACTGTACGCTTTCTTGAATTTGTTCTGGATTTGGGGACTGTGAAAAGACCCATGGTGGCATGTCTGGTGGGGTAAGTGTGTGTGTCAGAGCTGTGTGTAAGTTGACTATGCAACTTGGGTTGAGGTCGGGTGATTGTGGAGGCCAGGTCATCTGATGCAGCACTCCATCACTCTCCTTCTTGGTCAAATAGCCCTTACACAGCCTGGAGGTGTGTTTTGGGTCATTGTCCTGTTGAAAAACAAATGATAGTCCCACTAAGCGCAAACCAGATGGGATGGCGTATCGCTGCAGAATGCTGTGGTAGCCATGCTGGTTAAGTGTGCCTTGAACTCTAAATAAATCACAGACAGTGTCACCAGCAAAACACCCCCACACCATCACACCTCCTCCTCCATGCTTCACGGTGGGAACCACCCATGCAGAGATCATCCATTCACCTACCCTGCGTCTCACAAAGACACGGCGGTTGGAACCAAAAATCTCAAATTTGGACTCATCAGACCAAAGGACAGATTTCCACCGGTCTAATGTCCATTGCTCGTGTTTCTTGGGCCAAGCAAGTCTCTTCTTCTTATTGGTGTCCTTTAGTAGTGGTTTCTTTGCAGCAATTTGACCATGAAGGCCTGATTCACGCAGTCTCCCCTGAACAGTTGATGTTGAGATGTGTCTGTTACTTGAACTCTGTGAAGCATTTATTTGGGCTGCAATTTCTGAGGCTGGTAACTCTAATGACCGTATTATCTGCAGCAGAGGTAACTCTGGGTCTTCCATTCCTGTGGCAGTCCTCATGAGAGCCAGTTTCATCATAGTGCTTGATGGTTTTTGCGACTGCACTTGAAGAAACTTTCAAAGTTCTTGACATTTTCCATATTGCCTGACCTTCATGTCTTAAAGTAATGATGGACTGTCGTTTCTTTGCTTATTTGAGCTGTTATTGCCGTAATATGGACTTGGTCTTTTACCAAATAGGGCTATCTTCTGTATACCAACCCTACCTTGTCACAACAAAATTTGATTGCCTCAAACGCATTAAGAAGGAAAGAAATTCCACAAATCAGCTTTTAACAAGGCACACCTGTTAATTGAAATGCATTCCAGGTGACTATCTCATGAAGCTGGTTGAGAGAATGCCAAGAGTGTGCAAAGCTGTCATCAATGCAAAGGGTGGCTAATTTGAAGAATCTCGAATATAAAATGTATTTTGATTTGTTTAACACTTTTTTGGTTACTACATGATTCCATATGTGTTATTTCATAGTGTTGATGTCTTCACTATTATTCTACAATGTAGAACATAGTAAAAATAAAGAAAAACCCTTGAATGAGTAGGTGTGTCCAAACTTTTGACTGGTGCTGTACATCTATGCAATCCCGATTGATATACATCTATGCAATCACGATAGCTAAAGGTAATTTAAACATTGCTTGATCCTTTGTTTAGATACAGGTCTTCTATCATATAAGGAAGGCCTTTGAACATTCTAGTGTAAATACAGCAGCAGCTCCAGATATCAGCTCAGCTGCGGTGCTATCCCAGTTAGATCCTGCAGATGTGGAAGACCCGCAGTATATGTAATATGTGTGTGCAGCCGTAATGCCTACTGATATGTCTGGATAAACAACATCACCTCTCACTGGGAGGCCTGGTCCACACCGGCTGTGCTATATAGCCTATTTAGAAACAAGCCTCTTTCTTTGTCGTCCTTTGCCCATATACTCTTCTCCATCGCCTCCCTCCATCCCACCACCAGTCGCTATAGTAGCTATTAAGTGAATGTTTATGAGGCCTCCAAACACTAGTGATATATTCTGCTGCATGCTTCATGAGGCACTGATTGATCAGCTGGAGACTGGCGGACCAGGGTGATTGGAAAAGACGTAATGGAAACACATTGACAAAATAATTTCAGGGTGGACATTATGTGGGAAGTTGGAAATAAAACTAAAATGGCTTTATCGATCTTTCACTCAATCCGTTTATGGACGTTTATTGCCAGTGCATTACAGGATGTCACCGGGAGAGTCGGCCCAGTCCGGTTCCCAATGGAGCATTTAGTGAGAGAGTAAGTGTGTGGGTGTGAGTGTCTGTTCGTAAAAGCATTTGTGCGCGTGTCTGTGCCTTTGTATGAAAGTCGAATAAAGTTCACAAGGTGATGTGTAAATGAAAGTGAGAAGATATTGATCAAGTGACTCCCATAGGCAGGCTATTGATTCAAGGCCATGCAGATCGTCAGTGATGTGTATGCCGAGGAACTTGAAGCTTTCCACCTGCTGCTTTCCACCTGCTCCACAGCGGTCCCGTCGATGTGGATAGGGGCGTGCTTCCTCTGCTGTTTCCTGTAGTCCATGATCAGCTCCTTTTTTATACGGGGAATATTAAACCTTCAGTATTACGGCGTCCATATTATCTTGCTCTCTAATTAGGGTGTGAAAGTGAAGACACACACAGTGGGGTATGCCTTAAACCTGCAATATGTAACTTTTGGGGTGAACCGACCGAATTCTAATAGAAATGTGAGTTATAGATCTGTCATTCTTATTGAAAGCAAGTCTAAGAAGAAGTAGATATGTTCTATATGTGCTATTTCTATGCTTCCTGTTCTTAAGTTTTGTTTTTGCACCTTTTACTTTCAGTTTTGTACACCAGCTTCAAACAGCTGAAAATACAATATTTTTGATTATGGAAAATATATTTCACAGCGGTTTAGATGGTACAATAATTCTCTACACAATGACTGCTTGTTTTTTCTGTTTCCTGGTCTTGATCTGACTATGGCTGCAGTCTGTCTGTCAACACTGAGTAACTTTATTACTTTCTCTCCCAAGGGCTCTGATTAGCATCTATCAACTCATCTATGGACTGTGGCTAGCGGGGTGGTAGCAACGTTTGAGAGAAGACTGGGCTCTGCCGTGTCAGAATGAGGAACTGATGTTGTGTTCTCTAATGTACTGCACTAGTCGTTTAGCACAGATTTTCTGGGTTTTTACTCATCGTCTTAATGCTGTGTTATGCATTAAGCCAAAACTATACTGGGTTATGTCCCTCCGACTGTATGAATTCACATACTGAAACGAGCTTGAAGAGACGGTACTTACCTTATGTGTGAGTTTTTGGCAAAAGAGGCCCATCAGCTGTAAGTCCCAAATAGTGATATTTCAAAATGTTGCTTTGACAGTACGGTATTCTGAAATACTGCTGTCTTGACAGTTCATCACACACTCATGTACTCAGTGAACACTGACATTACATATGGACAGCCTCTATTGCTTTTCATGGATATGGGTGGCAAGTTTAAATGGTTCGCGTCTCTCCCTCACCGATCAATATCAATCTTCCCTGTCAGGCAGAGGGCTGAGTTTTTCTCTGTCAGCATTTTCACATAAAAACAGTCAAAAACATTTTGACCATTAAGCTGCACTCTATATTAACCACCTTTCTCTCCATAATATGATAGTCCTCATAAAAGCTGCATCACGACTCTTTTTCATACCATCTGAGCAAAAGGTAATGTCTTGACTGTGAGGCCTGGTTATTTACATGAAGGGCTCCTGGTTACAGTGTAGAAATATGTATGAATATTTTTTTTCTGGTATGTGAGTCAGTGGGTGACTTGTGACAGGCTCTTTGGGTTTGGGAACTGTGAGATGTCTCTTATCTGCCATAGTCTCAGTTGTCTGTTGGTAGATACATGGACATATACAATAGCCTACAGTGTATAACTGCGGGTAGAGACAGTTTATACATATGGGCTACAGGTAGCCTAGTGGGTAGAGTGTTGGGCCAGTAACCAAAAGGTCGCTGCTTCGAATACCTGAGCTGACAAGGTGATAAAACTGTCGATGTGTCCTTGAGCAAGGCACTTAACCCTAATTTGCTCCAGGGCTGTCGTACTACTATGGCTGACCCTGTAAAACAACACATTTCACTGCACCTATCTGGTTTATGTGACAATAAAAAAATCTTATGAATGGAGTACTGGCTTCTGTTTAGCATCTCTTAATGGACCCTCATCCCTGTGGGAGTTCACACAAAGTGCATCTATCGATTACAATTTATACTGTATGATATCTGATGCTCCATGTGGCCTGTATTATCTCCATATTGACTCCATTAATAATATTTTTCATATTCATCTGCTTCATGCAACTCTCATTGCATTAGCCTGTCTGCTGTTTCAATGTTTGCTTCTTTACAATAACATTTGATCAAATTATATTTGTATTATTATCCTTTTTACAAATACATTTGTCTCATAGTGGTGAACAAGAACCCTGACCTAAACCCCCTTAAAGGGGAAGCCAGGCAAAAATAAAAAACCTTAGCTTTAAGAAACCTTCTGAGTCATTTTACAACACAGGAAGTCCAGTGACACAGTCTTATAGCCATTCACTTCACTCCTGCTGAGGAGGTGTGACTCCCAGCAGCAGAGCTGTCAGAGTAAAAGAATGGAGCAAACTTTCCCCGCTGAGCACAGCTCTTCAAACCCAATGCAGAGCAGACCCCCTGCCAAGCCTATATACGCCCAAGAGGCATCTGGGATACATCAGGAGAACAGAAGCGCTTCCACCTGGAATAGACCATTATGTTATCTATCCCACATAGGCACTTCTCTTTGCATTTGTCCCTCGCCGCTTTCCGAGCGAAAAGCTGCGAGCTGTAATTTAACAACACCCCTAAAGGAATAACGGCCCTGTAAATATTCTCAAGTACTCAGGTACCCGACCGTCACCCTGTCGCTGTAATTGAAAATACTCCCCTTTTTTGTTTTTGAACGGGATAACTTTTTTACCGCTAAACTTTGAGGTGTTTTGGAGTGCCTGCCGTGCCACAAAGTGCTTTGAAACACATTTAGTCGAGGCTATCGATCCACTAGCAGCACCCCAACGTAAAGGTTATTCAATAGCATAGGGTGGGGACTACAGTAGCTGAGAGCCTAAATTAACTGTGTGGCATAGGTGAGACCTTGTGGGATGTGGCGGCCATGACGGCCCGTATAGATCTGTGGCTTTAGACATTATGTCCATTGATTTGGCATCACAGTGTGGTATTGAGCGACGGGCCGATGGCTGGCAGAGAGGGGAGGTCTCCTGGCTAATGTTGTAGTTCTGTGATTACAGGTGCCGAGGGAGCCGTGTTCACCAACTCTGTGGAGACGCCACACGTCAGGGCCGAGCCCTTCAAAGAGCTACGGTAAGATACGTTTCTCTTTGAATCCACCCTAATGCACACACATAAGTATTCATGCACACAAACACACACACACAGCTATAACATCATGCATTAACTTCCCCCTTTTCTATGCATTTATAATCAAACAAAATTAAATGAAAAATTAAAAGATATATGGGGAATTGCTGTGGCATGTCTCTGGGTTGCTATTATAAAAGGAAGGGAAAATGACTCACATTGTGTGCAGAGGACTTACTGTACAGTTTAGTTTGGGCTGACTGAAGATTACATGGCATTTCCCTAAGCCTTGGTGTGTCGCTGAGTGATGAGGGAGGGTGTGATATGGATTATTGCCTTTTAAATGATTCACTAACCCCATGCATACTGCCACTGACAACCATTACTATATATTCCAGACAGATGAGAGGTGTTTTAAAGCTTTCTGTAGATGTTCTGCTGACAGGGCCTAAACTGCAGGTGTGTGTTCTGTCATCAGACTGAGGCTATTGCTTGTGCTCATCATCATCAAAATCTTCCTTTTGGTTCAGTTTGCCTTCTTTATGGGGTAGATAATGATATGTGATTACCCACCTATATGCTATCATACAGTAATAACGTACCTTTTTTCTGTAGTCAACTAAAATCACGGAATAGTTTTGATTAGTTTAGAAACATCAGATAGGCTCCACTCACAGGTAGATAGATACATTTTACCCTTGTAACAAATAATACAGTGTAACATCACACTTCATCAGCTTTTGAACAGGCCTACAGCATTGGACTTTCTTCCAATGCCCTGTAGCTGGGAAAGACTCGACTCTGTGAAGCAATTTACACTCCTCGAGCAATTAGCGCTCCATCCCGTCCAGTTGAGTGTTGATGAAGAACCATTTGGCTGCGTTGTTGTTGTGTGGTCTCCGACATGTATGATCAATGGCTGTATCTTGGCAGTGGATGAGCCCCCTCTCCACCCAGATCAATGCCCGGATGCTCATCAAAATGTAATTAAAGGAGCTTCTCATTAACTAAAACAAGCATATGAAGTACAATGCCAATATCAGAGGCGAGAGACGTAGAGAAGGGAGAGAGAGAGAGGGAGAGGGGAAAAGAGAAGTAGAATGTGGGTGCTGGCTGACAAGTGGTTGAGTAGAAGACAGATTTGTAGAGAGAGAGATAATGAGCAGTTAGTGCCACTTGGAGCGTTAGCCACAAGCCTCCACCAACACACTATACTACCACACCACCACCCAAAACATATATGGACAGACACACACAAACACACTCTTCACCTTCCACCTTGCTCCCTAAAACATGGGTGTCAAACATACAGCCCAATGTTTGGGGATTCAATCCGGTCCGTGGGTGTTTTGAGATGTTTATATGGGTGGGGGCGAAACAAACTAAATATACTTTAAAATGACAAAAAACAAATTGAAACTGTGTAGAAATTATAATGGACCTACATTTATAGCATTCAGCTCACTTATAATCACAGAAATTAAAGCTAGACAGTCAGGGAGTATAAACAATTCCCAAAACAATGGATAGAGGACTCGTTGCAGACTGAATGGGGCCCACTGGGCAAAATGTATTTGACACCCCTGCCCTAAAAGGATGCAGTAAAGCCACAGACACAGCACCTCTCTCCCTCCCCCTGGCCCTAACAGAGTGAGAGGAGAGAAGGGAACAGTGGGCCCGCCTTCGTTGACAGGTGATACTGGTTATCATCCCTGCCTCCACATACACCAAA
Source organism: Coregonus clupeaformis (assembly GCF_020615455.1). Lineage (NCBI taxonomy): Eukaryota > Metazoa > Chordata > Actinopteri > Salmoniformes > Salmonidae > Coregonus > Coregonus clupeaformis. The sequence goes on along the minus strand of NC_059204.1, from coordinate 19,575,778 downwards.
CATTCTGACACCCATCAATCAAATGAACACTCTGTATGACCACGCAGTTCTCTCCTACTCCCTGGCATCACCATGCTACTGTAGCAGCCCATGCATCACTATTACTTTCAGAACAGAGGAGGCCCATTCAGTGGAACTTAGATAGAACTGTACAGCTTCTTCATGTAAATGTCTTGTTTATTATCATTCTACTTCCTGATGTGTCAGATCCGATGAATGCCAATCAGTCAGAAAGGACTTTGTTTTCATTGGACAGTATAATGCTTCAGTGAGTGAGTGAGTGAGTGAGTGAGTGAGTGAGTGAGTGAGTGAGAGAGAGAGAGAGAGAGAGAGAGAGAGAGAGAGAGAGAGAGAGAGAGAGAGAGAGAGAGAGAGAGAGAGAGAGAGAGAGAGAGAGAGAGAGAGAGAGAGAGAGAGAGAGAGAGAGAGAGAGAGAGAGAGAGAGAGAGAGAGAGAGAGAGAGAGAGAGAGAGAGAGAGAGAGAGAGAGAGAGAGAGAGAGAGAGAGAGAGAGAGAGAGAGAGAGAGAGAGAGAGAGAGAGAGAGAGAGAGTTTTATTACAAATGTATAATAATGCTTCCAGAGGATATTACTTTGTGTGATGAACTGTGACTCATCAATCATTTACGGCGCTTTAGACATGATCATTTAACCTTTCACTGCAGTGGGCTAAATCAGGGTTACACAGAGTGTTTCTAGGTAGTCTTAAACAAATCTACTTTGAAACAAATGTATATGCCTCACACATGGTTATGGGCTTACAAAAAATAAGACACCTATACTATGTCCTGTCCCCCCCCATTTTTTTTTTTTTTTTGCATCACAATTTTACACTTTATATACATCACAGAAGACTGAAATATGACCAAATTGTTTGACATAGAAACACCAGATTTTTGGCAGGGTTTTTAGGAAAAGGACAGATCACTTTGAGTGATGCTCTAGAGCTCAGCATACCATTCCCAGTGTAATTGTTGGTTGGAGGCTAGGGCTTTTTCTTCTATTTATGCGCTCTTTTGTGACAAGTGGCCAATTGAAAATGAGATATGGCCCAAACTATCCAATTACATTGGAAACAGGAGTGAGCGCAGTGGGGCATGAGTAAAATCTAATCTTTCCATAATGTGTTGGAATCCTTGGCAGGTAACAATTCAGGATCCCATCATGTTCTATTTTGAGTGTCATATTTTCCTACTCCCTACAAATGTTATAGAATTAGAACAATAGCCGGCATCATATCTCTACGGTTGATGATCATGTGTCATCCACAGGACATGTCTTTCTATTGAATACATTTCTCACTTGTGGCAGCAGAAAGGAGGACAGGACTATTTGACAGATGTCCTGACCCGTTCTCTACACAGATAAAGACAAAACAATATGATGCCTAGCCTGAGAGCAAAAAAACATCACAATAACTCCTTGAACATGAAATGTGTTCTCAAGAACGAATGTGACATAAACCCATAAAAGTCTTCCTTTGAAAACGGAGCCACTATTTTATCGGGCTTTATTGTTCAACCGTCATAACTGTTTTACCTTTGAGCAGAGTTTTGGAGGTGATTTGTAATCATTAAAACAAATACTGTGTCTGTAGTTGGGCTGAGGAAACAGGCCCTGGTGGCAATGTAATGGGCTCATCCACACTGCAATAAGCCCCGGACATGTCAAACAGACCCCCATTTCAAAGTGTATATTTATCGGAGTAATTGGGCGAACATAGTGTGCAGTCGCCGGTTTTTAGGTCACAAAAACCTTTCAGAAAGCCACAATCACACTAATCACTGGAGATAATAAACTCCACTGTTATCCAACCAATTGTCCAGGACCCATTTCATTTAGTTTCTCACAGTTGACCACTGTATACAGATAATATGTATCAGATCATAAATAGCCATGATTAGGAGACATTGTGAAGGACACAAAAGGGAAAACACACCGCTAAACAAATTGCATACATTTACATTGTAATCCCATGCAATTTCTTTCAAGTGGAAAACCATTTACGCGATGGCATATTTGAACTCTGGTGATATGAACGAGGAAGCATGAAATGTTATTAACCTTTGATCTCAGCTGGAGATGTTGATTGTGGTGCATGCCACCAGAGGAAGGGAGGGAACAGAGAGAGAGAGAGGGAAGGGAGGGAGGCACTCTCTCTTTTGTTTTAAAGCATCCATCCCCCTGGTGACATCTCAAATTCTCGGTGGATTCAAATGACACCCTATCTTCCTGTTTTACGGGTGATGCACAGCAGGGGGGGGGGGATGCTGTTGCTGTAACGTTGTGTCTTATAATCTGTTTTATTTTCCCTCCAGCGGCATCTGAGACACACAGCACAGCCCAACCCTGAATACAGATAGATAGCCAGGCTGAGGCTCACAATCACACGCTTTTCAAAGAGGAAGAGTACTTTGGGCTAAGATTAATGGGAGTGACTGTTTGGATTTTCAAACCAATAAATACTTTTTTACATTCCTTTATTGTAAATCTAATCAATGATTGTATAGTTGTTGTTGTTTGACTCTTTTCCGATCACAACATGATAACTACACATGACATGATGACGATGTTTTCTCCTTTATCTTTACAGTAGAGATAGTAAGCTGTTTCTCATCTTCCTACACTCCAAATAAAGTGTTGTCCTGTTGTGTTGATCACCTCTGAGAGGACATGGTGTACCATCACAGCGTTAGTCTGCTCATCTATGTTTTAGCAGACACACTTAGCGCTATGTTTACTCTATAAGAGTGGGCATTATGTCCAAAGCATTATGTCCACATGCACGCTCCCTGGTTGTTCAATATTTCCAATGACATCCTGAGATAGTGACCATCTCCTTGATTTTAAACATAATAAAATAAGTATACATGCTGTGGAGTCCTATTCCCCACTCTTCTGTGTGCCTCTCACTGTGCACATGCACTCTTCATCTCTTTTCATCTCAGTGTGTTCAACTTTGTCTCTCTCAGGGGCTTGAGATGAGATCGAAAGATTGCAGTGTGATAACAGTTAAATAGCCTCTCATTTAACACTTGAAGTGTATTTTAGGTTTGTGTCTTAGTGGCTGGATATGTAGCCTATTTTGAATTTCTGCCTACGTTCAGACTGCTTAATCTTATAAGCATTTTATGATTTCCCAGTGTGGCACAGCCGTCGGTGGCCATTATGTGATTATAATTATAACCCAGGCTCCTTTGTTGCCTTTTCATGTCCTCATTTTCCAAATGTGAACAATTGAAATGGCAGTAATATTCTAAAATATAATAATATGATATATAATATCATAATACAATACTAGAATATTGTCAAGTAATATCACAGCAATATGTAATGGAAATCTGATATGATTCAAGATCTTTCATCTAGAATTCATCCTGTAAAGGCAAAACAAACCCATTCGATATTAATAAAGATGACAGCTAGTTATTTGAATATAAATTCTGCTTGTTTTTTGTTGGTATGTGATCGATACTTAATTTCCTTTGTTGGGCGGCGGCTGAGGCTGGCAGGGGCCAGAGAAGACAGAGAGAGGGAAATTAACTGGAGGCTCTGCTACTGCAGTCACAGCCACAACCTCTTATCCCAGATCACTGTCTGGTGTCTCCCTGTCTCTGTTCCACACTCTGGTTCATATCTCCTATCACTGACAGTGATAACAACACTCCCCCAATAGATAGACATGGAAAGCAAATTATTACACAATGGAGGCCCTATGTATGAACCACTGATAAATATGGCAGCAGGCAGAAATCATTTTGGGAAATCTCAATTTACTGAATTTACCTTTAGTGTGTTTTAGTCACTTGCTGTGTTGTAGTCACTTGCTGCAGCAATGAACAGGGTGGACAGAATGACAGAAAGGACACAAGATCAGTTGGATAACAAAGCAAGCACTCTATCATGTAGGAACTATCTTCTTTATGTGCAATCAGTGAAAGCATTACCATGTTGATTTAAATCTCAGTTGGTACATTCCAAATACATTCCAGAATACTTCAATACACTCTCACAGCTGTAATACGCTGACTGCGCAAGCGGCAGGACTTCTGGTTTCTCATTTTACTGAATAGAATATCCACTTTTCACTATGTAATAGGGCAACAATATGTGATTATACAGATATACTAATCACAATATTTCACATTGTTTGTTTGCATGATTTAAATCTAACATTCATTTGCATGAGAAAAATTCCACTTGATCAATAGTTATTGCTCTAGTATCCTATGGTGCCAATGACATCTATAGTGCCACCAACTGGTCTGGTGCAGCCATCTTAGGTTGCAGTGACTTTATATTCACACAGCTTCTAAGGACATACACACTGAGTGTAAAAAATATTAGGAACACCTTTTGCCTTCAGAACAGCCTCAATTTGTTGGGGCATGGACTCTACAAGGTGTCGAAAGCGTTCCACAGGGATGCTGGCCCATGTTGACTCCAATGCTTCCCACAGTTGTGTCAAGTTGGCTGGATGTCCTTTGGCTGGTGGACCATTCTTGATACACACGGGAAACTGTTGAGCGTGAAAAACCTAGCAGCGTTGCAGTTCTTGACACACTCAAATCGGTGCGCCTGGCACTTACCCTGTTCAAAGGCACTTAAATATTTTGTCTTGCCCATTCACACGAATGGCACACATACACAATCCATGTCTCAATTGTCTCAAGGCTTATACATATTTCTTTAACCTGTCTCCTTCCCTTCATCTACACTGATTTCAGTGGATTTAAATAATAATTAATAATAATATGCCATTTAGCAGACGCTTTTATCCAAAGCGACTTACAGTCATGCGTGCATACATTTTTGTGTATGGGTGGTCCCGGGGATCGAACCCACTACCTTGGCGTTACAAGCGCCGTGCTCTACCAGCTGAGCTACAGAGGACCACCATTTAACAGGTGACATCAATAAGGGATCATAGCTTTCACCTGGATTCACCTGGTCAGTCTATGTCATGGAAAGAGCCAGTGTTCCTAATGTTTTGTACACTCATTGAATTGTCCTAGCTAGCTGAGCTGTTTTACAAGAAAACACCTGAGATGACTCAAACACTGTAGCTAGGTAGCAAGCCCTCATCTGCAACAATGTTATTGGGGTGTGGGTATGTAGGATTCATCTTTGAATTTTAAGTTAACTGTCATTGAAGTTGGTGGTTACTACTGGTTTCAGATCCTAGGCGAGATAAACTATCCGTCATGTTTTGTCATTGGAACAAGCCCAATGACTTTGCCTCCGGGTATCCGACGAAAGGAAATTTCGCAACTGGATATGTGATAACCCAGCATCTCCCAAAAACAGATGTCCAGCCCCGGCAAAATATTTTTTGCATACTTTAGCATATTTGCGTATGTGCTAATATGCATCTACTGGTATAGTGTGGCCATCTTTGAATGCATCAACATTATTTTCTCAAAGTCTTTAGGGACTACTACTTTTAGTCCATGAAAATATGCTTTTTTGAAAATTATTTTAAGCATTAGTATTACATAGTCAAAAAGTGAATTGTTAATAGTTTCCTTTTTTTAAAAGATATGCCAATGCCAGACTTCATCATGGTAATGTCTTTGATTAACCAAAAAAAAAAACATTTGATAGGCCATTGTGAAGTGGATTTACAAAGGATTTAAATGGACACGTAAAATCAGATTTTCTGATTGATCAATAACTCAGCCATCTCTTAACAAATCCCTTAGCTTTTCTCAAACTAAGTTAACAGATGTACCATACATTTGGCGTTATTTGAAGGTGGATATGAGGGTTTAAGTGAGACTGCTTATAACAGCACCACCTATAGGCCAATCAGTACCATTCTTTTTGACCAAGTTACTCATGGCCTCTAGTTTCTGTGTGCCAAATTAGAAAAACAGTTACCAATCTACGCTTGAGTTATTTGACCATGTCAAGATTTTTTTAAATCTAACAATAACAATAGCTTCGCTGTGAAACCCTAATAAATCATCTCTACCCCAGGGCAATGGTTCTTCAGATTGTTCCTCTGTATTCTTTCATTCATTGATGGAATTGTCTCTTCTCTCTCTTCCAGCCTGGAGTCTCCCACGCGGTCTCTGTACATGGAGGCCCCTAAAGGAATCCAGATCCTAGCAGAGGCAGGGGACATCCAGGCCACGTGTAGAAGTGACTTACGCCTGGAGTCCAAAGACGGAGAGGTAGGGGGCCCATTCTCTCAACTTTTATCTTTGCATCTTTTCTTACTCCTCTGTTAAATTAGTCAATGATCTAAAGGATTTCACCCCATAGCTTTTATTTTTTCAAGTTATGTCAGATTAGTTCATCACTGATCTCATGAAGGAAGTAAGTCAGGAAGGAAGGAATGCTGCATTAAGAGTTTTTAAACTGTGTACTCTCTACATCTGTATATCTGTCTGTCGATGTTATGATCTGAAGTGAATGTTGATGAGGGTAAAACTTCACTAGTCCTATTGTTGCCCTTGGGTTATTCTTCCAAAGTTTTATCAGACAAGTTTAACAGAATCATGGGACTAGTTGATTCAACACATAAACAGAGGCCCCTCTCAATTTTATGGACTTGATGTGGCTTATATCAAACATTTTGTGCTTTGCTATCTTCCTCATATAACTGCACCCCTGCTCTCACACTCCATTTGAGTTGCCTTCCAACTGTCCATTTGTCACCTGCCTGACTCGCGGACAGACACTTCACAGACACCTCTCGCTCTCTAGGAGCCCCTTGGCACTTCCAACCGCAATTAATGGTGAGGTTTATCTATTAGAGACCTGCCCATTCCCGGCCCCCGGCTACTCTCTCACTGCAGAGATTATCTCAACAGCAGATGTGTGGAGAAGTCAGCTGAGACTCCCTGCTTAAAAGTGTTACAGGTCATTTGATAGGAATGTTTCCCTGAGGCGCCTGGTAATGACTCCTTTTACCTTTTATATTTAGAGCAGATCCTCTCCCGGCTAGGGAAATACAAGCCCTTAAGAGTCCCGGGAGGGCGAGGGGGAGAGGAGGTTAGAGAGATGGGATTTAGACTGAACGTCTGGGTGGGTGGAATAGTAAAGTTGGGCGAGAGAGAAGTAATACTGTACCAATTCAAATGATAATGTCAGAGTTAAGTGAAAAGTGATTGTTGGAATTGATTGGTACCTTAAACGCTGGGTATGTATTTGTCAATCTTAAATCATAAAGGAGTAAATAACTCAGCGTTCAGAGATGAGTTGGGTGTGTGGCCGTTAAGAGGTTAATGCCATAAACGGCTTTGTCTGGCAGCTATATCGGTCCGCTAATACAGGACTAGTAAAGGCCCAGTGCACTCCTTTTGTGAAAAATATTTTTTTAATTAAGATCGTTTTTTAATTCAGATTTTTCAGGGTGTGCTGCAGCACCCCTACTTCCCGTGGTTATGCTAACTCCTGTTCGTATATAAGATGGTTAGTCAAAGTCGTTTTTAACTGTAATCAGTTGATTGGTAACGATGACATGAACATGTGTTGGGGTTGACATCCATACAAGCATTATACTCAGACTTTTTCCTCAACATATTGTGAAATACACATAGAAATAATAGCCTAAATGTAGAGGCATTTTGTTTGGGAGCAATGAGGAGACTCGGGATCTTTCCCCCACAGTCCTTTCCCCCACGCATTTCCATGGTAATTCCATTGTTTTGGTCTAGTCCGATTGACCTCTTTACCACATCTATACATAAATAAATAACATGACTCTGTCTTCATTTAACCCGTTGTCTCCCTGTGGTCAGATCACTCTGGACGCGCGGAGGATCAGGCTGCTGCGTCTGCCTGAGGGCAAGGCCTCTCCCTCGGGAACCACTACCAGACAGACTGTCTATGAGGTGTGTGTCTGTCCCAACGGGAAACTCTTCCTCTCACAGGCCGGGACAGGCTCCACCTGCCAGATCAGCAACAATGTCTGCCTCTAGAACACACACATGCACACGCACACACACTGAAACACACACACACACACACATACAGTATATACATACATACATACATACATATCAAAACACAAACGCACTGAAACAAACATCCACATTTATACTGAAACACACACATGCACTGAAACACATACAGTATACACAAATGCACACACTGCAACACATAGAAAAACACACATCTACACATACACAGAAACACACGCAATCATGCATATACACTGACACTTAGGGGGTCTGTTCCTCCTAACAGCCTTTGACAGGAACTGAGAGGGATCCTCCTGAGATTTACAAAGAGACACTCGGAGTGACAATGTTCTGTTCGATGTCCTGAAGACAATTTCAGTACTAGAATCACTAGGGTGATCACCCACATTAGAAACTCTGCAATATCCTGCCATTTCCCCATCTCTGCTTCAAGCCACCTACCACACATGTAGTGATAGAAGGCTCATTGCTATTTTGTTCTATGATTAAAAAAAATCAGATATTGTAACTTTTGAATTATGAAGAGTGTGCCAATAGTGTTTTCTTTTGTGAATGATTTTGACTGTCAACGTGTCAGGCTTGGTTTCACTTTCATATCATGTCAATTCATGTCAATGTTGACTTTTTAGAATCATAAAGAAATGAAAAGCAGCAAAGATTTTAAACCCACACCACTAAGAGAACATTAGTAGTAGTAGTAAACATTGCATGGTGATGGTCTTCACAGGTGGTCACCCTACCAATTCCTCGTACTGGGACTGACCTACTCTGTTCAAAGAGGGGAAACTGTGCCTGTGCCTTATATCAATGCACTTGTGGCAAGGAGAAGCACATCACACAGACTTTCTTTTGTTAACATTATATTCTTCCTTTCGGTTCAATCCTTTTTGTGTGTAGAGGATGGGAATGCAAATATATCTCTGACTCACCCAACTGCATGCATCCACACCCTCTCTCTCTTCTTCTCCTGTCATCTCTTTTCAGCGGTTTAATGCCTTTGACAAGAAGATCAGGGCTGACATATTGGTAAACACATGGTTTTTGTTTTTGAAATATAACTTTTTATACCGTTTATCTGTAAATACACATAATCACATCTGAGTGTGTCAAGGGCACAACCTCATGAAATGAAAAATCTGCTATTTTTCTCAATAAAAGCTTTTATAATATCATGTGTTTTTCAAATAAAATTTAAAAAAGATTGAATAAGTAAACATCTTGATATTCTACAGGTAAGCATGTTTAGTAAACCATGTTTGCCTGTTGGGAGAAATTCTATTGCTTTTTCTTTATTTTGGCCATCTTCTTTGTGTGAACTTCTCACACACTGAGATCAACAATAAACCGAACGCGTGCCCATTTTGTTTTGCAGTTGGGGGTGAGGTCTTTGCATTCCTTGCGTGTGTGGTGTGGAATTTGTTCTACTAAGAGTTTTTTGTTGTTGTCTTTTATCGACTGTGTATTTGGCTTTACTTATTTAATGATGCTCAGAGTTACAGACACACAAACCAAAAAGTGGAGGGGCCCCTACTATGACTTAACACATAGAAATCTTGTATGGTACTCGTTGAGTACTTGTCTTGTCCTTAGCTCCCATACACTGCAATCCTCTTGAAGCGATCTGAAGTGAACAGTGTCTGTGTTCATGTTCATTAGAGAGCAAATGGATGTCCTAAAGTCCACTATGCCTGGCATCAACATCCTCAATTTTTACTCCATTTGAATGGGGCTGTTTGCCTCATCTTCGACCACTTGTTATTAGCTCATCATCCATGCTGAAGAAAGCAATACAGTCTTCAGGAGGGTTTTTACCACAGGGTTTTTACAACTCTGTCAATGTTGTGGAGCATTGTGCTACTGTATATTTAACAGATGTTACGTTTTATATCGGCTCTGTAAAATTATATAAATATACTTTTTTTCTCCACATAAAAGCATTTTATTTATTTAGATTTCCGATGTGCACACTGTAAAATGCCACTGAGTATTGTTCAGAGTATATAATAAACTAAATAGCAAGATGACTGAACCATTTCCCCAGGCACATTGCATTTCATTTTGTCTGTTTTATACACTTATTATTGTCTGAAAAGCAGATCAGTTGCACTAAACTACAGCATTCTTATATTTCAGATGTTTGGCACCATCGAAAAGTTATGAGACACACACATACTGTATATACAGTGCCACATCCCTTTCACAGTTGTCACATTTTGTTGCCTTCAATTTTTATCTAAAAAAGGATTACAATGGATTTGTTTTCCTACTGGTCTACATACACAACCTACTTCACATTTTCAAAGTGAAAGAAAAATTATAGAACATTTTCCAAATGAATAGAAAACAAAAAATGAAGATGTCTTGATTGCATATGTCTTTACACCTCAGAGTTAATACTTGGTGGAAGCATCTTTAGCAGCCATTAAAGCCGTGAATCACTTTGAATAAGATTCTACCAACTTTGCACAATTCTTAGGGCAATTTATATCCATTGTTTTTGTCAAAATGGCTCAAGCTCAGTAAATGTGGTTGGGAATCATTGATGAACAGCGTTATTCAAACCTTGTCTCTGATTTTCAAGCATATTTAAGTCAGGACTGATACTGGAACACTCAGGAAAACTCAACACCACTTGGAAAGCCATTCTGGTGTGACTTTTGCATTAAAATGTGTGTAATTATCCAGCTGAAAAATAAAACTATATCCCAGGGTGACAATGGCTTGCGAAAGTATTCACCCCCCTTGGCATTTTTCCTATTTTGTTGCCTTACAACCTGGAATTAAAATTGATTTTTTTGGGGGTTGTATCATTTGATTTACACAACATGCCTACCACTTTGAAGATGCAAAATATATTTCTTTGTGAAACAAACAATAAATAAGACAAACAAACAGAAAACTTGAGCGTGCATAACTATTAACCATATTTCCCCTGAAACCACACAAGTGTTGCTTTAGCAGTATGCTTAGGGTCATTGTCCTGCTGGAAGCTGAACCTCCGTCCCAGTCTCAAATCTCTGGAAGACTGAAACAGGTTTCCCTCAAGAATTTCCCTGTATTTAGCGCCATCCATCATTCCTTCAATTCTGACCAGTTTCCCAGTCCCTGCTGATGCAAAACATCCCCACAGCATGATGCTGCCACCACCATGCTTCACTGTGGGGAAGGTGTTCTCGGGGTGATGAGAGGTGTTGGGTTTGCGCCAGACATAGCGTTTTACTTGATGGCCAAAAAGCTAAATGTTAGTCTCATCTGACCAGGGTACCTTCTTCCATATGTTTGGGGAGTCTCCCACATGCCTTTTGGCAAAACCCCCCAAAAAAATATTTAAGCAATGGCTTTTTTCTGGCCACTCCTCTGTAAAGCCCAGCTCTGTGGAGTGTACGGCTTAAAGTGGTCCTATGGACAGATACTCCAATCTCCGCTGTGGAGCTTTGCAGCTCCTTCAGGGTTATCTTTGGTGTCTTTGTTGCCTTTCTGATTAATGCCCTCCTTGCCTAGTCCGTGAGTTTTGGTGGGCGGACCTCTCTTGGCAGGTTTGTTGTGGTGCCATATTCTTTAAATTTTTTAATAATGGATTTAATGGTGCTCCGTGGGATGTTCAAAGTTTAAGATATTTTTTTATAACCCAACCCTGATCTGTACTTCTCCACAACTTTGTCCCTGACCTGTTTGGAGAGCTCCTTGGTGCCCCTTGCTTAGTGGTGTTGCAGACTCTGGGGCCTTTCAGAACAGGTGTATATATACTGAGATCATGTGACAGATCATGTGACACTTAGATGGCACACAGGTGGACTTTATTTAACTAATTATGTGACTTCTGATGGTAATTGGTTGCACCAGATCTTATTTAGGGGTTTCATAGCAAAGGGGGTGAATACATATGCACGCATCACTTTTCCATTAATTATTTTTTAGAATTTATTTTTTTCATTTCACTTCACCAATTTGGACTATTTTGTTTATGTCCATTACATATGGTGCAGTGGTCTAAGGCACTGCATCGCAGTGCTAGCTGTGCCACTAGAGATCCTGGTTAGAATCCAGGCTCTGTCGTAGCTGGCCGCGACCGGGAGACCCATGGGGCGGCGCGCACAATTGGCCCAGCGACGTCCAGGGGAGGGGAGGGATTTGGCCGGCAGGGGATGTAGCTCAGTTGGTAGAGCATGGCGTTTGCAACGCCAGGGTTGTGGGTTCGATAAAATAATGTATGCACTAACTGTAAGTCGCTCTGGATAAGAGCGTCTGCTAAATGACTAAAATGTAATGTAAAAATGAAATCCAAATAAAAATCAATTTAAATTACAGGTTATAATGCAACAAATGAGGAAAAACGCCAAGGGGGATGAATACTTTTGCAAGGCACTGTAGGTATTCAGAGGTCTGAGGCAGGTTTTCCTCTAACTTTTTACCTGGGCTTTGCTCCTTGAATATTTATTTTGATTTCCTAACAAACTCCCTAGTCACTCTTGGTGACAAGCATATCCATAACACGATGCTGCCACCACAACACTTGAAAATACAGAGGATCAACAACATTGCATTTACTCCACAATACTGTCTTTTATACCATGGCATTGTTGAATACTCGTTTCTGATTGGCTTGAAGGGAATTGTAGAGTGTGCATTATTTCCCTATAATGCACAATATATCAGCACGGTAGAATTCAATAGCTATAGTTCACTCTTACATGTTTTGTTTGAACTGCTTTTGAAAGCAAAAATTGAATTTAAAACATTATTATCATTGTTGAATTCGATTTTCAATATAGCAAGCTAAGACTGATGGTTTGGTTGGCTAAACTAGCAAGTCTGTTTGTCTGTTTGGCAAATACTGTAGCTATCTAGTAAACTTTCTAGCTACTTCAGTGGATGTTGAACATATTTCTACTGGAAAATGAACACATTTGTAGTGGCAATGTGTTAAATTATAGCCATGGTATAAAAGGGATAATCAACTCAGGGCTCTATGCATTCTCTGGAAGCTCACGTTTTCTGGAAGCTCCGCATACTCGTCGTGGAGCACACCTTCCACGTCGTTCATTATTTTCCATAGAACCCATAGCCCCTCATTGATTATCCCTTACATATGACAAAGTGTGATGATGGAAGCCTGTGTTAAAAGTTCACTCCAAATAATCTATTATGTTTGCAACAAGGCTGTTAAGTAATACTGCAAGACAACATGGCAAATAAATCCACTTTTAGGCCTAAATTAAAAACTTCAGGTTTGGGTAAAATCCAACACAACACAACACAGAGTGAAACAAAGTACTGTGGTGGCAGCATCATGTTAAGGGTATGCTTGCCACCGACAGTGACTGGGGAGTTTGTCGGGATCAAAATAAATATGAAAGTGGCAAAACCCAGGTAGAAAGTTAGAGGAAAACCCGCCTAGTTGTATTTTTCAGCGAGACAATTACAAAATGGCTTTCCAAGTTGTGTTGAGTGTTCCTGACTGGTCCAGTCTCAGTCCTGACTTAAATCTGCTTGAAAATCACAGACAAGGTTTGAATATTGCTGTGCATCAATGATTTCCAACCAAATTGACTGAGGTTGAGCAATTTTGACAAAATCCTTATATACATATGTGGCTGAAAGAGTTGTGCAAAGTTGGTAGAATCTTATTCAAAATTATTCACAGCTGTAATGGCTGCCAGAGTTGCTTACACCAGGTATTAACTGAGAAGTGTGAAGAAATATTCAATCAAGTCATCTTCATTTTTTTATTTGGAAAATGTTTTATAATTTTTCTTTCACTTTGAAATGTTTAACTAGGTTGTGTAAATCGGCAGATTTCTTTCTCCTATTTAAACTAGTTTTTATTACATTTTAAGGCAGCAAAATGTGACAACTGTGCAAGGGGTGTGTAGACTTTCACTAGCGACTGTGCATACACACATGCACACACACACACACACACACACACACACACAAACATGTGTGTGTCCAGTTCTAATTGACTGAATCAGAGGAGTGTATCAACACCACCCAAATTGACATTTACTTTAAATTACAATAACGCTCTAATGCTTAATTTACTACACGATAAGGATTGAATAGAGCCCTAAGTATTTGCTAAGTGCCCAGTCACTAGTTGCCTCTGCAAAAGCCCCAATAACTAAGGATTGTAAATCATTAAAAGCAGACCCAGTCCTCCACTACTCTTCTGTCTACTGCACACATGCTATTCTAACTACCAGTTATTGAATAGTTTCTGAATGGGTGTTTTTGTCAACATCCTGAACACTTGACTAGGGCTTACCAAGGTCAAGATGGTATTTTATTAGCTTAGGATGATTGCATGTAGTTTGAATGAACAGTCACTCACTAGACATTGCTTCTGGTTCTGGCTACACAAATGAACAGCCATTAATATGGATGACTTAATCTATGGATGACTTAATCTCTTAATCTAATAAGAGACACTGAAGCCACAAGTTAATAATTGCCTTCGTTCAAGGCTGTCCTCTGAAACAAGTCTGTTAGCCCAAACTGAATGAAGATGTAGGAGCTCAGCTTATATAGGATGTGACTACTTCTGAATCAGATTTTCCTAAAGGGCTTAATCAAACATACTTTACACATATCTTCAGAGGGATTATCTGACATGCATGACTTCATATGGATTATTTTAGACCCCTTACATGATTTGTGAAATAATTTGGTATAAAAAAAGCAAACCCTCAAAATAAAACCCTGCCAATAAAACCAAACCCACAAAAGTCTCAAAAGGGTCTGTGAATTGACAGTGTCTGTCTGGCAGTGGTTCTTTTATAGACTGAGAGTGACAGATGGCTACGAACGTACATAGACTTTGTCTGTTATGATGGGGACATAGTTATACTGTATGTTCAATGGGCTAACAGCCAGTGGCTCCAGACACATAATTATAAATATACCAGAGCTATAATTTTACAAGACATATTTTTTTGGGTCTTCTAAACACTACTGTGCTAGCTACTGTATGTGTTGTCTCTCACACCTCTCTAGTTGAATGAGGTCTATCGAGCTAAAAGCAGGACTTTGAGTGCCATGTTTATAATATTCTAATTTACTTTTAATTGGGTGTAAACACTAAATGATTGAAGGACATACAGTACCAGTCAAAAGTTTGGACAAACCTACTCATTCAAGGGTTTTTCTTTATTTTTACTATTTTCTACATTGTAGAATAATAGTGAAGACATCAAAACTATGAAATAACACATGTGGAATCATGTAGTAACCAAAAAAGTGTTAAACAAATCAAAACATATTTTATATTTGAGATTCATCAAATAGCCACCATTTGCCTTGATGACAGCTTTGCACACTCTTGGCATTCTCACAACCAGCTTCACCTGGAATGCTTTTCCAACAGTCTTGAAGGAGTTCCCACATATGCTGTGCACTTGTTGGCTGTTTTTCCTTCACTCTGCCGTCCGACTCATCCCAAACCATCTCAATTGGAAAATCTCCAATTTGGAATCCAGACCAAAGGACACATTTCTAACAGTCTAATGTCCATTGCTCGTGTTTCTTGGCCCAAGCAGGTCTATTCTTATTATTGGTGTCCTTTAGTAGTAGTTTCTTTGCAGCAATTCGACCATGAAGGCCTGATTCACACAATCCCCTCTGAACAGTTTATGTTGAGATGTGTCTGTGTCTTGAACTCTGTGAAGCATTTATTTGGGCTGCAATTTCTGAGGCTGATAACTCTAATGAACTTATCCTCTGCAGCAGAGGTAACTATGGGTCTTCCATTCCTGTGGCGGTCCTCATGAGAGCCAGTTTCATCATAGCGCTTGATGGTTTTTGCGACTGCACATTTTCCATATTGACTGACCTTCATGTCTTAAAGTAATGATGGACTGTCGTTTCTCTTTGCTTATTTGAGCTGTTCTTGCCATAATATGGACTTGGTCTTTTACCAAATAGGGCTATCTTCTGTATACCCCTCCTACCTTGTCACAACACAACTGATTGGCTCAAATGCATTAAGAATGAAAGAAATTCCACAAATTAACTTTTGACAAGGCACACCTGTTAATTGAAATGCATTCCAGGTGACTACCTCATGAAGCTGGTTGAGAGAATGCCAAGAGTGTGCAAAGCTGTCATCAAGGCAACGGGAGGCTATTTGAAGAATCTCAAATATAAAATATATTTGGATTTGTTTAACACTTTTTTGGTTACTACATGATTCCATAAGAAATTGTGCATTCTTGTGTAATTTGTTCCCTTCTTAGCTTCACAAAAATGTGTTGCACTATGTGTCGAGGAGATTTTGAACAGCAGTACATGTGAAAGGAGCACAAAATGTTCATGAGGACATGTTGAAAACAAAACGACACTCACAATCAATCACGTTTTCACTTTGCTTTGAGTTTGGCATGATAGGTAATTCTCCCATCTGTCTGAAAATAGTGTAAATACAGCTAGTCATTTGGAACGTAATCTCTGTTAACCCAGAAATAAAATCTCGCGTGATATGTTCAACATGATTAATTTCTGTGTTCATGCATGTTAGAAATTGAGAGTTGCAAAAGGAACCCCCCCCCTCCAATCCGTGTGGGCACATGTGCGAACCACTCGAGGCGAAGCAGTTTAAGCACTGCCTTCGCCCAATCCTGATACATCCAAATAACCAGTGACGAAACCCCAAAAGCCTGAACTAATGCTGCTCGTTATCTCACGCATCCCATTTAGACCCGGCAGATTCTTCAGTCTACATGCAGAATCTGCCTACGGGAACGGGACATCGGTTACCTGTCTTCATTTCAATCAAAAGACAATATTGTTTCATATTTCAAAATGCAGATCTGATATATCGCTTTCAAAAGTGAAAGATATGTCATCCATGTTGTGTGTGGTATGACATTAATTTCATTCATATTCATTTATTTAGTCCTCTTTCAGAAGATTTAATTAAGATATTACATTTCAAAATGGTGGGTTGACACATTTTTGCTAAGACGGACAAATCATTGTAATGTGTATTTTTTAAATACTTTTTTCTTCTTGTTTTTACGTGATGTAAATGAAGAAGATCCTTGCACATTCTATGCAAAACAAATGGATATAGACATCATTGTAATAATGCGAAGATGTATGTCAGTTAACTATCTTAATTTTATTTCTGTATAAAGTTTGTATTTAGGAATTGAGCTGCAATCTAAACTGTATCAATAAACTTATTTTAAAATGAGTATATTCATTTGTGGGCATATTCACTCTGAGTACAAGGAAAAGGAAACATCATACAAAACATTTTGTCCATCAGATAGTTGTTCTATGTTTTCACATGTCCTTGTTTATGTTCTACCCTCCAGTAACTCAGTTAACACCAGGTAAAGCATATCTCACAGCATGAGACACCTAAACACAAAGTGACGGGGAATGTAGAGTGCTTTTATCACTCACATCTTATACATTGGTGCAAAGTGGACTGAGAGAAATTGCTGTAGAGGAGAGGGGGGTAAATTGAGCCATTCTTTAGATTCAGCATCACTACATCAAGAGAAATATAGTATTCTTTCTAACAAATATATCTACATATATTTCAGGATGTTGTCTATCCCTGGAAACAATCAGAATTCATGTAAACATAACCGTTTTGAAAACATAGCTTGTCAAAATAAAAGGGGTCTATGGACAGGGTAAGTTGAGCTGCCTTGGGGTAAGTGGGTGATGGTGTCCTGTGACAGTGGGTAATGGTGCTGGTAGGTCACAGTTTAATTAATGGAATGGGGGTGTGGTATATTTTATATCTTAACTGTATTCAGATATAGATCTCTCTTTTCAATATCACTTACCCTTTCATTTATTGACCAGTTGTCTGGGACAGGGATGTTGTTTCAATGTGCCAATTCATTGGAAGTTATCTACATTTGAGGCTACTAAACCCATTAAACTGGTCCATGAGATTATTTATATGTTTAGCAAGCTCAGACTCCATTGTCATCAAATAAGACCTTGTGTGCCCCTGCTACTTTAACATAGCCCCTCTTTCGCACAGGTACATGCTCATTTTCTTTTTTGTCAATCTACCTCTTCAGTGTCATTTAGTCTATGTTTGCATCCCTTGCTGCTGCTCAAATGGACTTCTTCCATTCTCTCACTTCATTGGCTACTCTCTCAAAAACCTCAAGAGTATTTGGTATTTGATTAGGATCCCCATTAGCTGTTGCAAAAGCAGCCGCTACTCTTACTGGGGTCCACACAGAACATGAAACATGAAACATGACATAATACAGAACATTAATAGACAAGAACAGCTCAAGGACAGAACTATATACATTTATATATACTATATACAAAATGGCACATGTAGCCTACATATCAATATATACACACAAACTATCTAGGCCAAACAGGGGAGAGGCATTGTGCCGTGTTGCTTTATCTGGGTTTTTTTTAAACAGGTTTGCTGTTCATTTGAGCAACATGTGATGGAAGGGAGTTCCATGCAATAATGACTCTATATAATACTGTACACTTTCTTGAATTTGTTCTGGATTTGGGGACTGTGAAAAGACCCCTGGTGGCATGTCTTTCTTTCTTTCTTTCTTTTATTTAACCTTTATTTAACCAGGTAAGCCAGTTGAGAACAAGTTCTCATTTACAACTGCGACCTGGCCAAGATAAAGCAAAGCAGTGCGATAAAAACAACAACAACACAGAGTTACATATGGGATAAACAAAACATACAGTCAATAACACAATAGAAAATCTATATACAGTGTGTGCAAATGTAGTAAGTTATGGAGGTAAGGTAATAAATAGGCCATAGTGCAAAATAATTACAATTTAGTATTAACACTGGAGTGATAGATGTGCAGAAGATGGTGTGCAAATAGAGATACTGGGGTGCAAATGAGCAAAATAAATAACAATATGGGGATGAGGTAGTTGGTGGGGTAAGTGTGTGTGTCAGAGCTGTGTGTAAGTTGACTATGCAAACAATTTGGAATTTTCAACACATGAATGTTTCTTATAAAAAGAAGTGATGCAGTCAGTCTCTCCTCAACTCTTAGCCAAGAGAGACTGGCATGCATAGTATTTATATTAGCCCTCTGATTGCAATGAAGAGCAAGACGTGCCGCTCTGTTCTGAGCCAGCTGCAGCTTAACTAGGTCTTTATTAGCAGCACTTGACCACATGGCTGGACAATAATCAAGATAAGAAAAAACTAGAGCTTGCAGGACTTGCTTTGTGGAGTGTGGTGTCAAAAAAGCAGAATATCTCTTTATTACCGACAGACCTCTCACCATCTTTACAACCATTGAATCTATATGTTTTGACCATGACAGTTTACAATCTATGGTAACACCAAGTAATTCTGAGTGGTGCAGTGGTCTAAGGCACTGCATCGCAGTGCTAACTGTGCCACTAGAGATCCTGGTTCGAATCCAGGCTCTGTTGCAGCCGGCCGCGACCGGGAGACTCATGGGCGGTGCACAATTGGCCCAGGGTAGGGGAGGGAATGGCCGGCAGGGATGTAGCTCAGTTGATAGAGCATGGCGTTTGCAACGCCAGGGTTGTGGGTTCGATTCCCACTGGGGGCCAGTATAAAAAAAATATGTATTCACTAACTGTAAGTTGCTCTGGATAAGAGCGTCTGCTAAATGACTCAAATGTAATTGAGTCTCCTCAACTTGTTCAACAGCCACACCATTCATTACCAGATTCAGCTGAGGTCTAGAGCTTAGGGAATGATTTGTACCAAATACAATGCTCTTAGATTTAGAGATGTTCAGGACCAGTTTATTACTGGCCACCCATTCCAAAACTTACTGCAACTCCTTGTTAAGGGTTTCAGTGACTTCATTAGTTGCGGTTGCTGACACGTATATGGTTGAATCATCAGCATACATGGAAACACAGGCTTTGTTAAATGCCAGTGGCATGTCATTGGTAAAAATAGAAAAAGTAGAGGGCCTAGACAACTACCCTGCGGTACACCATACCCTATGTACATGTTTGACATTAGAGAAGCTTCCATTAAAGAAAACCCTCTGAGTTCTATTAGATAGATAGCTCTGAATCTACGATATGGCAGAGGTTGAAAAGCCATAAAACGTACGTTTTCTCAACAACAGGTTGTGGTCAATAATATCAAAGTCTGCACTGAAATCTAACAGTACAGCTCCCACAATCTTCTTATTATCAATTTCTGTCAACCAATCATCAGTCATTTGTGTCAGTGCAGTACATGTTGAGTGCCCTTCTCTATAAGCATGCTGAAAGTCTATTGTCAATTCGTTTACAGAGAAATAGCATTGATCCGGTCAAACACCACTTTTCCAACATTTTTCTAAAAACTGTCAGCAAGCTGATTGGTCTGCTGTTAGAACCAGTAAAGGCCGCTTTACCACTCTTGGGTAGCGGAATAACTTTGGCTTCCCTACAGGCCTGACGACAAACACCTCCCTCTAGACTCAGATTAACGTAATGACAGAAAGGAGTGGCCATAGAGTCAGCTTCCATCCTCGGTAGCCTTCCATATACGTTTTCAATGCCAGGAGGTTTGTCATTATAACAATAATTTTTTCACCTGTCCCACACTAACTTTACAAAATTTTAACTTACAATGCTTTTCTTTCATTATTTGTTTTTTTTATGCATGAATACGATGGCTCACTGTTCGTTGTTGGCATTTCCTGCTTAAGTTTGCCCACTTTGCCAATGAAGTAATCATTAAAATAATTGGCAAAATCAAATGGTTTTGTGATGAATAAGCCATCTGATTGAATTTTTCTTTCTGCCCATAATTTCATTTAAAGTACGCCAACGTTTTTTTCCATCATTCTTTATATCATTGATCTTGGTTTCATAATACAGTTTCTTCTTCTTTTTGTTAAGTTTAGTCACATAATTTCTCAATTTGCAATAAGTCAGCCAGTCAGATGTGCAGCCAGACTTATTAACCACTCCTTTTGCCCCATCTCTTTCAACCATACAGTTTTTCAATTCCTCATCAATCCATGGAGCCTTAATAGTTCTAATAGTCAGTTTCATAACAGGTGCATGTTTATCAAAAGTTGGAAGAAGCAATTTCATAAATTCATCAAGTGCAGTATCTGGATGCTCCTTATTAATCACATCAGACAAACGTTTTTTACATCATCCGCATAAGAGTCACAGCAAAAACTTTTGTATGATCTCTTATGCAGTCTTTGTGGTGATGGGAGAACCTTCCAGAAGGACAACCATCTCTGCAGCACTCCACCAATCAGGCCTTTATGGTAGAGTGGCCAGATGGAAGCCAATCCTCAGTAAAAGGCACATGACAGCCCACTTGGAGTTTGCCGAAAGACACCTAAAGGACTCTCAGACCATGAGAAACAAGATTCTCTGGTCTGAAGAAACCAAGATTGAACTCTTTGGCCTAAATTCCAAGCATCACGTCTGGAGGAAACCTGGCACCATCCCTACGGTGAAGCATGGTGGTGGCAGCATCATGCTGTGTGGATGTTTTTCAGCGGCAGGGACTGGGAGACTAGTCAGGATCGAGGGAAAATTAAACGGAGCAAAGTACAGAGAGATCCTTGATGAAACCCTGCTCCAGAGCGCTCAGGACCGCAGACTTGGGCGAAGGTTCACCTTCCAACAGGACAACGGCCCTAAGCACACAGCCAAGACAATGCAGGAGTGGCTTCGGGACAAGCCTCTGAATGTCCTTGAGTGGCCAAGCCAGAGCCCAGACTTGAACCCGATCGAACATCTCTGGAGACCTGAAAATAGCTATGCAGCGACCCTCCCCATCCAACCTGACAGAGCTTGAGAGGATCTGCAGAGAAGAATGGGAGAAACTCTCCAAATACAGGTGTGCCAAGCTTGTAGTGTCACCAAGAAGACTTGAGGCTGTAATCGCTGCCAAAGGTGCTTCAATAAAGTACTGAGTAAAGGGTCTGAATGCGTATGTAAATGTGATATTTCAGTTTTTTATTTGTAATAAATGTGCAAAAATTCTGAAAACGTGTTTTTGCTTTGTTATTATGGGGTATTATGTGTAGATTGATGAGGGAAAAAATGAATTTAATAAATTTTAGAATAAGTATGTAACGTAACAAAAGTTGGAAAAAGTCAAGGGGTCTGAATACTTTCCGAATGCACTGTATAGCAACACCTCCCCCATAAGCATTCCTGTCTCCTTTATAGATGTTATATCCTTCTATTGCTACTGCTGTATCATCAAAGAAATGATCTAAGTGAGTCTCAGAAATGGCTAATATATTAATGTTATCTGATGTTAGCAAGTTATTGATTTCATTAACCTTATTTCTAAGGCTACATATATTAATATGAGCTATGTAGTGGCTATTTTCAGCCCTTTCCTGGGTAGCTTCTCAGAGATAGACAAAATATGGAAAAGAACAAACAAAGCAAGAGACAAAAAAAAAACATAGATTAACCAGTTGGTGTGTGTAAGTGTGTGTGTGTGGTGCGGGGTTAAAGCTACAAACCCATAGGCTTGGCTCTCTCATCCCTTCCAGGCTTTTGGGAGGGAGGGGGCTAGATCCCTGTTTGTTTTATGTTTGTATACATGGGGAATGACAATGTCTGCTCTGAAACAATAAAAATGCACCATCTTGAGTTCATATCCATGACATATTGCAAAAACACTAAGCATATTATGCATAAAACTGTGATCATCATTTGTATGTGGTATGGTGGCCATTGGCTCAACTTACCCTGGGGCAAACATTTTGACCCACACAGCTACAAGGATGCATTTTCATGCTAGGTTTAGGACCTCATATTTTAGCTTATAGAGACCCAAACTGATGTACAAAACAATCTTAAAATGTTTACTTTGGCTTAGATACAAGCACCATGAAACCTATAACACTGTCACGATCATTTACGGACGAGAAGGACCAAGGCGCAGCGTGATATGCATTCATGTTTATTAACGACTAAACACACGACAAAACAACAAACGAAACATGAAGTCCAAGGTAGCATACAAACAACATACCTTACACGGAACAAGATCCCACAACTAACAGGTGTCAAAAGACTGCCTAAGTATGGTCCCCAATCAGAGA
Source organism: Coregonus clupeaformis (assembly GCF_020615455.1). Taxonomy (NCBI): domain Eukaryota; kingdom Metazoa; phylum Chordata; class Actinopteri; order Salmoniformes; family Salmonidae; genus Coregonus; species Coregonus clupeaformis. Next base: position 19,552,813 of record NC_059204.1, on the reverse strand, counting down.
CAACGAGCTACAGCTGCCTCTGATTGGGAACCATACCGGCCAACATAGATCTACACATTCTAGATCTCAACATAGACATTCAACATAGCACAACACGACACAGAAAATACACACCTGACTCAACAAATGAGAGTCCTCAGAGTCAGGGCGTGACAAACACATTAATTTGTGAGAATTAGTTTTTTGGACCTAACTTGCTTACCACTTTTTCCATGTGGTTTCTTCCTTCACAGACTCCATGAAATTACCTCTTCCTAAAGATTTTGTCACATGATTAATTTTGTGTATGGTTTACATTTTAGTAGATGCTTTTATCCAGAGCAACAAGAGTCTTGCTTAAGGGCACATTGACAGATTTTTCACCTAGTCAGCTTGGGGATTCAAACCAGCGACCTTTCGATCACTGGCCCAATGCTCTTATCCGCTATGCTACTTGCCACCCCCTAGAAGGGGTGGCTCAACTAACCCTTTGGCTCAACGTACCCCACAGTAGGCGCTCCAACCAGGTTTCCAGGTTCTTGAATAGTTTAACATGGCATGGCACCTGCCATAACCATTCTAAGATGTGTATGTTGGTTTACGCGCCATGACTTTACACTGCCAAGACAGATGAAAAGAGCTTGGATGACTTGCTAGCTAAACAACAAGAAAACAGAGGCTAAATTGCCTACCGCCTAATGCCTTATTATAATGCAAGTTTATCTCTCATGAAGAAACAAGAACTCTCATGAATTGTTGTGACAGTCATTTTTCATTTGGGAAATAATTAAAGGGACAAGAGTTTTGTTTTAATTGTGTTTTCTTCTTTTAGATGTTAAGTCCCCTATATAGACTTTGAGCGGTTCTGACCAATATTTCTGTGTACAGCTCACTCTGTGAATGGCACAACATCAATTGCCTTACACTCCCTAAAAGTACTGGTTGTCCCGATTCATATGTGAGGAATCACCCATTAAATAGATGTTTTATTGTCACATACACCAGACAGGTACAGTGAAATGTGTTGTTTTACAGGGTCAGCCATAGTAGTCCGGTGCTCCTGAAGCGTATTAGGGTTAAGGGCACATTGATAGCTTTTCACCTTGTCAGCTCAGGTATTTGAACCAGTGACCTTTTGGTTTTCTGGCCCAACATTCTAACCGCTAGTGTACCTGCCTCCTATCGCAAACTGAACTGTATGTTTCACAGACACAGGAAATAGGTTAGTTGCATAGGGAGCGTCGCGTCACATTTCTTGGCCTATCCAGACAATGAAACGATTTCCTCTGCCTGGGACACACACACCTGCACTTGCATTAGTGCATATGAAACGGGACAGTTTAGCAGATGCAACAATAGTAGTTTCTCTGTGATGTTCTCAGATGGATTTATAGATCTCAACAGAAAAAAATAATAATCATTTTGGAGAATTGAAACAAGACCACTTTGTCTTGGTCACAGACGGACAAAATCACTTTGTGCTTAAAGCTGAAGATGTAACGAGTCTGCATACATTTGAATGGCATCTGCGCCGCTCAGTGGACATTGAGGAGAAAAGTCTCTGTCATCAGTTATATGAAATAATGCCAATATTGTAATGTCACTAAGTATAATCATTTTTATTTTACAGTTATAAGAAAGGTCATTTATAATTTGATTGTTACTATATTTAGAAAGCGTTTCAGCATTTTCATTACATGCCCTATTGCCCTACTTTTGTTGAATAGGAAAAGAATCATTCATATTTTCATAATATTTGTACTATGTACTTGAGCTTGTTTTCTCAAAAGTGAGTACACCTCAGCAATTTATAACTATTTTTACCAGAAAGGTGAGTTCCAGACCTTTCTAAAACTATGCAATATTACCAGTTATTCTTATGAAAAATATTTACGGTTGAGTCTATTTAGGCAGAATTTTTTTTTTTGTCCTATCATTCAAAAGGTTTAGCTCAAACATAGTTCTGTATGAAATGAAGATGCAGCAGTATATTACATTTTACATTTTAGTCATTTAGCAGACGCTCTTATCCAGAGCGACTTACAGTTAGTGAGTGCATACATTATTCATACAGGGCAGAGTTTTCAAGTAAAATGTAATAATGCAGTAATTACAACCAGCAGTGTGATATTTTTATTTAGTAACTGACACATTATTGAATAATTTCAATAATAGCTGGTACTACTGAAACATAAAAAAAAAAAAAAAGTAGTTTCATAGGATACTTTTAACCAATTTTCTGACCCTGTTTCAGTTTGTTTTTAAAAGTATATTGTTTAAATGAAATTGTGATAGTGTCAAAGGTAAATAGTTAGGTGAACGAATAGTTAGGTAAATAGAGATTTGAGTTTGTGGTGAATTGCTCAGTACAGGGGTTTCAGAGTATGAGCCTGTGTGTACAGTATCTGGTGAGATATACAGTGTATGTATATTACTGTACATGGTGGTCAGGTAGGATGAGTGGGTAAAAGGGGGGATTGGATGGGGAATGAATGGAGAGAAGTTCTCTTTTTCTGAATGAATCCAATGTTTTGCTCAGCATGCGCTTGCCTGGCATGCCAGCTCCCCCTCTCACTCTATTCACTTCCTTCCTCTCTTTTTTCCCCCAGTCCCCCTAACTCATCCACCCCCAACCCCCCCAAGCCTCTGCCATGCTCAGGCTGAGCCCCTCTATACTGGGATGAACACAGGGCAACCAGCCCAGTGAGTGTGTGTGCCTAAGGAATGTCCTCCTCCCAAAGATGGGATGAGCCTTGCTGCTTAAAGACTCACTTCAGCTATTTTTTGAACTTTTCCTGTTGAAAAACAATATCCCATGTATAAATACAGTATGTTTGACAGTATATGACATAGAGTATGTTTGGCTGATGCAGTATATGACAGAGTATGTTTGGCTGATGCAGTATATGACATAGAGTATGTTTGGCTGATGCAGTATAGTTTATGGTCCAGTTGGAATCTCTCATGCATTACTGTATAACAAAAATGTTGCTCTGGTTGAAACCTAATGAAACTGAATGACTTTGATAAGAATTAGTAAATGGTAAAATGTGCTGCAAATTAATTGTACATGACCACACAAATAGTGGCTAATTGCATACAATGAAAACAATTAAGATTCTCTAATGGTTCTTCCACGGCTCTTAAAGGCCCAGTGCAGGCAAAAACTAGATTTTCCTGTGTTTACAATATATTTCTACACTATGAGGTTGGAATAATACTGTGAAATTGTGAAAATAATGATAATGCCCTTTTAGTGTAAGAGGTGTTTGAAAAGATCACCTGAAATTTCAGCTTGTTTTGAGGGATGGAGTTTTGGCCTGTCTGGTGACAGAAGCTAAGAAGCCATTTTTGTTTCTTTTTGACCATTTTAATTGAAAACAATCACACTAATGTACTGAAATGTTATCCAGAAATTATTTGATATTGAGATAAAAACGGCTGCATTGGACCTTTAAGGTTCCTTGGAGAACTTTTGCCCCATAAAGAAACTTTGAGTTAAGTGTGGGGTTCTTGATGTGGAATCTACGGTTCTTCAGAATTCTAAAAGGTTCTTGAAATGTATGGAAGCCTGCAGATGTGTCCCTTTCATAGCACACAGCAAATTGGTCAGTGTTAACTAGTGTTGATTTTTATGTGTAACATTTCTAGTGTTGATTCAAAAGTCAAATTAAAACTATAAAGTCTTAAATTAACACTCAGTGATGTAAAAGAACCCCAGTGTAGGTGTTAATAACCAGAGTTGAACCAAAACAACGCCCATTGTTATCATATTTCCCAGCATGGTCTATTGCAGGTAGATTTGTTGAATTGTTTGTATTAATATCTATGTTTTTGCATGTACATTGATTGATTAATTAATCTTATGCTACTCAAATATAAATAACATACATTTTTCTAAACTATTCCAATCTGTTAGTTGGACTTATTGCACCCTGAAATGGTTGTTCCAATTTGGATGTTTAAGGTAGTCTCATAGCTTAGTCTTCCCAACCTTGGCAGTCATTCTGAATGCATGTTGCGGGTGGATAAAAATGAAAAATGTTGGATATCCCCACTCTGGCTGGATTCCAATAGGAATTACACATCACTTTGCAAGCCAGCATAATGTGACTTGTAGGCCTGATGTGGTTTCAGGCCACTGTAATAGGGTAAAACTAGGGTCTCAAAAGAAGGCCTTACGAAATATGAATTGTACTGTTTTGAAGAATAACATTTGAATGACAACATATTCACTTAGGATTTCACTTGGTGAAGGCCACAGGACTGAAAATTACTACAACCAAAAAATCACTCCAAATGCACCCTGGAAAATATGCAAATAAGGCTTAAAACGCTACAGCAGGGTTATTCAATTCCAGTCCTGGAGGGCCAAAACATTTCTGGTTTCAGATTTTTGTATGGTTCTTCAAAGAACCATCCCATTTATGGTTCTTCAGAGACACTAAAATGGTTCCCCTATGGCATCACTCTCAATAACCTTATTTGGTTCCAACTTGAACCTTTATTTTTAAGTGCAGTTAAAGAGAGTTTTTATGCATATTATAAAATCATACAGCAGTTAACTTTAACATTTAGGTTGGCTGATTATTACGTCAATGGACTGCAAATTATGATACTCAAATTGCGCTTATTTTGAACTGGAAAATGGTTCTGCATTAAATATGCCGTTGTCTAAATTGATATCTCTGCCCGATCGCAGAAGCTGTGCTTCTTGGATTTGTCATGTAGTTTTTCTAACAGAAAACATTAAATGCTGTTCTATACATCTGATCTGCAAATACTGTACTATTTCACACCCTAGTTCACAGCAATTGTTCAATTCCATGTGATGTTGTTCGAAACATCTAACTTCAATTGAGCTTGGTTTGCTGTGACAGAGAGGGAAATTATTTTCTTGTTAGATGGGTCACCTTAGATGTCCAGGACACCCACAGACAATCAATTCCCTGTTGGTTTTAGTGGTATATGCATTGCAGGGTTTCCCAAACTTGGTTCTGGGGTGCATGTTTAGATTTTTCCCCTAGCACTACACAGTTGATTCAAATAACCAACTCATCATCAAGCTTTGATTATATGAATCAGCAGTGTAGTGGTAGGGCAAAAAACAAAACGTGCACCCAGGGTGGGCCCCAGGACCGAGTTTGGGAAACCCTGCATTAGAGGAGCACTTCACACTTATTACAACAATATTGAAAACTAATTTATAGGCCTTTAATACATGAACACATCATACTGTCAATTCTAAACATCTATTCAGACTACAAGGGCATTCAACATTGGTGCACCAAGCCATTACACACAGAGCAACTGACAAATAGCCCGATGTCAGAGAGAGAGAGAGGGAGGGAGAGAGAGAGAGAGAGAGAGAGGGAGGGAGAGGGATGAAGGGGCTGTAGATCATGTTTATCATCCTCATCAGTGTCCACCAGGTTGTCCAACACAAGCATTATTACCAATTATTGAAGGGGAGGTCTGCCAGCGAGTACGGATTTCATGCAGGATGGCATGGGGTGAGATGTACTGTATCACTGAACACTGTGGGGCCATACTTGTGAACATTAGAACAAGTTCAAGGTTAAGTTTAAGCATCAGCCAACTAAAATTGTTGACATAGTATCACGTGATAGAATGCTACATTGTAGCTGGTCCCTTACACAGCCTGGAGGTGTGTTTTGGGTCATTGTCATGTTGAAAAACAAATGAGTCCCACTAAGCCCAAACCAGATGGGATGGCGTATCGCTGCAGAATGCTGTGGTAGCCATGCTGGTTAAGTGTGCCTTAAATTCAAAATAAATCACAGACAGTGTCACCAGCAAAGCACCCCCACACCATCACTCCTCCTCCTCCATGCTTCATGGTGGGAACCACACATGCGGAGATCATCCGTTCACCTACTCTGCGTCTCACAAACACACGGCGGTTGGAACCAAAAATCTCAAATTTGGACTCATCAGACCAAAGGACAGATTTCCACCGGTCTAATATCCATTGCTCATGTTTCTTGGCCCAAGCAAGTCTCTTCTTCTTATTGGTGTCCTTTAGTAGTGGTTTCTTTGCAGCAATCGACCATGAAGGCCTGATTCATGCAGTCTCCTCTGAACAGTTGATGTTGAGATGTGTCTGTTACTTGAACGCTTTATGGTTTTTGAGACTGCACTTGAAGAAACTTTCAAAGTTATTTACAGTGATGGCCATCCAAGAGGCAAAAGGCCTCCTGTGGGGGCAGGAAATAAAAAATAAAAATGTAGGACAAAACACACATCATGACAAAAGAGACACCACAACACTACATAAACAGAGACCTAAGACAAAACCCAACATGGCAGCAACACAACATGACAACACAACATGGTAGCAACACAACATGACAACAACACAACATGGTAGTAACTAAACATGACAGCAGCACAACATGGTAGCAGCACAAACATGGTACAAACATTGTTAGGCACAGACAACAGCACGAAGGGGGAAAAGGTAGAGACAACAATACGTCACGTGAAGCAGCCACAAGAGTCAGTAAGAAAGCTTTGTTGTAGAGCGTTTAAGAGTCTGAGCCGGCTTGTACTAAGCTAACATATTGAATTGTTTTAAGATGGTTATGCCAAGGATCATTAAGCTATTTGATTTTGAATTTAGGTACAAATAAATGAAGAAAAATAAATGATGAAACATTTAATTTAGCTTTACTGCTATTAGCCCATAGAAACGCATTGAATAACAGATTTACACATGGAAGAACAGATAGTCAAAAAATTAATCAAAAGGAAGTTTGTTTTATTAACCTTTTACTGCAGTGGGCTAAATCAGGGTCACGCAGAGTGTTTCTAGGTTGTCTTAAACAAATTTAATTAGAAACATACGTATACACCTCACAAACATGATTATGGGCTTACAAAAAAGAAAACACCTGTACCAAGTCAGATATATAGTTGAAATGTATTACATTTTGAGTTTGCATCCCAATATTACACATTATATACACTGAGTGTAGAAAATATTAAGGACACATTCCTAATATTCAGTTCTCCCCCTTATGCCCTCAGAACAGCCTCAATTCGTCGGGGCATGGACTCTACAATGTGTCGAAAGTGTTCCACAGGGATGCTGGCCCATGTTGAATCCAATGCTTCCCACAGTTATGTCAAGTTGGCTGGATGTCCTTTGGGTGGTGGACCATTCTTGATACACACAGGTGTCACGATCGTTGAGAGACGAGTCAGACCAAGGTGCAGCGTGGTATGCGAACATGTTTATTTAACGAATAAACACTCACGACAAAACAACGTAATGTGAAGTCCAAGGCTATACACAATACAAGCCAAACACAGGAACAAGATCCCACAAACATAGTAGGCAAACAGGCTACTTAAGTATGATCCCCAATCAGAGACAACGAGCGACAGCTGCCTCTGATTGGAAATCACACCCGGCCAAACATAGAAATACGAATCTAGATCCTACACATAGAAAACATCACATAGATTCCCACACCCTGACTAAACCAACAAGAGTTCCATACGTCAGGACGTGACAGTATCCCCCCCAAAGGTGCGGACTCCAACCGCACAAACCTGACATAACAGGGTAGGGTCCGGGTGGGCAATCCGCCTCGGAGGCGGCCTCTTCCTCTCAGCCTCCCCGTTGCGCCTATGGTCAGGTCTGGACCTCGGCGCGATGCTTCGCCTCTCCTTCCTCCCACGATGCACCAAGCCCTGTCTGGACCCTGGTGTGGGAGACCCCGAACCTGGAGAGGGGCTGACGTCTGGGCCTGGATCGGCAATCCCCCCACGATGCACCAAGCCCTGTCTGGACCCTGGTGTGGGAGACCCCGAACCTGGAGAGGGGCTGACTTCACAGGTCTGGTTCGAGGAGCAGGAACGGGCCGGGCCGGACTGGGAACACGCATCACTGGCCTGGTGCGTGGAGCAGGTACGGGGTGTACCGGGCTGGCGACACGCACCACTGGTTTGGTGCGAGGAGCAGGGACGGGCCGTACTGGACTGGGAACACGCACCACTGGCTTGGTGCGGGGAGCAGGTACGGTGCGTACCGGGCTGGGGACACGCACCACTGGTTTGGTGTGAGGAGCAGGGACGGGCCGTACTGGACTGGGAAAACGCACCACTGTCTTGGTGCGGGAAGCAGGTACGGGGCGTACCGGGCAGGCGACACGCACCACTGGTTTGGTGCGAGGAGCAGGGACGGGCCGTACTGGACTGGGAACACGCACCACTGACTTGGTGCGGGGAGCAGGTACGGGGCGTACCGGGCCATTTTAGAATAAGGCTGTAGCGTAAAAAAATGTGGAAAAAGTCAAGGGTCTGAATACATTCCGGATGCACTGTATAGCAACACCTCCCCCATAAGCATTCCTGTCTCTTTTAGAGATGTTATATCCTTCTATTGCTACTGCTGTATCATCAAAGAAATGATCTAAGTGAGTCTCAGAAATGGCTAATATATTAATGTTATCTGATGTTAGCAAGTTATTGATTTCATGAACCTTTTTTCTAAGGGTACATATATTAATATGGGCTATATATTGACTATTTTCAGCCCTTTCCTGGGTAGCTTCTCAGAGATAGACATAATATGGAAAAGAACCAACAAAGCAAGAGACAAAAAAACAACACCTTAATCAGTTGGTGTGTGTGTAAGTGTGTGTGTGGTGCGGGGTTAAAGCTACGAACCCATAGGCTTGGCTCTCTCATTTTTTCTCTCACTCCCCAAACATATGGAAGAAGGTACTCTGGTCAGATGAGACTAAAATTGAGCTATATATATACAGTGGGGAAAAAAGTATTTAGTCAGCCACCAATTGTGCAAGTTCTCCCACTTAAAATGATGAGAGAGGCCTGTAATTTTCATCATAGGTACATGTCAACTATGACAGACAAAATGAGAAAAAACAATCCAGAAAATCACATTGTAGGATTTTTAATGAATTTATTTGCAAATTATGGTGGAAAATAAGTATTTGGTCAATAACAAAAGTTTCTCAATACTTTGTTATATACCCCTTGTTGGCAATGACACAGGTCAAACGTTTTCTGTAAGTCTTCACAAGGTTTTCACACACTGTTGCTGGTATTTTGGCCCATTCCTCCATGCAGATCTCCTCTAGAGCAGTGATGTTTTGGGGCTGTCGCTGGGCAACACAGACTTTCAACTCCCCTCCAAAGATTTTCTATGGGGTTGAGATCTGGAGACTGGCTAGGCCACTCCAGGACCTTGAAATACTTCTTACGAAGCCACTCCTTCGTTGCCCGGGAGGTGTGTTTGGGATCATTGTCATGCTAAAAGACCCAGCCACGTTTCATCTTCAATGCCCTTGCTGATGGAAGGAGGTTTTCACTCAAAATCTCACGATACATGGCCCCATTCATTCTTTCCTTTACACGGATCAGTCGTCCTGGTCCCTTTGCAGAAAAACAGCCCCAAAGCATGAAGTTTCCACCCCCATGCTTCTTAGTAGGTATGGTGTTCTTCGGATGCAACTCAGCATTCTTTGTCCTCCAAACACGATGAGTTGAGTTTTTACCAAAAAGTTATATTTTGGTTTCATCTGACCATATGACATTCTCCCAATCCTCTTCTGGATCATCCAAATGCACTCTAGCAAACTTCAGACGGGCCTGGACATGTACTGGCTTAAGCAGGGGGACACGTCTGGCAATGCAGGATTTGAGTCCCTGGCAGAGTAGTGTGTTACTGATGGTAGACTTTGTTACTTTGGTCCCAGCTCTCTGCAGGTCATTCACTAGGTCCCCCCCGTGTGGTTCTGGGATTTTTGCTCACCGTTCTTGTGATCATTTTGACTCCCACGGGGTGAGATTTTGCGTGGAGCCCCAGATCGAGGGAGATTATCAGTGGTCTTGTATGTCTTCCATTTCCTAATAATTGCTCCCACAGTTGATTTCTTCAAACCAAGCTGCTTACCTATTGCAGATTCAGTCTTCCCAGCCTGGTGCAGGTCTACAATTTTGTTTCTGGTGTCCTTTGACAGCTCTTTGGTCTTGACCATAGTGGAGTTTGGAGTGTGACTGTTTGAGGTTGTGGACAGGTGTCTTTTATACTGATAACAAGTTCAAACAGGTGCCATTAATACAGGTAACGAGTGGAGGACAGAGGAGCCTCTTAAAGAAGAAGTTACAGGTCTGTGAGAGCCAGAAATCTTGGTTGTTTGTAGGTGACCAAATACTTATTTTCCACCATAATTTGCAAAAAAATTCATAAAAAATCCTACAATGTGATTTTCTGGATTTTTTTTTCTCAATTTGTCTGTCATAGTTGACGTGTACCTATGATGAAAATGACAGGCCTCTCTCATCTTTTTAAGTGGGAGAACTTGCACAATTGGTGGCTGACTAAATACTTTTTTTCCCCACTGTACAGTGCATTAGGGTCATTTGGGGGGTTTGTATCATTTGATTTACACAACATGCCTACCACTTTGAAGATGCAAAATAAAAAAAATAAAAAGATAAACAGAAAACTTGCGTGTTCATAACTATTCACACCCCCCTCTAGCCACTGGGATTTTTGCCCATTCTTCAAGGCCAAACTGCTCCAGCTCCTTCAAGTTGGATGGGTTCCGCTGGTGTACAGCAATCTTTAAGTCATACTACAGATTCTCAATTGGATTGAGGTCTGGGCTTTCCAAGACATTTAAATGTTTCCCCTTAAAACACTCGAGTGTTGCTTTAGCAGTATGCTTAGGGTCATTGTCCTGCTGGAACGTGAACCTCCGTCCCAGTCTCAAATCTCTGGAAGACTGAAACAGGTTTCCCTCAAGAATTCCCCTGTATTTAGCGCCATCTGTCATTCCTTCAATTCTGACCAGTTTCCCAGTCCCTGCCGATGAAAAACATCCCCACAGCATGATGCTGCCACCACAATGCTTTACTGTGGGGATGGTGTTCTCGGGGTGATGAGGGGTGTTGGGTTTGCGCCAGACATAGCGTTTTACTTGATGGCCAAAAAGCTAAATTTTAGTCTCATCTGACCAGAGTACCTTCTTCCATATGTTTGGGGAGTCTCCCACATGCCTTTTGGCGAACACCAAACGTGTTTGCTTATTTTTTTCTTTAAGCTATGGCTTTTTTCTGGCCACTCTTATTTCTTTATAAACCAACCCTGATCTGTACTTCTCCACAACTTTGTCCCTGACCTGTTTGGAGAGTTCCTTGGTCTTCATGGTGCCGCTTGCTTGGTGGTGCCCCTTGCTTAGTGGTGTTGCAGACCCCCGGGGCCTTTCAGAACAGGTGTATATATACTGAGATCATGTGACAGATCATGTGACACTTAGATTGCACACAGGTGGACTTTATTTAACTAATTATGTGACTTCTGAAGGTAATTGGTTGCACCATATCTTATTTAGGGGTTTCATAGCAAAGGGGGTGAATACATATGCACACACCACTTTTCCGTTATTTATTTTTTAGAATTATTTGAAACAAGTTATTTTTTTCATTTCACTTCACCAATTTAGACTATTTTGTGTATGTCCATTACATGAAATCCAAATAAAAATCTATTTAAATTACAGGTTGTAATGCAACAAAATAGGAAAAACGCCAAGGGGGATGAATACTTTTGCAAGGCACTGTATATATACAGCGTAGATTGATGAGGATTTTTATTTATTTAATCCATTTTAGAATAAGGCAATAATGTAACAAAATATGGAAAAAGTCAAGGGGTCTGAATACTTTCGGAATGCACTGTATAATATTTTCCAAATACAGTGCATTCGGAAAGTATTCAGACATCTTAACTTTTTCCACATTTTCTTATGTTACAGCCTTAATCTAAAATGGATTAAATACATTGAAACCCTCATCAATCTACACACAATACCCCATAATGACAAAGTGAAAACAGGTTTTTAGAAATGTTTGCAAATGTATAAAAAATAAAAAAGAGAAATACCTTATTTGCATAAGTATTCAGACAGTATTATGAGACTCGAAATTGAGCTCAGGTGCATCCTGTTTCCATTGATCATCCTTGAGATGTTTCTACAACTTGATTGGAGTCCAACTGTGGTAAATTAAATTGATTGGACATGTCTATATAAGGTCCCACAGTTGACAGTGCATGTCAGAGCAAAAACCAAGCCATGAGGTCGAAGGAATTGTCCGTAGAGCTCCGAGACAGGATTGTGTTGAGGCACAGATCTGGGAAAGGGTACCAAAAAATGTCTGCAGCATTGAAGGGCCCCAAGAACACAGTGGCATCCATCATTCTTAAATGGAAGAAGTTTGGAACCACCCAGACTCGTCCTACAGCTGGCCGCCCGGCCAAACTGAGCAATCAGAGGAGAAGGGCCTTTGTCAGGTAGGTGACCAAGAACCCGATGGTCACTCTGACAGAGCTCCAGAGTTCCTCTGTGGAGATGGGAGAACCTTCCAGAAGGATAACCATCTCTGCAGCACTCCACCAATTTGCCTTTATGGTAGAATGGCCAGACGGAAGCCACTCCTCAGAAAAAGGCACATGACAGCCCGCTTGAAATTTGCCAAAAGGCATCTAAAGACTCTCAGACCATGAGAAACAAGATTCTCTGGTCTGATGAAACCAAGATTGAACTCTTTGGCCTGAATGCAAAGCATCACGTCTGGAGGAAACCTGGCACCATCCCTGCGATGACGCATGGTGGTGGCAGCATCATACTGTGGGGATGTTCTTCAGCGGCAGGGACTGGGAGACTAGTCAGGATCGAAGCAAAGATGAACGGAGAAAAGTACAGAGAGATCCTTGATGAAAACCTGCTCCAGAGCACTCAGGTCCTCAGACTGGACAACGACGCTAAGCACACAGCCAAGACAACGCAGGAGTGGTTTCGGGACAAATCTCTGAATGTCCTTTAGTGGCCCAACCACAGCCCGGACTTGAACCCGATCGAACATCTCTGGAGAGACCTGAAAATAGCTGTGCAGCGACGCTCCTCATCCAACCTGACAGAGCTTGAGAGGATCTGCATAGAAGAATGGGAGAAACTCCCCAATTACAGGTGTGCCAAGCTCGGAGCGTCATACCCAAGAAGACTCGAGACTGTAATCGCTGCCAAAGGTGCTTCAACAAAGTACTGAGTAAAGGGTCTGAATTCTTATGTAAATGTGATATTTCTGAATGCTATTTAATTTTTAAATTATTTTATAATCTAAAGACCTGTTTTTGCTTTGTCATTATGGGGTATTGTGTGTAGATTGGTGAGGGGAAAAAACTATGTAATCCATTTTAGAATAGGGCTGAAACGTAACAAAATGTGGAAAAAGTCAAGGGGTCTGAATACTTTCTAAATGCACTGTATATATAGACTACCAGTCAAAAATTTGGACAAACTTACATTGTAGAATAATAGTGAAGAGATCAAAACTATGAAATAACACATATGGAATCATGTAGTAACCAAAAAAGTGTTAAACAAATCAAAATATATTTTATATTTGAGATTCTTCAAATAGCCACCCTTTGCCTTGATGACAGCTTTGCACACTCTTGGCATTCTTTCAACCAGCTTCAGGACGTAGTCAACTGGAATGCATTTCAATTAACAGGTGTGCCTTTTTAAAAGTTAATTTGTGCAATTTATTTCCGTCTTAATGTGTTTGAGCCAATCAGTTGTGTTGTGACAAGGAGGGGGGGTGGGGTATACAGAAGATAGCCCTATTTGGTAAAAGACCAATTCCATATTATGGCAAGAAAAGCTCAAATAAGCAAAGAGAAACGACAGTCCGTCATTACTTTAAGACATGAAGGTCAGTCAATACTGAAAATGTCAAGAACTTTGAAAGTTTATTCAAGTGCAGTCACAAAAACCATCAAGTGCTATGATGAAACTGGCTCTCATGAGGACCGCCACAGGAATGGAAGACCCAGAGCTACCTCTGCTGCGGAAGTTACCAGCCTCCAAAATTGCAGCCCAAATAAATGCTTCACAGAGTTCAAGTCACAGACACATCTCAACATAAACTGTTCAGAGGGGACTGTGTGAATCAGGCCTTCATGGTTGAATTGCTGCAAAGAAACCACTACTAAAGGACTCCAATAAGAAGAAGAGACCTACTTGGGCCAAGAACCATGAGCAATGGGCATAAGATCGGTGGAAATGTGTCCTTTGGTCTGGAGTCCAAATTGGAGATTTTTGGTTCCAAACGCCATGTCTTTTGAGACGCAGTGTGGGTGAACGGATGATCTCCGCATATGTGTGTGGGTGAACGGATGATCTCCGCATATGTATTTCCCACCGTAAGGCATGGAGGAGGAGGTGTTTAGTGTGGGGGTGCTTTGCTGGTGACACTGTCTGTGATTTATTTAGAATTCAAGGTACACTTAACCAGCATGGCTACCACGGCATTCTGCAGGGATACGCCATCCATCTGGTTTGGGCTTAGGGGGACTATCATTTGTTTTTCAACAGGACAATGACCCAACACACCTCCAGGCTGTGTAAGGGCTATTTTACCAAGAAGTAGAGTGATGGAGTGAATTATACCTAGGAGGAGCGGCTTCTATGGAGGAACTTTGAATGCCCTTTGAGCTAGCTAGCTAACTAACAAGCTTGAGATAGCTAGCTAACAAGCTTGTGTGTGCAGAGCAGCACCAGAATTAAAAACATGTCTTACCTCTCTGTAGTTAATAAATTCAAAGTGAAACGTGATAACTAGGCCTATAGGATCCTTAACTAGCATTGAAAAAGTTAATCCATTCTTCTCTAGCTAATAAAAAATATCTCTCCTTATCTTCTGAATCACGCTTGTAACGTTAGTACAGTAGCCTATGCTTCGGAGGGGGGAGGGGCAGGTGGCCTAAACACGCACACACACAGGCAAAGACTTTCAGCTTGCAGGCAAACACAAATACGTTTTTGAGTGACAGTGAGAGGGCTTTGCATAGGCGCTTTGTTGCGTTTTGTTGTGGGACTAGAAAAAAAATGCCTGGAACATAAAATAACATTATTAACCGGTTCCCATGCTTTTAAAATAATGGTGCTATTCCGGAACAGTATGGATCACTTTCGATCCTGGTTCTGTTTCTGATCCTTGAAATTGTTTGTTATTTTATGGTTTTCTGTTCTGTTCCCTGAACTGGTTCCAACCCCTGGTAGGTACAACAAAGCACAGTACATGATTCTAATAATAAAAGGCACGAATAACTGTAGATATGGGGCGGCAGGTAGCTTAGTGGTTAAGAGCGTTGTGCCAGTAACCGAAAGGTCGCTGGTTCTAATCCCTGAGCCGACTAGGTGAAAAATCTGTCGATGTGCCCTTGAGCAAGGCACTTAACCCTAATTGCTCCTGTAAGTCGCTCTGGATAAGAGTGTCTGCTAAATGACCATAATGTAAATAACAAATTGTAATGTGTGAAAAACCTCGTACAGTGCAACCTTTTCGGTTTTTGGTACTTCTACTCTCGTGTTTGGTGTCAGATGCATTTTTATTTAGCTTTATTCAGACTAATTTCAAGTAATTATGGTTGGTTAAATTAATAATTTTCCTGTTAGTGTTATTGCCCATCAATGTGCTGTGTCTGCTGTACAGGGCAAATTGTCATGTGTACCACACAGTACGTATTAAGCACATTTATGTTAGAAAATATGCAGACACTACCTCTTGCAACCTTACGATACCCTTGGTCTTTCACTGTGGATTTTTAAAAAACATTGAGGTCCATGAAATTGCTTTCTTCATTCATGGATACACGATACCAAATCATCTGGCTTCACCATTATGTCAGGTTATCTGACGTAAACCCCAAGGCATACACCAGCTAAATTATTCCAGGTCTGCTGCATGCCAAATAATTGGAATGGACATGTCACGGTATCATCTTCCCAAGATACTGTTCACCACACAGTGAATTAATTCCACCACTGGAGTCAGAGCAAAATAATTGTATCATACCCTCTCCATCCATCCAATCGATCATTCTAATTCGGCTACTGTGTGAATTCCATAAAGTGACTTACGCTTTGTAAACTGAGAACATTTTTGCTACTAATCTTCATTGATTTTCTCTTCCATTTAAAAGGAAGGTACAGGGATTGTGTTGCATACAATGGTATCATTCCACTGGACTGAATGAATAATTAATTCAATGGTACTAAGCATTACATTAATGCTGTTAAAAATGTATGAGTAAACTGATACTGTTGGATGTCTCCATACCTCAAATGTAATGAAGGTTTTTAATTTTCTCTCAGATAAATTATGTAATTGATGTTGTCTTAAGAGATACTGTATCAAGTATAGAAAAATGCACAATATTATATCCATCCTATATGGGAGTTGTTGTTTTTTATTCTGTGTCTGCCTGTTGTTTTTTCATGGTTTCCACCTCTGACTTTTTCCTTAGCTAAAGCCACTTTCTTTGTGACTCAACAATGGCCTCACCTGACGTCTCACACAATGGACAAACACAGACAGGTCAAGAGACAGAGCACGGCAGTAAGCAAATGTGAATGACAAATAGGAGAGGAGGAGAGGAAAGGTTAAGTTCAGCTTTAGCTTCTCAACAACCATCCACTTACAAAACTCACATATCAGGAGGGTAACCTTGGTGTGTCCTGATAAAGACTTCGGACGAGATGCGGGAGAGGCCGGATTCAGAAGAAGATTGAATTCTGTGCGGAGGTCACATGTGGGCAATCGAAAGTACCCTTACGTGAATAGTAAGTCCTTTCCTACTCTCCATATACAGTAATGTGCTATAAGGAATCAGTGCTATAAGGAACCATTGCTCAGAGGAGGCTTCACCGCCCTTATCAGTGCCTCATGATGTCATGTTAATGTCTATTTGTGGTAAATTGCATGACATGACAATGCCCTGTTGCATTATTCATTCTTCTCTTCCTATATGTCTTTAGAGTTTGATGATGGTCTTTGTGTTGGCAGTCAGTTCTGGTTTGTCATTGCAAGCCTTTATGATAAGCAAAGTGCTATATTCTCTTTGTATTATGACATTAGACCATTTGAAGGCCAAGAAAATGTATAGGCTATGAAATTATTCTGGAATTACCACATATTTGAAAGCTTTTTAGGTCATCAACATTAAAGCATTAGCTTGAATATAGTAAATGTCTCTTGCGCTGGAACCGTCTTTGATGTCGACGTTTTCCTCAGTTTTGTATATCAAATATGACTGTTAATTAGCTAGTTATCAAACCCTTTGCATTTCTGTTTGATATAAGTCTTAATTAATTAGACCATGTACCTAAAAGCTACAACAAATAGCTCCACAGAGGCAAAATATGTATACCTGCTCTTTGTAGCTACACTCATATAGGCTAAATAAGACATTAACAGGTGTAATATTCTGTTACATGTTGAGCCCTGATATGTATCTATCATGGACACAAGAAGGTAGGTAAGCTAACCATATCAGTGCTAGTACCATAATCTACTTTTTGGCTAAGCTTGCACTCAGCCCCATTAAAATCAAAGTAACATTCAGCACCAAGGTCTTTACTGTCAGCAGTCTGGTGTCAACAAAGGCAGTCATATGCTGAGATGCTCTGAGGCAGGTTAATGGACGATGGACTGCTGGGCTAAACAGGTTGAGGAGAGAACAGGCTCCCCTCCCTGCCAACTGCACTGTGTGTGTGTGTGTGTGTGTGTGTGTGTGTGTGTGTGTGTGTGTGTGTGTGTGTGTGTGTGTGTGTGTGTGTGTGTGTGTGTGCATACGCGCATGTGTGCGTATGTGAGTCTCCATAGGCCAGAGCAGCCAAGAGACCAGCTGAGAGATATCTAATCAAGACAGTTGGCTTAACAGCTTAATTAGCAGCAGCGAATAAGCACTGGGAAGTGATGGACACACACACACACACTCAGAGAGAGATCAGACATCATTGGGCTGATGCTGTATACAGTAGGGTAGAGTGCTGTGTCATGCATGCATTATCTCAGAACAGGAGTCAAGGAAAGGCCAGGAATGAGCTTATTAGCCAGCATGTCATTCACAGCAGCACATAATAACACTCCATCTGGTTTATATTAAAGGGAAAGATCGATGTGACCCACAGAATTACAACAACATCCTTTTTCATTCAATATCTCATTTATTTCACAGACAAAATATACTTGAATATGAGAGATATCAGCTAGCTGTGATGTGATACTGTCCTGGTGTGTGTCTGTCCCAGGATTCTATTCAACTGGTGGGTGGCATTGATGGAGTTAACCAGTAGTGGGCAGAGTCTGATTGGGAAAGTTTGTCAAACACTACTCAAACTTTTCTATTCCTGCACAGCAGTCCTCCCTTACCGAATAACATCAGTCAAGTTTATGATGAAACACGTGCATGTGAGGCAATGTGGATGCAAAGCTGCTGTAACATAGCAAGTATTTTACTATTTTACTGAACATGCAGAGCTTTTCTTTACATTTACCTGGAATGGAATTGTTGCTCTCTATTCAGCACGTAGTGTGTGCTGCTCTTTGAAATACATTTCTGGTCACAATATATTCTACAGTGAGGAATAAAGACTATAGAGTAACCTGAAGAGTTATTCAATGTTTTTTAAATGTACAGTACGAGCTGACAGGACAAATGAAAAATTACTGCGGACAGACAAGCAAACAGTACAGTTGTTCCCATTGAAAGATGACGGTAAAAGAAAGGATGAGGAATGGCAACGGTGCCTGTGTTTTTAAAACAAAATTAACTATAAATTAAGCAAGCAAGGTTATTGGAAATGCTGTGACAATAGCTCATGTACCAGAGACTAAATCCTTCCCTTGGGTCCTATGGAGAAATGGGGAAGTTATAACATGCCACCCTCTAATTGACGATATAAGATCTTTTAACAAATTTCAGCAAGTCCTAACACAATGACATGTGTATGAAGAATGTTGGTCGAAATGCTTTCAGTGTCTGCATCTGCATTCCATGGGGTAACAATATAATTGTTGGACCTTGATCTTTGAATGTAGATTTACTTCTATAATTTTAACGATAACATTGCCTTTAACTTTTGTTTTTAAAAAATGGAATCTGACAATCCAAACATACACTGAGTGTACAAAACATTAGGAACAATATTGAGTTGCACCGTCTTTTGCCCTCAAAACAGCCTCAATTCATCGGGGCATGGACTCTACAAGGTGTCAAAGCGTTCCACAGGGATGCTGGCCTCTGTTGACCGATGCTTCCTACAGTTGTGTCAAGTTGATTGGATGTCCTTTGGGTGGTGGACCATTCTTGATACACACAGGAAACTGTCAAGTGTGAAAAACCCAGCAGCGTTGCAATTCTTGACACACTCAAACCGGTGTGCCTGGCACCTACTACCATTCCCCCTTCAAAGGCACTTAAATCTTGCCCATTCACCCTCTGAATGGCACACATACACAATCCATGCCTCAAATGTCTCAAGGCTTAAAAATCCATCCCCTCATCTACACTGATTGAAGAGGATTTAAGTGACATCAATAAGGGATCATAGCTTTCACCTGGATTCACCTGGTCAGTCTGTGTCATTGAAAGAGCAGGTGTTGCTAATGTTTTGTACACAACGTATACAGTTGAAGTAGGAAGTATACATACACCTTAGCCAAATACATTTAAACTCAGTTTTTCCACAATTCCTGACATTTGATCCTAGTAAGAATTCCCTGTCTTAGGTCAGTTAGGATCACCACTTTATTTTAAGAATGTGAAATGTCAGAAAAATAGTAGAGAGAATGATTTATTTCAGCTTTTATTTCTTTCATCACATTCCCAGTGGGTCAGAAGTTTACATACACTCAATTAGTATTTGGTAGCATTGCCTTTAAATTGTTTAACTTGGGTCAAATGTTTCGGGTAGCCTTCCACAAGCTTCCCACAATAAGTTGGGTGAATGTTGGCCCATTCCTCCTGACAGAGCTGGTGTAACTGAGTCAGGTTTGTAGGCCTCCTTGCTCGCACACGCTTTTTCAGTTCTGCCCACACATTTTCTATAGGATTGAGGTCAGGGCTTTGTGATGGCCACTCCAATATCTTGACTTTGTTGTCCTTAAGCCATTTTGCCACAACTTTGGAAGTATGCTTGGGGTCATTGTCCATTTGGAAGACCCATTTGCGACCAAGCTTTAACTTCCTGACTGATGTCTTGAGATGTTGCTTCAATATATCCACATAATGTTCCTTCCTCATGATGCCATCTATTTTGTGAAGTGCACCAGTTCCTCCTGCAGCAAAGCACCCCCACAGCATGATGCTGCCACCCTCGTGCTTCATGGTTGGGATGGTGTTCTTTGGCTTGCAAGCAACCCCCTTTTTCCTCCAAACATAACGATGGTCATTATGGCCAAACAGTTCTATTTTTGTTTCATCAGACCAGAGGACATTTCTCCAAAAAGTACAATCTTTGACCCCATGTGCAGTTGCAAACCGTAGTCTGGCTTTTTATGGCGGTTTTGGAGCAGTGGCTTCTTCCTTACTGAGCGGCCATTCAGGTTATGTCAATATAGGACTTGTTTTATTGTGGATATAGATAATTTTATACCTGTTTCCTCCAGCATCTTCACAAGGTCCTTTGCTGTTGTTCTGGGATTTATTTGCACTTTTCGTACCAAAGTACTTTCATCTCTAGGAGACAGAACGCGTCTCCTTCCTGAGCGGTATGACGGCTGCGTGGTCCCATGGTGTTTATACTTGCGTACTATTGTTTGTACAGATGAACGTGGTACCTTCAGGCGTTTGGAAATTGCTCCCAAGGATGAACCAGACTTGTGGAGGTCTACAATTTTTTTGTTTGGCTGATTTCTTTAGATTTTCCCATGATGTCAAGCAAAGAGGCACTGAGTTTGAAGGTAGGCCTTGAAATACATCCACAGGTACACCTCCAATTGACTCAAATTATGTCAATTAGCCTATCAGAAGCTTCTAAAGCCATGACATCATTTTCTGGAATTCTCCAAGCTGTTTAAAGGCACAGTCAACTTAGTGTATGTAAACTTCTGACCCACTGGAATTGTGATACAGTGAATTCTAAGTGAAATAATCTGTCTGTAAACAATTGTTGGAAAAATTACTTGTGTCATGCACAAAGTAGATGTCCTAACCGACTTGCCAAAACTATAGTTTGTTAACAAGAAATTTGTGGAGTGGTTGAAAAACGAGCTTTAATGACTCCAACCTAAGTGTATGTAAACTTCCGACTTCAACTGTATGTGTCCAATGATAATTGCTTGGGCTATAGGTCAATGGTTCACTGGCAAAGTATGCCTACCTCTAGCTACCTGCAAAAGTAATGATCTCTGTTGATATGAAGGACTACAACCAATCAAAAATTAACTTTTCTACCTGTTTATGGCAATAAATCCAAAACACTTCAGACTGAACTTTTCAAAGGACAAAGTGTGTTCATAACCTTTGTTTTGATAAGCAATTTAATACTTACAGTATGACAAGGCAGTGTCCCCTTTAGAGGGACACAGTATTGGCTGTTGACAGTAAATCAGCTTGACTTTAAGCATGTATCGTTACTTTCCATGGCCGACTAGTCCCAGGAGCCTAACACTCAGCCATACGCACACACACACACACACACACACACACACACACACACACACACACACACACACACACACACACACACACACACACACACACACACACACACACACACACACACAGGCTATGCCAGCACACAACACCACCTGGTCTCTGTGATGGGAACCGTCGCCTGGCTGAAAACAAATAATGGAAAAGCTTGGAGGATTTTTCATTAACAAACATGAAGACGCAGCTGGCACCCAGTCAGTTATGCAAGATGTGTCCTCGTTTCGAGAGGTGACTCGAGGAGTGGGACAGCTCTGCTGTCGAACTGACGTAATGCTTTCGGACACATATAAAATAGTTAATGGCATATTTGAGAAATGAAATAGTCTCTTCCCCCAATAACACTGTCATATTGTGTTGCCTGTTGTTGTGTCTCTGACCTGCTGGTGAAGGGTGTGTTTGGCTGTGGTGTGTTGTTTTGTTTTTCAGAGCGTTCCCACACATTTTTATTGGCTTTACTGCAGGAGCCCCTGTGTGTACAGAACAATGTGTACACTGGGGTGTAGGACTCTTTGATTTAGCTTTAAAAAATAAATAAATGCAGATACAGTCAGTTAACTTAAAGTTAGTTCAATCAATTAATAGAAATATCACATTATCTAATTAAGTAGTAGTTAAGGAGTTCATTGTACTCTGCTTTTTCTTATTTAATTGATTCCTGTTTATTCTGGAAGGCTCTTAGTAATGTGTGCTGGGAAGCATTTCTATCCATCACTTTTCTAAAAACAGAGCCCATCTATTTACTGCCAAAGCTGTAGGATGTTCTTCGACCACCCACAGTTTGTTTCTAACACCGGACCCTATTTGTGTACAGAAATATAGGACTTTCCATGGTTAGTTTGAACTCTTCTCTTTCTCCTGTTTGTTTTTGTATTTGTCAGGTTTCAATTAGTGCTGGGTGTTTGTCAAGCACAGCGCTGTCACTGCTGTGAAATCCACAGGGAATTCTAAACTAAGTGATGTCAGCTATAAAACCTCTCAGATGGTGTTCACAGTAACTGTCCATTTAACCCCCTCAAACAAATCCTGCCTATACTGTCTATAAGAAAATATTCCCAGAAGTTTACTTTTCTCTCTCTCTGCTGTATGTCTGGATAAAAAGACACCTTTTAACATTCGAGGGAATGAGAGGGAATGAGTGATCGAGCTAGCAGCCCTCCCTCTCCATCCCCTGAACTCGGTGCGATTGCACACAAATATAATTTCCTCTCTGGGTCTCAGGGGACGGATCTCCTTTCACAGAGCTGGTTTCCCATTACCAACTTTCTCAAATAATAAACGTGCAGCACAGGCTCAGGCCCCTAGGGACATATTTAGAGGCTTGCTTTTAGCCTTTGGGGATAAATTGCTTAAATAAAATTGCACCTGCTAGCAGTGTGTGTCTCTTAGGCCTATTCTACTTGAGGACATCTTTCTGTAGAGTAGACTAGTTTAGCACTTAGGACTAAGCATGTGTGGCCCAGTCCTGGCCAATGCTGCCGGGCCTCTCAATAAGACATACAGTTGAATCCAAAAATAAAAGCCCAGTGCTGCAGTGCTGTTGTCAACATGACTGGCATGACCCCTTCGAGAGTAGGTTGCAGGTGTCTAAATTGCCATTTGACAAGAAACAGTGCCATTGAGTGCAATTTTTTGGCCCATTGAAAATATTAGCGCCATATGTCGCAATCATGCTCCAAGTGGGTCACATTGAGCGCCACTTCCCATTTCTCATTGTGTGTCCTCAGCATTTGGCGAGTGCGCTTATCTGCTGTATGTATGATGTATATCTCCATTGCAGCTCTCCCTCATAGCAATGCCATAGCAATCCTTAACACAGCTAGGCCTATTAGGCATGCATTAAAACAGTTCCTTGTGCAACACCGTCTGCTATTGCAATTCATTTCTGTGAGCTGAATATTATCGTACCAATAGAGATCGAGAAGGTCATCTGGAGACAGCAGAGCACCAACAATAACACTCATTACTATTCATTGGAAATGGCAAGGAAATAGAGAAAGCAATTGGCGTCAGGCCTGTACATCATCGCCAGTCAGCAGCTAATAAAGATCTGCCGAATCAAGTTTGGGATTGAGGTTCTTGACTATCTCCCACCATTAGAAGGTTTTGGTTCCTATGTCGCCACAGATCTGTGGCATCAATCTATGTTAATATCCTGTTCTCAACATGCTAAGCTTTACAGTTCCATTTATACTGCTTGGCTATCAGAAGATTTTATCACTAGCCCCATGAAGGCAAGAAGACATTATATTATGATCTTCAGGTCGACATAATATAATAATAGTAAATGCCATTTTACGTCAAGTGGTCATGGTAATCGAACCCACAATCCTGTCGTTGCAAGCGCCATGCTCTAGCAACTGAGGTACAGAGGACATCACAGTGAATGTGATGCGCTGTAAAGCTGGTGAGAAGATTTTTCCTCAGCTATAAACTCGAACTGCTTTTTCTACCTCAGTGTCTACCTTACAGTGAAAGTGGTTGAAAGAGAACACCCTTTGAGGATTCTTCCTCTAGATCCCCATCTATCTGTTCCAACCAAAATGTTTACAGTATAGACAGGAAGGTCAGGGGCTGGGATCAAAGTCATGGTGGGTCGGCAGCGCTGTAAAAGTCTGTGGGCCGCCTGGCCTGGGGCCCGGGGCTTGGTCGCACGGGAACAGAACGGTAGACAGGATCTCGGTAACCAGCCCTAGAACAGCAGCCGAGTGGCCAAATGCGAAACAGTGAGAGCCGGCAACCCATGGGGTGTGCTGACAGTGCAGATTTCCAACACTTTGAAAAGTTACCCGGTCCAGGGTTTGTCTTTTGTTGTTGCGACTAAATTATTGAAGACTCTTGCGGTGTCTAAGCTCAGGCTATCACTGCGTATCTCTCTGACCATGCTCTCCCAAACACTCTGCCTCACACCTAAATGTATATTATTTCTGAATGTACCTTTAGCAGTCAAACAAAGAGGCATTTTCCTTGGTGGTGGTCAATCATGAGGATAAACAACAACTAAAACACCCAGAACATTCCTTTATTAACGACTCTGCTAAAATATTCTGGGCACACTGACTGCCAACCAACCAGGCATGCTTAACTTCACAATATCAATCGAAGCACTCAACAACGCGCTATTGTCACAGGCCAAAAAACTACCAGAAACAACCAGAAACCAGATACATGCGTAGCAGTTCAGTAATTAGTAGAGACTTCCTTATTTAACGCAGCATGTCACCAGACCAGGACACACTCTAATGGCATCCCCAAGGCATCCCCATGGCCAGCACTAGCTGGCTGGGTCTCCTGGTGGAAGGGAACTGTAACTGAAGCCTGGGTCACTTTCACAGTTCACTCTCTGGTTCCTGTCAGGCCGTCTAATGGTTTCCATATGAGGCGCTTTAAGAGCGGTGAGTGGGATTAATGTTGGCTGGTCAAAGGGGAAATGGCCTTCCTGGGAGTTACCTGTCAGGGCCCCGTGCTGCGGTGTGCCCCTCTTCTCTCCTTAGTCGGCCGCCCCAAAGCGATGGCTGTTGCACAACACCGAGAGGAGAGAGACGAAGAGGGACGTCACCGCTGCGGTATGAGGGGAGGAGAGAGAGAGAGAGAGAGAGAGAGAGAGAGAGAGAGAGAGAGAGAGAGAGAGAGAGAGAGAGACAAAGCAGAGGGAAATTCACACAAGATGAGGATGGACTCTAGCTGGGCAGTGGGCAGGAGTGATGCATGGTAGAAGCCTGCTCTTGGCCAGATTCCCCTTTTCCAGGGGTGACTGGGTTTACAGTAACTCTTGCTGTGGTCTATAGTTAGGACCAATGTGTTCCTGGACTTGTAAGTTTCCTTTTTCCCCACACACTATGTAATAACATGTTATTACTACAGTAATTACACATATACTGCACAGGTTTAAGCTCAACGTAATGTGTTACCAGCTCATCTATAACATATTGAAAACACAGAATCAATTGATTTACTCGATTCCTTACAGATGGAGCATATTAAAATCAAAGATAACTACTTACTTATTTTTCTGTTAGAATTCCAGAGAACATCATTGGCATAGTTTATAGCTTCTCTTCAGTGGTGGAGTGGAAACAGCTGTGTATGCGCTGCAACTCTGCTGACAGTGTGCCCTGCTCAAGGGTGTCAAAGTAATGTATTCCCAATTAGTCTGTATCCTTTAGGTAAATTCCCTTACCCCCCATGATCACCATAATACTGTTTTAAATGAGAGCAGTAAGGTGATTTAAATATTATATTAATGAAGCAAGACTTGAGATTGTAGCCACGTGCCGTGCCTTCCATATGAAACAAACACGCTCAAAAGGTATGCATAGAATTTTAACAGTAGATGGAGAAACAACAATGAGTGAAGAAGACAGCGAAAGAGAGGAGGGGAAAAGGAGAGAGATCACTTTTCCCTCGCTAATTTAGTCCCTTGGGGCATAAGTGCGGCAAGCATGCATAGAATAACAACAAACACTGGAGAAATAATCCAGAGGAAATAGGAAAGGCAGGGGAAATAACTGAGAGAAAAAGAGGGTGAGAGAGAAAGTGAGAGATATAGACACACTTATAATGTGTTAGCTGTCAGCTTTCGTAGCATCACAAAGACAACAGCCAGTTGACAGGTCTTGACTCCTGCTTACCGGAGGTGTTTTGGGCATTCTCTCTCTCCGTAGCATACATATCTGCAGGCCTCAGGGAAGGTCGGTGCTCTACTTGGAGACCATGGGGATTGACATGTCTGGAAAGTGATGCTAACCCTATGCTTGGCACGAATGCTCCCCTCATTAAAATCACGGCAAGTTTCTGTTTCCCTGTCAATGTGCCTAAGAGAATGCCCTCAGTCACTGGACAGAGTGAGAGAAAGAGACAGGGAGAGTGAGAGAGACAGTGAGAGAGAGAGAAGAAACAGAAGATGTAGAGACGTTCTTTGGGAGAGAGAGATTGAAAGAGAAAAAAAACAGTCCAGCTGAGTTGACTCAAGCTGTCACTGACGTTCAGTGTGTGTCTCTCACAGTATCGATTCCAACCTGGCCTTATGCAGCCGTGGAGGCCCATCTGCAAGCTTCGCTCAATTAGTCCTCATCTCAGGGGCAGTTCGGGGTTACCTATTGTCAGACATAATCTCAACATTTAAATGAATGGAGTTTAAGGCTTTGTGTTTAAGTCTGGCTGACTTCTCTCTCCCACAGACATTAAGGTAGACATGATGATATCTCCCGCTGCCCTGATTGACACTGTGATGGATTTCAAAATAAATCTGTGCTGACGTTTACTACTACTGTACGGTAATCTCAGGCTCTGCTTATGTGTCTTACCTTTAGACATCTCTTAAAGGTGTATGCTCAATGAAATAGGGAGAAAGCTCCCAAGGTCAAAGGCTCCCAAATCATATTCACTGCTAAATGTTTATCTTCCTGTGTTTACATTATTTGTCTGCAGTGTTGGCTGCTTGCAATTAATCAAAATGTGCAGAAAACAGGCCTTGTGGCATCAAAATGTGCACCGAACAGTCCTTGGGTCCATGTTTAATCCATATCTAAAATTATATTGCATCATCAAACAACCCAGCCATGGAGAAAAGGAAAAAAGAATGGAATGTGTGCCTTCAACAGTCATTACAATTACATTTTACATTTACATTTACATTTACGTCATTTAGCAGACGCTCTTATCCAGAGCGACTTACAAATTGGTGCATTCAACTTATGATAGCCAGTGGGACAACCACTTTATTTTATTTTATTTTTTAATTGTTTTATGGGGGTGTGTGGGGGGGGTAGAAGGAATACTTTTATACTATTCCAGGTATTCCTTAAAGAGGTAGGGTTTCAAGTGTCTCCGGAAGGTGGTCAGTGACTCTGCTGTCCTGGCGTCGTGGGGGAGCTTGTTCCACCATTGGGGTGCCAGAGCAGCGAATAGCTTTGACTGGGCTGAGGGGGAACTGTGCTTCCGTAGAGGTAGGGGGGCTAGCAGGCCAGAGGTGGATGAACGTAGTGCCCTCGTTTGGGTGTAGGGTCTGATCAGTGCCTGAAGGTAAGGAGGTGCCGTTCCCCTCACAGCTCCGTAGGCAAGCACCATGGTCTTGTAGTAGATGCGAGCCTCAACTGGAAGCCAGTGGAGTGTGCGGAGGAGCGGGGTGACATGAGAGAACTTGGGAAGGTTGAACTACACAATTTGTCAGTCAAAAAATGTAACCACAAGACTGTGAAAACGGATAAAGCATATCCATGTAAAAATAAAAATAAAAATAAAACACAAAGGACTGAGATGCAACTGGGTAGAGAAAGCAACCATGGTGACAAGGTAGACACAACGCTCTAAATACAATATCCACACAGCCATTAAAAACGTAACGTTATGACTACAACTACTGTTCCCTAAAGGAGAGGACTATGGGGAGTCGCACTCTCGTTACGTTGGTTGAAGGATCTACAATCACGCCTGACAAGGCCAACGAAATCCATGCTCTTTACCAAGCCCAGGAACGGGCGGTGCGGGTCCAAACAGGTGTTGTATCTCATTTCCCTCCTTCATGGAAAAGTAGTTATAGTCAGAACGTTACAGTCCCTTTCAGTCAGTCAACTTAAATATACTATAGGAAAATATGATCACGGCCCAAGCCGAACCCCAACGGATACTACAGTGCATTCCGAAAGTATTCAGACTTCTCCCGCAATTTGTTATGTTACAGCCTTATTCTAAAATTGATTAAATTGTTTTTTTCCCTCATCAATCTACACACAATACCGCATAATTGTAAAGTAAAAACTGGTTTTTAGAAATGTTTGGAAATGTATAAAAAAATATCACATTTACATAAGTATTCCGACCCTTTACCCAGTACTTTGTTGAAGCACCTTTGGCAGCGATTAAAGCCTCGAGTCTTCTTGGGTATGACGCTACAAGCTTGGCACACCTGTATTTGAGTATTTTCTCCCATTCTTCTCTGCAGATCCTCTCAAGCGCTGTCAGGTTGAATGGGGAGCGTCGCTGCACAGCTATTTTCAGGTCTCTCCAGAGATGTTCGATCGGGTTCAAGTCCGGAATCTGGCTGGGCCAATCAACGACATTCAGAAACTTGTCCCAAAGCCACTCCTGCGTTGTCTTGGTTGTGTGCTTAGGGTTGTTGTCCTGTTGGAAGGTGAACCTTCGCCCCAGTCTGCGATCCTGCACGATCTGGAGTAGGTTTTCATTAAGAATATCTTTGTTCTTTTCTCCGTTCATCTCTTCCTCGATCCTGACTAGTCTCCCAGTCCCTGCCAATGAACAACATCCCCACAGCATGATGCTGCCACCACCATGCTTAACCGTAGGGATGGTGCCAGGTTTCCTCCAGACGTGACGCTTGGCATTCAGGCCAAAGAGTTCAATCTTGGTTTCATCAGACCAGAGAATCTTGTTTCTCATGGTCTAAGACTCCTTTAGGTGCCTTTTGGCAAACTCCAAGTGGACTGTCATGTACCTTTTACTGAAGAGTGGCTTCCGTCTGGCCACTCTACCATAAAGGCCTGATTGGTGGAGTGCAGAGCCCGTTGTCCTTCGGGAAGGTTTTCCCATCTCCACAGAAGAACTCTGGAGCTCTGTCAGATTGACCATCGGGTTCTTGGGGACCTCCCTGACCAAGGCCCTAAAAGGCGAATGATCTCCGTGAACCAAGGCAGCCTGGGCCAATGGGGAGCCACAAGAATCAACGGTAAGCCCTCCCGGCGCACCCACTCCAACGTGGGCTGAATCAGAACCACTGGTGGAAATGCGTAAAGGAGGGTCCGTTCCCAATGGGCCACTCGGGTCCCTCATCAGGAAAAAGAGACGACACTGCACGTTTTTTGTTGATACCCTGCTGAAAATATCCCATACCTGAGAGAGCCTCCACTCCTGAGAGAGAGGGTCCCACCTGGATAAAATATCTGCATCCGAGTTGTTTCGACCGGGGACATGCGTCGACCAAAGCAAAAGCATGTGCGCACTGCTCCCCAGCAATAGGGAGCAATCCAAAGTTAGAAGGGATAGAGACAGAGTCTCTCCCCATCTGTTGATGCACTCCACCACTGATATATTGTCGGTTCTGACCAGCACAAGCCGGCCCAACAAAAACAGGGGAAAGCGCCTGAGCACCAGATACTCTGGGTAATTGACATGCAGTGCTCTCCGCACCAGTGTCCATACCTCCAAATCGATTTGCCTTCGTACAGCGCACCCCACCCTCAGGGGGACGCGTCTGTCGTGATCATCTTGTGGGATACAACACAGCCCATGGGAGCCCCCTGACAATAGCAGAGGGTCACACCATTGGGCCATGGCCTGTAGGCCATAGGCTGCGAGATGCATCCAGGTGAGTGGCTAGCACTCAGCGCTGGAAGGGCCGTATCAACAATAGCCCCACGGGAATGACTTTCATCACAGAAGCCATTATCCCCAGTAGGCATAGGCACTGGTAAAAACACACTGTGTGACCCATCCGAAATATGGCTAAGTAGAGCCAGAACCCGGACACCCTCCGTGGGGATAAAAAAGCGTGATACGTGAGTGAGTCGAGACCCAGAAAACTGAATGTGCTGAGATGGAGTCAGACAGCTCTTTTTCTGGTTTCTTCTGAAGCCTAGAGACTGAATACGGGACAGTAGCATGGATGTGTGTAACACTGCTTGCCCCTTGACTCCCCGACACCAGTCAATCGCTGTAATAGTCTGAGGCAGTGGAGGCTGCTAAGGGGAGGATGGCTCATAGTAATGGCTGGAACGGAGCGAATGGAATGGCATCAAACACATGGAAATCATGTTTGATGTATTTAATACCATTCCACTCATTCCGCTCCAGCCATTACCAAGAGCCCGTTCTCCCCAGTTAAGGTGCCACCAACCTCCTGTGGTCTGAGGTGCATGCTGAGGGCACGTAGGCCTAGAATGGGACGCAATGTGCCGTCCCTTTTTGTAATCAGGAATACCGTCTGTACCAGCAGTCCCAGATCTTCGACATAGGAACCACTCGGATTGCCTGCTTCTGGAGACGGGAGGGACACAGAGGCCTCAGGAACAGTGATGATGCTGCAGAAGTGTGGGGGAGGCACAACAAATTGTAGCCTGTACCCTAATGTCACTGTTCACATGATCCAGGGCGACACTGCGCATGCGCGCCATTGGTCGGAGCAGACAGCGAGACTCTGAAGGGGCGGGACGCCACCTTGTGGACTGGGAGAGATTGGTTCATCTTCCATTTCCACCACTCTTTGCAACCGTGTGTTTGAACATGGAGAAGGAACCCTTTTCATCGAACTCACATACAGGAGACACTTTTAACACCCGTGAACACTGTGGAACTCAGTTGAAAAAAAATTGTTTATGTGCCAGGGTTTGCCTAAAGCCTGGCCCACATCTCCGCTTCCTGCAGCTCGGTCCCAGCCGAGGTATCGTCATCCGGGAAAGGAAAGTCTCCATCAGTAATTCCAAGCTTCCTCAAGAATACTACACATCTATCCAGGGAGTTTGTACGCAGTACATGGCAATGCGCACATGGACTGGTTAGAGCGAGGGCCGCCTGAGTGTGCTCCAAGCCGAGACAAACTACACTTAGATCATGAGTATCTTTCAGAGAAATGCTATAACCGCATGACTGGGGGAATGATCATGACCCCGAACTTGGCTTAGCCATCGTCGTCTCGGTTGTTTTCTTAGCTATCTTACTCATTGCACCAGAAAATTGAAGAATAGCTAATTGTTTGTGATTAGAAACTTATGAGAACAAGTACAACCTTCAGCACACAATGTCCAGGGGATGAGCACACTCCACCCATATGGGACAGTTTAGTTTTCCAATTGTTTGTTTTAGTAGTGTGAATCGTTCCTGTTCACACCCAGGTAAAGAGCGGAATAATTGAAAGAATGAATCCGAGCCTC
Source organism: Coregonus clupeaformis (assembly GCF_020615455.1). NCBI lineage: Eukaryota > Metazoa > Chordata > Actinopteri > Salmoniformes > Salmonidae > Coregonus > Coregonus clupeaformis. The sequence goes on along the minus strand of NC_059204.1, from coordinate 19,521,391 downwards.
ACGCTTATCACCTGTGGAAGTACATTCCATCAAGGCGGATTTCATTGGCCTTGTCAGGCGTGATTGTAGATCCTTCAACCGAAGTCGCGAGAGTGCGACTCCCCGTAGTATGTTGTGCGGAAGTTGACTGACTGAAAGGGAATCCAAACCCTTTTTAAAACACCTGAAACAGCTTTTTTCTGCAATCATTAATCATAATGCCTAATTCTATGTAAAGAAATATGCCTTTTTTCTATTAGGTTATCTTAGCTAAGATAGTTAGACAAGTTACTTTAACTTGATTGATAGCCTTAAATGGCTTGTAGCTAGTTATGAGGTTGGGAGATTGGGAACCTATATAGCTAGCTAGCTAAAGCCAACTTCATAAAATTGCTAGGTGGCTAGTATTACAGGGAAACCACAAAATATTTTAGTTTTATTTATTCATCAAGAAGGAATCAGTAGGCTACATAGCTTGATCAAATTCATTTACAAACACAGGTCCTGCCCATCACCTGCAGCTAAAATACAAAAAAAGCTGTGTGTGTCACTCTACACTCTCTCTCCTCCTCCACTGACGATGTTGCACGTACTAGAGTATCTACACTAGCGTTCCGCCTAGGCATCTCTTTGCTCCGTGCACCTTGGAAGGACCCACTAGGGAGAAGAGGGAGTGTCCTGTCAGTGTGCCCCCTCCACAAAATACAGCTGACAGATATTTTTATAAATAACAATTTTAAAACGTGGGCTTAAAAAGGAAGTTTAGTCAATAATTCAACATCTGCATTTTAAAAAAACAGTACGAATCTGAGGGGGCACGTGCCGTGGTGCCCCCTATGGGAATGACGCCACTGCTGCTAACAATTGTATTATTTTGCCTAGGTTGTAGACTTTCCCAACTTCCAGCTAAGCATAACAATTTCTGCAATTTCACAGTTTTATTTTCAGCATGGTTTTATCACCACAAAATGCAGAGACTGTGTTTTATTTGCTTCTTCTATCAAATGTAAACATGCGAGGAAATGAAAGAACAAAAATAGAATTTCAGTACATCATCTGCTCCTCTGAAAAGGCCTGGTCAGCATTGACTCATTACCAGACATATGTACCCCTTACATTCACAAGTTGCATCAATTGTTCCATTCAGACACAAAATACAGGAAGTGAAAGTTTTACTTCTCTTCGCCCTCCAGTACCAAACGATCCAAAAGCAATTTCTACCTTTCTACAGTGTTACACATACTGTACCTAGGCAGTCAGTCACTATTTTCAAGCAAGGTGAGGCAGCTTCTTAAGAGAGATACAGTGAGGGAAAAAAGTATTTGATCCCCTGCTGATTTTGTACGTTTTCCCACTGACAAAGACATGATCAGTCTATAATTTTAATGGTAGGTGTATTTGAACAGTGAGAGACAGAATAACAACAAAAACATCCAGAAAAACGCATGTCAAAAATGTTATAAATTGATTTGCATTTTAATGAGGGAAATAAGTATTTGACCCCTCTGCAAAACATGACTTACTACTTGGTGGCAAAATCCTTGTTGGCAATCACAGAGGTCAGACGTTCCTTGTAGTTGGCCACCAGGTTTGCACACATCTCAGGAGGGATTTTGTTGTTTTGTTTGTTGTTCTTGAGCCACTACTTTGTTGCCTTGGCCGTGTGTTTTGGGTCATTGTCATGCTGGAATACCCATCCATGACCCATTTTCAATGCCCTGGCTGAGGGAAGGAGGTTCTCACCCAAGATTTGACAGAACATGGCCCCGTCCATCGTCCCTTTGATGCCGTGAAGTTGTTCTGTCCCCTTAGCAGAAAAACACCCCCAAAGCATAATGTTTCCACCTCCATGTTTGACAGTGGGGATGGTGTTCTTGGGGTCATAGGCAGCATTTCTCCTCCTCCAAACACGGCGAGTTGAGTTGATGCCAAAGAGATCGATTTTGGTCTCATCTGACCACAACACTTTCACCCAGTTCTCCTCTGAATCATTCAGATGTTCATTAGCAAACTTCAGACGGGCCTGTATATGTGCTTTCTTGAGCAGGGGGACCTTGCGGGCGCTGCAGGATTTCAGTCCTTCACGGCGTAGTGTGTTACCAATTGTTTTCTTGGTGACTATGGTCCCAGCTGCCTTGAGATCATTGACAAGATCCTCCCGTGTAGTTCTGGGCTGATTCCTCACCGTTCTCATGATCATTGCAACTCCACGAGGTGAGATCTTGCATGGAGCCCCAGGCCGAGGGAGATTGACAGTTCTTTTGTGTTTCTTCCATTTGCGAATAGTCGCACCAACTGTTGTCACCTTCTCACCAAGCTGCTTAGCGATGGTCTTGTAGCCTATTCCAGCCTTGTGTAGGTCTACAATCTTGTCCCTGACATCCTTGGAGAGCTCTTTGGTCTTGGCCATGGTGGAGAGTTTGGAATCTGATTGATTGATTGCTTCTGTGGACAGGTGTCTTTTATACAGGTAACAAGCTGAGATTAGGAGAACTCCCTTTAAGAGTGTGCTCCTAATTTTAGCTCGTTACCTGTATAAAAGGCACCTGGGAGCCAGAAATCTTTCTGATTGAGAGGGGGTCAAATACTTATTTCCCTCATTAAAATGCAAATCAATTTATAACATTTTTGACATGCGTTTTTCTGGATTTATTTGTTGTTATTCTGTCTCTCACTGTTCAAATAAACCTACCATTAAAATTATAGACTGATCATTTCTTTGTCAGTGGGCAAACGTACAAAATCAGCAGGGGATCAAATACTTTTTTCCCTCACTGTACCTCATGATAACCAGTAGACCATACTATTTACCAAGAGAGTTTTAATCTATATTTTTTTTAGCTGTCTATTTACCACCATAAACCGATGCTGCCACTAAAAAGGCACTCAACAATGAAAATGCTCATCCAGAGGCACCGCTCCTAGTTGCTCTGTGATTTTAATGCAGGAAAACTGAAAGACGTCTTACCTCCTTTCTATCAGCATGTCACCTGTGCAACTAAAGGCAAAAAAACTCTAGATCATCTTTACTCCACACACAAAGACGCATAAGAAGCTCTCCCACGCACACAATTTGGGAACTCTATAACTCTATACTCCTTATTCCAGCTTACAAGCAAAAACTCAAACAGGAAGTGGTCTGACGGAAGTGGTCCAATGAAGCGGATGTTAAGCTACAGGACTGTTTTGCTAGCACAGACTGGAATATGTTCCGGGACTCATCCGATGACATTGAGGAGTTTACCACATCAGTCACCGGCTTCATAGATAAGTGCATCGACGACATCGTCCCCACAGTGACCATACATACAAATCCGAACCAGAAGCCATGGATTACAGGCAACATCCGCACTGAGCTAAAGGCTAGAGCTTCCGCTTTCAAAGAGCGGGACACTAACCCGGACGCTTATAAGAAATGCCGCTACGCCCTCCGACGAACCATCAAACAGGCAAAGCGTCAATACAGTTCCTAGATCAAATCCTATTACCCCGGCTCTGACGCTCGTCGGATGTGGCAAGGTTTGCAAACTATCATGGATTAAAAAAGGGAAACCCAGCCTCTTTCTGCCCAGTGCCTCAAGTCTACCAGACCAGCTGAATGCCTTCTATGCTCGCTTTGAGGCAAGCAACACTGAAAAATGCGTGTGAGCATCAGCTTTTTTTGGACAACTCTGTGATCACGCTCTCCATAGCCGAAGTGAAAAATACCTTTAAATAGGTTAACATTCACAAGGCCAGACGGTTTACCAGGAGTCATACTCCGAGCATGCGCTGACCAGCTGGCAAGTGTCTTCACTGACATTTTCAACCTCTCCCTGACCCAGTCTGTAATACCTACAAGCAGACCACCATAGTCCCTGTGCCCAAGAACGCCAAGGTAACCTGTCTAAATGACTATTTCCCCGTAGAACTCACATCTGTCGCCATGAAATGCTTTGAAAGCATCATCCTAGACACCCTGGACCCACTCCAAGTCGCATTATGCACAAACAGTATTGCACTCCACACTGCCCTTTCTCATTTGGACACCTACAGTGCCTTCAGAAAGTATTCACACCCCTTGACTTTGTCAAAATGTTGTTGTGTTACCGCCTGAATTTGAAATGGATTAAATTGACATTTTTTATCACTGGCCTACACACAATACCCCATAATGTCAAAGTCAAAGTGCAACTACTTAGAATGTTAGCTAACCCTTACCTTAACCCTTTTAGCTAACCCTTCCCATAACCCTAACCTTAACGCTTTACCCTAAATCCAAAACTTAACCCTAACCTTAACCCTAACCCCTAACCCCTAGCATAGCTAACTCTAGACAGCTAGCTAGAATTCGTAACATATCATATGTTGAGCAAATTCGTAACATATCGTATATTTTGTGTAGTCGTAGCATATTGTACGTTTTTTGCAAATTCGTAACATATACAGTACCAGTTAAAAGTTTGGACACACCTACTCGTTAATGCGTTTGAGCCAATCAGTTGTGTTGTAACAAGGTAGGGGTGGTATACAGCAGATAGCCCTATTTGGTAAAAGACCAAGTCCATACTATGGCAAGAACAGCTCAAAAAAGCAAAGAGAAACGACACTCCATCATTACTTTAAGACATGAAGGTCAGTCATTCCGGAACATTTCAAGAACTTTAAAGGTTTCTTCAAGTGCAGTCGAAACTGGCTCTCATGAGGACAGCCACAGGAAAGGAAGACCCAGAGTTACCTTTGCTGCGGAGGGTAAGTTCATTAGAGTTACCAGCCTCAGAAATTGCAGCCCAAATAAATGCTTCACAGAGATCAAGTAACAGACACATCTCAACATCAACTGTTCAGAGGAGACTGCGTGAATCAGGCCTTCATGGTCGAATTGTTGCAAAGAAACCACTACTAAAGGACACCAATAAGAAGAAGAGACTTGCTTGGGCCAAGAAAAACAAGCAATGGACATGACCGGTGGAAATCTGTCCTTTGGTCTGATGAGTCTAAATTTGAAATGTTTGGTTCCAACCGCCGTGTCTTTGTGAGATGCAGAGTAGGTGAACGGATGATCTCCGCATGTGTGGTTCCCACCGTGAAGCATGGAAGAGGTGATGTTATGGTGTGGGGGTGCTTTGCTGGTGACACTGTCAGTGATTTATTTTTAATTCAAGGCACACTACACCATCATGGCTACCACAGCATTCTGCAGATTGGTGGGACTATCATTTGTTTTTCCAACAGGACAATGATCCAACACACCTCCAGGCTGTATAACGGCTATTTGACCAAGAAGGAGAGTGATGGAGTGCTGCATCAGATGACCTGGCCTCCACAATCACCCGAGCTCAACACAATTGAGATGGTGTGGGATGAGTTGGACCGCAGAGTGAAGGAAAAGCAGCCAACAAGTGCTCAGCATTTGTGGGAACTCCTTCAAGACTGTTGGAAAAATATTCCAGGTGAAGCTGGTTGAGAGAATGCCAAGAGTGTGCAAAGCTGTCATCAAGGCAAAGGGTGGCTACTTTGAAGAATCTCAAATATGTTTTCATTTGTTTAACACTTTTTTGGATACCACGTGATTCCATATGTCCAGAAAATCACATTGTAGGATTTTTTATGAATTTATTTGCAAATTATGGTGGAAAATAAGTATTTGGTCACCTACAAACAAGCAAGATTTCTGGCTCTCACAGACCTGTAACTTCTTCTTTAAGAGGCTCCTCTGTCCTCCACTCGTTACCTGTATTAATGGCACCTGTTTGAACTTGTTATCAGTATAAAAGACACCTGTCCACAACCTCAAACAGTCACACTCCAAACTCCACTATGGCCAAGACCAAAGGGCTGTCAAAGGACACCAGAAACAAAATTGTAGACCTGCACCAGGCTGGGAAGACTGAATCTGTCACGCCCTGGCTCTGGGGACTCTTAAATGTTGAGCCAGGGTGTGGATTTGCTATGTTTAGTTTTTCTATGTTTTTGTTCTAGATCGTTTGATCTATGTTGGCCAGGGTGGTTCCCAATCAGAGGCAGCTGTAGCTCGTTGTCTCTGATTGGGGTCCATACTTAGGCAGCCTGTTTTGCACTAGTCTTTGTGGGATCTTGTTCCGTAAGGTTTGTTTTGTATTAACCTAGGACTTCACGTATCGTTTGGTTTGTTGTTTTGTTCGTGTGGTGTACTACAAATAAAATGTACGCTTATCACGCTGCGCCTTGGTCCGTGTCTTCAGTCAACGATTGTGACAGAATCTGCAATAGGTAAGCAGCTTGGTTTGAAGAAATCAACTGTGGGAGCAATTATTAGGAAATGGAAGACATACAAGACCACTGATAATCTCCCTCGATCTGGGGCTCCAAGCAAGATCTCACCCCGTGGGGTCAAAATGATCACAAGAACGGTGAGCAAAAATCCCAGAACCACACGAGGGGACCTAGTGAATGACCTGCAGAGAGCTGGGACCAAAGTAACAAAGCCTACCATCAGTAACACACTACGCCGCCAGGGACTCAAATCCTGCAGTGCCAGATGTGTCCCCCTGCTTAAGCCAGTACATGTCCAGGCCCGTCTGAAGTTTGCTAGAGTGCATTTGGATGATCCAGAAGAGGATTGGGAGAATGTCATATGGTCAGATGAAACCAAAATATAACTTTTTGGTAAAAACTCAACTCGTCGTGTTTTTTTTATTTTTATTTTATTTATTTCACCTTTATTTAAACAGGTAAGCCAGTTGAGAACAAGTTCTCATTTACAACTGCGACCTGGCCAAGATAAAGCAAAGCAGTGCGATAAAAACAACAACACAGAGTTACATATGGGGTAAAACAAAACATAAAGTCAAAAATACAACAAAATATATATACAGTGTGTGCAAATGTAGCAAGTTATGGAGGTAAGGCAATAAATAGGCTATAGTGCAAAATAATTATAATTAGTATTAACACTGGAATGATAGATGTGCAAGAGATTATGTGCAAATAGAGATACTGGGGTAGAAATGAGCAAAATAAATAACAATATAGGGATGAGGTAGTTGGGCGGGCTAATTTCAGATGGGCTGTGTACAGGTGCAGTGAAGGTAAGGTGCTCTGACAACTGATGCTTAAAGTTAGTGAGGGAGATAAGTGTCTCCAGCTTCAGAGATTTTTGCAATTTGTTCCAGTCATTGGCAGCAGAGAACTGGAAGGAATGGCGGCCAAAGGAGGTGTTGGCTTTGGGGATGACCAGTGAGATATACCTGCTGGAGCGCATACTACGGGTGGGTGTTGCTATGGTGACCAATGAGCTAAGATAAGGCAGGGATTTACCTAGCAGTGATTTATAGATGGCCTGGAGCCAGTGGGTTTGGCGACGAATATGTAGTGAGGACCAGCCAACAAGAGCGTACAGGTCACAGTGGTGGGTAGTGTATGGGGCTTTGGAGACAAAACGGATGGCACTGTGATAGACTACATCCAATTTGCTGAGTAGAGTGTTGGAGGCTATTTTGTAAATGACATCGCCGAAGTCAAGGATCGGTAGGATAGTCAGTTTTACGAGGGCATGTTCAAATCAAATCAAATCAAATCAAATTTTATTGGTCACATGCGCCGAATACAACAGGTGCAGACATTACAGTGAAATCCTTACTTACAGCCCTTAACCAACAGTGCATTTATTTTAAACAAAAAAAGTAAGAATAAAACAACAACAAAAAAAGTGTTGAGAAAAAAGAGCAGAAGTAAAATAAAGTGACAGTAGGGAGGCTATATATACAGTAAAATAAAGTGACAGTAGGGAGGCTATATATACAGGGGGGTACCGTTGCAGAGTCAATGTGCGGGGGCACCGGCTAGTTGAGGTAGTTGAGGTAATATGTACATGTGGGTAGAGTTAAAGTGACTATGCATAAATACTTAACAGAGTAGCAGCAGCGTAAAAAGGATGGGGTGGGGGGGCAGTGCAAATAGTCCGGGTAGCCATGATTAGCTGTTCAGGAGTCTTATGGCTTGGGGGTAGAAGCTGTTGAGAAGTCTTTTGGACCTAGACTTGGCACTCCGGGTACCGCTTGCCGTGCGGTAGCAGAGAGAACAGTCTATGACTAGGGTGGCTGGAGTCTTTGACAATTTTGAGGGCCTTCCTCTGACACCGCCTGGTATAGAGGTCCTGAATGGCAGGGAGCTTTGCCCCAGTGATGTACTGGGCCGTACGCACTACCCTCTGTAGTGCCTTGCGGTCAGAGGCCAAGCAGTTGCCATACCAGGCGGTGATGCAACCAGTCAGGATGCTCTCGATGGTGCAGCTGTACAATTTTTTGAGGATCTGAGGACCCATGCCAAATCTTTTTTAGTCTCCTGAGGGGGAATAGGCTTTGTCGTGCCCTCTTCACGACTGTCTTGGTGTGTTTGGACCATGATAATTCGTTGGTGATGTGGACACCAAGGAACTTGAAGCTCTCAACCTGTTCCACTACAGCCCCGTCGATGAGAATGGGGGCATGCTCAGTCCTCTTTTTTTTCCTGTAGTCCACAATCATCTCCTTTGTCTTGGTCACGTTGAGGGAGAGGTTGTTGTCCTGGCACCACACGGCCAGATCTCTGACCTCCTCCCTATAGGCTGTCTCATCGTTGTCGGTGATCAGGCCTACCACTGTTGTGTCGTCGGCAAACTTAATGATGGTGTTGGAGTCGTGCCTGGCCATGCAGTCATGGGTGAACAGAGAGTACAGGAGGGGGACTGAGCACGCACCCCTGAGGGGCCCCCCGTGTTGAGGATCAGTGTGGCAGATGTGTTGTTACCTACCCTTACCACCTGGGGGCGGCCCGTCAGGAAGTCCAGGATCCAGTTGCAGAGGGAGGTGTTTAGTCCCAGGATCCTTAGCTTAGTGATGAGCTTAGAGGGCACTATGGTGTTGAATGCTGAGCTGTAGTCAATGAATAGCATTCTCACGTAGGTGTTCCTCTTGTCCAGGTGGGAAAGGGCAGTGTGGAGTGCGATAGAGATTGCATCATCTGTGGATCTGTTGGGGGCGGTATGCAAATTGGAGTGGGTCTAGGGTTTCTGGGATTATGCTGTTGATGTGAGCCATGACCAGTCTTTCAAAGCACTTCATGGCTACACACGTCAGTGCTACGGGTCGGTAGTCATTTAGGCAGGTTATCTTAGAGTTCTTGGGCACGGGGACTATGGTGGTCTGCTTGAAACATGTTGGTATTACAGACTCAGTCAGGGACATGTTGAAAATGTCAGTGAAGACACTTGCCAGTTGGTCAGCACATGCTCGGAGTACACGTCCTGGTAATCCGTCTGGCCCTGCGGCCTTGTGAATGTTGACCTGCTTAAAAGTCTTACTCACATCGGCTACGGAGAGCGTGATCACATAGTCATCCGGAACAGCTGGTGCTCTCATGCATGCTTCAGTGTTGCTTGCCTCGAAGCGAGCATAGAAGTGTTTGGCAGCATGAGTGAAGGAGGCTTTGTTGCGAAATAGGAAACCGATTCTAGATTTAACTTTGGATTGGAGATTCTTAATGTGAGTCTGGAAGGAGAGTTTTCAGTCTAACCAGACACCTAGGTATTTGTAGTTGTCCACATACTCTAGGTCAGACCCGTCGAGAGTAGTGATTCTAGTCGGGTGGGCGGGTGCAAGCAGTGTTCGGTTAAAGAGCATGCATTTAGTTTTACTAGTGTTTAAGAGCAGTTGGAGGCTACTGAAGGAGTGTTGTATGGCATTGAAGCTCGTTTGGAGGTTTGTTAACACAGTGTCCAATGAAGGGCCAGATGTATACAGAATGGTGTCGTCTGCGTAGAGGTGGATCTGAGAGTCACCAGCAGCAAGAGTGACATCATTGATATACACGGAGAAAAGAGTCGGCCCAAGAATTGAACCCTGTGGCACCCCCATAGAGACTGCCATAGGTCCAGACAACAGGCCCTCCGATTTGACACATTGAACTCTATCTGAGAAGTAGTTGGTGAACCAGGCGAGGCAGTCATTTGGGAAACCAAGGCTATTTAGTCTGCCAATAAGAATGCGGTGGTTGACAGAGTCGAAAGCCTTGGCCAGGTCGATGAAGACGGCTGCACAGTAATGTCTATTATCGATCGCGGTTATACACTCCTGAGTGGCGCAGTGGTCTAAGGCACTGCATCGCAGTGCTAACTGTGCCACTAGAGATCCTGGTTCGTATCCAGGCTCTGTCGCAGCCGGCCGCTACCGGGAGACTCATGGGCGGCGCACAATTGGCCCAGCGTCGTCCAGGGTAGGGGAGGGAATGGCCGGCAGGGATGTAGCTCAGTTGATAGATTATGGCTGTTGCAACGCCAGGGTTGTGGGTTCGTTTCCCACGGGGGGCCAGTATATAAAAAATATATATATATGTATTCACTAACTGTAAGTCGCTCTGGATAAGAGCGTCTGCTAAATGACTAAAATGTAAATGTAAATAATATCGTTTAGGACCTTGAGCGTGGCTGAAGTGCACCCATGACCAGCTCGGAAACCGGATTGCATAGCGGAGAAGGTACGGTGGGATTCGAAATGGTCGGTGATCTGTTTGTTAACTTGGCTTTCAAAAACTTTCGAAAGGCAGGGCAGGATGGATATGGGTCTGTAACAGTTTGGATCTAGAGTGTCACCCCCTTTGAAGAGGGGGATGACCGTGGCAGCTTTCCAATCTCTGGGGATCTCAGACGTTACGAAAGAGAGGTTGAACAGGCTAGTAATAGGGGTTGCGACAATTTCGGCGGCTAGTTTTAGAAAGAAAGGGTCCAGATTGTCTAGCCCAGATGATTTGTAGGGGTCCAGATTTTGCAGCTCTTTCAGAACATCAGCTGTCTGGATTTGTGTGAAGGAGAAGCGGGGGGCATGGGCAAGTTGCAGCGGAGGGTGCAGAGCTGGTGGCCGGGGTAGTGGTAGCCAGGTGGAAAGCATGGCCAGCCGTAGCAAATGCTTGTTGAAATTCTCGATTATTGTAGATTTATCGGTGGTGATAGTGTTTCCTAGCCTCAGTGCAGTGGGCAGCTGGGAGGAAGTGCTCTTATTCTCCATGGACTTTACAGTGTCCCAAACCTTTTTGGAGTTAGTGCTACAGGATGCAAATTTTTGTTTGAAAAAGTGTTTGGAGGACAAAGAATGCTGAGTTGCATCCAAAGAACACCATACCTACTGTGAAGCATGGGGGTGGAAACATCATGCTTTGGGGCTGTTTTTCTGCAAAGGGACCAGGACGACTGATCCGTGTAAAGGAAAGAATGAATGGGGCCATGTATCGTGAGATTTTTTGTGAAAACCTCCTTCCATCAGCAAGGGCATTGAAGATGAAACGTGGCTGGGTCTTTCAGCATGACAATGGTCCCAAACACACCGCCCGGGCAACGAAGGAGTGGCTTCGTAAGAAGCATTTCAAGGTCCTGGAGTGGCCTAGCCAGTCTCCAGATCTCAACCCCATAGAAAATCTTTGGAGGGAGTTGAAAGTCCGTGTTGCCCAGCGACAGCCCCAAAACATCACTGCTCTAGCTAGAGGAGATCTGCATGGAGGAATGGGCCAAAATACCAGCAACAGTGTGTGAAAACCTTGTGAAGACTTACAGAAAACGTTTGACCTGTGTCATTGCCAACAAAGGGTATATAACAAAGTATTGAGAAACTTTTGTTATTGACCAAATACTTATTTTCCACCATAATTTGCAAATAAATGCATTAAAAATCCTACAATGTGATTTTCTGGATTTCTTTTTCTCATTTTGTCTGTCATAGTTGACGTGTACCTATGATGAAAATTACAGGCCTCTCTCATCTTTTTAAGTGGGAGAACTTGCACAATTGGTGGCTGACAAAATACTTTTTTTCCCCACTGTATATATATAGCTCAATTTTAGTCTCATCTGACCAGAGTACCTTCTTCCATATGTTTGGGGAGTGAGAGAAAAAATTAGAGAGCCAAGCCTATGGGTTCGTAGCTTTAACCCCGCACCACACACACACTTACACACACACCAACTGAGCATTTAATTTTCAATAAATTAGCAAAAATGTCTAAAAACATGTTTTCACTTTGTGATTATGGGGATTGTGTGTATGGGTGAGCTTTTACATTTTTTAAATCCATATTGAATTCAGGCTGTAACACAACAAAAGGTGGAATAAGTCAAGGGGTATGAATCGTTTCTACGTGAGAGGCACTCTACGTGAGAATGATGCTCAATGACTACAGCTCAGCGTTCAACACCATAGTGCCCTCCAAGCTTATCACTAAGCTAAGGACCCTGGGACTGAACACCTCCCTCTGCAACTGGATCCTGGACTTCCTGACAGGACGCCACCAGGTGGTGAGGGTAGGCAACAACACATCTGCCACGCTGACCCTCAACATGGGGGCCCCTCAGGGGTGCGTGCTTAGTCCCGTCCTGTACTCCCTGTTCACCCACGACTGCGTGGCCATGCACGACTCCAACACCATCATTAAGTTTGCCTAAGACACGAAGGTGGTAGGCATGATCACCGACGACGATGAGACAACCTATAGGGAGGAGGTCAGAAAGACCTGGCAGTGTGCTTCCAGGACAACAACCTCAACCCTCAACGTCAGCAAGACAAAGAAGTTGATCGTGGACTACAGGAAATGGAGGGCCGAGCACACCCCCATTCACATCGACGGACCTGTAGTGGAGCGGGTCGAGAGCTTCAAGTTCCTCTGTGTCCACTAAGGATCTATCATGGTCCAAACACAGCAACACAGTCGTGAAGAGGGCACGACAATGCCTCTTACCCCTCAGGAGCCTGAAAAGATGTTTCATGGGCCCTCAGATCCTCCAACTGTTATACAGCTGCGCCATTGAGAGCATCTTGACTGGCTGCATCACTGTTTGGTATGGCAACTGCTTGGCATCTAACCGCAAAGCGCTACAGAGAGTAGTGCAGATGGCCCAATACATCACTGGGGCCGAGCTCCCAGCCAGCCAGGACTTATATACCAGGCGGTGTCAAATTGTCAAGACTCCAGCCACCTAAGTCATAGACTGCTCTCTCTGCTACTGCATGGCTAGCGGTACCAATGCACCAAGTCTGAACAGCTTCTACCGCCAACCCATAAGACTGCTAAATAGTTAGTTAAATAGTTAACTAAATAGCCACCCGGACCATCTGCATTGACCCTTTTTGCACTCACTTTTTTGACTCATCACATACACTGCTGCTACTGGTTACTATCTTTCACTTTTCTACCTCAATTACCTCGTACCCCTGCACATAGACTTGGTACTGGTACTTAGTCCACACCTGTTGTTTATGAAGCATGTGACGAATACAATTTGATTTGATTTGATTTGAAAGAAAATGAGCAGCGCACTCCAAACCAGACTGATTCATTAACTTTTAACTTTGCTCCACAGGGCCAAAGGTCCCTGAACGTGACCATTTTGAAGATCTCTTTTCCCTTGTGTACATGTCCTGGCGGATTGAGTCGGTTGCGATCTACATGGATGAATTGGGTAGATAGGTGAAAACTCCAAAGCCTTTGATCAGATCAAGTTAAAGCTTTTAGAAATCGATGATGGTTGGGTTTTTGACAAGCTCAAATGTATGTGAAACGTACATATGGTATAAATGGCATAGGTAACTAGGTTGCTCTTTGATAGATGATCAATAAAAGCAATGATCATCACTTACAGGACATTTGATCTGGAGCTTTGAGGTCATGTGATGAAAGATGCATCTGTTGGCTGGCAACAATCAAACAGCTTGGCTTAGTTAATGTCAGATACCTCCTGGGTAACAACCTCACCTCCTGGATGAGCAACCTATTTAAAAATGTTGCCTCTGAACGCTGGTTTACAGACATGTACCGCATTGACCAGGCTTTTCATAATGCCATGAGACCAGAGAGGAGCAAAGGAGACGAGCCAAAGAGAGAGAGTGAAGAGAACACATTCTCAGTAATCATGTTTTATTCCGTCCCTTCAAATGAACATAGGGCAGAGTCTCGGGAGGAGGCTATTATCAGCCAAATGAATTCTTGCCAGTGAGTGAAACACCATTGATGAGGAGCTTGATAAACGAGCAGGTCTTTGGAGAGGCCTGGCTTTCAGAGGCGAGCCATAAAGAAATTCAAGCACTCTCTCGACAAGCACCTGACAGGTCTAGTGCGTTGTGTTTACGACTGAGGGATGGTGGCGATAATGTGGGGCAAACACACAGATAAACAGGCACGTGCGTAAACACACATACACATAGACACACAGGAATGTGCACACACACACACCGAAACACACTCCTATGGGGCGTTATCAACGCTGTGGGGGGCTGTGTATTATTTATCTAAGGCTCACTAGTTGAGTCCATTAATCATGTCACTGCTTTGACCTCTTTACGAGCTGACGTGGGCAGCCATGTGATGGCGGTGGGTTGTCCCCAAACAGAGACTCTTAAGACTTTTCAATTATTTATATCTCTCTACTACACACCAGTGCATAAGCGCTCCTAACAATCAAGGCTTGTTATTAGTCTTTTTGGAAGCATGATAACTTTAGTTAAAACTGTAATTGCGCTGGTAAGAACTGCATGGGGTCTTGTTTAGTTGATTTCTTGTAGCTACGTTATGGCAGGCCTAAACTAGAACACTATTCATCACGCTATTTTTTATGAAGCCACAGATTACCAGTGGCCCCCCTCTCTCATTTTCCATGTAGTAAATTAGTCAGTGTTAGAGGCTAATAAATATTTATAGGATAAAGCTAGCAAGAGACCATTACTTTAAATGATAAACAGAATGAAGCACATAACTGATGATGGTTTCTATAACTTCTCACCAGTTTGGTTGATGACCACTCCAAAGAGAAGACTTATGTGCACTTTGAAATGCTTATGCTGCTTTGGGGCTGAAGGATAGTGGATACAACGTAATGCAAAGTTGTTTGTCTTATCAGTAGGTCAGTCTCTCCTGAGGTAGGCAGCCATAGTAGATCCATTACTGAGTATGGGAAAGAGAATAATCACTCCGGTGAGAGTTAATCCATAAAGAAGATATATGAGAAGTCCTTTACTTGATAATTTCTCACAGGAACAGTCAATAGTCAATAGAGAGGCTGTAGTAAAATCCCTAATGTGATCCAGATGCCAGCTTGTGCAGCACTAGGGGTTAGCCCAGCACTAGGCTAGGAGCAATAATTTACAGGCTAGGCCAGCGCTCCAACAATGCCATTATAAATGTCACTCTGGACACAAGAGTATTTTGCAATACAATCATTGGTGAAACCTCAGCTCCATGTTTTGTGGCGAGAGTTTCGACAACTTATCCACACATCCTATTTGCATTGTAGTCATATCACAGATACTGTACGATATGGGGGATAAATAACAGCATACTGTATCAGTGTATTATGAGCAATTTCACCATCAGGTTACCATATAATTCCTCCATTGATTAAGTTCTCTGTGATTCCAGGTTAAATTGGCTAACCATCAGTGCTGTGCCAATCTCAGAATAAGGACCATGCTGTTGTTGGCATTTCCTTAGACTACGGATGGTGGGCCAAGCCCAGAAAGGAAAAGTCGTCACACCAAAATGGTATTTAAGTACGTACTTGGAGAAACATTAGGAAAACAATGAATTTGGGCCTCGTTTGAAACATAAACAAATGTGCCAAAAGCTGCCTCATGTCGGACCCCCAAGAGTTGTAAAACTATTACGAACATTTCCATCACCACAACAACTGCTTGAGAAATACTTGAAAGGGATTGAAAGCTGAAACTAATTGTAACATTGAATAAATTCAAATCTTTGTTATCATGTGTCTAGTCATCCAACTCCAATTGGGGGTCTGAGATGTCAAATGTTGTAAAGCCAGTCAACAGGAAGCAGGCTTGTTTCTGTCTGTCTGAACAGGACCGCTGATCATGTTCTCTGCCAGAATTGGACCCTGGGTGCAATGTGGAGGCTCAGATTAACACTGATCCTACCACCAATGATGGAGCCTTGGTGTGTGTGTGTGTGTGTGTGTGTGTGTGTGTGTGTGTGTGTGTGTGTGTGTGTGTGTGTGTGTGTGCGTGAGTGTTTGTGTATATGTGAGTGTGTGTGTGTGCATGCTAGTGCGTGCGTTCTAACACAGCAGAGCCCAGTGTGAGTGTTTCTGAACGTTTGCACCGCACTTGGTGGTGTCACACCCTGATCTGTTTCACCTGTCTTGTGCTTGTCTCCACCCCCCACCAGGTGTCTCCCATTTGTCCCCATTATCTCCTGTGTATTTATACCTGCGCTTTCTGTTTGTCTGTTGCCAGTTCGTCTTGTCTTGTCAGGTCTTACGAGTGTGTTTTCCCGTTTCTCATGTTTTTGTTTTCTAGTTTTCCCGGTTGTGACCATTCTGCCTGCCCTGAGTCTGCCTGCCTATGATCTGATTACGAACCTCTGCCTGTCCTCGGCCTGCCCTTTGCCTGCCCCCGCGTTATAATAAATGATCTGAGAACTGTACTTTCCGCCTCCTGTGTCTGCATCTGTGTAATATCCTGAGTCGTGATAGTACGAACTGGCCATGACTGACCCAGCAGACTCGGTCCAGCTCCGCAACACTGTCTCCTCCCAAGGAGCCGCCATTGGAAGACACGAGGAGTTACTTCAAAACCTTATGGAAGGACTCCAGCCCTTGGCGGGATGCCATGACCTCGCTTTCACTGTGTTGCTGGAGCAATTCCGCGGATTATCTACCAGGCAGCAAGCCGAACAGTAACCCCCCAGACTCTCAGTAACCCCGCTACCAGCGGCGCTTCTCCCCAGCCTACCCTGGCTTCCCGAGAACCCTGTTTATCTCCTCCAGAGCGCTACGCTGGAGATCCAGGAATATGCCAGGTGTTTCTCTCCCAGTGCTCTCTCATCTTCGAGCTGCAGCCCTCTTAGTTTCCCTCGGATCGCTCGAAGATAGCATACCTGATAACGTTGATGTCCAGGAGGGCA
Source organism: Coregonus clupeaformis (assembly GCF_020615455.1). Taxonomy (NCBI): domain Eukaryota; kingdom Metazoa; phylum Chordata; class Actinopteri; order Salmoniformes; family Salmonidae; genus Coregonus; species Coregonus clupeaformis. The sequence continues at coordinate 19,504,516 of NC_059204.1, read as the reverse complement.
CTCGCCTGGGCTACGGCGGTGTGGGAGCAACAATCCACCGTTTGCCTCAGTCTGGATGACTTCTTGGTGGCGGTTAGAAAGGTGTTTCATTCTCCGTTGTCCAGGAGAGAGGCTGCTAGGAAGCTGATTCAACTGCATCAAGACTCCCGTAGTGTGGCAGGTTACACGGTGGATTTTCGCACTTTGGCCGCCAAAGATGCCTGGAACCCGGAAACTCTGTTCGACACGTTCCTTTATGGATTATCGGAGGTGGTTAAAGACAAGCTCACAGCCTGGGAGCTTCCCATGGATCTCAACTTTCTCATAGCCTTGACCATACGGATCGATGGGCGGCTACGGGAACGTAGGAGAGAGAGGAGGTCTGTTCCCGGTCACACTCGCTCATCCACGGCTCCCACCTCGCCTCCGAGGAATCCCGGAAGTTCCCAAAGTCTACATTACCGGGAGAATCCGATGTCACCCGAGTTCCCTTGGGAATCACCGAGGGCTGTCGACTCATCACCTCCGGAGCCCATGCAACTGGGCAGGGCTAGATTGTCTCCTGTTGAATGCTTGCACAGACTGAGCACCAAGAGCTGTCTGTATTGTGGTACTATAGGACATCACGTATCTACCTGTCCATTAAAAGGAGGCTCATCAGTAGGTACGAGTATGCTGGAGAGCCGTACGGGGAGTTTCCAATCTCCCATTACTCGTACCCCTATTCATGCCATCCTGCCGTCCAAATCTCTCTGGGTGCTTATTGACTCTGGGGCCGACGAGAGTTTTATGGACACTACCCTGGTGTCGGAGCTGGGTATCTCCACACAACTCCTCTCCCTTCCCATGGACGTCACTGTGCTGGATGGGCGCTCTATTGGCAGAGTTACCCACAATACGGCTCCTATCAACCTGCGAGTGTTGGGTAATCACAGTGAGTCTATGCAGTTCATACTCATCGAATCTCCTTATGTATCCGTGGTTTTGGAGTTTTCATGGCTCCAGAGGCACAATCCCCTCATCGACTGGGCTGCTGGATCTATCATGGGTTGGAGCCCAATCTGCCATGCGCATTGTCTAAAGTCAGCGCAACCTGCCCCGGAACGTCTTTCTGCGGGCTTGGGAAAGGCCTCGGATCTCTCCGCCATTCCCGCGGAGTACCAGGACCTCCAGGAGGTTTTCAACAAGGCTTGTGCCACATCTATCCCTCTGAATCGACCCTACAATTGCGCTATCGACCTTCTCCTGGGCACAACACTGCCTCGGGGGCAGATTTATACCCTGTCGGGTCCGGAGACCAAGACGATTGAAAGGTACATTGAGGACTCTCTTGCTGCAGGGAGTATTCGTCCATCTGCCTCCCCTGCCGGAGCCGGGTTCTTCTTTGTGGAGAAGAAGGACAAAACCCTGCGTCCATGTATCGATTACCGGGGCCTTAATGATATCACGGTTTAAAAAAGTTACCCGCTACCACTCATCTCCTTCGTCTTTTGAGCCAATCCAGGGGCTACCATCTTCTCGAAGTTGGACCTTCGGAATGCCTACCATCTGGTTCAGATACGGGAAGGAGACAAATGGAAGACAGCCTTTAACATGGCTAGCGGGCACTACGAGTACCTTGTCATGCCATTTGGACTGACCAACGCTCCCGCAGTGTTCCAGGTCTTGGTCAACGATGTGCTCCATGACATGTTGAACCGGTTCGTGTTTGTCTACCTCGACGACATCCTTGTTTTTTCCCGTTCAGCTCAAGAGCACGTCCTCCACGTTCGACAGGTCCTCCATCGTCTCCTGGAGAACCAGCTTTTCGTTAAAGCTGAGAAATGTGAATTCCATCGCTCCACCATCTCCTTCCTAGGATATGTCATCGCTGCAGGAAATATTCAGATGAGGTGGTGAGAGCGGTGGTGGATTGGCCTAAACCCACATCCAGAGTGCAGCTGCAAAGTTTTCTGGGGTTTGCTCATTTTTACTGCCGCTTCATCTGGGGTTACAGCACCCTGGCTTCCCCCTTCTCAGCACTCACCTCATCCAAGTTTCCTTTCACGTGGTCTCCAGCAGCTGAATGGGCGTTCTCATACCTCAAGTACCAATTCATTACAGCTCCCATCTTAATCCATCCGGACCCGTCCTGTCAGTTCGTTGTGGAGGTCTATGCCTCGGACGTCGGTGTGGGGGCCATCCTGTCCCAGCGTTCTGCCAAGGACCAAAAGCTGCATTCCTACGCCTTCCTTTCCCATCGTTTTAACCCCGCTGAGAGGAACTATGACATGGGAAATCGAGAGCTACTCGCGGTTAAGATGGCATTGGAGGAGTGGAGGCACTGGTTAGAGGGGGTGGAACATCCATTCTTAGTGTGGCCTGACTATAAGTACCTGGAATATCTCTGCACCGCCAAGCGCCTCAACTCAAGGCAGGCTCGATGGGCCCTGTTATTCACTCGTTTTAATTTCACTATCTCCTACCGCCCTGGTTCCAAGAATGTGAAACCTGATGCGCTCTCACGCCTCTATTGCCCCACTGCTACACCTTCTGACCCCGAGACGATCCTCCCTACCTCCTGTCTGGCGGCTGCACTCATTTACATTTACATTTACATTTACATTTACATCATTTAGCAGACGCTCTTATCCAGAGCGACTTACAATTTTTTTTTATGGGGGGTGGGGGAAGAAGGATTACTTTATACTATTCTATGTATTCCTTAAAGAGGTAGGGTTTCAAGTGTCTCCGGAAGGTGGTCAGTGACTCTGCTGTCCTGGCATTGTGGGGGAGCTTGTTCCACCATTGGGGTACCAGAGCAGCGAATAGCTTTGACTGGGCTGAGCAGGAACTGTGCTTCCGTAGAGGTAGGGGAGCTAGCAGGCCAGAGGTGGATGAACGTCGTGCCCTCGTTTGGGTGTAGGGTCTGATCAGAGCCTGAATGTAAGGAGGTGCCGTTCCCCTCACAGCTCCGTAGGCAAGCACCATGGTCTTGTAGTAGATGCAAGCCTCAACTGGAAGCCAGTGGAGTGTGCGGAGGAGCGGGGTGACATGAGAGAACTTGGGAAGGTTGAACACCAGACGGGCTGCAGCGCTCTGGATGAGTTGTAGGAGTTTAATGGCACAGGCAGGGAGCCCAGCCAACAGCGAGTTGCAGTAATCCAGACGGGAGATGACAAGTGCCTGGATTAGGACCTGTGCCGCTTTCTGTGTAAGGTAGGGTCGTACTCTGCGAATGTTGTAGAGCATGAACCTGCAGGATCGGGTCACCGCTTTGATGTTAGCGGAGAACGACAGGGTGTTGTCCAGGGTCACGCCAAGGTTCTTTGCACTCTAGGAGGAGGACACAATGGAGTTGTCAACCGTGATGGCGAGATCATGGAGCGGGCAGTCCTTCCCCGGGAGGAAGAACAGCTCCGTCTTGCCGAGGTTCAGCTTGAGGTGGTGATCCGACATCCACACTGATATGTCTGCCAGACATGCAGAGATGCGATTCGCCACCTGGTTATCAGAAGGGGGAAAGGAGAAAATTAATTGTGTGTTGTCTGCGTAGCAATGATAGGAGAGACCATGTGAGGATATGACAGAGCCAAGTGACTTGGTGTATAGAGAGAATAGGACACCAGTGGTGAGAGCACGTGGTGTGGAGACAGATTCTCGCCACACCACCTGGTAGGAGCGACCTGTCATGTAGGACGCAATCCAAGAGTGAGCAGCGCCGGAGATGCCCAACTCAGAGAGGGTGGCGAGGAGGATCTGATGGTTCACAGTATCAAAGGCAGCGGATAGGTCTAGAAGGATAAGAGCAGAGGAGAGAGAGTTAGCTTTAGCAGTGCGGAGAGCCTCTGTGACACAGAGAAGATCAGTCTCAGTTGAATGACCAGTCTTGAAACCTGACTGGTTTGGATCAAGATGGTCATTCTGAGAGAGATAGCAGGAGAGTTGGCTAGAGACGGCACGCTCAAGAGTTTTGGAGAGAAAAGAAAGAAGGGATACTGGTCTGTAGTTGTTGACATCGGAGGGATCGAGTGTAGGTTTTTTGAGGAGGGGTGCAACTCTCGCTCTCTTGAAGACGGAAGGGACATAGCCAGCGGTCAAGGATGAGTTGATGAGCGAGGTGAGGTAAGGGAGAAGGTCTCCGGAAATGGTCTGGAGAAGAGAGGAGGGGATAGGGTCAAGCGGGCAGGTTGTTGGGCGGTCGGCCATCACAAGTCGCAAAATTACATCTGGAGAGAGAGGGGAGAAAGAAGTCAAAGCATAGGGTAGGGCAGTGTGAGCAGGACCAGCGATGTCATTTGACTAAATAAATGAGGATCGGATGTCGTCAACCTTCTTTTCAAAATGGTTGACGAAGTCATCCACAGAGAGGGAGGAGGGAGGGGGAGGAGGCGGAGGATTCAGCAGGGAGGAGAAGGTGGCAAAGAGCTTCCTAGGGTTAGAGGCAGAGGCTTGACATTTAGAGTGGTAGAAAGTGGCTTTAGCAGCGGAAACAGAGGAAGAGAATGTAGAGAGGAGGACAGGTCCGCAGTGAGTCTAGTTTTCCTCCATTTCCGCTCGGCTGCCCGGAGCCCTCTTCTGTGAGCTCGCAATGAGTCGTCAAGCCACGGAGCAGGAGGGGAGGACCGAGCCGGCCGGGAGGATAGGGGACATAGAGAGTCAAAAGATGCAGAAATGGAGGAGAGAAGGGTTGAGGAGGCATAATCAGGAGATTGGAGGGAGAAGGATTTAGCAGAGGGAAGAGATGATAGGATGGAAGAGGAGAGAGTAGCGGGAGAGAGAGAGCGAAGGTTGCGACGGCACATTACCATCTGAGTAGGGGCAGAGTGAGTAGTGTTGGAGGAGAGCAAGAGAGAAAAGGATACAAAGTAGTGGTCGGAGACTTGGAGGGGAGTTGCAGTGAGATTAGTTGAAGAACAGCATCTAGTAAAGATGAGGTCAAGCGTATTGCCTGCCTTGTGAGTAGGGGGGGACGGTGAGAGGGTTAGGTCAAAAGAGGAAAGGAGTGGAAAGGAGTGGAAAGAAGGAGGCAGAGAGAAATTAGTCAAAGGCAGACATAGGGAGGTTAAAGTCACCCAGAACTGTGAGGGGTGAGCCATCCTCAGGAAAGGAACTTATCAAGGCGTCAAGCTCATTGATAAACTCTCCAAGGGAACCTGGAGGGCGATAAATGACAAGGATGTTAAGCTTGAATGGGCTAGTGACGGTGACAGCATGGAATTCAAATGAGGAGATAGACAGATGGGTCAGGGGAAAAAGAGAGAGTGTCCACTTGGGAGAGATGAGGATTCCTGTGCCACCGCCGCACTGACCAGAAGCTCTCGGGGTATGCGAGAACACATGGTCAGATGAGGAAAGAGCAGTAGGAGTGGCAGAGTTTTCTGTGGTAATCCATGTTTACGTCAGCGCCATGAAGTCGAGGGACTGGAGGGTAGTATAGGCTGAGATGAACACTGCCTTGTTGGCCGCAGAACGGCAGTTCCAGAGGCTGCCGGAGACCTGGAACTCCACGTGGGTCGTGCGCGCAGGGACCACCAGATTAGAGTGGCAGCAGCCTTGCGGTGTGAAGCGTTTGTATGGCCTGTGCAGAGTGGAGAGAACAGGGTTAGACAGACACATAGTTGACAGGCTACAGAAAAAGGCTACAATAATGCAAAGGAGATCGGAATGAAACTAACTAAACATCTGGGAAAGCGAGAGAGCGGGGCCTCCTTCACTTACGTTTCACTGAAACACTCAAATATAACTCTCCCAACTTCCACTTTAGAACTTATAATTGTTTTAAACTACAGCGACTCTAACCTAGTTTATTCAGCTAGCTAACTTGGTGCAGTATTCTTCCGTGAAAACCGTCCAGGGCACCAAATCCTATGACGCCATAGCCAACTAGCATGCCAGCCTCATCTGGGTTATAGAAAGCCGGGTCCGTAAGGCTGGACCCCAGGGGGGGCCCGGCTAACCGGATGTTTGTCCCGGACTCTGCCCATTCTCCAGTCCTTGGCTTTCATCCAACAACGTTATTAGTGGCCCACCATGGTTCCTTATGTCTCCGAGTTTGTCACCGCCTGCACTGTGTGTGCGCAGAATAACACTCTGCGGCAAGCTTCGGCTGGCCTCCTTCAACCACTCCCTGTTCCTAGTCCCATATATCCCTGGACTTTGTCACTGGTCTCCCTCCGTCAGATGGCAACACCACTATCCTTACGGTGGTGGATAGGTTTTCCAAAGCAGACAATTTCATTCCCATTCCCAAGTTACCCTCAGCCCAAGGAGACGGCCCAGCTCATGGAGTAGGACGTCTTCCGGATGCATGGTCTCTGATCGCGGTCCTCAGTTCTCGTCCCGGTTCGGGAAGGCGTTCTGCACCCTCATTGGGTCGTCGGCCAGCCTGTCCTCCAGTTTTCATCCCCAGTCTAACAGCCAGTCGGAGCGAGCCAATCAGGACCTGAAGACGGCTCTTCGTTGCCTCGTCTAAGCCAACCCCACCACCTGGAGCCAGAACTCGTGTGGGTGGAATATGCCCGCAACACCCTTCCCTGCTCGGCCATTGGTCTTTCACCCTTCGAGTGTTCCTTGAGATATCAGCCCCCGCTCTTCCTTGAGCAAGAAGAAGATGTCAGCATTCCCTATGCCCAGATGTTCATCCGCCGCTGTCGCCGTACCTGGAAGAGAGCCTGGTCCGCTCTTCTCAAGACCACCTCCAGGTATCGGCGACAGGCGGACCGCCACCGGACCCTGCTCCCCGCTATCGTCTCTGGCAGAGGGTATGGCTGTACACTCGGGATCTGCCCCTCCGGGTGAAGTCCCGTAAACTTTCCCCCCTTTTTATCGGCCCTTTCCCCATCTCTAAAATCCTTAGCCCCTCTGCTGTTTGTCTTCTGTTGCCCCGCACCCTCCGTATACATCCCACTTTTCATGTGTCTAGGATTAAACCAGTCTCTTAGCCCTTTGTCTTCTGTTTCCCGTTTTCCTGTTTCTCAAGTTTTTGGTTTCTAGTTTTCCCGGTTCTGACCATTCTGCCTGCCCTGACCCTGAGCATGCCTGCCGTCCTGTACCTGCCTGACTCTGACCTGATTACGATCCTCTGCCTGTCCTCGACCTGCCCTTTGCCTGCCCCTGTGTTATAATAAATGATCTGAGAACTGCACTATCCACCTCCTGTGTCTGCATCTGGGTCACATCCTGAGTCGTGATAGGTGGTGGTCTATGTTACTGTGTGCTTTTGTGTTTAACTGGTGTTGCTCTTATCACCTCAGTATCTGCCAGCAGGGCACACGTGTCATCAGAGTGATATGATCTCTGTTCAACCATCACTCTGGAGTTGGGCTGGTAAGAGAATCCTGCCCCTTCAGTCTCCCCCATTGCTCCCTCTAACCTCTATCTCCCCCATGCTCTATCTATACTGCAGCGAGGGCCCCTTGGCTCAGCCTGTTTGTGTGAGGGAGGGAGGGAGGGAGGGAGGGAGAGTAGATGTTTGCTCTGGCAACAGGATGTGAGAATGGCTTAAGAGCAGAGAGAAAAATGCACAGATGAGTGTAACAAATGTGCTGTGGGGGAATATTTAGAGATGTTAGAATAAGGCTATTCCTTCCACTCATTGCTAATGTTTTAATTTGTGTGGACATATGGTGGTGAGAAACTATCAAGACAGTTGTGTCCACCCCATCATCAAAGAGAAGTTAACATAATTGTATGGATTACTGCTGATGATATGTGTTCAAACAAGTACTACAAAAGCAATGGCCCAACATTCATACCAATCTATCCCACAATCTTTATGCAAACACAAACAAATGCACTGTCACATTTATCAATATGTAGGGCTAGATTCAACAGGCATTTTTCGATTGAGCCAACATATGCTATGTTTACCTTGAATGCAGCCTCTGCAAACGCGGGAACGTTGCCTTTAAATTTCAATTGTATTATAGCGCGGATCTTCCACGGTCCAGATTGAATCTAGGCCCTAAAGTCATGAGGAGGTAAATCGTCAGTTCCTCACAATTCCGTGCACATCTAGCTGAAATGGATGAAAAACAACTGTGCATGGTCAAAAGTGACAATGTTACAATCCACTGATCGCCACACAATAAAGTAACATGCAGCTTTCATGCAAAGCACATGTTGTCTCTATGTTGTTTGTGTTTCCAGGGTAAGATGGATCTGCTACATGGCCCATTCTAAAAGCTGATATGGATAAAAAACATCAGTGGTCAAAGGTGACAATACAAACCTCTGAGCATCATGCACTAAGTTTGACAAAGTTGCATGCAGCGTTATTGTGTTTGTTGTCGTTATGTTATTTGTGTTGCCAGGGTAAGATATGTCTGCTATGTGGTCTGTCAGCTCAAAAGCACGAAATACTTCCTCTTTGAACTCCTCTAATGAAAATAAGAAGGAAGTGTGGGGAGAATACTCAGTCTATTTCCCTATCCCGTGGTTTAACTCACCGTCCATAACATATTTATCTTCGTGTCTAAGAGAGGAATAAGTGTGTAAATTAATTGTTGCAGTGTGTGTGTGTGTGTGTGTGTGTGTGTGTATGCAAGTGTGCATGCATGTTTATGTATGTGCATGGGCAGGGATGAGATGGGCAAAAGTTACAAAATACAATTACAAAATAAAATTACAAAATACCATAAAGATCAATGTATCAAAATAAACTACTAAATACTTCTATTTTGAAATGTATTTAATTAAAATACATGTATATTGTATTTTAAAATACAGAAATACATTTGCAAGTAGCCGGCCTGAACAGCAACAACATTCTCAGTAACGGTTACAAATTTTGAATTGCAAAGCACACTGGATATTACTATTGGCCTTGTTTTGGGTCGAAGCTCATTAGAGTAATACTCAACATAATAATAATAATAATAATATGCCATTTAGCAGACGCTTTTATCCAAAGCGACTTACAGTCATGCGTGCATACATTTTTGTGTATGGGTGGTCCCGGGGATCGAACCCACTACCTTGGCGTTACAAGCGCCGTGCTCTACCAGCTGAGCTACAGATGCTTTGCAATTGTTCATTTTTACATATACAGTACATTTACATTTAGTTCATTTAGCAGACACTCTTGACCCAAGTTGGATGCTATTTCCTTTTCAGGCCAGCATGACCCTAGGGGGAAATGTTTTTTATTTTGTTTTACTCTCTCACTTCCACTCCCTCGCTCTCACACACACTGGAGGAGGAGGGTGTTCACAAATTGCATGCAGACTTTCTGCATCAAGTGTCAGCCCTGCGAAAGGAACTTCTCTCTTTCCTTAGAGCGCTCTCTCTCTCTGGTGGACTTGGTGGACGGACTGACTGACTGACTAACTCGCAGGAGCTTTTCACCCCGATGGATCCAGAGAGGAGTGAGTGACTAGCAGAGGTGCAGAGGTTTTTCAGGGGGAGAACAGGACACATGGAATATGGCTCATACTGTGAAAACCCCACTGCGGAGGTCCTTCAGTGAGCACGTGAAAGTCTCTACCAACAAGGCTTGGGATGTATTCTGGAAGAGTGCTAGGGAGAAAAGGCTTTGGGGTAAGTGATGGACTCTTTCTCACACGTTGACCAAGTGTTTGAAGTATGTGACCATCTGTTAACTTGTTGACTCAAACTTTGTGTAGTAAATTGATTTACTGGCTTGACTGTTATGTTTACAAATCCATCAGTAATTGCATTGACGTGACAGTTGTCTGTCTCACACAGTCTAGCCCATAAATCCCTTACCAAATCATTTCACTTTCACCAAACTGACACTCCACTCACCTCACAGCTGTATCATGTTAAACCTCTCACCGTTTCAAGCTCCATCTCCAGTCCTACATACCAGAGAGTTATTTTCCCATGATTGTGTGTCTATCAAAACCAGAGGAGGTTGGTGGGAGGAGCTATAGGATGATGGGCTCATTGTAATGGCTGGAATGGAATCAATGGAACAGCATCAGACACATCAAACATATGGAAACCACGTTTGACTCTGTTACATTTGATCCATTCCAGCCATTATAACGAGCCCGTCCCCCTACAGTTCCTCCCACCAGCCTCCTCTGATCAAAACATGCTCTAGATTAGAATTATAATAATGAAAAAAAGCTCCAGTGTGTAGCTCAGTGCCCTGCAGAGGGGTCAGTCGCCCCTAGCCTCTGGTGGGCTGTCAGTGGGGGGAGCTGGAGACCTGCTGAGATTATCTGGATTCCACTGTGGGCTTTATGAATTTCAGGGCCCGTGCATTACGAGTGTGTGCCATGTGTGTCCATTCACTATGCTTTCACTCACACGTGCACGTATGGAAGTATGCACACACACACACATTGCAGCACAGTCTTATGAGCTATACAATCCTTTTCAACACATGCACACACACGCACACATGCGAGCACGTGCACACACATTCATCAAGCTGTCAGTCCTCTAGAAGCTTCTGCTGGTTGGTGTCATCTCTGAGGTGTCGTTCAAAATCTGCCTCTCCGTGTGTAGCTACATCTCTGTTTTCAACTTTTGAATATGCATCAGATTCAAAGTATGTATCTGATGATGACAGCGGTGTCTTCAGGCTTAGAGATAATACATGGAACCAGCTGTGACATTCATATTCATGTCCTCTCAACATGTGTGTTGGATTAATAACTCCACATAGTGATGTTGGTTAGTTGAGCTCACCCATTGGCTGGAAATAATTACACAATGCTAGTTAGCTGTGGCCGAGTCCAAATCATTAGGGAACTTGGAATGGCACAGACACCAGGAAGCAGCTTCTAGCCAGCTCTAATGGCAAAAAGGCCCCCCAAGGGATTTTATGAGCAAAGCAGCCTCTCTCTCTCTCTCTCTCTCTCTCTCTCTCTCTCTCTCTCTCTCTCTCTCTCTCTCTCTCTCTCTCTCTCTCTCTCTCTCTCTCTCTCTCTCTCTCTCTGCCCTACTGCAGGGAGGATCTGCTCTCCGGCATACATCACAAACCTCTCCTAATATTTACACCCGCACTAAACGTTGTCATAACTCACGCCAAATATGGTGTTCCATTCAAACGCTGCAACTCACATCCAAACAGTACCTCTGCCAGATGTAGCCCCAATCAAAGGTATGGAGACACGGTTTCCAAAGCACCGTTCAACTACTGGGTGCAAATAGGCGATCAGTCACATGTGATACTGCAAGCGAGGCAGGCGTCATTCCACCGAGTCGCCACGGAGCTTCTCACAACCCTGAGACAAGGAAAATAGTGTGGAACAGTGGAGAAAGGAGCAGGCCTCGTAGGGTGGATAAACGTCTGGCTGTGGGAAGGCAGGGTGGATGGTGGATGGTGGATGATGAATGGTGAATGGTGGACGGTGGACGTTGGATGGTGGATAGTGAATGGTGGACGGTGGATGGTGATGTGTGAGGCCATGTGCTCTATCTGCTTTCTGTCAGAGAGGCAGATTCAGATTCAGATTGTTTAATAGTCACATGTACAGGGTTGCAGGTGTGAGGGCCAACTGGAGAAGCACAGAGCTGGAACTCGATATTTCAGAGTTCTACAGATGCTTTGTAATTGTTCATTTTTACATATACAGTACATTTACATTTAGTTCATTTAGCAGACACTCTTGACCCAAGTTGGATGCTATTTCCTTTTCAGGCCAGCATGACCCTAGGGGGAATTTTATTTTATTTTGTTTTACTCTCTCACTTCCACTCCCTCGCTCTCACACACACTGGAGGAGGAGGGTGTTCACAGTACATCTATCTCTCTGTTATTGTATCTCTCACATTCCTATTTTTCCATCTCTTTTTCTGTCTTTCTCTAATTTGGTCTTCTTACTTCCTCTCAATTGACCGTTTTATCTTCAGGATCTCTCTATTTTGTTCTTCAGATCCTCTTTCTAAAGATAAAACTCATATCTCTATCCTATTTCACTCTATTCTTTCGGGTAACTGTCCCACATTTCGGTTTCTCTTTCTCTCAAACTAAGCCTCTCTTTCTTCTCTTTCCTCTTATTCGTTCCTCTGACAGAAGCATAGAGCAGATTGCCAGAGTCTATGGCAGGCTCCAGATCTCTAGTCCTCTCCCCCGCTCTGAGCTGCCTGCTTGCCTGCCCGCCTCCCTGGGTCTCATCAGCAGTATTACCTCACTCTGAGCACCAGGGCCATGTGCTCTGCTCTCCTCTCTGCCTGTTACTGCCACACTGTGCTCAAATGACAGACTCAGTGCGGTGCTGTAGTGAGTGTGTGTGCGTGTGGATGTGATCTTGCATATCAGTGTGTGTGTTCACAATCACATATGACATACTCTGGGGTACTGTAGTGTGTTTGGGGGATGGGGGAGAAGTGTAGGGCCCAAGGTGTGTAGTATATAGGAGAAAGAGAACGGAGTGGTAGTGTGTATGGGGGGGTCCGAGGAGTCCTATTCTGATGCAGAGCAGGTCTGTGTGAGCCGTAAGATTACAGTGAGAAAGCCTTACCAGATGTGGCAATGCAGAAAGAAACTGGAAAAAAGTAAAGGAAGTGACATCGTATTAGAAGTTTCTCTTGGCTTTAACAACAGCAAAGAGAATATGTGAAAAATCTATGACCTATTTAGAGATAGTTTCTCCACCGGACGCCTTCTTGTGGATTCCATGAATATTTTAGTTTAAGGCTTCCAAATAATTTTATCAGATATTGTTTGATTCCAAAACATTTGAGCTGGATAAAATGCCTCCTCTTCAAACCACTTCAAGCAAAAACATCTGTTATGAGTATTCTCGCAGAGGAAAATGGTACATCTCTCCAGACTATTCCAAAAGAACATTGCCTGCTAAGATATTAGATTTGACCAATGCGTTTTCTACACAGCTCTAATTACATTTACAGCCGAAATGTTAGGTTAGGAACTAACAGATATTCTGATTTCTGGACTTTTGCATTCTGACCCTATCCTCTGTCATACGTTGTTGTGCCATCCATTGTTCTAGACCAGGTCCAATCCAGTGATCAGGCCCGCATATGATCCAAAACCCATCATACTGTGACACTTTCTGTATTCTGAAAGTTCTATATCTTTAAAATCTGATTGCTGACATGCAAAACATTTTGGGGCTGTATCAACAGCGGACTAATGAAACAAATAACAAAATATAGTTTGAGTGGTATTGTCCTTTAGCAATGAAGTAAGGTACAGTGGAAGTTTATGCAGGAGGGCTTTATAAACAAAAATAATGCAATGCATCGATCTACGAGACTTCAGAGAGAGCCAGCCTATGTCCTGATACAGAATGCAGTGATGTGTACTGAACCTATCGCTCGTAATAAAGCATAGTGTGCTATGATAAACTGCATCCAATGGCTTCAATACAGTGGCAGCTGCATTCATATAGACAATATCGCCATAGTCTATAACCAGTATGAATTACGACTGAAGAATTTGTTTTCTGCTATTTAACCTCTACGGGATTCTTGTCCCGTATACGGGACGGTTCAGCTAACGTGCGCTAATGTGATTATCATGACTGTTGTAAGTAACAGCACATTTTCCAGGACAAATTCTTGTTAATCTAACTGCACTGTCGATTTTTACAGTAGCTATTACAGTGAAAAAATACCATGCTATTGTTTGAGGAGAGTGCACAACAACAAAAACGTATCACGGCAACTGGTTTGATACATTCACCTCTGAAGGTAAATAATGTACTTACATTCAGTAATCTTGCTCTGATTTGTCATCCTGAGGGTCCCATAGATAAAATGTAGCATAGTTTTGTTTGATAAAATCCATTTTTATATTTAAATGTAGGAACTGGGTTCTACAGTTTGAACCCTTGCTGTCTCTGGCTCCGGCTCCACACCCACCCCGCCCGGCCATCTAGATGTGTGAAAGTTAGTGTATAAGCTAATGATCCATCATGTATGACATTCCTGGGAGTGTGTAAACTTACATTTTGTAATACTATATAATTTTTGTATGTTCTCTATAGTTATGTACTTGAAAATGCATCAATTGACCAATTCGGCACATCTAGTGGCCAAAATCTAAATTGCGCCTAAACTGCAATATTATATTGTTGTCTTTCTCTTGCATTTCAAAGATGATGGAACAAAAAACTAAATAGAAAATGCATGTTTTTTTGTTTGTATTATCGTTTACCAGATCTAATGTGTTATACTCCCCTACATCAATTTCAAATTTCCACAAACGTCAAAGTGTTTCCTTTCAAATTGTATCAAGAATATGCTTATCCTTACTTCAGGTCTTGAGCTACAGGCAGTTAGATTTGGGTATGTCATTTTCAGAGAAAATTTGAAAAAAAAGGGTCCGATCCTTAAGAGGTTAATGAAAGGCATGACCTATTCCTATCAAATAAGTCAATTTTAATTCTTACTTTCTTAACTTACTCATCAACATGCTTTTTCTATCAAAATTTGAAAGATAGCTTTTCATGAATCCAGATAACCAGATAACCAAGCGGGGACACGATCAATGTTCATGTGCATAAGTCATCAGATACATTTTTATGTGATTTGGAGAATAACATACAGTGAGCTCCAAAAGTATTGGGACAGTGACACATTTTTTGTTGTTTTGGCTCTGTACTCCAGCACTTTGGATTTGAAATTGTTGTTTATAAAGAATAATGCTAATCTTTGCTGTGAGACCAAGGAGTCCGCTTACACTGTACTTTGATTATAAAGGTTTATTTATATCACAAGATTTCAGCATAAGTTTACAGATGTCTGCAGGCATCTGGAGAACAGCGACCCAAAATAATATGTTTGTTCTGTCCTCCTTTGTCTCAACCAAGTATTTATAATCTTTACCATGATATGGGTGTTTTTCCTACCAACCAATCCCAGGAGGCCACCTAACAGACTTCCTCAGCTTTAGGATGCTCCCCTAAGCTGAATAAACATCCTCTCAGATACCATTTGAAAACGTTAGCAAAGTCATAAATTCCTCAGATACCACAAAATGATACAGTGCTACTATGATTACGGATAGTCCTGAATGAATCGTGAATAATGATGAGTGAGAAAGTTACAGACGCACAAATATCATACCCACAAGACATGCTAACCTCTTGCCATTACAATAACAGGGGAGGTAGCATCCACATTCATGTAGAAGTGTTTAAAAACATATTCTATTCTTATTTCCAAAATGACACAATACATTATTTAGCATTAATTTCTATTGGGCACAAAATAATCTGAAACACAACCAAAACAAACAGCAAATGCATCCAACAATTTTGTAGAGTCACAAGCTTGAGGTAATTATTGCATGCTAGGAATATGGGACCAAATACTAAACTTTTGACTACTTCACAGTTTTTCTCAATTGCTAAAACACTAAAGCCCATTGGCTTGTCACGCCCTGGCTCTGGGGACTATTAAATGTTGAGCCAGGGTGTGGATTTTCCTTGTTTAGTTTTCTATGTTTTTCGTTCTAGTTCGTGTATTTCTATGTTGGCCAGGGTGTAGCTCGTTGTCTCTGATTGGGTACCATACTTATGCAGCCTGTTGGCACATGTTTATTGTGGGATCTTGTTCCGGAAGGTTTGTGTTCAACCCAGGACTTCACGTATCGTTTGTTTTGTTGTTTTGGTTCGTGTTGTGTACTGAAATAAAAGAATGTACGCATATCACGCTGCGCCTTGGTCCGCTTCATCATGTAACGATCGTGACAGAAGATCCCACCTCGACTGGATCAAGCAGCGTGACGAGGAGAGAGGATGGACCTGGGAGGAGATGAGTGAGAGTCTGGCAAGAGGGATGGAGGCCATGAGCACGGGGGAGAGACAAGCCCCAAAAAAATGTAGGGGGGGGGCTCACGCCGTGGACGACGAGGCAGCAGGAGGCTGCGATAGAGCGGTTCAGCCGGTTAGCAGAGGAGGCCGCTAGGTTACGGGGGTCACTGGTCATGAGGGAGAAGGAGAGTGTGGAGGCACGGCGAGAGGAACTGAGTAGGCAGCAGAGGGAGCGAGGTTTATGAGGAAACCCAGTCCCGCTCCTCGCACCAAGCAAGTGGTGTGTGTCACCAGTCCGGTCCGGCCTGTTCCTGATTCCCGCACAAGGCCAGTGGGGTGTGTTCCCAGTACGGTCAGGCCCGTTCCTGCTCCCCGCACTAAGCCTGTGGTGCGCGTCGTCAGCCCGGTCCGGCCTGTTCCTGCTCCCCGCACCAAGCCAGTGGTGCGCGTCGTCAGCCCGGTCCGGCCTGTTCCTGCTCCCCGCACCAAGCCAGTGGTGTGCGTCGCCAGCCCGGTCCGGCCTGTTCCTGCTCCCCGCACCAAGACAGTGGTGCGCGCCGCCAGCCCGGTCCGTCCGTTACTGCTCCCCGCACCAAGGCCAGTGGTGAGCGTCGTTCAGCCCGGTCCGGCCCGTTCCTGCTCCCCGCACCAAGCCAGTGGTGCGCGCTGTCAGCCCGGTCCGCCCGTTTCTGCCTCCCGCACCAAGCCAATGGTGCGCGTCGTCAGCCCGTCCGCCCGTTCCTGCTCCCCACACCAAGCCAATGGTGCGCGTCGCCAGCCCGGTCCGGCCCGTTCTGCTCCCCGCACAAGCCAGTGGTGCGTGCCGTCAGTCCGGCACGGTCCGTGCCTGTTCCACCAGTGCCTTGTCCGGCACCGGGTCAGCTGCTCCACGCCGAGCCAGAGCAATCCGCTCCACCGGTGTTCAGTCCAGCTCCGGCCAGCGGGGCCGGTCCAGACCAGGGGCGCTACGGGGGGGTAGAGATAGAGTGGTGGTCACGCCCGGAGCCGGATCCGCCTCCGAGGCGGAATGCCCACCCGGCCCCTCCCCTGTTGTGTTTGGTTGGCGCGGTCACAGTCCGCGACTTTGGGTACTGTCACGCCCTGGCTCTGGGGACTATTAAATGTTGAGCCAGGGTGTGGATTTTCCTTGTTTAGTTTTCTATGTTTTTCATTCTAGTTCGTGTATTTCTATGTTGGCCAGGGTGGTTCCCAATCAGAGACAGCTGTAGCTCGTTGTCTCTGATTGGGAACCATACTTATGCAGCCTGTTGGCACATGTTTATAGTGGGATATTGTTCCGGAAGGTTTGTGTTCAACCCAGGACTTCACGTATCGTTTGTTTTGTTGTTTTGGTTCGTGTTGTGTACTGAAATAAAAGAATGTACGCATATCACGCTGCGCCTTGGTCCGCTTCATCATGTAACGATCGTGACATGGCTAAACAAAGTTCTCAGTTGCCTGGACTCATTTAGCTAATTATGCAGTCTGTTGTCAATACCTTAAACCATTTCACATGGTAAAACACAATTTGCAGATCTCACTTAGACTTTTCAGCAAAACTATAAACACATTCTCATTCTCAAAACACATTCTGCACTCTAATGCACATGTCATCCATACTGGTAAACACAAGTGGCAACAATCGAATACAAATAGAGAACACATGTCATTGATTGAACACAAACACTCAAAATTGATTTAACCTGTTTCAAATGATGCGACACAACCAATATACGCCAGTTCAGAGAGCAAACGGGTTGTTGAAGGTGGGAAGGAGAAAGTCTGAGAATGGATAGAAGAAACAATGTGAGAGGACGAGGACGAGTGCGTATGCGAGGTGGGCGATGAGGAGGAGGAGGGCAAGAAAGAGGAAGAGGAGGACGAAGAGGAAGACAAAGAGTGGAAATATCTGATGAAATTCGAGCAACAGTCATAGACCATGAGTACCTTTTGAGCACAACTCACCAAGGGTGAAAGAACTGCGAGCTCAGTATGTGCAAGTTCAGTATGTGCAAGTAAGTGTACATTCAGAAACATTTACTGTAATCCAGATTGTCTACAGTACTAACACATACTATGTGAATGACATTACAGTAAATTATATTACTCTTCAGTACATACAATGTATGTGAATCAGAAGTGCATACAGTAGGCCTAATTGTACTCTACAGTATAGCACTGTCTCTGTACGACTTACAAAATCCTACATACAGTATATTGTATTTCTACACAGACAATATTTGACTTGGAATCCTTAGACAGACCCCATGAGTTCATCTTTGTTGATGAAGCAGGCTTCAATCTAACAAAGAGGAGAAGGAGAGGCCCAAACATGATTGGACAGCGGGCCATTGTTGAAGTCCCTGGTCAACGAGGTGGCAATGTCACAATCTGTGCTGCTATCAGCAACCATGGTGTTCTACATCACCATGTTACAATTGGGCCATATAACACCCAGCACCTTCTAAGATTTATTGCCAATCTAATATATATTTTATTTGAGCAGCATGTTCAAGAGCAGCAGGGTCAAGAGCTAAATGAGAATCCCATTCCCACCTATGTGATAGTGTGGCACAATGTCAGTTTCCACCGAGCTGCTCAGGTAAGGGAATGGTTTAACATCAATGGGCAGTTTATGAACTTGTACCTCCCTCCATACTCGCCTTTCCTGAATCCGAGTTTTTCTCCTCTTGGAGATGGAAAGTGTATGATAGACAACCCTACACCAGAGTAAATCTGCTGCAAGCCATGGATTTACCCTGTGGTGATATAGGTGAGGAATCATGTCAGGGCTGGATACGGCACACAAGAGGCTTCTTCCCCCGTTGCCTCAGGAGGGACAATATTGCTTGTGATGTCGACGAAGTGCTCTGGCCTGACCCAGCCCAAAGACAAGAAGAAGCACATTGATCACATGTTTACTCCTTTGATTTTTGTCCCTTTTAGTATTGTATACTGTAGTACAGTGCATTGTAGGCAGTATACTGTACAATGGACAAATTGTATGGTCCTGAACATTGTGCTTTCCATTTGTTAACAGTACTGACTGCTCAATAGATTTTGACTGGTTGCAGGTTCATATCAACAAAGAACAAGAATTACAATATCACAGAGACAAAGGACAAGTTTGTGAGATGCAGGGTACAGTACCGTAAAAATAGGGGTACAAGGAGGAGGAAGAACAAAAAAACAAAATTGCAAAGAGCAAAGCAGAGTAGTCATTTCTGGTCAATTTTGAGCTACTATGATAGAACATGTTTTCGTTCATCAAAAGACAATGACGGAAAATATGAAATTTGTTTTGAGATTAAAAATGTACTTCTCCCTGAGAACTGTATGTTTTGAACAATGTGTTTTCTATTTTTCGGTGTATTGTTTACTGACTGCTTGAGAGTGTATATCATTTTGATAACTTTGTTTATGATTTGAGAGCAATGTTTGATTTTGAACACAGGTAAAACTGTTTTGAGGCAAATGTTTCATTTTTTGCGAGAGGAGTCAGAGGTTTTGTAAATAGTGCTTGAAGATGAGGTTTTGTGTTTGTTTTCAGGAAATGGAGCAAGGTTTCAGAAATTGTGTTTTAGCAATTGAGAAAAACTGTAATACACATATAAGTGCATTTTTCCCAATACTTTTGGTCCCCTAAAATGGGGGGACTGTGTACAAAAAGTGTTGTAATTTCTAAACGGTTCACCCGATATGGATGAAAATACCCTCAAATTAAAGCTGACATGCTGCACTTGAACCTCATAGTCATTGTATCATAGAGAGAGAGAGAGAGAGAGAGAGAGAGAGAGAGAGAGAGAGAGAGAGAGAGAGAGAGAGAGAGAGAGAGAGAGAGAGAGAGGGGAGAGAATAAGGTGAAAGTTTGAGGATGGAAAGTCAGCAATGCAAGCAGCAGTTTCACTCCACTCAGTATTCTGCATTGTATCTGACTTTGTGCGAGTGGACTGGTTGGCAAGCCATTCCTGTTGTTAAAGAACCTTGTCAAGTCAAGTGTCCCGCCTGCGTCAAAGCGCCAAAAGCCTCATGGCCCTAAAAGGATACCGTTTACAGCCAGCCTGCCTGCTGTACTGTAGATCAGCAGGGAGAGGTGGAGAGATGATGCAGAGATGGACACAGCGACAGAGAGGTGTAGGAGAACAGAGGCTCCTCTTCATCCCAGGCCAACACACAGAAGTATGGCTGCCAGGAGGAGATGGAGACACACTGGGAAAATAACACAAGTGGGCCAACACACACAGACACATGACACAGAGACAATGTTTCACTCACCTCCGATGAACTCTCTCTCTCCACTGGTTCCACTGGTGTCATTGCAGTGTGGAGCAGTGGAGGCTGGTGGGAGGATGTATAGGAGGAAGGGCTCATTTTAATGGATGGAATGGAGTTTCCATATATTCGATGTGTTTGATGCCGTTCCATTTATTCCATTCCAGCCATTACAATGAGCCCGTCCTCCTATAGCTCCTCCCACCAGCCTCCTCTGCTGTGGAGACAATAAGCAGATGTCCTGGGGGTAGAGAGACATTCATCTGTTACTTTATTGGCCCTATCTTTAGGTAACAATATTAATGAGCAGACATGAGTTAATGGGACTCAGATGTACACTAGTGGATGAGTCATCCTCATCATTCCTGCGGGATCTCTCTTTCTCTTCCATCCTCATAACACTGGGTTTGAAGAAAAAATAAGTTTGACGCACTTAGTCAGTGGGTCTGTTTGTGTTTGTTTGTCCCACTTCCAGGGGCAGAGAGGATACACATGTCCTCCACAGAAGCTAAATAATGAGTCAGCTGGCTCGCTGCTGAAGGACACCAAACAAATGGCATGCTGGGTAATGTGTTTGTTATTCGTTGGGAGGGCCAGCTCAGTCTTGTGTGATTGGGATCATGGAAGCGAGGCAGAAAGGCACTGAAAAGTCTCGGCTCATTTAGGAGAAAATAATATTTTCTCTTCTCTCTCCAATGGTACCACTGAAGTTATTCATCTTCTCGATAACCTTTTCGAACAGTATTTCTTTAGTTATCCACCCATATCTACGATTCTTCCAAAGCTTTGTCTTCTCACCTCCGCACTCCCCGTTCTTCATTCAAAACAACCCCATCACATACCCAAACCCCTCCCTCGCACCATCACAGACAAATAGATCGATTGGTTAGCTGGTTGGGTGCCTAATTTTTTCCCTGATTGATTAATGGAGGGTTGAAAAAGTGTAGGATCGAAGGCTGTGTGCTATTCTGGACTCCTGGAACACTCCTCTTGTCCCGGGCTGTGAAGAGACGGTCGATACTAGGCCCTCTCAGCCATGGCAGGCCCAGCCACTGCCAGACACATTGTTGGAGGCATTACTATGCAAATGATTTGGTCTGGTCACTTTGCCTCACTCATTAGTCCTGATTGATAACCCCACTCCTGGGATTCTTCTCTCTTTGGCACAGCTCTCCAGTGGCCAACTATTGGACACACTGTTTGAAGGTGTAATTTATCCAAGGATACATTTGCCTGTTCAAGCATTTGTCTGCTTAAACTGAATTAACAAACACTATTATATGAATGACCTCCTATTACTCAGGCCTGATGAGACTCAGTCAGTTAGGTAGTAATGTGTGTCTAGCCCTTGACTTGAACTTTTACATAAGGGGACGTTTTGATGGAATGATGCACTGTCATATTAAAGGTCCAATGCAGCCGTTTTTATCTCAATATCAACTCATTTCTGGGTAACAATTAATACCTTACTGTGATTGTTTTCAATTCACCTGATAAACTCTCAACCCCTCTGGTGGAATTTTCTAAACAACGCATAATAATTGCAATATTGTATACTACCCTCATAAAGTAAATTTCGGTTTCAAAATGATAGGTCCTACAAACACATGCTTAGTACTGTTAGAAAGGTAAGAACTGTGTGATTCTGAAAAAGGTGTCAGAAACAATGTGACTACAGAGCCAGAAATACAGCAGGCCCAAAAACACTGAAGTGTATAGCTGTTTTCATTTTTCCTCTTACATGAATGATATACATATGAGGAGAAGTCTCTACCTATCCATTGATGTAAATATATCCTCTGTCTGATTCCCAGTTCCTCCACTAGATAGCAATTACGTGACATCTTTTGGCCACTTCAAACAAGTTGCGTCTGGTTTGGGTAGTGAGTCACTGTGCCAAAATGTCTGAACGGATTTTCAAGCCTGACATCTTAAAATGACCTTAGCAATCAGGGCTTTCAAGTTAAAAAAATAAGACACAGACAGGTGAGGAAACTTCAGACTTAACGCCGCATGTGGCGGATTCATACAAGGTAATGTGGCCAGTATGAAAAATGTATGCACTCACTAACTGTAAGTCGCTCTGGATAAGAGCGTCTGCTAAATGACTAAAATGTAAATGTAAATGTAAAGGTAATGCATTGCTTTACAATGACCATCAGGGTGTTCTCTTTCCATGCATACTAAATGTGTGCACTTTTGGTGGGGGAGGGGGGGGATAGTTTAACAGGTTAAAATGGTCAAAAAGAAAAAAAAATAGCTTCTTTGCTAGGACTGTCTGGGTGTGGTCTGAGTGGGGAGGGGAAAACAGAAAATGTAGTGTTATTGGCAAAAAGGTTTGGAGCATGCGGTCTTTTCAAACAGGTCTTACTCTAAAAGGGCATTATCATAATTTTCACACTTTCACAGTATTATTCCAACCTCATAGTGTGGAAATATACATAAAACACAGGAAAATCACATTTTTGTCTGCACAGGGCCTTTAATGAATCCTGTAGCAGTGTTGCAAAATAATGTTTTGCAATAGTTTCATATCTTGAGTCCCAAGTCATGAGTGATGAGGAAACGGTTTGATGCTGCAGTTTGATACTACGATATCTATGATAGTGTAGTCTGGGGACATAAATACATGACAGAAACAACCTCTCAATGGCTATGCCACAGTCCGTTGTTGAAGTAATGAAATACAGAGCACCGCACAGAGCACCCCACAGAGCACCGCACAGAGCACCCCACAGAGCACCCCACAGAGCACCCCACAGAGCTCCGCACAGAGCACCGCACAGAGCACCGCACTGAGCAGAATAGACTCAGAGCCATGACAGATTTTGGAGTGGAGCAGACTGAAGTTTCAAGGTGAGTAGGGGTTTATAGAGCTCATTCCACATCATTGTTTCCATTATAGTTAATATGGCCCTAGAGAACACTCATTCCTCACTCTGGGGAGCCACACGCACAACAGCGTACAGCATGGAGCAGTAGACAGACAGTCACTGGGCCTCAGCTGGCATACAGTACAGTACGCTCTGTATATATCCACATCAACAGGACTGTAGTAGAGAGAGTCAACAGTTTTAAGTTCCTCGGCGTCCACATCACTCAGGACTTGTCATGGACCAATAACACCACCACTCTTGTCAAGAGGGCGCAACAGCATCTCTACTTCCTAAGGCGGCTGAAGAAATTTGGCTTCCCACCCCTGGTCCTCTCCAAATACTACCGCTGCACCATCGAGAGCGTCCTGACCGGTTACATCATGGCCTGATATGGGAATTGCTCCGTCCACGACTGCAAGGTCCTCCAGCGGGTGGTGAAGATGGCCCAGTACATCACTGGGACCATCCTACCACCCATCCAGGAAGTCTATGGTGCCTGAGGAAGCCCACAGCATCATCAAGGACCCCACACACCCCAGCCACGAGCTGTTCACTCCCTTACCATTGGGAAGACGGTATTGGAGTATGAAGTCTGATACCAACAGGTTCAGAGACAGTTTCTCTCTACAAGCCATCAGACTGCTGAACACTTGAACTGGACTGACCACCTGCTCTGACTCTCCGCACCTAAGCACACATGCACTCACTCACACAAACACATTCACACACACACACATACACACACATATATACATTCATGCTGTACACACATCACAACTGCTGCTACCAGACTCTTATTATTATTGCAAAATACTACACAATTTAAACACTTTCCTCCCAATCCCCCCTTCCCCAATATACGTGTAAATATGGACTATAAACTATTCCTCCTTGTATTATAATTATGCTTAGATGTTTATTCTATTCTACTGAGCCATTTACTTATGTTCGTATTCCTATCTTGTATTATTTCTTATTGTTGTTGTATTGTCGAGAAGGAACCTGCAAGTAAGCATTTTGTTGGACAGTTTATACCATGTGTATCCTGTACATACGACTAATAAAACTTGAAACTATTTACTACATACAGGAAAGTTCTCTACAGTACAGTACAGGGAATTCTGTATCAAGCCTCTCATGCACTCTTTATCAGACACACTTCACATACTCTGCATCCAACTGCTGTGCTATGGAAAGTAATTATGGAGTACCGTAGCCCTTTGATTTCCCCTACATGCATGCAGCAGATACAGTGCACACAAACGTTTCTCCTGGCTGTTCTCCTGGTTGTTTATCGATATTGATGATGATATTGCTACATAAATGATACGTTGCTGGCTTTATGTGTCCATGCATCAGAGGGATGTGTTGTGCCATTCTAAGTGGTCGTACAGGCCCATGTGTGAGCCATAAATGTTGTTACAGGTGAGGTAGGTGTGACCAGGACCAGATGTGGTCCCTGTCGGTCAGTTCACTCAGTCCTCTGAGGCATAACAAGGTTATATACGGATGGTCATGGATGTCTATAGTTTCTGACAACATGAGCTGACTGAGAAAAAACCCTAGACCCCTAGGTATGTGTTACCCCATCTTAGGGATCTGTCATGATGTCATCATAGGTATGTGGTTCCCAACCTGAGAGACGGTCAAGGTCGGCAAATAACATGAACGCGATACAGCTGCTCATCTCACAAGGAAGTCAACAACAGGCCCTGAGGTTGCTTGATTATCTCAACGTAAAGTGTCTCATAGAGTCACCGTCGACCTCAAAATGAGGGTTTTCTCAACACAGAGTGAGCGGATACCTCAAAGCCATGGATTTATGGCTTCCTCTGTCAGCAGGGGTTCACAGTGCTGGAGTCACTGGATCAAACACAGGACAACACTTCATCCCTGGTCAAGCCCATTGAACTACATTGCCCTGTCATCTTGATTTCATACACTGACGATAGTACTACTGCCATACGCAGTGAACAGAACCACAGGTATCATTTGCACTGGGGAGACCAGATTACTACAGCCATACCACTAAATCCCTCTTTCCCATCCCCCTCCAACTCATATTTCCTCCACCTCTCCCAGGTGTCTATTTGCTAGTCTATCAATTATACGCTTTCGTCCTTCCTCTCGGTTGGTTTATCCACGGCTCCTTCCCTTATTCTCGCCATCACTTGATGTATATCCTGTCTACTGGTTATCCTCCTCATTGCTTTTTAGTCAGCTGTTTTCCCTGCAACACCGGTTCCTTTTGACCTGCTTATCCAGCAGGATTCAGACCTCATCTGACCCAAAAGTAAAGTGTTTTCTGCCCAACAAAATCCATCACGTCGCCGCCGAGCTTCCTTATCGCGACAAGGAGTCCCTGGGCCTTCATAAACTGGAGAGGGAAGGAGGGGGATGTTGAAGGGATAGAGAGAGAGAAGGGAGAGAGGGGGGAGAGAGCGATAGAGAGAGATGGGGAAAGAGAGAGAAGAACCAAGGAGGTGTGAGGTTTTGATAACAAAAAGGCGCATCAATATGGGACAGGAGCTAGATGTACCTGATAAGCTGGTGGTGGAGAGTGGTTGGTCATAAATAGCAGCATGCAGGCGAGTTAAAAGAGAGCATGGAAATGCAATAACAGGCGTGAGCTAGAAAGAGGACTGAGAGAGGGAGAGAGAGAGAGCAGAGAGAGAGAGCAGAGAGAGAGAGAGTAGAGAGCAGAGAGAGAAAGGGACAAGGAAAGAGAGAGGAAACTTAGGAGACTTTTAATGGGTTTACATGGGTTTGCAAGGTGAAGTCCTTTAAAATCCACTGTCTGCCACACTGCCACTCCACTGAAATTGGCTCTCTAGTTGTTGATGGGGGTGTGTGTTAGGGAATGTGTGTGCGTGCGTACGTGCACATTATTTTCTTTGTGAGTAATTAATGTGTTACTCTGTACACGTACACAGACGTGTCAATGTGCAGGTGTCTGCAGTCAGGCGCAGTGTGGTCGTTTGTGTGTGTGTGTGTGTGTGTGTGTGTATTTGTTAATTTGGAAGACAGATTGAGGGAAGCCACAGGTGGAGGGGCTGCTCCAGCTAATTGAGCTTCAGTCAATCCTGCCCTCCACACCTGTTACTGTTCCTGTGCAGCGGGCCAGTGTGTGTGTGTGTGTGTGTGTGTGTGTGTGTGTGTGTGTGTGTGTGTGTGTGTGGTAGTCAGTCAGGGGGAGCTGCCTTGTTAGTGTTGAGACACTGGGCGCTGTGGCATGGACTGTTTGAAGAGCATTCCCACAGGGCATGCATACACACACAGACACAGAGTACACAAATATTAAGACAGACTGTACAAAGACTTGTCTTGCTAGCTATTGAGCATGAGTATACACACACACAGGCACACACACACACGCATGCACATACATATTCACATCACACAATTCACACTTACTCAAATACCCCCCCACCACCACACAGACACACACAGACACACACACTCATTTAGGGGTCCCAGGCGCTCTGATAAGACTTCAAAGCCAGTAGAGTGTGATGGTTACAGACAAGGAGCTGTGCACTCCTCCGAGCTTTCCCCCTCCTGGGATGGAGAAAACATTAGCCAAACCACACTGCTTCTCTCCCTGTTCTCAGACACCTGTCACTAGGGCCCGAAGTAACAACTACACATATCATTCGGTGTGTCTGACCCCTTAGGGTGACGCATGTTGTGTGCTGTCATGTAAATAACAGTTAGACTATGAACTATTTGTTTCATATTAACAATCTGTTTCTATGAACATCCCACTGGGCACACACTGGTTGAATCAACGTTGTTTCCACATAATTTCAACGAAATTATTTTGAACCAAAATGGAGAAGACGTTGAATTGTCAATGATGGGCCAATCTGCTATGACAGATGACAAAAGGAAGCAACTTTGCAGCACCGCATTCTGTGTAATTTTAAGAATAAGTGGTAACTGTCCCACATTCCTCTCAATGTCATTCATAAAAGAGCATCACTGGTGCCTATAGTGGCCATTCTTAGTCAATCCCCCATAGAGAAACTGGCCAGCGATGTCTCATTGCCATGTTAAGCCGCTAGGTGGCATATTAGTGTCATGGAGGACATGTTGAATCTTCTTAGAGCCGCAAGGAGTTCTAAACTTCCTCCAGGGCTTTTTTCACGCAGTGAAGCAACTGAGATGCTTCTGTACTATACGGTGTAAAACTGTAATCATTCAAAAGTAATATGAGCACAAGATGCATGAATTGCAAATCCCACACTTGCAGTTGCAGCTGCTGTATGTCATGTGAAGACTGTAATGATGAATTCCCATAGCAGCGTTAACTAAAATGAGCTCATGATCATCAGCGCTATGTACTTAACCATCCTTCAACCGTGAAAGGATGCAAAATATCAAGCTTTAAAAACGCTTCTTTAAACGCTTACATAACATTAAAGCATTGAGTTGTCTATACTTGTTCTTTAAACAGTTACACAATGTTACAGCATCGTCTTGTCTCTCTATACCAGGCGGTGTCAGAGGAAAGCCCTCAAAATTGTCAAAGACTCCAGCCACCCTAGTCATAGACTGTTCTCTCTGCTACCGCACGGCAAGCGGTACCGGAGTGCCAAGTCTAGGTCCGAAAGACTCAACAGCTTCTACCCCCAAGCCATAAGACTCCTGAACAGCTAATCATGGCTACCCGGACTATTTGCACTGCCCCCCCACCCCATCCTTTTACGCTGCTGCTACTCTGTTAATTTTTATGCATAGTCACTTTAACTCTGCCCACATGTACATATTTCTTCAACTACCTCAACTAGCCGGTGCCCCCGCACATTGACTCTGCACCGGTACCCCCCTGTATATATAGCCTCCCTACTGTTATTTTATTTTACTTCTGCTCTTTTTTTCTCAACACTTTTTTTGTTGTTGTTTTATTTTTACTTTTTTATAAAAAATAAATGCACTGTTGGTTAAGGGCTGTAAGTAAGCATTTCACTGTAATGTCTGCACCTGTTGTATTCGGCGCATGTGGCCAATAAAATTTGATTTGATTTGATTTGAAATAGTCTCAATAACAATAACCATGGTGATTGTGTGGTGTTGTACAGTTAGCCTGTGGTTCCTTCAGACCTAGTGTGGAACATAGCATCACGGGTCACTCAGTGTTCCAAGAACATCCTTCTCCCATGTAGAGGGACATAGCTGTCCTGTCACAGACAAGCACACACAGAGACACATGCGTTTGTGCAGGGGATCGTGTGTACAGTGGCTTGCGAAAGTATTCATCCCCCTTGGCATTTTTCCTATTTTGTTGCCTTACAACCTGGAATTAAAATGGACTTTTGGGGGGTTTGTATAATTTGAGTTACACAACATGCCTACCACTTTGAAGATGCAAAATATTTTTTATTGTGAAAGAAACAAGAAATAAGACAAAAAAACGGAAAGGATGGTGTTCTCGGGGTGATGAGAGGCGTTTTCCTTGATGGCCAAAAAGCTCAATTTTAGTCTCATCTGACCAGAGTACCTTCTTCCATATGTTTGGGGAGTCTCCCACATGCCTTTTGGCGAACACCAAACATGTTTGCTTATTTTTTTCTTTAAGCAATGGCTTTTTTCTGGCCACTCTTACGTAAAGCCCAGCTCTGTGGAGTGTACGGATTAAAGTGGTCCTATGGACAGATACTCCAATCTCCGCTGTGGAGCTTTGCAGCTCCTTCAGGGTTATCTTTGGTCTCTTTGTTGCCTCTCTGATTAATGCCCTCCTTGCCTGGTCCGGGATTTTTGGTGGGCCGCCATCTCTTGGCAGGTTTGTTGTGGTGTCATATTCTTTCAATTTTTTAATAATGGATTTAATGGTGCTCCGTGGGATGTTCAAAGTTTCTGACATTTTTTTATAACCCAACCCTGATCTGTACTTCTCCACAACTTTGACCCTGACCTGTTTGGAGAGCTCCTTGGTCTTCATGGTGCCGCTTGCTTGGTGGTGCCCCTTGCTTAGTGGTGTTGCAGACTCTGGGGCCTTTCAGAACATGTGTATATATACTGAGATCATGTGACAGATCATGTGACACTTAGATTGCACACAGGTGGACTTTATTTAACTAATTATGTGCCTTCTGAAGGTAATTGGTTGCACCAGATCTTATTTAGGGGCTTCATAGCAAAGGGGGTGAATACATATGCACACACCATTTTTCCGTTATTTATTTTTTAGAATTTTTGAAACAAGTTATTTTTTTCATTTCACTTCACCAATTTGGACTATTTTGTGTATGTCCATTAATAATAATAATAATAATAATATGCCATTTAGCAGACGCTTTTATCCAAAGCGACTTACAGTCATTACATGAAATCCAAATAAAAATCAATTTAAATGACAGGTTGTAATGCAACAAAATAGGACAAACACCAAGGGGGATGAATACTTTTGGAAGGCACTGTATGTGTGTGTGTGTGTTTGTGTGTACGTACTGAGAATAGAAAGACACGCATCAAAGAGTGCAGGGAAATGGCGCCTCCTGTAGCACGTCCATTCTGCTAATGATGAATGGGCCTTTGACAGCATTTCCACTTCCATACCTGTCTGTCTGTCTGCCTGTCTGTCTGTCTGTCTGTGTATGTCTGTCCATCCATCTGTCTGTCCCGGACCACAGACAGCACGGTTAGCCCAAACCACCCCAGCCCTACCTCTTCTTACCTCTGTTTACCATCTCTTGTTTATGCTCTCCTCCGCTGTTGTGATCTTTAGCAGCTAATGATTTTCAATAATAAAAAGACGGCTTGACATTTTCATCAAAGCCTCTGTCTTCCAACACCCAGGGAAAGGAGGTGATGAGTATTGGCAGCTTTTGCCTTCATAACTCCTCTGCCATCACAGCCATAGATGGGCCTCGGTGCTCAATCACCTCCAAGTAGTGTGAGGCCAAAGCCAGGCCTTATTCAACCCACTGAAATATGGAAGAGAGAGCTGTACTTAGCTAATTAGTTAGCAGGGTTTTAGATTAATGTTGCCCCCTGGCCAAATGATTACGGTAAATGGCATTTTTTGTTTGGGTGGCCAGTCCACCGCAGCATTGCACTGTAGGACACAGTATGAGGGTATGAAGCTGGTATTCACATCAGAGCGACATCGTGACACAGTCGGAAGAAGTATGAATCAGAATGGGGGAAATGATGTAGTTGGTGTCTAAAAGTTTCATGATGTTGTCAGAGAGAGTGCAACTGAGGTGAACGATGTTAGATTTTCCTTAGATATCCTCGTTGTGCAGACTATCCCCCTAAGGTCGATGTCCGCACCCCATGAAAATCGAAATAGCATAATAAAAATCCTCATAAAAACCTGTCAGTTTAAGCTAGAGATATCTTTATTTTTTCATTGGATGCGTCTCAATCCACGGCATCCACCTCAGTCGCACTTCCGCATCTGCGGTGAAAGGTGACAGACCCAGAGCGGTGTTTGTCAGACCATGAGACATCCCAAAAATGTGTCTTCTCAAAAAATATTCTGTAGCATCCGAACGGTTTGGCCTACAAACTATTATGACCCCTCTATAGAACCCCCACAAGCGTCTTGGGAGTCGTCTGAAGTTGGTACAGCTGATCTGCCTACTTCTCTCTGTAGCATCCGAACAGTTTGGGCAACACACTCATATGACCCCTCTGTGGAAAGGTGAGACTATCACTAACACGTACTGTACATGACGCCCACAGCCCTCACAAGACTCGTCTGAAGGTCCCCCGGTACCAGTGGGTACCCGAGTGGCGCAGTGGTCTAAGGCACTGCATCGCAGTGCTAGCTGTGCCACTAGAGATCCTGGTTCGAATCCAGGCTCTGTCGTAGCCGGCCGCGACCGGGAGACCCATGGGGCGGCGCACAATTGGTCCAGGGTAGGGGAGGGAATGGCTGGCAGGGAGGTAGCTCAGTTGGTAGAGCATGGCGTTTGCAACGCCAGGGTTGTGGGTTCGATTCCCACGGGGGGCCAGTATAAAAAAATTAATAAAATAAAAAAATTAATAATAATGTATGCACTCACTAACTGTAAGTCGCTCTGGATAAGAGCGTCTGCTAAATGACTAAAAATGTAAATATATATGGAGACTGTTTAGTGCCAAAAAATAAGGGGTTAAATATATGATTATTTTTAAAAAAAAAATATGTTTCCTGATCTTCCTTATACACTACATGACCAAAAGTAAAAATTGACTAATTAATGAAAAAAACATCTAATCAACAACGTAATTATGTTCAATTAACTCTACAACTCTTCCAACTATTGACTTTTCTTCACAACTGCCACCAGTTTGAAGCTAAAACATTGACAACAAATACACTACATGACCAAAAGTATGTGGACACCTGCTCATCGAACATCTCATTACAAAATCATGGGCATTAATATGGAGTTGGTCCCCCCTTTGCTGCTATAACAGCCTCCGCCCTTCTGCGAAAGCTTTCCACTAGATGTTGGAACATTGCTGTGGGGACTTGCTTCCATTCAGCCACGAGCATTAGTGAGGTCAGGCAATTATGTTGGCCGATAAGGCCTGGCTCGCAGCCGGTGTTCCAATTCATCCCAAAGGTCTCAACAAAACATTTCTGTAAGGACCTCAATTTGTGCACGGGGGCATTGTCATGCTGATACAGGAAAGGGCCTTCCCGAAACTGTTGCCACAAAGTTGGAAGCACAGAATCGTCTAGAATGTTATTGTATGCTGTAGCGTTAAGATTTCCCTTGACTGGGGCCTCCCGAGTGGCATCACTACAGACCCGGGTTCAATCCCAGGATGTGTCACAGCCGGCCGTGACCGAGAGACCCATGAGGCGGTGTACAATTGGCCCAGCGTCGTCCGGGTTAGGGGAGGGTTTGGCCAACTGGGATTTCTTTGTCCCATCGCTCTCTAGCGACTCCTTGTGGCGGGCTGGGCTCCTGCAAGCTGACTTTGGTCGCCAGCTGGACAGTGTTTCCTCCGACACATTGGTGCGGCTGGCTCTCGTCCTTCGCTTCTCCCGTGTCTGTAGGGGAGTTGCAGCGATGGGACAAGACTGTAATTACCAATTGGATATCACGAAATTGTGGAGGAAAAGGGGTAAAAGTAAAAAGAAAAGATACAGTTTAAGTCGGAAGTTTACATACACTTTAGCCAAATACATTTAAACTCAGTTTTTCACAATTCCTGACATTTAATCCTGGTAAAAATTCTATAGGATTGAGGTCAGGGCTTTGTGATGGCCACTCCAATATCTTGACTTTGTTGTCCTTAAGCCATTTTGCCACAACTTTGGAAGAATGCTTGGGGTCATTGTCCATTTGGAAGACCCATTTGTGACCAAGCTTTAACTTCCTGACTGATGTCTTGAGATGTTGCTTCAATATATCCACATAATTTTCCTTCCTCATGATGCCATCTATTTTGTGAAGTGCACCAGTCCCTCCTGCAGCAAACCACCCCCACAGCATGATGCTGCCACCCCAGTGCTTCACGGTTGGGATGGTGTTCTTCGGCTTCTAAGCAACCCCCTTTTTCCTCCAAACATAACGAAGGTCATTATGGGCCAACAGTTCTATTTTTGTTTCATCAGACCAGAGGACATTTCTCCAAAAAGTACGATCTTTGTCCCCATGTGCAGTTGCAAACCGTAGTCTGGCTTTTTTATGGCGGTTTTGGAGCAGTGGCTTCTTCCTTGCTGAGCGGCCTTTCAGGTTATGTCGATATAGAACTCGTTTTACTGTGGATATAGATACTTTTGTACCTGTTTCTTCCAGCATCTTCACAAGGTCCTTTGCTGTTGTTCTGGGATTGATTTGCACTTTTCGCACCAAAGTACGTTCATCTCTAGGAGACAGAACACGTCTCCTTCCTGAGCGGTATGACGGCTGCGTGGTCACATGGTGTTTATACTTGCGTACTATTGTTTGTACAGATGAACATGGTACCTTCAGGCATTTGGAAATTGCTCCCAAGGATGAACCAGACTTGTGGAGGTCTACAATTTTTTTCTGAGGTCTTGGCTGATTTCTTTTCATTTTCCCATGATGTCAAGCAAAGAGGCACTGTGTTTGAAGGTAGGCCTTGAAATACATCCACAGGTACACCTACAATTAACTCAAATGATGCCAATTAGCCTATCAGAAGCTTCTAAAGCCATGACATCATTTTCTGGAATTTTCCAAGCTGTTTAAAGGCACAGTCAACTTAGTATATGTAGTAAACTTCTGACCCACTGAAATTGTGTTACAATGAATTATAAGTGAAATAATCTGTCTGTAAACAATTGTTGGAAAAATTACTTGTGTCATGCACAAAGTAGATGTCCTAACTTCCGACTTCAACTGTATATGTATCCCTTCACTGGAACTAAGGGACCTAGCCCGAACCATGAAAAACAGCTCCAGACCATTATTTCTCCTGCACCAAACTTTAAAGTTGGCACTATGCATTTGGGCAGGTAGCATTCTCCTGGCATCCGCCAAACCCAGATTCGTCCGTCGGACTGCCAGATGGTGAAGCGTGATTCATCACTCCAGAGAACGCGTTTCCAGAGTCCAATGGCGGCGAGCTTTACACTACTCCAGCCGACGCATGGCATAGCGCATGGTGATCTTAGGCTTATGTGCGGCTGCTCGGCCATGGAAACCCATTTCATGAAGCTCCCAACAAACAGTTATTATGCTGACATTGCTTCCAGAGGCAGTTTGGAACATGGTAGTGAGTGTTGCAATCGAGGACAGACGATTTTTACGCGCTACGTGCTTCAGCACTCGACGGTCCTGTTCTGTGAGCTTGTGTGGCCTACCACTTCGCGGCTGAGCTCCTAGACCTTTCCACTTCACAATAACCGCACTTACAGTTGACCGGGGCAGCTCTAGCAGGGCAGAAATTTGATGAACTGACTTGTTGGAAAGGTGGCATCCTATGACAGTGCCACGTTGAAAGAAACTGAGCTCTTCAATAAGGCCACTCTACTGCCAATGTTTGTCTATGGAGATTGCATGGCTGTGTGCTCGATTTTATACACCTGTCAGCAACGGGTGTGGCTGAAATGACTGAATCCTCTCATTTGAAGGGGTGTCCACATACACTATATATACAAAAGTATCTCTCAGATATAGGACAGACACTTCAGAACAAACTTCCTTTAGAATTTGTTGGGAACTATCTGTTGAATCTGTTATTCAATGCATTTGTATGGTTCAATAGCAGTAAGGCCAAATAAAAATGTTAATCAAATAATGTTTTAATATATATTTTTTTATACTTAAAGGGGTTTCAAATTCAAAATCAAATAGCAAAATTATCCTTGGTATGACCTTTTTAAAACAATTCCATATAGCTTAGTAGAACCTCCCAGCTTAGACAGGGCTTAGATTCTTATGGGTTAAACAACAGCAGCCTTTATGGTAAGGCCTTAGATGTGAGCTATGCATTAAGCCTCTAATATTGTTTGAGAGTTAAGTATATGGTTTGTAAATGTCAGGAGAATTAAGAGATACGGTTGAGGATGTAATTACTTCTATCTGCCTTTCAAAACCAGTGTAGTTCCTTTAGATCAGGGATTCCCAAACTTTTTCACTCAGGGCCCCCCTTCCAGCATTGGGTAACATCCCACACCCCGCTTGTTGCTGGAAATAATTTTGCAGGTTTAAAGCTTATTTCCTCCTATTCTACACATTTTGTCATGGGGTGCAAAAAAACATTTATCAGTTTTAAAGCTAATTTTCTTGCAATTCTATACATTTCGCCATGTCAAATGTGTATTCATGTGATATTTGAGTGACAAAAAAATTACAGAAATATCTATGGGCTAAAAAAACTACATGAAAAAACGTTAGCTGACATGGGCTAGTTGATCTGGACATTTCTGACAAGTTATAAATAGCTCTCTAAGGTATGCAATGACTAAGATGGCAAGAGGAACTGATGATGCACTTCCCAATTTCAAAATTGCACCTTGTGCATTCTACTATTGTGCAACTTTCAAAAGTACGTTTAAAGCCGGACTGAGTTCCTTTAGTTTGGGAACCACCCCACAGTTTAGGAACCACTGGATTAGATCAGATGGTGGATGGATGACTCTCTATGTAGACAACCACTGGATTAGATCAGATGGTGGATGGATGACTCTCTATGTAGACAAACACTGGATGGAGACTGATTACTCTTTTGCATATTTCAGTTTTTTTTAATCACAATTTTCACAAGCATGTGGTGAATTTTCAAAACTCTTAGTACAAAACTCCAAACTGGCAACACTTGTAACGCAGCAAGTCTTATTTTCAAAACCTTTAATTGTGCATTCATTTTGTTTGGAGACATCTTTCACCACACAACCATTGATCCAAAATATAAATGTACTGTGAAATACCATGAGAACATTGATTTAATCACCAAAACAAAACATGACTATATCTTCTCAATTTAGTTGTTTTAACAACCAGTTAATCCAATAGCAAAAAATGCAAGATACAATGTTTCAAAATGTCCCTTTGAATGTAGTACAGTACTGTAAATTACAGAACAGTACACTGATTTTACATTAGGCTATACACTTGCAATACACACACACACATTTAGTGAAAATCTAATTTCCATAATTTCCCATGTGTGATCAATGAAGACATGTTTTACAATCATTGATGCAATTTTTTGGTGTTGTTGATATAATTACAACATTAGTGTACCGTATTCAAATTAAACAAATGTAATTAAACAAATTAAATTAATGAAACAAACATTACGTTTAGCAGGCACTAGTTTGCTTCAAAACTATATTGAGCATTTGGCCATAGGTTCTCATCGACATGGAGTGTCACGATCGTCTAAATAAGCGGACCAAGGCGCAGCGTTGCGAGTGAACATGATGACTTTATTTATAAAGCAACCACGACAAAACAACAAATGACGATAATGAAGTCCTCAGTGACACGACTGAACACGGAACATGGAACAATAACCCACAAAACAAAGGTGAAAACTGACAGTTTAAATATGGCTCCCAATCAGAGATAACGAGCCGACAGCTGACACTCGTTACCTCCGATTGGGAGTCATTGACTACAACATACAACCACCTAGAAAAACAACCCACAGACCTGCAAACATAGAAATACACCCGACAGAACTACCAACATAGAAAAACACCCAAAATCCCCAACAAAACAACATACACTCTAGCTCACATACAAAAGTCCTAGAGCCAGAGTGTCACAGTACCCCCCCCTAAAGGTGCGCACTCCGGGCGCACCAGCATACGCTCTAGGGGAGGGTCTGGGTGGGCGTCTGTCCACGGTGGTGGCTCTGGCCCCGGTCGTGATCCCCACCCCACCACAGTCACAAACTGCTTAGTAGGCAGTACCGGACTAAGGGACAGCACCTGACTAAGGGGCAGCACCGGACTAAGTGGCAGCACCGGACTAAAGGGCATGCTGGACCCTGGGGTCTCCCATAACGCCTAGTGCGGGGAGCCGGAACAGGGCATGCTGGACCCTGGGGACTCCCATAACGCCTAGTGCGGAGAGCAGGAACAGGCCGGGCGGGGCTGGCGACGCGCACCGTATCCCTGGTGCGAGTGGCCGGAACAGGCCGGGC
This sequence comes from Coregonus clupeaformis, assembly GCF_020615455.1. Classification (NCBI taxonomy): domain Eukaryota; kingdom Metazoa; phylum Chordata; class Actinopteri; order Salmoniformes; family Salmonidae; genus Coregonus; species Coregonus clupeaformis. Next base: position 19,468,143 of record NC_059204.1, on the reverse strand, counting down.
CGGGCTGGCGAAGCGCACCGTATCCCTGGTGCGTGGAGTAGGAACAGGCCGGGCGGGGCTGGCGACGCGCACCGTATCCCTGGTGCGAGTGGCCGGAACAGGCCGGGCCGGGTTGGCGAAGCGCACCGTATCCCTGGTGCGAGGAGTAGGAACAGGCCGGGCTGGGCTGGCGACGCGCACCGTATCCCTGGTGCGAGTGGCCGGAACAGGCCGGGCCGGGTTGGCGAAGCGCACCGTATCCCTGGTGCGAGGAGTAGGAACAGGCCGGGCTGGGCTGGCGACGCGCACCGTATCCTTAGTGCGAGGGACCGGAACAGGCCGTACCGTACGGGGAACACACACTACTGGCTGCACCACGGGACTAGGAACGGGCCGGACCGAACTGGTTACACACCCCAGTACCTCACGCCGTGCCTCAACACTTTCCTTCCCTGCTTTACCCAGTTGCCCCCTTGACCTGGTAGCCCACTGAATCCGTCCCTTCTCTGCCTCCGTCAGCCCCCTTAACCTGGCAGCCCTCTGACTCTGCCTTGTGGCAGCCTCCTGCTGCTCCGTCGCCCAAGCCATGTGCCCCCCCCCAAAAATTTCTTGGGGTTGCCTCTCGTCCCTCCGACGATGATGGCCCTGCTGATGCCGTTGCTCCTCTCGCCGTCGCCTCTCCACCGTCTCGTTCCATGGTCGGCGATCCATACCATCTAGGATCTCCTCCCAAGTCCAGGACCCTTTACCTTCCACCAGTTCCTTCCATGTCCAGACCCTTTGTTCCTGGACGCGCTGCTTGGTTCCTTTATGGTGGGTTATTCTGTCACGATCGTCTAAATAAGCGGACCAAGGCGCAGCGTTGCGAGTGAACATGATGACTTTATTTATAAAGCAACCACGACAAAACAACAAATGACGATAATGAAGTCCTCAGTGACACGACTGAACACGGAACATGGAACAATAACCCACAAAACAAAGGTGAAAACTGACAGTTTAAATATGGCTCCCAATCAGAGATAACGAGCCGACAGCTGACACTCGTTACCTCCGATTGGGAGTCATTGACTACAACATACAACCACCTAGAAAAACAACCCACAGACCTGCAAACATAGAAATACACCCGACAGAACTACCAACATAGAAAAACACCCAAAATCCCCAACAAAACAACATACACTCTAGCTCACATACAAAAGTCCTAGAGCCAGAGTGTCACATGGAGATGTTTCCCCCACATTGTCCAGGCACTTGAATAATGAGTAGTCATTATGTATTGTAATCATGTATTGTATTTTACAGTATTGTATTGTAATTATGTATTGTAGTGGTCCTGTGTGGTTCAGTTGGTAAGAGCATGGCACTAGCAACATTAGGGTTGTGTGTTCGATTCCCACTGGGGTCACATAGGAAAATGTATAGAATAACTGTTGAAACTTGATAAAAGTGTCTGCTATGTAAATGGCAAAGTTTACAGTATTGGCCAATGCAATTTGAGTAAAGCAGTGTTAAAACCCTTTAGATCCCAGTAACTTCATTTTGGATACATGTTTACTGTAAAAGGGATGCATTTATTACATGCAGTACATTTCTGTTCCTGTCAATATCAGATGTTTTACTCTAAAGTAAAATCTTAATAGTCATCATCATAATATTACATTGCAGTATATATATCATACTTTATATCTTTATACTTTACAAACATAAATATTAGTTCTGTAGGTCTTAAGATATGTATATAGTACACAAACCTGTTTAAAATCTATAGGTTTACCAAACGGTTAAGTGGTTATAATATTTAAAAAATGGATTAAGTAATAGTAAATTGTATTTTAACAAATTAGAAGACAATCATATCAAAAGTCATTTGAGCATTGCATTTTGAAAAGCAAGTACTCTATATGCAAGTACTCTATATGAAACATGTATTTCTAGATAAAACAATGATTAAGTTTTATGAAAAAGTGACTGTATGATTTTGTGTGATGTACTCAGTCAATTGAAAATGTGCTTAGAGTTTTGAAACAGCTGCCTTTTTTATGATCTGTTTTGAGTTTTGTACTAAGAGTTGCGAAAATGTAGCATATACAGTGGGGATAACAAGTATTTGATACACTGCAGATTTTGCAGGTTTTCCTACTTACAAAGCATGTAGAGGTCTGTAATTTTTATCATAGGTACACTTCAACTGTGAGAGACGGAATCTAAAACAAAAACAGAAAATCACTTTGTATGATTAGCCCACCCAACTACCTCATCCCCATATTGTTATTTATTTTGCTCTTTTGCACCCCAGTATCTCTATTTGCACATAATCTCTTGCACATCTAGCATTCCAGTGTTAATACTATTGTAATTATTTTGCACTATAGCCTATTTATTGCCTTACCTCCATAACTTGCTACATTTGCACACACTGTATATATATTTTCTGTTGTATTTTTGACTTTATGTTTTTTACCCCATATGTAACTCTGTGTTGTTTTTATTGCACTGCTTTGCTTTATCTTGGCCAGGTCGCAGTTGTAAATGAGAACCTGTTCTCAACTGGCTTACCTGGTTAAATAAAGGTGAAATAAATAAAAAAAATACAAAATAAAATAAAAAAAATTGATGCCCCACGAGGTGAGATCTTGCATGGAGCCCCAGACCGAGGGTGATTGACCATCATCTTGAACTTCTTGCATTTTCTAATAATTGCGCCAACAGTTGTTGCCTTCTCACCAAGCTGCTTGCCTATTGTCCTGTAGCCCATCCCAGCCTTGTGCAGGTCTACAATTTTATCCCTGATGTCCTTACACAGCTCTCTGGTCTTGGCCATTGTGGAGAGGTTGGAGTCTGTTTGATTGAGTGTGTGGACAGGTGTCTTTTATACAGGTAACAAGTTCAAACAGGTGCAGTTAATACAGGTAATGAGTGGAGAACAGGAGGGCTTCTTAAAGAAAAAGGTCTGTGAGAGCCGGAATTCTTACTGGTTGGTAGGTGATCAAATACTTCTGTCATGCAATAAAATGCAAATAAATTCCTTAAAAATCATACAATGTGATTTTCTGTTTTTGTTTTAGATTCAGTCTCTCACAGTTGAAGTGTACCTATGATAAAAATTACAGACCTCTACATGCTTTGTAAGTAGGAAAACCTGCAATATCGGCAGTGTATCAAATACTTGTTCTCCCCACTGTACTTGTGAAAATTGCACTAAAGTGATTGAAAACAACTATAATGATGAACTGAGTGACCACATTCACAGCCATGCATCAACTTCTCTACATCCTGTTCTTGCTCAAACAATTAACAACATCTGACCTATCAGAATATAGCAGATTAGTTGCTATTAGACCATCCCATTAAATAATAGTAAAGGGTCTGTTATCCCCCCACCTTTGACCCTGTTCCTCCTTGTTAGCCAAATAGCCAACTTTGCCTGAGCAAACAGAAAATTCAACAACACACATTTGGTATTTTCCTTATTTGAATACCTGTACCCCATTATAAACATCCCGACAGTAAACTCCACCCCCAACCTCTTACACAGACATTCCAACAGAGACATTAATGGCATTAACCTGGCGCACACAGAAAACACATGAATCACAGTTTCACTCATGACACAGAAAGGACACCCCTGTCCGACTCCCGGGTCAATCCGTGCCAACCAGCTGTTTGTGTCCAGGACTCCATGTAGAACCCTCCACTGGAGGTCCCCTGACCTCTTTGGCACTGGGAGTTTGTAGAGCCCCCTCCATCTAAAACACACCATACTCTCCGCCCCACATACCCCCTTCCACTGATGTGCCTTCACTCCTGTTAGGCTCCTAATGTTCCTTACCTTAATGCAGAGGTTGTAGAGGGCTTTACCTCCTACCCCCTCAAACTCCCCCAGGCTCGGAGTGTTAAAATCTAACAAGTCCTCCAGACCCCCTTACCAGTCCCCAGTCTCTGCCGTCACCTGCAGTGGCGGAAACATTGGTGGCCCCTCACCCTTTGGCCGCTCAAACAACCCCCTTACCGGCTCAGACAGTGCCTCCTGGACTTCCCCCAGGAATCTCTCTAGCAGCCTAAGAGATGTTAGTCCTGTTTGTTGTGCCAGGACTTCCGGGGTTTTCCACCCCTCCTCTCCCAGCAGTCGCAGGTCACCCAGCCTTAGTAAACCCACTGCCATCAGTCGCCTCTGCAGGATGGCCGACTGAACCGATCTCAAAAGGATGGCTGGGTTGTGGAAGATAAGCTCCTCCCACACCCACAGCCCAGGCTCCACACCCCCTTCTCGTGTGGGTCTTAGCAGCTGCCGGGCCCTCAGCACCGCAGAGTAAAAATCTGAGAGACCTGCTGTACTCAGCCTCATAAGGAATAGCTGCCGGTCCAACCCTAATCCGCCAGCTCTCCTCAGCAGCGCACATGCTGGTTCCCTCCAGCCGACATCAGTATGGTACAGCAGTCTCTGCGCCGCCTTTAGTCGGAATGCAGACACCCTGCTCTCCAGTTCCACCAGGCCCTGTCCTCCTTCATGTACGGACATATACAACACTGCCGCCCTCAGGCAGTGATGGCCCGACCAGAAAAAATCTTGCGTTGCAGGTCTGCGAGCAGTTTATGCCACAGGGAAGATGCCACCAGGTTGATGATTATCAGCACCCTCCCTCTTTATGACACTTGGGACAGGAGCCACCTCCACTTGGCCAGTCTTGACACCACTGCCTGTGACAGCCCCTCACAGTTCTTCCTGACCCACCTCTCCGAGCCCAGGTACACCCCCAAAATGTTAAGCCCTTCACAAACCCCCTGGAAGCAGAGGGGGGGGGGGCTATCCCTCCATGCCCCACATAACAGAGCTTTGCTCTTGCCCCAGTTCACCTTAGCTGACGAAGCTCCCTTGTACACCTTCAGACTAGTCTCTAGTGCCTGCATATCCTGCCCATCCCTGTGTCACGCCCTGACTCAGGGGACTCGTATATGTTGAGTCAGGGTGTGTATCTTCTTTGTTGTGTATATTCTATGTGGTGTATCTAGTATGTATAGATCTATGTTGGCCGGTGTGGTTGCCAATCAGAGGCAGCTGTCGCTCGTTGTCTCTGATTGGGGATCGTACTTAGGCAGCCGATTGGCACTGTTTAGTTGTGGGATCTTGTTCCGTGTAAGGTTTGTTGTGTGTTCAACCTTTGAACTTCACGTTTCGTTTCGTTTGTTGTTTTGTCATGTGTTTATAAGTTAAATAAACATGTACGCATATCACGCTGCGCCTTGGTCTGACCCGTCCTTGAACGAACGTGACAGAAGATCCTACCAAACGAGGACCAAGCAGCGTGCCCAGGCAGAGCGAATAGCCATGTCACAGGTGGGCAATTTGTGGTCATGGGAAGAGATATTTTCTGGGAGAGGACCATGGGCGAAGGTAGATGCCCAGGCAGGAGAGGAGCAACGGCAACACAGAGGAGGCCGGTCGAGGAGGAAGCCAGAGAAGCAGCCCCAATAAACATTTTTTGGGGGGGCACACAGGGTGGTTGGCGGGGCCTAGTGTCAGCTCCCCGTACTCACGCGAGGAAGCGTGTGACTGGGCAGGCTCCGTGTTATGCGGAGCTACGTACTGTGTCGCCAGTGTGCCGGCACAGTCCTGTTCGTCCTGTGCTTGCACCACGCACGTGCCGTGCGAAGATGGGCATCCAGCCAGGACGGGGTGTGCCGGTTCAACGCTCCTGGTCTCCAGTACGCCTCCTCGGTCCCGCATATCCTGCGCCGGTTCTACGAACTGTATCGCCAGTGCGCGTGCACAGCCCAGTGCGTCCTGTGCTGATGCCTCACACATACTGTGCGGAAGTAGGCATCCAGCCGGGACGGGTTGTGCCAACTCTCCGCTCCAGACCTCCAGTCCGCCTCCACAGTCCAGCCCGGCCTGTTCCTGCTCCTCGCACCAAGCCAGTGGTGCGCGTCGCCAGTCCGGCCCGGCCTGTTCCTGCTCCTCGCACCAAGCCAGTGGCGCGCGTCGCCAGTCCGACCCGGCCTGTTCCTGCGCCTCGCACCAAGCCAGTGGTGCATGGTCCCAGTCCGGCCCGGCCTGTTCCTGCTCCTCGCACCAAGCCAGTGGTGCGCGTCGCCAGTCCGGCCCGGCCTGTTCCTGCCCCTCGCACCAAGCCAGTGGTGCGCGTCGCCAGTCCGGCTCGGCCTGTTCCTGCTCCTCGCACCAAGCCAGTGGTGCGTGTCGCCAGTCCGGCCCGGCCCGTTCCTGTTCCTCGCACCAAGCCAGTGGTGCGTGTTCCCAGTCCGGTACAGCCCGTGCCTGCTCCCCGCACCAAGCCAGTGGTGCGCATCGCCAGTCCGGCCCGGCCCGTTCCTGCTCCTCGCACCAAGCTAGTCCAGCTCCAGTCAGCGGCTCCAGTCCAGACCCAGACGTCAGCCCCTCTCCAGGTTCGAGGTCTCCCACACCAGGGTCCAGACAGGGCCTGGAGTATCATGGGAGGAAGGAGAGGGGAAGCAGCGCGCCGAGGTCCAGACCAGACCAGGGGCGCAACAGGAAGGCGGAGAGTAAGAGGTCGTCACGCCCGGAGCCGGAGCCGCCTCCGAGGCGGAATGCCCACCCGGCCCCTACCCTGTTAGGTGAAGGTTGTGCGGTTGGAGTCCGCACCTTTGGGGGGGGGGTACTGTCACGCCTTGACTCAGGGGACTCGTATATGTTGAGTCAGGGTGTGTATATTCTTTGTTGTGTATATTCTATGTGGTGTATCTAGTATGTATAGATCTATGTTGGCCGGTGTGGTTCCCAATCAGAGGCAGCTGTCGCTCGTTGTCTCTGATTGGGGATCATACTTAGGCAGCCGATTGGCACTGTTTAGATGTGGGATCTAAGGTTTGTTGTGTGTTCAACCTTTGGACTTCACGTTTCGTTTCGTTTGTTGTTTTGTCGTGTGTTTATAAGTTAAATAAACATGTACGCATATCACGCTGCGCCTTGGTCTGACCCGTCCTTGAACGAATGTGACACCCTGACCATCACAGAAACCTAATCTGCATACGCCGACACTGCTATGCCTGTCAACACACCCATACCTGTCCAGCAGACACCCTGCAGTCTCCTGCGTAGCACGCCCAAAAAAGGCTCAATAGCTAGTGTATATAACTGCCCCGATAGAGGGCATCCTTGTCTAATGCCCCGACTCACCCAGACTGGCCTACTGAGCCCCCCTCCCACCTTGACCATAAATGACGACCATACAACATCTTCACACATGCCAAAAACCTTTCCCCAAACCCAATCACAGACATTACATTAAACAGATACTCATGGTCCACTCTATCAAAATCTTTATCAGAGTCCAACATGTCCCTGATTAAGAACAAGTTGTCCGTGATTGAGCATCCCGGTACACAATATGTCTGGTCCTTGTGTACTATAGAGTTCAGATGGGACTTCAGTCTGTTAGCGAGTACCTTGGCAAATATCTTGTAGACCGCACAGAACAATGCCACAGGCCTCCAGTTCTTAAGTTCACACAAGTCCCCTTTTTTGGGCAGGAGAGTCAGAGTCGCCTACCCCAACGCACTAACTCAACATGCAAAAGAAGTCCAGTCCAATTATTCCCCAGTTCTGCAAACAAAACCTGAGCACACATAGGATCACACAGTTCTGCCCTATACAACTCAGTATAAAACTCCACAGTCCGCTCCCGCATCTCCCCCACCACAGAAGTCAACCGCTCATCCGACAGCCGTAGACAATGCATACCCTTGGCTTCACCCCTCTGTCTTTCCAAACCAAAGAAGAAGGAGCTGGGAGCATCCATCTCCTTGAGCATGGAGAACCTAGCTCTTACAAGTGCTCCCTTTGCTTTAGCCTGGAAAAAAATGCCCAGGTCCCTACGTAATTCAGCTAAATTAGCCTGGAGGCCTACATTGCCTTGCCCCACCAGCTCTACCTCCAATTAACTGATACCACGCTCAAGTTCCCCCAATATTCTCCTAGCCTCTGAGGATGAGAGAGCTGTATACTGTTGACAGAAAAGCCGAATTTGGACTTTTCCCACATCCCACCATTGACTCAGAGACTCATACTCATCTCTTCGCTGCCCCCACCTTTCCCAAAAAGTCTGGAAACCTGAGCAAAAAGTGGCATTTTTTAAAAGCTTTACATTAAACTTCCAATAGGATGCCTGCCGAGGCCCTGGTGAAATAGACAGCCGAGCCATGGTTATGTGGTGATCAGAAAAACCCACCGGGAGAATGGTAGCGCCCAACAGCCTATAGCTCTGATTCCTAAACATAAAACCTATCGAGTCGGGCTGCACTCACCCTAGCCCCAAAGACATTCACCCATGTATACTGTCTTGTGTTGGGATGCTAGTTCTCCAAACATCCACTAGGTCAAACTGATTAATGATGTCCCTTAACACCCCCACTGAGCCTGAATGAGGCTCCTCCCATTTCTGTATTTCGTAAAATCCATCATACAGTTCCAGTCCACACCGACCACCAGCGTTTCCTCAGGCGCTACCTGTGAGAGTTCCTGTCTAAGACACCCAAACAGACGCCCCCTCTCTCCCCCTGTGTTAGGTGCATACACATTTATAAGGACAAAACACCTGTTGTTAACTTATGCTTTTACTACAAGCAGTCTACCCCTACACACCTCCTTTGAGGAGCACATTTTTACGGCCAGACCCGGTGCAAAAAGGACTGCCACCCCTGCACTAACATTTGTTCCATGGCTCAGCACACTTGTCCCTTTCCACCAGAGCCCCCAATCAACTTCATTCACCACATCACTATGCGTCTCCTGCAGAAACAACACCTGTACTTTTTTTAGTTTTACATATTCACCCAACAGACTCCTCTTTCCCGCATCTCTGGCGCCATTTATATTAAGCAAGCCTACCCGAAGAGTCTCCATAGGAATTGGGAGAAAAGCCAGCAAAGAAAGAGACCAATAGCAAAGCTCAAAAAGCCCCAGTGCCATAAAAAAATTATTCATCTAAACAGCATCTGAAGGTAGACCCTTACGCACGGTTTTGACCCACTTCCTCAACCTAAAACGTTTCCTGGGTGAGAGGACACCATGCCCCTCATTTTTCATAGCGTGTTGTACTGATCTTACAAACTTCCCCGGATCTCAAAAAAATAAATCAAGATTAACCTTTTTCCCTTTAGTCTCATTCAAGAAACTTGACAGTTCCCTCACCGTGTACTTTGACCCCTTTGATGGCTGGCTGTCAGCTCTGGACCCATTGAGGAGGAGTCTGAAAATAAATCCTCCTCATCTTCCTCTTCCTCAGACTCAATTCCCTCCTCCTCATCTCCATCTCCCATCCTTACCACCTGCCCTTTCTCTCTAGTCGTGGCCTCCCCCCAGCACCAGGCATAGGTTCCTTGGTGCCTTTGACCACACCAGCCACCTCCTTTCTTCTCCCCCTTTTTCCTCTTCAGCTTGACACCCTCCTCCACCCCCCCACCCCCCAGTCGCTTCCCCTTTCCCACTATACTCTCCTCATCCACTAGCATAACCTGACTAGGCCCAGCCTCATCTACACCACCATCCATGACATGACTAGACCCAGTCTCAGCTACACCACCATCCATAACATGACTAGACCCAGCCTCAGCTACACCACCATCCATGACATGACTAGACCCAGTCTCAGCTACACCACCATCCATAACATGACTAGACCCAGCCTCAGCTACACCACCATCTATAGCCTGACTAGACCCAGCCTCATCTACACCACCATCTCTAGCATGACTAGACCCAGCCTCATCTACACCACCATCTCTAGCATGACTAGACCCAGCTTCATCTACACCATCATCTTTAGCATGACTAGACCCAGCCTCATCTACACCACCATCTCTAGCATGACTAGGCCCAGCCTCATCTAAACCACCATCCATAGCATGACTAGACCCAGCCTCATCTATACCACCATCTATAGCATGACTAGGCCCAGCATCTGCTGCCTGTGTCTCATGGCCCCCTGCACATTGACCTCGATTTCCCCCACTGGCGCTTGTACCCTCACCTTGTCTACGGCCTTTATGTGGGCATGCCAAGCTCTTATGCCCCAAATCCCCACACTCAAAGTATCGTAGACTATCTGTGCTGGCAAACCCTGCATAGAGCCCCTCCCCATGCCTCACTTTAAAATGCACATTTAACTGTTGCTCATTGTTAATCAGAAACATGAACACTTGCCTCTGGAACGAAACAACATGCCTGAAAACATGCCGACAGTACCCAAAAAACGCTAGCAAACTTACCAAAACGACTCAGCTCTTTTCTGATTTGATCATCCGTAATAAATGGAGGCAAATTTCCAACTACCACCCTAGGCGAAGTGGTAGAAAGAGGAGAAATTGGCACCAACACACCCCTTACAAATATTCCACTAGCAATGAGCCTACCCACCAAATTTGCTCTTTTCATGAACACAACCACAGCTTTGTTCATTCTGGAAGCGGAATGTATAAATTCAGCTCTTACCTGTTCGCCGACCGCGAGCAGAACCTCCTCCACCTTAATTCCATTCTCAGGAACACACCTGAATCCATGCCGTAACGACAGCGTCTACTCCGCGCTAGGCTGCGAAGCCATCATGCAGACCACACTGTTCAAAACCCCAGGAAACTAAAACTCTGTCCTCTTCCTCCCTAACTTTGAAAAACAACCAGTGGGTACCACTAATACAAACAGTGCATTAACCCACCAACATAAAAATAAAAAATGAAAGAAAAGACCAAGGAAAGAATCAAGAAAATAAGTTAGGACAGAGCCCTCCACACAAACTCTCAAACTCCAAAAAACTCCCAGCATACACAGAGAGAGAGAGAGAGAGAGAGAGAGACATGCAGGTCACATCGGAGCATTAAGACCCAAAAGTTCCTCTCCTGTCCTGGGAAACCAGCCAATTGTAACAGCTCTGAAAAAAGGTGTTGAAGATTTAATGTACATTAACTGGAGGAAGTGTATATTAAACACTGGCATCTTAAATAGGGCTCCCTATTAACACTTCAAAACTGGATTATGAATCACCAATAACTAAGCACTGTAATTTTGGGTGGGGAATATCAGTCATCGTTGCCATCAAAGGGTTTATTAGGCCCATAAGGAGATGGAGGAGAGCAATGTGGGTCTTGTCATGGACGTTGTGTTAGGATGTTGAGTTAGCGTGGCGCTAAGCGAGAGAGAGTCGCTAATTAGAATGGGACCTGCTTCATTTGAGGGGAGAGGGATCAGACGCGGTGAAGGTTGCTTACAAGGACAATTAGTGGGTTGACTCTCCCTCCCTCCATCTCTCTCCTTGCTCTGTACCTCTCTCTCTCGCTCTCTCTCTCTCCCCACTTCCTCTGGCAGGACATGTAATTGACTGGACTGCCCTATCCAGTCACCTGGCTCTGCGATTATGAGCCAATGACTGTTACCATTAGAGCAGGGCGCCTGTATGTGATACCAGATAGTTTAAGAGCCCATGTCGTTGAAACACAGGAAAGCCCCCGAGGTGAGACATAGTGCATGCGCTCATCTAACCATTTTTAATGTCTCTTGGGAAGTTTTGGGTACTGTTGTGGCTGACGGCAGGACTTTGAAGACTGGTCTGTTTCCCTGCATTCCTGTGGAGCAACTCACTGTGGGACTTCCAGACACAAAACTACCCAGTTTACTCCCCCTCTTATGTCATTATCGTTATTTCACTCCCCCTATTACTATCATTATTTCACTCATCTTATACTGGAAGTATCAGTGTCTGGCCCTGTAATTGCAATCAAGTCATCACTTGATCATAATGACCCGATGACCAGATTGCGTGCCTGCCTGCCTGTGTGTGTCTCTCTCTCCCTGTCACCAACCGCTGGCTGGCCAGACTGCAGTGCGGTGTTCCCAACCAGAGAGGAGTACCGCTTCTGTAAGCCTCAATGAAAAGCAAATGAAGGCAGAGGGACAGAGGCAGTGACAGGAGGCACAGTGCAAACACACACACACCCAGCTGTCTCACGCTTATGTGTATTTGAGTATGTTAATCATTTCTGTATCTGTTTGTGTGTCCTATTTCCTCTGCAGGTGTACACACGTAGTTGCAAGTGTGTATAGTCATCTATCCCTTTTATAGTGGGCTAGGGGGATAGATAAATGGTATGCTCTGGCTCGTAGCCGTGTGTGCAGAACAGCTGGCATCGCATGTGGAGAGGAGAGGCAAACACTCCTTTCTTCCTATTGTGTACAGTCAAACACACATATACACACACACACACATACGCACACATGCATACACACACGTATTCAGTCCAGGCATTGCCTAAATCGCACAGGCTCCCTCCTGTCTCTGAGCTGAATGGGTAATCTTTGGGCCTCTGCCAGACATCTTGGAGACGTCTTTCTTTACCCAAGCTAAGCAGATGAACACTGACATTGACGGGCGCAACAATCTCCACACCTGCATGATTGAATGGGCTTCTCCAGCTGTAATTAAGAAAGCACTTTGAGACTGAATTCTATTGGACATTCAACGTCATAGAATCAAAGAATTGTGTCAAAACTAAATTATAATCCAGCATTCCTTTACTCCTTTACCTGGGTAATGCAATACTACATTTTTACTTGTTGACATACTTTATCACATACTTTACTGTATATAGCCTACTTTACTGTTTTAGGGTTCAAACTGAAGTTAGGGTTCAAATCGGAGTCATCAGCGACAACAAGCAGCTGCTTGAATTCCCTCAAGTGGGGGGCACAAGCATTTTTGGGGGCGGGCCCGGCCCCCTATGGCCCGCCCATAGCGACGGGTGTGGGTATAGACCAACCCTATTTCAATAAATGTCAGAGCTCTGGATTTAGACACTAAAGACCATGTCAATAGAGCCTAATTCCACGTGATGGCTTTAGCTAAACCCATGTGAAACACAGATGAAGGCAAGGGGATCAGAGAGAACAGGCCAATGTACATCACAGCTCAGACATTTCTTGGATGGATGGACAACAAGCTGAACGGATCAGAGATGCTATTTTAGGTCGGTGGCTCAGAGACAGAATGTGGGATGGCGTGGGACTGGGATATTCTGATGGGAAGGCTCTGGGAAGGCTCCGGAACACTAAGAACCCCACTAGGGACTGTTGTGACCTTCAGCCTGCATGATGCCCTGGCTTTCCACTGCACACACTGCATCAACAAGTACTGTACACACTTCAAATCAAATCAAATCAAATTGTATTGGCCACATGCGCCGAATACAACAGGTGCAGACATTATAGTGAAATGCTTACTTACAGCCCTTAACCAACAGTGCATTTATTTTTAATAAAAAAGTAAAATAAAACAACAACAAAAAAGTGTTGAGAAAAAAAGAGCAGAAGTAAAATAAAATAACAGTAGGGAGGCTATATATACAGGGGGGTACCGGTGCAGAGTCAATGTGCGGGGGCACCGGCTAGTTGAGGTAGTTGAAGTAATATGTGGGTAGAGTTAAAGTGACTATGCATAAATAATTAACAGAGTAGCAGCAGCGTAAAAAGATGGGGTGGGGGGGCAGTGCAAATAGTCTGGGTAGTCATGATTAGCTGTACAGGAGTCTTATGGCTTGGGGGTAGAAGCTGTTGAGAAGTCTTTTGGACCTAGACTTGGCACTCCGGTACCGCTTGCCGTGCGGTAGCAGAGAGAACAGTCTATGACTAGGGTGGCTGGAGTCTTTGACAATTTTGAGGGCCTTCCTCTGACACCGCCTGGTATAGAGGTCCTGGATGGCAGGAAGCTTGGCCCCAGGGATGTACTGGGCCGTACGCACTACCCTCTGTAGTGCCTTGCGGTCGGAGGCCAAGCAGTTGCCATACCAGGTGGTGATGCAACCAGTCAGGATGCTCTCGATGGTGCAGCTGTAGAATTTTTTGAGGATCTGAGGACCCATGCCAAATCTTTTCAGTCTCCTGAGGGGGAATAGGCTTTGTCGTGCCCTCTTCACGACTGTCTTGGTGTGTTTGGACCATGATAATTTGTTGGTGATGTGGACACCAAGGCACTTGAAGCTCTCAACCTGTTCCACTCCAGCCCCGTCGATGAGAATGGGGGTGTGCTCTGTCCTCTTTTTTTTCCTGTAGTCCACAATCATCTCCTTTGTCTTGGTCACGTTGAAGGAGAGGTTGTTATCCTGGCACCACATGGCCAGGTCTCTGACCTCCTCCATATAGGCTGTCTCATCGTTGTCGGTGATCATGCCTACCACTGATGTCGTCGGCAAACTTAATGATGGTGTTGAAGTCGTGCCTGGCCATGCAGTCATGGGTGAACAGGGAGTACAGGAGGGGACTGAGCACGCACCCCTGAGGGGCCCCCGTGTTGAGGATCAGTGTGGCAGATGTGTTGTTACCTACCCTTACGACCTGGGGGCGGCCCGTCAGGAAGTCCAGGATCCAGTTGCAGAGGGAGGTGTTTAGTCCCAGGATCCTTAGCTTAGTGATGAGCTTTGAGAGCACTATGGTGTTGAATACTGAGCTGTAGTCAATGAATAGCATTCTCACGTAGGTGTTCCTCTTGTCCAGGTGGGAAAGGGCAGTGTGGAGTGCAATAGAGATTGCATCATCTGTGGATCTGTTGGGGCGGTATGCAAATTGGAGTGGGTCTAGGGTTTCTGGGATAATGGTGTTGATGTGAGCCATGACCAGCCTTTCAAAGCACTTCATGGCTACAGACGTCAGTGCTACGGGTCGGTAGTCATTTAGGCAGGTTATCTTAGTGTCCTTGGGCACGGGGACTATGGTGGTCTGCTTGAAACATGTTGGTATTACAGACTCAGTCAGGGACATGTTGAAAATGTCAGTGAAGACACTTGCCAGTTGGTCAGCACATGCTCGGAGTACACGTCCTGGTAATCCGTCTGACCCTGTGGCCTTGTGAATGTTGACCTGCTTAAAAGTCTTACTCACATCGGCTACGGAGAGCGTGATCACATAGTCATCCGGAACAGCTGGTGCTCTCATGCATGCTTCAGTGTTGCTTGCCTCGAAGCGAGCATAGAAGTGGTTTAGCTCGTCTGGTAGGCTTGTGTCACTGGGCAGCTTGCGGCTGTGCTTCCCTTTGTAGTCTGTAATAGTTTTCAAGCCCTGCCACATCCGACGAGCGTCAGAGCCGGTGTAGTACGATTCAATCTTAGTCCTGTATTGACTCTTTGCCTGTTTGATGGTTCGTCGGAGGGCATAGCGGGATTTCTTATAAGCGTCCGGGTTAGAGTCCCGCTCCTTGAAAGCGCCAGCTCTACCCTTTAGCTCAGTGCGGATGTTTTCTGTAATCCATGGCTTCTGGTTGGGGTATGTACGTACGGTCACTGTGGGGACGACATCATCGATGCCCTTATTGATGAAGCCAGTGACTGATGTGGTGTACTCCTCAATGCTATCTGAAGAATTCCGGAACATGTTCCAGTCTGTGCTAGCAAAACAGTCCTGTAGCTTAGCATCTGCGTCATCTGACCACTTTTGTATTAACCGAATCACTGGTGCTTCCTGCTTTAGTTTATGCTTATAAGCAGGAATCAGGAGGATAGAGTTATGGTCAGATTTGCCAAATGGAGGGCGAGGGAGAGCTTTGTATGCGTCTCTGTGTGTGGAGTAAAGGTGGTCTAGGGTTGCACATTTAACACGCTGGTAGAAATTAGGTAGAATGGATTTAAGTTTCCCTGCATTAAAGTCCCCGTCCACTAGGAGCGCTGCCTCTGGATGAGCATTTTCCTGTTGACTTATGGCCTTATACAGCTCATTCAGTGCAATCTTAATGACAGCATTGGTTTGTGGTGGTAAATAGACAGCTATGAAAAATATAGATGAAAACTCTCTTGGTAAATAGTGTGGTCTACAGCTTATCATAAGATACTCTACCTCAGGCGAGCAAAACCTAGAGACTTCCTTAGTATTTGATTTTGTGCACCAGCTGTTGTTTACAAATATACACAGACCGCCACCCCTTGTCTTACCGGAGACAGCCGTTCTATCCTGCCGATGCTAGCTGTATGTTGTCCATGTCGTCGTTCAGTCACGACTCTGTGAAACATAAGATATTATAGTTTTTAATGTCCCGTTGGTAGGATAACCGTAATCTTAGGTCATCCAATTTATTCTCAAATGATTGAAGATTGGCTAATAGGATTGATGGGAGAGGCAGTTTACTCGCTCGCCGTCGGATCCTTACAAGGCACCCCGACCTACGTCCACGATATCTCCGTCTCTTCCTCATGCGAATGACGGGGATTTGGGCCTTGTCGGGTGTCTGTAGGATATCCTTCGCGGCCGCCTCGTTGAAGAAAAAATCTTTGTCCAATACGAGGTGAGTAATCGCTGTCCTGATATCCAGAAGCTCTTTTTTGGTTATAAGAGACGATGGCAGAAACATTATGTACAAAATAAATTACAAATAACGCAGAAAAACGCACATAATAGTATAATTGGTTAGAGGGCTGTAAATAATGTATGTCAACATTTACACACGTCATAGTGTATGTAACAAGTGCACATGTCATATAGGTTAACTCAAGTACACATGCTAAACACACGCGTTTGAATACCTTAACAAGTAAGTTAAGTGGGGTCCATTGCTAGGCTGTTGATCTAGGGTAACCCCTTTGTCATTTTTTACCCAACCATGGAATGTTCAGAGTCAGAATCTGTCATTATTTCCATTTGTTTCAGCCTGTGTTTAAGATGGAGGAGATTGGAGGGGGGAGTCCTGCCCTCAGGGCAATTATCAACTTGAATAAAGAACATTGGGTTTTCTATTACAGGAAAATCTTTCTGACATGACCTCTGTTTTAAATATTACTGTACAGATCTCCTAGAGATATTTCAACTTTTTTTCTTAAAACAGGACCAGAATAGAACTCAAAATAAAACGGAATAAAATGTTAACATAATTCTATAAGACACCACCAAATCCAATGGTCCAGATCAGCATCATGTAATATAAACATTAGACAGAAATAAAAATATTAAATAGATAGACGTAGACCAACTCAACAGTGTTCGCTAAACTGTTCCATTTAATTATGTTCATAAACTCCAATTCAATAGCAGAGTTATGCAACTAAACACAGATCTGTTGTCAGACAACATAGCAGCCATAAGCTCTACAGTGTCCTGATAAAGATGCCTTCCAAATGAACTGTACATGGATGCTCCATTACTCTGCGCCCCAGATCATCCCTAAGTACTAATAAAGCACAGCTCTAATTATATCCCCACTTAATTGATTCTGTAGCTCGTCGGAGGCTCATTTCAGGGGCTGGCCCTGTTGCTTGGCCTGTGACAGAGTCTGTGTCACGGTTTCGGCCGAGGCTGCTCCTCCTCCTTGTTCGGGCAGGTTTCGGCGGTCGTCGTCCCCGGAGTACTAGCTGCCACCGATCTATGTTTCATGTTCGTTTGGTTTTGTCTTGATGTTGTACACCTGTGTCTAGTTAGTCCTCATTAGTGTCCTATTTAGTTCTCGTTGTGTGTGTCAGGTGTTGTGTGTGATTGCTCTTCTGTTTGGTGTTCTGAGCTACGTGTTTCCCTCCGTTGTTTTGGAGAGGTTTTCGCACATGTTAGTGCGCCTATTGTTTGACGCCTGTGTGCGCCTTTCTTCTCGCCTCCGGGCTTGTTTGCTCGTGTACTACGTGAATATTTCACTAAAGTCTTTTGGACTGAGTTTCTGCGTCCTGCGCTTGATTCCTGCACCACACCCACCTTCAGCACCCCTGACAGTCTGGCCTACTGTAGCCAAAGCTCTGAGCTCTATGGCAATTATATTTAGTACAGCCAGAGACAAACAGGACCTGAAAACTCACCACTATTATACAATAACATTCAGACCATGGCAGGGCAATGCAGGGCAGGGCTTCATTCCCCACCGCCACCTCTGTCCCTAAAGGGTATACAAAGAGGCAAAAATAGTGTATTTTTATTATTATCATCATAGCTTCTGATAAAATATTTCTGCTAAAGTTAGAAGTTATTTTGAGCAAGGAGGGGGTGGTCAGTGAGTGTGCTCCGTACATCCTGGTTGCAGTAAAGAGGTGCCGGGTGTGTTCAGGACAGGTTGATTTGTACACAGAGGCTAGATGGAGAGATAGGGACCTGGCCGCCACTGGAGCTGCAGTACAGTCAGTGGAGAGGGTGGTCAGTGGAAGGGGACACAGTTCTAGAGTCAGAGAGAGAGCTTCCTGCAGCATCGGAAATACCAGCCTTAAGATCAGAGGCTTGACTCAGATTACAGACACAGAAATACACACACACAGACACACACACACACACACACATCAACACACATCAATCAAAAATGCACACAGTAAACACAAATATAAACAAAGCTCATGAGAGTAAACACATGACATACCCTCCCTCACTCGCTCATAACCACACGCACACACACTCCCCTGGGAGCGGGGCTGAATTCTTCCTAGTCTGACGCCCTCCTCCTCTTGCTTGGGAAAAGGAAGTGTGTTCTTGTGTAATCTTAGAAAACAGTGACCAGGGGCTAGCAGTTCAGCGGCTGCCAACCGCAGAGGTCAGGCCTAAGTGAGCCTCTCAGTTTTATGGCCTAGCAAACAAAAGAGGACAGGGTAACTTTCACATGCAGTAACTACACACACACACGGCTGTCCTTTTGTCCTTCTCACAGAAAACACTAGGACATAATGTATGTCGCTTTGTATTAAACCTACCCACAGTCCACATGTCACTAGTGTTGCTTTAGATCAGTCTCGGTGGATGGATCTAACTGTTTCCAATACAGAGACTGGGCTATTAGCATTAATCACAGTCATTGTAAATACTTCAGCGTTGTAAATAAAAACCAGCCAGTAGAACAGACCGGATGGCTGCTGGCCAGTCTGCCACAGCTGTTGGAGTGACATCATTTCATCAACCCAAATATTCTAACGCTGATGACATCATTTTTAGGAATGATGGCTTGGAGAAAGATGCTATTGGACCTCTGGATGTGTGTCTTTGATATACAGTATAGACCCATGATGGTTATAGCCTGGTCATTTTCAGCCAACCTGTCCAAGCTCATATCGTAAAGTGAGAAGATGTGGAATGATCTTCTTTGTTGTAGTGTTCAGTGTGGTTTCTTTAGTTCCAGCCTGGTTCCATGTCTCCATATGCCAATTTCTCTGTGATGTGCATTTATTGTAAGGCAAGCTGACTGTACATATAGCGTATGTAGAAAAATATCTGCTTTGTCAAGGTGCTACTTGACTTCAGTAGGATCAGACTGTCGTCATGGTTACGTTTGATTTGATGGGAGAGAGAGAGAGAGAGAGACTTAAATATCAGAAGCAGCGATCCTTTCATCCTTGTTGATCACTATCACTTCAGTATGTGGGAGTTGTGGTCCTCAGGAAGAAAGCCCAGAAGTCATAATATCTCTTACATAACAGCAAGCTTCGAACATTGACAGAATTCAAACTATTCAACATCAGCAAATATGTTTAATATAGTGTATTAGGTATAGAATTTTTTTTAAATTGTGATGGGAGGAGGGCTGCAGTGCACACCCCCAATCATGTATTATGAATGGTATTTCCATGCTATTACTTTATTAGGTAACACTTTACTTGACACCCAGTGTGATAACACGTTATGACACTGTCATAATATGTCATAACAGCTGACATAACTTGTCATAACCTGTCATAATATGGTCATAACACTGTCATGACCCATATATTTACACCTGTTGTGACATATATTGGGTTATTTTATGGCTGATTATGACACCTACAAAAGAGTGTCAAAACCAACATTTATTCAAATAATTTGTTCCCTACAAATAAGTTTACTTTCATTTGAAAGTTTGTCTCTTAAATCCTTTGTTTTTGATGTAATTAATTATTTCCAGTCAAGCATTATGACCATCCTGTGTCACTTTACTTGGACTAAGAAAATACACTTTATGACACTGCCAGGAAGCATTGTGACCATCATAATCATATAAGCCAGATAGTCCTATCACGTACATGCCCTTATATCAGTCATCAGTCAAAAGAGGGTGTCTTGTCCTGCTCCTGAAATCTGTTCCTGCATTCATCCCAGTCATCAGCAACAGAGCATTGGAGTAGGTGCATGTCTGACATCAATGTGTGCGCAATTACAGTGATAATTTAACATGGTCAATGTTATATCAAAATGTTACATAACATAAACATACTGTTGACAGGTAGGCTATGGTGTAATGGAATGTTTTACCTTCTGTGGTAGGTTTTGTGGGTTTTGACACTTATGTAGGTGTCATAACCAGCCATAAAATAACCCAATATGTCACAACAGGTGTAAATATATGTGTCATGACAGTGTTATGACCATATTATGACATAATAATAATAATAATAAGCCATTTAGCAGACGCTTTTATCCAAAGCGACTTACAGTCATGTGTGCATACATTTTTACGTATGGGTGGTCCCGGGGATCGAACCCACTACCCTGGCGTTACAAGCGCCATGCTCTACCAATTGAGCTACAGACGTGTTATGACGCTGGGTGTCAAGTAAAGTGTTACCCTTTATTACATAGACACAAAGCAGAAGCGGTTTCACATTCTAGAGGGAAAAAAACTAAACTTAAGTCTGCATTGTGATAGTCTATGACACATAGTCGCTTTAAGATATTTGGGGGTGGGGGTGCTGCGATGTTTTTAGCCGATGGCTATATCGATCCGCTAATACAGGACTATTCCCGTGGCTATGCTATGACATCATGCACATAAGCCAGAGTCTTGGGCTAGGGACGGGTCATCCAAGAAAAACATTTAATTCCCATTAACAGCCAAGAATGCCTATCTCCTGGTTTTTTTATAAACCAGAGCTAAGCGGTCCAGGAAGGTTGCTAAGGGGATCATGGGTCCTGTATCTTCGCTCTTGTGTGAAAGTCATTAGTTGTTTACATTTCTTTCCATCTTTCGTTCAACTGTGAATTAATGCAGCGAAGCGGTGGACCTCTCCAGGGGTTTTCACATTAAAAAGATTCTAATCAAACACCTACGCTGTAAATGGAACCTATTACCACTAATGACTTACCTAGGAATGAATCCTGATGAAGCCTTGGAGTGGAGAACTATTAGCACCGCAGGTTTCTGTCATCATCCATGGTGCTTTAAGGGTCATCATTAGTGTTATTATTGTTCCATTGCTGCTTTGAAACAATGGCCACCTTTTACAAGATGATGTGATAGGGTCTTCAGGAGAGGGTCGGACCACATGGTGTTTGTTGGTGTTTTAGAGATAGGTACCATAGGGGAATAATTAGACTTTCAAGGTACATTTATTGTAAATGTCTGAATGTGTTCCTGAGTGAGCTCTAATGACAAAAATGTGTTGATTGTTTTTGTAGTAGTATCAGTAAAGATAGTGTCAATATTAATCATTTTGTCAAGGAAAGTGAGAACATGAATGTGTGGCATCTGGATATTGGAGGGAATAGTATAAAGCACACACATTGTTCTGTATTACATAAAAATACATGCTCATTATGTAGCCTGTGGGGAGGGAAGTTCACCATGTTCTTGGTTGAGGCCTAACTGTCTTAGAGAGTTTCCTTGTTTATTTTGATGGGCTGATAAATGTCTGCTACAACTAATTTTAACTATCAAGTTTGACTACATAGGGAAAATATGCCCTCATGACCGGAGTCTGAGGTTTGGAAATCTCTGTCTGGTCACTCCATAGACATTAAAACCAGGGTCACTCTAGTCTAGTACCTTCAGGGCAACGTCATGGGATCAACCACACTCTCTTAAGGGGGAGGGGATACTTTAGCTCATTTAAAGTTAATATTTTACATCAGATGTTACATTTCTACTAGTTGTCACAGTGTGTTAAATACTTTATGAATACCATGGCATGCTTTCAAAGTCAACAGCCTTGGTCATCCATGATATAATTTTGGAAACCTCCCCTCTGGGGTGAGTGTTAAGTGCAGTTGGTATGGTCCAGGCAGGAGAGGGAAAGTGGAAACGCTTTACTGATTTCACTATGATGCCCTAAATGACCAAGAGAACTGGACTTGTCTTCAATATTTGATTTGGATTGGATTTGTATAATTTGTATGTATTTTATGAGTTAAATATCTGACAACATTACAGCACCATGTTGATTACAAGTAAGTAACAACTTTTATTATGTTTACTTCAGTACTACTATAACAAATTCAAGGACAGTGACAAATATCAACTTAGATGTATTAACATATTCAGAGAGCCAGTAACCTGATAGGATGTCAGCTGTGAGGTTCATGAGGCTGATGCTCAAGATGAGGTGAGGAGTTCAGATGATGTGAGGTGTTATGCAACACCACATGAGCATCAGTCCTCTAGTCTAATACATATGGTAGCCTATATAGTTTTGCAACAGGCTTTTAAAATATACTTATTTAACTGTAAATGAAACATTTAGACTATGTTTTCGCATAGATTTAAAAGTTATGTTTTTGTTTACTCTAAAATTAAGAAAATGTATACTATAAAGAACGTCCACATAAAATATTCAAATGACATCTTAAGAATGTAGGCCTACAGAGTACAAATTGAATATTTTATGTCTGTCCTGAAGGTTTGAATGTTATGTGGGAGAGTGTTTTATTGTATTCTTCATGCAGGTGCCTGTAAATTGTTTAAATTAATGTCAGTGAAAATGTTAGAGTATGTAATATAATGGATTTCTTGCCTACTCCATACATCTTCATAGCGCTTAGGCTGCAAAATTAGTAGCTACAGATTGTACGCCATATAATGTGATATAACCAAAGATTTTTGGTGTCCATTACTGAGCGTTACAGGAAAGCCCCATACACACCACCGCCATAGATTTTTCAACTAACCTGCTCTTGGCATTACTTTCTTTGTTGTCGATTCTGTGAAAAAATTGAAATGTCAGTTGCTGGTGGTTCTACAAAAACCAGCGAAAACTCAGAAATAAATTAAATCCATGTTCCTCGCCATCTTAGCTGCCGCACATCTAGCATTTCCCAGCATTTTAGCAGGAACTAGTTGTTTCTATACAATGCGGCCGTGGCCATGTATAGAAGTAGATGACAGAGCGTCACACAGTGTTACCAAAACATGTATTTAATATCTTTCTGAATTTTCTATGGTTATTTTAGAACCACCTGCATGTGGTGAGTGATTTGAAGGAGTCAGGCGCAGGAGGGCAAATCACTGTGACGAGTACTGAGGATACGAAGAGGTAGGACGCAGATGCAGGAATCAACAATGTAAAGGTTTACTTAACACTGGGCGAGAGAACAACAAAGAGCGAGTACACGACATGACACTAACAATCACACACAACACAACACTGAACAGTTCAGGACTATATAGGGGTGGTGATGAGATGATGAGGTGCAGGTGCGCTGGAGGTGAATGGGTTTCCATTCCGGTGTTGCCGAGGTGGTGCGCTCAGACCGGTGCTTCAGTAGACCGGCGAATCAGAGCGCCGGAGGGGAGCAACGGGAGGAGACGTGACAATCACAGAATAAAAGGTTTATTCCGAAACACAGTAGTACGCAGCAATGCGTCAAACACTCCAGTGTGGAAAACAGGCGCACTGGAAAACAATGAAGCACACGGGTGAAAATAACCCGGCGATACAAAATACAAAGACCTCCACCGAGCTAATCGAACCTCCACAGTAAACAATCACACACAAAGACAAGGGGGCAGAGGGAACACTTATACAGGTACTGATGAGGGGATATGAACCAGGTGTGTGTAATAAACAAGACAAAACCAATGGAATGATGAGATGAGGAGCGGCAGTGGCTAGAAGGCCGGTGACAACGAACGCCGAAGCCTGCCCGAACAAGGAGAGGAGGCAGCTTCGGAGGACATCATGACAGTACCCCCCCCCCCTTGACGCGCAGCTCCAGCAGCGCGCCGACACCGGCCTTGGGGACGGCCGAGAGGATTCGGAGCAGGGCGAGACAGATGGCGACGGTGGAAATCCCGCCACAGGGAGGATCGAGGATATCCCTCACCGGGACCCAGCACCACTCCTCCGGACCGTACCCCTCCCAATCCACGAGGTACTGAAGGCCCCACACCCAATGCCTCGAATCCAGGATGGAACAGACAGAGTATGCCAGGGCCCCCTCAATGTCCAGGGGGGGCGGAGGGACCTCCCGCACCTCAGACTCCTGGAGCGGACCAGCCACCACCAGCCTGAGGAGGGACATATGACCTCGTTTATTCTCCTCAGGACTTTGAGCGGCCCCACAAACTGCGGGCTCAGCTTCCGGCAGGGCAGGCGGAGGGACAGATTCCGGGTCGAAAGCCAGATCTGATCACCCGGTACAAAGACCGGGGCCTCACTGCGGAGGTGGTCAGCGTTAGCCTTCTGGCGTGGACGTGAGCAGCGTTCCACGTCTCCTCCGCACGCCGAATCCAGTCATCCACCGCAGGAGCTTCGGTCTGGCTCTGATGCCAGTTCCACAACGACCAGGATGGTTGTGTTACCCTGAGAGAGGGGAAGATCAGTGAGAAAGTCAATACACAGGTGGGACCATGGCCGTTGTGGAACTGGTAAAGGCTGTAACTTACCCGCTGGGAGGTGCCTAGGTGCCTTGCTCTGGGCGCACACTGAGCAGGAGGAGACATACACCCTCACGTCCTTAGCCAAGATAGGCCACCAGTACTGCAGCTCAGCTGGGCACTGAGGTGGAGATGGCTCTGTGTCCGCGTCCATCGCCCATACTACTGGCGCCACAATGCATGAGGCCGGGAGTATGGGGGAGTTGTCTATTGGCCTCTCCTCTGTGTCGTACAGCCGTGACAGTGCGTCTGCCTTTACGTTCTTCGTACCCAGGATGTAAGACCGTGTAAAATAAAACCGAATGAAGAATAAGGCCCACCTGGCCTGGTGAGGGTTCAGCCTCCTCGCTGCCTGGATGTACTCCAGGTTATGGTGGTCCGTCCAGATGAGGAAAGGGTGTTTCGCCCCCTCGAGCCAGTGCCTCCACACGGTCAGGGCTCTGATAACAGCCAACAACTCCCGATCACCAACGTCGTAGTTCTGCTCCACCGGGTTGAGCTTCTTGGAGAAGAAGGCACAGTGGCGGAGCTTGGGTGGCGTGCCCGAGCGTTGAGATAGGACACCGCCTATCCCTACCTCGGACGCATCCACCTCCACTACGAACGGTAGTGATGGATCGGGATGGGCCAGTACCGGGGCTGAGGTGAACAGAACCCTCACGTTACTGAAGGCCCTGTCAGCCTTAGCAGACCAGCGGAGCCGGGACGGCCCACCCTTCAACAGAGATGTGATGGGAGCTGCGACCTTGCCAAATCCCCGGATAAACCTCTGATAGCAGTTGGCAGCGCCAATAAAGCGTTGCACCTCCTTTACCGTGGTTGGAGTCGGCCAATTACGCACGGCTGTAATGTCCCGAAACACCTTGTTCACAAAGGACTGGAAGACGGATGGAGCATTCATCAAACCGTACGGCATCACCAGGTATTCGTAATGCCCCGTGGTTGTGCTGAATACTGTCTTCCACTCGTCCCCCTCTGACACGCACCAGGTTGTACATACTCCGGAGATCTAATTTTGTGAAGAAGCGTGCCCCATGCATTGACTTGATTACCAATGGAATGAGGGGTAGAGGATAACTATAACGTATTGTCCCCTTGTTCAGTGCTCGGTAATCAATGCACGGGCGCAGACCTCCTTTTTTCTTCTTCACAAAAAATAAACTTGAGGAGGCGGGCAAAGTGGAGGGATGTATGAACCCCTGGCGCAGGGACTCGGAGACATATGTCTCCATCGCCTCCGTTTCAGCCTGCGACAGGGGAGACACATGACTCCTGGGAGGCACAGCATCAACCAGGAGGTTTATCGCACAATCCCCCGACCGATGAGGTGGTAATTTGGTCGCCTGTGTTTTGGAAAATGTGTGCGCCAAATTGAGGTATTCGGGGGAATGCGCACGGTGGAGGTAGTGTCTGGACTTTCCACCGTGGTTGCACCAATGGAAACAGCTAGACACCTACCCTGACACTCTCTCGACCACCCTGTGAGAACCCTCTGCAGCCATGAAAAGGTTGGGTTGTGTAGTGCTAACCAGGGAAGACCCAGCACAACAGGAAAATCGGGAGACTTTAAAAATAAAAATGTGACGTGCGTAACCATCGTGACTGGTGCTGTAACTTTCCTAACGAATCCTGACCCTAATGGCCGACTGTCAAGTGCTTTGATGGGCAGTGGAAGGGATAGGGGTACCAATGGAATAACTAGACTATGAGCAAAAACCTGTCCATAAAGTTCCCAGCTGCGCCTGAATCGACCTGCGCCTTACACTGGGAAACTACTGTGTAATCAGGGAAGGTGACGTGTATAGTGCAGTGCGCAGCAGAGGGCTCTGAACGAGTGTGGGTTTGCACTACCTGGGGTGACGCGAGAGTGCCCTGCCTGCCGCCTCCTGACCCGGAATAACCCTGACGACAGCGTGCAGCAGAATGTCCTCTCCTGCCACAAGAGTGACACTGGAGCTGCCATCCTCCGTTCTCCCGGATCGCTGCACCACCCAGCTCCATCGGAACTGAATCCGGGTTGAAGGGAGTTGGAACGGGCAGGCCCCCTCCAGGACGTCCTCTTTCAGCGAGCAGGTTGTCCAACCGGATGGCCATGTCCACCAGCTTGTCTAAAGTCAAAATGGTATCCCGGCAGGCTAGCTCCCTTCAGACGTCCTCTCGCAGGCTGCACCAGAAACGGTCGATGAGGGCCTGCTCGTTCCACCCGGACCCAGCCGCTAGAGTATGAAACTCCAGGGCAAAGTCCTGCGTGGTCCTCGTCCCCTGCCTCAGTTGGACCAGCCGCTCACCCGCATCTCTTCCTTCGGGCGGGTGGTCGAAGACTGCCCGGAAGAGGCGAGCAAACTCCCTGTAGTTGTCCAACGTGGCTCCCCCTTCACTCCAAACTGTGTTGGCCCACTCCAGGGCTTTCCCCGAGAGACAGGAGATGAGGGCAGACATCTTCTCCCGCTCTGATGGAGCCGGGCTGATGGTTGTGAAGTAGAGGTCCAGCTGCAGGAGGAATCCCTGGCAGCGGGCAGCTGTCCCGTCCGTCTGGGTGCTGGGGTGTGGGTGGCTGGATCCGGTTGCTCAGCTGGTCTCGAAGGATTGGGTCCTCTCCTGTTCAGGCATTGGACGGCCTGGAGAACCCGATCCATCGCTTCCTCCAAGCTGGCTAGCATATCAGAATGCTCCCGGACCCGTGCCACGACTCCCGGCATGTTCGCTTCTCCTGCTGACTCCATGTTTGGGTGTGTGTTTCAGGCGCAGGAGGGCAAATCACAGAATAAAAGTTTTATTCCGAAACACAGTAGTACGCAGCAATGCGTCAAACACTCCAGTCCGGAAAACAGGCGCACTGGAAAATAACGATGCACACGGGTGAAAATAACCCATAGATACAAAATACAAAGAGCTCCACAGGGCTAATTGAACCTCCACAATAAACAATCACACACAAAGACAAGGGGGCAGAGGGAACACTTATACAGGTACTGATGAGGGGATATGAACCAGGTGTGTGTAATAAACAAGACAAAACCAATGGAATGATGAGATGAGGAGTGGCAGCAGCTAGAAGGCCGGTGACGACGAACGCTGAAGCCTTCCCGAACAAGGAGAGGAGGCAGCTTCGGAGGAAGTATTGACACTGCAACTGAAAAAGGACATTTCTAAGATACTTTTTTCACTGAATCGAGAATGAAGAAAGTATTGCCAAGAACAGGTTAGTTGAAAAATCTATGGCGGTGGTTTGTATGGGGCTTTCCTGTAACGCCCACATTATCTAGCGTACAATTTGTAGTTACAAAATTAGATGAAATAGGAGATATGATAGAAAACCAGCTACTTTGGAATCAGACATAAAAGGCTTAGCACCTCTGTTGCTTTTTTCCCATGGTGTGGCTTCTTGTAATTTGCATAGTTCTACTTGACCATTAGATGCCTAGTATTTCCACCCAGTCAACATGATTCAAAGTGATGGAGAGCAGACCCAGACATAAGTTGGGCTCATATGCAGATGGTCCTCTGGAAAGGTTCAGTTGAGATTTACCTTTTCATTGTGGTGTCTAGTATTTCTAAGAATACTTTATTCCACTAATTATATTTTCTTTATTCTGAGAGTATTTACAGTTCTCTAACTTTAGCAGCGAAAATCACTCTTTCCATTGGCATGAGTGGATCACATGGACTGTTGTTAGCAACCAGAAGCAACAGAGCACAGGCGAGCAGCAGGAACAATTATACCAACTTTGGCATGGGAGTAACATAATGAGCTAAGCCTAGCCAGGGCTGGTGTAGATGGAATGAATAGGTAGCACTGTGGAGAATGAACAGCTGTGTGACTTTAACTTGACACTTGTTAAGGGGGATTAGTTATTGTGTGACAATCACCAGGTGCCCTCTGATTGCCATGTTTTATATTAAAGTCATTGTTAGTTTTTCCATATGAACTCAGATTTTCTGACTGAGTGATACTGTCAGTTTGTGTCATACAGTACATGAGAGAGCTAACTGGACACAAACATGAATGGGAATGACCAACAGTTGGATATAACTGCTAAGTGAATTTGTGATTCATCAAGCATCTATGGGCGATTCCACGCCAGCAGGAGCGGAAATTATTTTTGGTATCTCAGATTGTTCCGGCAATTCTCACATAGAAACTTCATTGGGAGGAAGGATGTTTGACATGCTTTTTACATTTATATCACAAACCATTGTTGAGAAAATCACAAGGAAAGTGGCAATTTTAGGTCCTTTTTAGACCGATACATGTCTTCTGTAAGACATTATGATCTGTCAACCGTACATGATACAGACAACATCATGGTGTCATTATACTCCTTATTGTGGGCTCTAACATATGGAGTATGTCTAGATTCTGACATACACATTTTCACATTCATGTATTAAACACTAAACATATTAATATGAATACCCTTTTTGATTTTATTCATTTGGAACAATATACTCTAAAAGTGCATCAAATTTCCAGAGTGGGTCGTACAATATCATACGAATTAGAGGACGTATAGTATCATACATCTTACCCGGTTGTACAATATCACACGAATTGGATGATGTAACCTATCAAACATCCTGGAGGACTTACAGTATTATACTATTTTCTCTGAGACCAGGCTGCTTGTTGCGTCATAACAATAAAGGAGAATTAAGACGAGAATTTATGTTGCTAGTTAGAACTAATGACAAAGGTTCAGAGAATTTACGTAAAATAGCCAACGTCAGTCCAATCTGTTCTGTTTTGTTATTTTCTATCTGTTCCATGACTTATGGTGTCTTCAGCAAAAAAGCTTCCGGTTTACATTCAGAGGTCAAATGTTGGTCATACGTCAGAACATATACAGTGGGGAAAAAAAGTATTTAGTCAGCCACCAATTGTGCAAGTTCTCCCACTTAAAAAGATGAGAGAGGCCTGTAATTTTCATCATAGGTACACGTCAACTATGACAGACAAAATGAGATTTTTTTTTCCAGAAAATCACATTGTAGGATTTTTTATGAATTTATTAGCAAATTATGGTGGAAAATAAGTATTTGGTCAATAACAAAAGTTTCTCAATACTTTGTTATATACCCTTTGTTGGCAATGACACAGGTCAAACGTTTTCTGTAAGTCTTCACAAGGTTTTCACACACTGTTGCTGGTATTTTGGCCCATTCCTCCATGCAGATCTCCTCTAGAGCAGTGATGTTTTGGGGCTGTCGCTGGGCAACACAGACTTTCAACTCCCTCCAAAGATTTTCTATGGGGTTGAGATCTGGAGACTGGCTAGGCCACTCCAGGACCTTGAAATGCTTCTTACGAAGCCACTCCTTCGTTGCCCGGGCAGTGTGTTTGGGATCATTGTCATGCTGAAAGACCCAGCCACGTTTCATCTTCAATGCCCTTGCTGATGGAAGGAGGTTTTCACTCAAAATCTCACGATACATGGCCCCATTAATTCTTTCCTTTACACGGATCAGTCGTCCTGGTCCCTTTGCAGAAAAACAGCCCCAAAGCATGATGTCTCCACCACCATGCTTCACAGTTCTTT
This sequence comes from Coregonus clupeaformis, assembly GCF_020615455.1. NCBI lineage: Eukaryota > Metazoa > Chordata > Actinopteri > Salmoniformes > Salmonidae > Coregonus > Coregonus clupeaformis. The sequence goes on along the minus strand of NC_059204.1, from coordinate 19,438,100 downwards.
GTCCTCCAAACACGACGAGTTGAGTTTTTACCAAAAAGTTCTATTTTGGTTTCATCTGACCATATGACACTCTCCCAATCCTCTTCTGGATCATCCAAATGCACTCTAGCAAACTTCAGACGGGCCTGGACATGTACTGGCTTAAGCAGGGGGACACGTCTGGCACTGCAGGATTTGAGTCCCTGGCGGCGTAGTGTGTTACTGATGGTAGGCTTTGTTACTTTGGTCCCAGCTCTCTGCAGGTCATTCACTAGGTCCCCCCGTGTGGTTCTGGGATTTTGCTCACCGTTCTTGTGATCATTTTGACCCCACGGGGTGAGATCTTGCGTGGAGCCCCAGATCGAGGGAGATTATCAGTGGTCTTGTATGTCTTCCATTTCCTAATAATTGCTCCCACAGTTGATTTCTTCAAACCAAGCTGCTTACCTATTGCAGATTCAGTCTTCCCAGCCTGGTGCAGGTCTACAATTTTGTTTCTGGTGTCCTTTGACAGCTCTTTGGTCTTGGCCATAGTGGAGTTTGGCGTGTGACTGTTTGAGGTTGTGGACAGGTGTCTTTTATACTGATAACAAGTTCAAACAGGTGCCATTAATACAGGTAACGAGTGGAGGACAGAGGAGCCTCTTAAAGAAGTTGTTACAGGTCTGTGAGAGCCAGAAATCTTGCTTGTTTGTAGGTGACCAAATACTTATTTTCCACCATAATTTGCAAATCAATTCATTAAAAATCCTACAATGTGATTTTCTGGATAATTTTTTCTCAATTTGTCTGTCATAGTTGACGTGTACCTATGATGAAAATTACAGGCCTCTCTCATCTTTTTAAGTGGGAGAACTTGCACAATTGGTGGCTGACTAAATACTTTTTTCCCCCACTGTACATACTGTACATTCATCTCTGACATGGTTAAAAATATAACTAGACCACATCATCCCTAGCACTCAAAGTTACAGTTCTCAACTTAAGTTCATAGACATTTTAGGTTTTCAAAACACTTTTACGCCTCACTTGACACTTGCCATCCCAGTTAAAAGCAGAGGTCTGCTGTGTTTGCATTCCACTGAGACTGTCTCTGGAGGGACGTTTTGAAGATCAGAACCATGTAAACTGTCAGAGCAGAGAGATGTTCTCATACCACACAATGGCTTCGAGATGCTTTTCTCGTGTCTATCAACTCATACAGAGGCGTTGGGATTCTGGAGAAAGACAGCTAGGCCTCTAGGCCTGGAGGGCCACAGAGTAGTAGCACTTTGTAAGGTGATTCCAGGCGTTGAGTGACTGTGTGTGGTGTGTGTTGGGTGTGTGCTGGGATGCCGCTCTGGGAGGCAGCGTGAAGGTTGAGTCAAGGCTGGCCTGAGGTGAAGACTCCTTAATCACTATACTGCTGCCGTTGCTATCTGCAAACATCACACACACACACACACACACACACACACACACACACACACACACACACAGCCCACCTGCAGAGAACGGAGCACCATTATCCCGTCCCTCTCAGACCCCTGAAACACGCTCCTCCGACTTACTGGCGCTGCGAGGGAGAGGTCTAATCGAGAGCATACATCTCTTATCGGAACCCAGAGCCCAAAAGCACAACTTCCTCCAAAGCGGCCTGAGGTATTTGGAAAAGGAAGAGCCTTTCCCTGCTTGGCCTTATTAAAATTGGAGGGCTGATACAATCATGGTTATATAACAGTCATGCACAGCTCATACAGTGGTGGAACGGTGACGAGTGCATGCATTGCAGTAGGCGCTGTGAAGTTCATTGTTCATTGTTTTTGGCGTAGAGGAGTTTACCACTCTTTGGGGCCATCACTTATACTGCAACTGGGTCCCCTGTCTCAGGCCTTTTTCAGCCCTGTGATGTCATTCTGACCGCTTGTTTGGGTGGCTAACAGTATAGTTACATCTCAGTGCAGGATGTTATGAATAGGGAGGTAACAACATTCCCACCATAGGCTTCATTTTACCTCCCTGACAGGCACATTCAGATACCCCTGGCTTTAGAGCCTCAGTCAAAGTTATTTGATACTATGTGATACTTCTGCAGGTACGGCTGATCCCCTCGCAAATGTCACCCCACCCCACCTCGTCCCCGTCCAACCCCCCACTGAGACAAGAACAGAAGTCATCATCCTCTAACACTAACAGTTAGTGATCTGTCCTGGCTGTTGGTATGATGAACCCTGCTCCCATCCAGCAGAGTTCTTATTCCCTGCGTCAGAGGGGTCTTGTGATGACTGTGATGTTCGCAGTTCATTTCCCCCCCTGTTTACATATCTCAGCCATCTGCTCTGTGTAGCTCAACCTCCAGCTGTCTTCCCCTGACCCCCACGGCCTGGGAAAAAGACACCTTATTCCAAGAACTCTCTCTTGTTCTTTCTTTTTCGTTTTATCTCTTTCTTTATCGGTCTCTCTCTTGTTCTCTCTTTTAATTTTCTCATTCTCTCTCTCTGGGTTTCATGGAATGCCAGCGAGTTCAAAGAAAGAGTGCGCTTCTTTCCTTCTTTCCACCATCTGTCGCTGACAATGCTGTGTTAATGTTGGGAGTTACCAGATGGGTGGAACCTGAACAGAGGGGACATGAAATGCTGTGTGGGGCAGAAGGGACTTAAGCCACTTCTGACAAATGCCTACCTGCCTTTTCTGTGTCTGACACGCATAAACCACTGTTAGCCAATAAGGAGTAATTAGGCTGGCCTCTTCCAAAAAGCCACTAAAATATGGAATCCGCAGTAGGGCAAAACAGCGCCACTGTCCGCCCCACGGCCGTTGTTATTGTTTTGGTTTTGTTGAAAAGCAGAGGTGGAGAGCGCTCGGGGAGCGTCGCACATCAAGGGGGAAAAAAGCAGTACATATGCTGCTGTTCTATTGTGCGTGCAATGATGTCGAGGGAAAAAAACAGTGCTTGTTGCTTGCAGTAACTTCTTTGTTGTTGTATTATCGCAAACGGACACGGCAGTTTCACCATTAAGGATTCCTGCTTTAATTAATACCCTCTCAGAGATGAGAGAGCAACATGAGAGTTGCTTCTATTTTTGTCCAAAATATTTTTGCGAATGTGACTAAAGTGTAAAATAGCTCGCTTAATATGCACAAATACTGTATTTGCCTTCTTATTAAAATGGGCCGACCAGAAAATAATTTTCATTGAATTTGAATATTGTTTTTGTTTGCAGAGATCGAAGCGAAGGAGGCTTGCGATTGGCTGAGAGCGGCCGGCTTCCCCCAGTACGTGCAATTATACAAAGGTAAATATCAAATATGAATCCTCTCAAGCCATCAAGCACAATCTATTACAGTACAAACCACATCCACATGTTTGCTCATCCATAGCAAACAGTGTCATATCCCACTTTCATTTGCCTTGTTTGCCTCTCAGATTGCAGGTTCCCCATTGCTATAGACTGGGTAAAGAGTGATCACGGTTTTCTGGATAAGGACGCGCTTGATTCCCTCTGCAGGTGAGAAGCTAGACTTCCCATCCACTCTCTCCTCACCAGTATCTCCTCATAGAGAGAGAGAGAGTGTGTGTGAGAGAGAGAAAAATAGAAAGACAGAGAGAGAGAGAAAGTGAGAGTCGGTGTGTTTGGTAGTGGGTCCCATGCTGCTGTGTTTGTTTAACCGCCATGCTTCTCTGCTTCCAGGAGATTAAGCACTTTAAACAAATTTGTGGAGCTGAGGCTGGAGCTGGGCAGATCAAAGAGACGGGTGAGTGAGAGTGAACGCCTTGGAACACCAACATGGCAGCTCTGTCAGAGCTACAGCAGGAACCAGAGGAAAAGCTCCTCGTTAGCATTTATCACTTCGATTTCCACTGATATCAAGTCTGGATAGATAGCTCCACCAACCCTCAAAACTCCTCTATCTTCATTAGTCTCTGTTTGAGAAAGTGAGGCAAAAGCGGAAAGAATTAGGGCGGAAACTCATCTTGAATTAATAATGTTGCATAATCATTTTCTCAGTCTAGTTCTCTCAGAATGTAGTTGTCTTTGTGAAAGATATCTCTGAAGAGTTACAGAATGTCCAGAAATAGATGGCCCTGTTTTTTTGTTGCTACATGGCTTCATATACAGCATCTTGATTGTCTGCTTGTGATTCTCAGGGGGAGGGATCAGAGGACGAGGTGCCCTGTGCCATCAGCACCAAATGGGCCTATGAGAGGCAGACAAGGAGCTGGCGTCGCCTGGAGGGAATGGGCTTCCTACATTCACCGGATAGCCAGGACATGTCCCTGTGTTACGCCAATGACCACCACGAGGTCTACTCCCTCCACAGCACCAGCAGCACCGAGAGCGAGGGCCGTGAGTGCCCCAAGACCACCACTGATGACCAGGAGACCAGCAGGAGCTTGTCTCGCTGCTCCTCCATCAACAAGATCCCGTCCCTAGACACGTCATTTAGCAGGCCCCCCTCCCCAGGGGGTGAGACGCCCAGTTTCAGCAGCACTGAGGAGCGCTTCCTTGACAAGCCCCCCAGGAAGAAGGGTCCCAGTCTGCTGAGGAAGATGGAGAAACTGCGTCTGAGGGGCACGTTCAACCTCCGCTCCCCTGCCCACAGTGGCCACAGCAGGGCCAGGCTGGTCATCTCTGGCCCCGTGCTCCAGGAGAGTCTGGATGTCGAGTACAGGCTGAGACGGCTTCAGTGTCTGGACATCTCCACCCTGCAGGACAGGGATAGGGATATGGACCGGCCGGACAGCCAGGCCTCCTCCTCGCCTTCCTCCCCCCACTCGGGCAGCAGCAGCCCCAGCCCTTCGGAGAGCAGCAGTACTGTCAGCACCCCCAGCCCCATCACCAGAGTACGCAGCAACTACAATCGAACCGTCAGGGTCCGAGAACAGAACCAAGTGGGACTCCACAGAGGCCCGGTCCGAGAGCACCAGGACTACAAGAACGACAGGAATAACCACGAGAGCCTGGTCTTCCAGATCCCTCAGGGGCACAAGCCAGGCACGTTCCCCACAGCCCTCACCCACAACAACATCCTGTTGCCCATAGACAACACCTCCGTCAACTGGAGGACTGGGAGTTTCCACGGGTACCGTGGGCGACGGAGCAGGGGGAGCGCAGGGGACAAAAACAAGAATTCCGCCTGCTGCAGCTCCCTAGCCTCATTGGACCACCGAGCCAGTATCTATGACAATGTGCCAATAGGTCAGGTGATTGGCCAGGAGGTGGAGCATCACGGGGAGGCGGAGACGGGGGAGATCAGCGAAAACGATGAGGTCTTCTCGGCGCTGGACAGTGTGATGGAGCGTATCATCGGCCTGCAGCAGCTCGTCAACACCTGGACAGACAAACTGTCGGAGGACAGCGACTCAGACTCTAACCGCCGCTCCACACCCTCGCCCTGCCCCTTGTCCTCCTCCAATCACATCCACCTGGAGGTCAAGGAGGCAGAGGAGTTGGGGCCGGGAGCCATGGAGCGTGAGGGTGAAGGGGATGAGGAGAGCCTAGAGAAGGAGTTTGCGGATGGAGATGACCCTGATGCACAGTCACCAACATGCAGTATCAGGTGAGAGCAATGTCAGCTGGTCTGAGTACTCATTAAGAAGTCTTTATTACTCTATCACCACATTAACATGGCTGCCATTCTGTTGTCTGTTGTATATGTGTGCAGACGGAGCCAGCACCACTGGTCCAGCGAGCAGAGTCTTCCCTCAGTTGCCCCTAGCAGCTCAGGAGTCGAGGCCCAGCCTGTTTCTCAACTCCACCTTCTGCAGAAACTCTCCCTGCTTAAACTCACTGCTCTCATGGACAAGTACTCCCCCTCCAGCAAGCAGGGCTGGAACTGGTAAGGAATGGGAGGGGGAGAGGGAGAGGAAAGATGGAATGGTATGGGGAAGGCTGTGGAGAAAGAAGGAGGGAGGGGATGAGTGAGAAAAATGAGGAGGAGGAGGGCGATGAGGGGAGGAGGGAAAAGTGGGAGGGTGGTGGAGAAGGGGGGGGTAGGGGAAGAGGAGGAAGATTGGAGGCAGCTTGTTTAGAGGTTAATTTATTATTTATGTTACGCTGCAACCTTGCTGTGCCTCTCACAAGACAAAACACAGGATGCTTCAAGAGCTGTAAACCCCCCCCCCCCCGCTAGGTAATAACCGCATGTAGATATTGTTGACAAAGTATAACCTTCGTCCTAGATTCATAGGGATATTATAGACAGATTCTCTTCATTCCTTTTTGGTTAAGGTCTGTGGTGTACACTCCCATCTGGCTCTTAGAGGGGTAACTTTTCTGGCATTGGCCAGGCATCTATCTCTGTGATTTAAAGGGAGCTTGGATCCCAAACGATTCTACTTTCTGGCAAAACATCTGTTTACATTTGTGAAAAGTGAAGTGCTTGCACATCCCAAAGTTTCCCTGCGTTTTTAGTTTGAAAGAGGCAGGCATGTGCTCACCATCGGCTAGAATAGGGTGAAGTGTCTACAGCGCAGGGTGAAGACCTATAGCCTATAGAGTACACTAATGAAAGATATGGTGGAATGTTATCTCAAAGATAGTGGCTAGGAACCTTTCCTCTCGGCGGTTAACGGCAGTGACCTCAAATAGCGTTACAAAGGAAACACGTAATGAGGGTGAGATAGAAACACATACTGGGAACCATAGAGATAGAGAGGACTCATCTTTGTATCTTACATTTTAGTCATTTAGCAGACGCTCTTATCCAGAGCAACTTACAGTTAGTGAGTGCATACATTTTCATACTGGCCCCCCGTGGGAAACGAACCCACAACCCTGGCATTGCAAGCGCCATGCTCTACCATTTGAGCTACAGTTATAGCGTCTGTGACAGCAGATGGTGGAAGCCCTCAATGGCAACATCCATACTAAAACAGGTTATATCCATGATGAGTCCTCTATCTATTTCTATGATGGGAAGTCAACACATCGCAATCTGTTTTGTCAGAATGAGATATTGCTTTTCATTGTTTGTAGCTATTTCCTCACCCATGTTTCGAAATCTGATCTCCTAACCTTGGTTCCCCCACGGATCAATTAATAAAGTGTTTGCCATTATTAATTTGTGTAGCCAACTGGAGTAAAAGTGATTGCTTAAACCGGCAATCAGCAGTAGAATCAATAACAAAGCGACCTCCCCAGGCCTGTTTCGGTAAAAAGCTTAGGGATGGGGCTGGAGAAATGTAACCACTCTCGAATTCCTAGACAGAGCTATGGATGCAAGGACTGGCATTCCATTATATCAAAATTATAGTTTTAACCATGTTTTAAGACTATATAGTCTTAGTTTACTTTGTTTACTTTACTTTGTTGACAAACATTGGAGTTAAACAAGTTTACATGTTGGGTTATAATGGGGCAAGACAGTTGAACTAAGCTCATGAGGCATTTATAAGTTATATTTTTCAACAATCAACGGGTACATATAATTAATTTATAAGTCAAAAAATTGATGTAGCAACTGCTGATTGCCCCTTTAAGGAAAGAGGACAGGGTAATTGACTTTTTGAGAGCAGAGTAATTGGGCTATTTGTTTTAACAATCATTGAGCTAACTACAAAATAAATAACCTACTCCAGCCTCTCATCGCTTTCCCATTGATCCTGAGCTTCAGTATTCTGTACACTCCCTCCAGTGGAACAAGTTTCATTCCAAATAACTGTTGTCTGTTACTTGCTGTGGCCAAACACCTTTCCCCTTGACTTTGTCTCTAATGAACAATATCTACATGCGGTTATTACCTAGCAGGGAGAGAGACTCTCGCTCTCGCTCTCGCTCTCGCTCTCGCTCTCGCTCTCGCTCTCGCTCTCGCTCTCTCTCTCTCTCTCTCTCTCTCTCTCTCTCTCTCTCTCTCTCTCTCTCTCTCTCTCTCTCTCTCTCTCTCTCTCTCTCTCTCTCTCTCTCTCTCTCTCTCTCTCTCTCTCTCTCTCTCTCTCTCTCTCTCTCTCTCTCTCTCTCTAAATCACGAGCAGAACACCATTAAGCTAATGAAATGAGGTGGACACAGAAGCTATGTTTTAATTGAACAGCTGAAGACTAGAATTGAAATGCAGTCCGTAATGGGAGAGAACACTATCAAAGAGAAGCATGCTGTATGAACAATTGTGAATCTAATTCCAGTAGACTTGATTCATTTCTGCAATCATACATTTGATTGGCTCTGAGGCTAGCTATCTCAAGATGCCTAAACTTGTTTTATGGAAGAATAATGAGAGGAGGCTTTAATTTGTCTTCATGTTATCTTCTTGGCTACACAGGCCGTTGGCACTCATTCGCTGGCTTATGAAAACAAGCCATTCAGCACTCGCTGGGCTTTAAAAGAAATATCCCGTCAGTTGTACACAAAGCCCTCTGCTAAGTACGTGTGTGTCTTGGTCAGATCCCTATGTAGGCTCCCACTGGGCACAGACGTGAGTTCAACGTCTATTTTTTATTTACATTTGGTTGAGTTGTCAACTAACGTGAATTCAACGTGAAATCAACAACAACAAAAAATCACCATGACATTGGATTTAGGTTCAAAGTTGGGTGACAAAAATACAAAATTCCCTTACATTGATTACTTTTTGCTAATCCAATCAGTTTTCCACGTTGTTTCAACGTTATTACATATAATTTTGTTGTTGAGATTACATGGAAACAACCTTGATTCAACCAGTTTTTGTCCAGTGGGTTCTTACATATTGTACAAACATGCAGTGCACTGTTGTTTGAAGTAGAACATATCCAAAAGGAATAAAATACAATGCAACAACTTAGTCATACTTCTGTAGTTCCCTGTAGCTTAGTTGGTAGAGCATGGCGCTTGCAACGCCAGGGTTGTGGGTTCGTTTCCCACGGGGGGCCAGTATGAAAATGTATGTACTCACTAACTGTAAGTTGCTCTGGATAAGAGTGTCTACTAAAATGTAAATGTAACATTGCCCTATCTTCGTTTAACTTTTATACAGAAACCTCTATCTTCAACAGCAACCCTTGAAGTCCATCTTGAATTGTTTGTCTCCCCACAGGACATTCCCCAAGCCTCCGAGGAAGACCAAGGCCCCAGAGTTTAAGGGCAGCAGGGTGTTTGGTGTACCCCTCCTCCACAGTGTGCAGCAGACAGGGGAACCACTACCCCCCAGCATCCTCAAGGCCATCATTTATCTGAGGACAGAGTGTCTCGGTCAGGTACTGGACTCTTTAACCTCCTGTACCACCAGTTAATACAGTACTGCTCATGCATTATTAAAGCTAGAGTCCTTCATTGAAACAATAACAAAGCAGTTTTGGTAAAAAGCTGAGGGATGGGTCTAGGGAAATGTAACCACTCTCAAATTCAAAGAGAGCAAGGGCTGACAATCCATGATATCAGAATGATAGTTTGAACCATATTTTGAGGCTGTGTGTGTTTATAGTTATATTGTTTACAAACATTGGAGTAAAACAAGCTCATATTTTGGGTTCTGATGGGGTACGACAGTTGAACTAAGCTCATGAGGCATTTATAACTCATATTCTTCAAGAATCAATATATCTGTCACGAATGTCGGTGGAATGCGGTAGGCCAGAGTCAAGCGCAGGACACAGAATGAGATGAAGAACCACTTTACTGAGTAGTAAAGAAATACAAGGAAAATCCTCCAAAACAACAAAGGAGGAGCAAAACCCGCTCACACTAATGACACTCGTACATACAATAAACACGCACACCAAACAGTGGACGTGAACAGGTTAAATAGGGAAGACAAACTAACATAATGGGGAACAGGTGTGCAACAACAGACAACAATCAAGTGAACATAGAAACATATAACATAGAGCGGCAGCAGCTAGTACTCCGGTGACGACGAACGCCGAAGCCTGCCCGAGCCAGAAGGAAGGGCAGTCTCGGCAGAATCTGTGACAATATCATTAATTTATAAGTCCAAAAATATATGTAAAAGCTAAGGATTCTAGCTTTAAAGGAATATTTAGGGTTGGGCATTATAGGGACAGTTCACCCCAATATCACAGTTGGTTAGATGTTTTCATATCTCAAAATGGTCTAAAGTCAAGCTTACAGTCCCGATTCCATGGCATCTACAGTGGGCTCTCTACATAACATATGTCATGGAATATGGACCACAGTTGACAAGGTACTTAGATTCATGGGGTGAACAGGTCTGGGCCATCAGCTATTCCTCTCCAACCTATTAACATCTGTGTCATGCATTGATACTATGGAGTACACAGCACCTGTGTTGAATTACACCCCTGTGACACTTTGACCTACAGTAAATTGGAGTCATGGTTAGACACAGTGGAGGGTCCTATATTGAGAACAGAGACAGATGAGCATGAGGAATGGGAGGTCAGCTTTAATTTTTCTTCCATGTTGAGAGTGGGTTATGAGGTGCTTTAGGTGGATCTCCTACCTACAGAGATGAATGGAGGTTATCCTAGTTTGACAGGCCTTAGGATAGCCTCCTATATGAGTCTGACCTGCCATCCCGGTTTTAAACCCCCCATTCCACACCACACGCACACGTGCACACGCATGCACTCACGCACGCACACACTTGCACACACTAAACACACACTCCCAACCCACAATCATAACCCTCTCGTCCTCTCAGGTGGGTCTGTTTCGTAAGTCAGGGGTGAAGTCTCGTATCCAGTACTTGCGTTACATGGTGGAGGCGGACCCAGAGGCCGTGTCCTACGAGGGCCAATCAGCGTTTGACGTGGCTGATATGGTGAAGCAGTACTTCAGAGACCTACCAGAACCTGTGATCTCCAGCAAGCTCTGCGAGTCCTTCCTGCATATCTACCAATGTACGAGGATAGAACTTACATCACTGCTTGGGCCAGTACAGTAAAGACTGGAATGGCTAAACATGCAAGAAAGGTTAAAATGCTGGCTAAGTAGGCAGTTTGAAACCAGTTTTTGACATTTTTATAGTATAAGCGCAATGAGAGAGTCACAAAGCAATTATTTCTACATACTAACATGTCTCACTCCCACCTCCACAGACTTCCCCAAAGACCAGCAGTTCTGTGCGGCCCAGGCAGCCATCTTCCTCCTGCCTGATGAGAACCGTGAGGCCCTGCAGACACTCCTCCTCTTCCTCCGAGACGTGGTGTGCTGCGTGGACGAAAACCAGATGACCCCCACCAACATCGCCGTGTGCCTGGCCCCCTCCCTCTTCCACCTCAACACCCTGAAGAGAGAGGACAACACAGCCAGGTACGGAGCTCTGTCTCCTGGGGAGGAGGAGGACATCAAGTTGCCCCTAGAATCTAGTGTCTAGATGCTGATCTAAGCAGTTTGGGGAGTTTTAACCATAGTGCTTGAGGTTAGGATTGGGGGAGGGTCCTGGTCAATGTAGCCAAGTGCAGTCCACTGCCTCCTGGGAGGAGTAGGACAAAGTTAACCCCTAGATGCTGATATAAGATCACTTTTGGGGTTTTCAACCGTAATGGCTGAGGTTAGGATTGGGGGAGTGTAAGATGATCCTGGCTCTGTGCGTAAGAGCAACTTCTAGACGAGCAGAGGTCTGGGGGTCTGGGTCCCACATTCCTAAAGTGATAACTCCCTCTTACATTGTTGCATAACATTACTCCAGTGCGCCTTGCTTTGCATTCATCGCTACAACTGCAGGTTTTCATTTCAGTCTGTTTGAAATGGTGTTTGTTACTCCTTCTTCTTATGCAGCATCAGATTCATGTTAAAGTGTGGAGTTGGGTTCTTTGAGTTCCCAGAGATTACATCAATTGTAGTAATGTAGCCAAAGCCCTATTTCCCTGTGCGATAATGAATAGCTGTCGGATGGGTTTAGTTTAAAGGCAGAGAGAGAGAGAGAGACTTATGTAATGCCTTAATTTCTCTTAGATAGAGGAGATGTTATATATTTAATACTGTTCAGCTGGTTACTGCAAGAGAAAGAGAAGAGGGAGAGAGAGAGGGAAAGAGAGGGGAGAGAGGGAGAGAGAAAGAGACGGTCCAAGTGAGAAACAGGGAGAGACATTTGCACCTGATTCAATTTTTCAAAACACATCTGTCTATGAACTTAGCTTTTGAGTCTGGTGCTCTCATCAGCTTCACAAGACTGGTTGTTGATCTGTAGTTGTTGGCGAAGATAGACACACAAACACACACAGCTCAGCTGCACACACTCTGCTGACACCCGGTATTCTGACAACATGTCTAGAAGTTCCAACTTCACGTCGAAAAGTGGCGTGATGGACCCAGTGATGTCATATAGCACAGGCCTGATTGTGTCTGATGTAGCCGGTCAGAGACAATAGACCTCTCCTCCTCTCCTCCTCATTGTGCCAGGCCAGCCAGTTCAGGGGAGCCAGCGGGCTCAGCCATTACCCCACAGGCTGTCAGAGCAGAGCACTGATGGAAATCAGAACACAACATAATATACACTTTGTATCTCCCATCACTGGAAACAGAGTTCTGCCTTGATACACATGTCACACTCTCACATTGGAAACAATGACCAGAACAAATAAACTCTACTCCAACTGACTGTTGTGTTGTGGCACATTGTGCTCAAGGATACAGTGACGTGTTATTAAATATTTTGCTGCTTTGCTTTGCTACATGTTTTTTTGGGGTTTGGAAGTCAATACTGACGTTGCTTTTTACATTGAATAACAGTCATTTTCCTCAGTTTCTGCTTGTAAGGGTCACAAATAAACTGCATACTATGAGTCTATGGGAGCCTAGCGTAGCAATAGAAACTGTACCCCATAAATCTTCAACTCTGATGTAAGGACATTGCCTGTTTCTCTGACCTAGGTTGAGCCACAGGAAGTACAGCCTGGGTAGGCCTGACCAGAGGGACCTTAGTGAGAACCTGGCTGCCACTCAGGGCCTGGCCCACATGGTGACTGAGTCCCTGCGCCTCTTCAAGGTACACACTACAGTAGTTAAAGCCTGTTCTAGCCACACTAATGCACATCACATGTGCACAGCGTGTGGGTGTTACTGCCAAGACCCAGCAGAGCACACATCCCTCTCTCATAAGTGGACTCTCTCTGTGCAGTAGTATGTACTGTACGTTACAAAAAGCAGACAGGCACTTTTCCAATTGTTCATAACCATAACCCATCTGCAGGGGAAATTAAATGAGGCACTTCATCTATGTTATTCAGTTCAGTCAGTTCATTGTATTGACTTGATAATACAGAATAAGAATATCAGAAAATAAGAACATGAATGCCAACAACAGGCTATTAATCACCATAGCTTCGCTTAATGCAATAGTATATCCAATGGTCAAGAAGTCATATGTAGTCTCTTGTGACAGACGTTAACACGCAATATTTAGTTCTGGTTGTCGAGATGAAGTCATATGTGGCACTATTTGTGAAAACATCAAGTTAACTCTTCCTCTCTCTTTCTCTGATCCTTCCAGCTTCCAGAGTTCTGGCCGGGCCAGAGTGTGAGCAAACCCAGTGAGGAGGCTCTCTGGGTGGATTGGGGTCGGAGTTCGCCCTCTCAGGGTGGGGAGGAGGAGCAGGATGAGAGGGCCAGACTGGACCAGACCACCCAGCACCTGTTGAGAGAGGCCAGGGAGAAGAGTAGAGGCTGGGAGTCCTGCTCTGGACCAGACAACGTGGACCTGGTTTTTAAGAAGGTGTGTGATGGAATCTGATGGAATGAATGAATGGATGAAAACAAATGAATGAATGAATGAATTAATTAATTAATTAATAAAAGAAAATGAATGAACGAACAAATTAACTAAATTGTCAAAGATGAAAAATAACATCTTAGTGTAATAAAAGTAACTGCTTGGTTACAGTGACCCATAAAAGTTTTTCTGACAGCAAACCACTACCAAAACAACAACACCTATAAAGAACAGCCCAGACTAATGAAAGGTTCATTATGTATGAGTCAACATAAAAACATTCTCCAGTGAGTCAGACACATTAAGCACACTGAGAGCTTGAGCTGAGATGTGTGTGTTGAGTAAGAGGGGTTATCAGGTTCTCACACTGGGTCTCACCCCCTTGCCTCCCCCTCCCCTCCATACCAGGTGGATGACGGCTGGCCTCTGCGGTTGTGGAAGGGCTCTGTTGAGGTGGATGCCCCACAGAAAGAGGCCCTCCAGCGGGTCCTGAGGGAGCAGGGTCTCTGGGAGAAGACCCTCAAACAATCTGCAGTAGTCCAGACCCTGACCAAGGACACCGAGGTCTACCGCTACCTCCTGCAGGGCCTGGGACCCCGGCCGCCACAGGAGTACCTGCTGCTGAGGTAATGAGGTGTTACCAGGGCGATGCTGCGCGGCGCTGCACGACGCTGCATGGGTCTTTAGGCAGGCTGCTGACTCTGCTGCTTAAGAGTATAAGGGACAGAGGAGTCAGGGACAAACAGAGTTAAGCTTGGACTTGAACACTCTGGCTAATGTTGTTTTGACATGGTGCCTGTTGTTGTACTTGTGCTACATTTTGGCATCACAGTGAATGAAAAATGAAAAAGCTAGTTTAGTTCAGAGCGAGTTTAGTTACATTAAAGTGTCAAAGTCAAAGAATTGTTGACTGTTTACTCAAACAGCCAGTCAAATGGTAGCTGAATATCTGAGGGCCTATTTCTCACTCAGCTTGATTCTAAAGTCTGTTTTTAAATTGACCAGAATAATCTCCTACCATTTCCCCATGCAGGACCTGGCAGTCAGACCTGTCGGCTGGTCTTGCTTATGTGTCGGCTGTGTCTACAGAGCACCGTGAGGCCCCCATGGAGGGGGTGAGAGCCCACGTCCTCTCTTGTCTCTACCTGGTAGAACCCCTGGGGGCCAAGAGGTCCCGACTTACACACCTCTGTCGTACAGATACAAGGTAGGAAAGACTGAGGGAGGGAGGGAGGGAGGGTAAGAGGGGAGGAGGAAGAGAGAGAAGGGAGGGGGTGAGAGAGAGAGAATATGAAAGATTTGAGAGAATGCACAGCCTTTAAAAAATATATCCAGAGACATGCTTATTCTTTACCTTCAGTAATGAGGTATTCTCTGCAGTATCTCAAGTGCAATCACAGCCTCTCAAAAGAGACACACTCAAATAGAGAGAAAAATTAACAGAAAGAAGGGCCCGCTCGTGTACACATGATTTAGCTCTCGTCAAAGTTCCCTCTAGATTTTCTGCTTCTTCCGTGATGAATTTATTCCCTGCGTGGTTCTGCTGGGTTATTCTGTAGAACCCCGCTGTTTCAGCTGATTTAATGAAACAAGCCAGGCAATGGAAAACAGGTGTCTAGAAGCACATACAGTGGGGGAAAAAAGTATTTAGTCAGCCACCAATTGTGCAAGTTCTCCCACTTAAAAAGATGAGAGAGGCCTGTAATTTTCATCATAGGTACACGTCAACTATGACAGACAAATTGAGAAAAAAAAATCCAGAAAATCACATTGTAGGATTTTTAATGAATTTATTTGCAAATTATGGTGGAAAATAAGTATTTGGTCACCTACAAACAAGCAAGATTTCTGGCTCTCACAGACCTGTAACTTCTTCTTTAAGAGGTTCCTCTGTCCTCCACTCGTTACCTGTATTAATGGCACCTGTTTGAACTTGTTATCAGTATAAAAGACACCTGTCCACAACCTCAAACAGTCACACTCCAAACTCCACTATGGCCAAGACCAAAGAGCTGTCAAAGGACACCAGAAACAAAATTGTAGACCTGCACCAGGCTGGGAAGACTGAATCTGCAATAGGTAAGCAGCTTGGTTTGAAGAAATCAACTGTGGGAGCAATTATTAGGAAATGGAAGACATACAAGACCACTGATAATCTCCCTCGATCTGGGGCTCCACGCAAGATCTCACCCCGTGGGGTCAAAATGATCACAAGAACGGTGAGCAAAAATCCCAGGACCTAGTGAATGACCTGCAGAGAGCTGGGACCAAAGTAACAAAGCCTACCATCAGTAACACACTACGCCGCCAGGGACTCAAATCCTGCAGTGCCAGACGTGTCCCCCTGCTTAAGCCAGTACATGTCCAGGCCCTTCTGAAGTTTGCTAGAGTGCATTTGGATGATCCAGAAGAGGATTGGGAGAATGTCAAATGGTCAGATGAAACTTTTTGGTAAAAATGCAACTCGTCGTGTTTGGAGGACAAAGAATGCTGAGTTGCATCCAAAGAACACCATACCTACTGTGAAGCATGAGGGTGGAAACATCATGCTTTGGGGCTGTTTTTCTGCAAAGGGACCAGGACGACTGATCCGTGTAAAGGAAAGAATGAATGGGGCATGTATCGTGAGATTTTGAGTGAAAACCTCCTTCCATCAGCAAGGACATTGAAGATGAAACGTGGCTGGGTCTTTCAGCATGACAATGATCCCAAACACACCGCCCGGGCAACGAAGGAGTGGCTTCGTAAGAAGCATTTTAAGGTCCTGGAGTGGCCTAGCCAGTCTCCAGATCTCAACCCCATAGAAAATCTTTGGAGGGAGTTGAAAGTCTGTGTTGCCCAGCGACAGCCCCAAAACATCACTGCTCTAGAGGAGATCTGCATGGAGGAATGGGCCAAAATACCAGCAACAGTGTGTGAAAACCTTGTGAAGACTGACAGAAAACGTTTGACCTGTGTCATTGCCAACAAAGGGTATATAACAAAGTATTGAGAAACTTTTGTTATTGACCAAATACTTATTTTCCACCATAATTTGCAAATAAATTCATTAAAAATCCTACAATGTGATTTTCTGGATTTTGTTTTCTCAATTTGTCTGTCATAGTTGACGTGTACCTATGATGAAAATTACAGGCCTCTCTCGTCTTTTTAAGTGGGAGAACTTGCACAATTGGTGGCTGACTAAATACTTTTTTCCCCCACTGTACACAGAGAGAGAGAGAGAGAGAGAGAGAGAGAGAGAGAGAGAGAGAGAGAGAGAGAGAGAGAGAGAGAGAGAGAGAGAGAGAGAGAGAGAGAGAGAGAGAGAGAGAGAGAGAATATGACAGAGGGAAGTAGAGGGAGTGTGTGTCTTATACTGAAATATATTGCACTGCACCAAATCAAATCAAATTTTTTATTGGTCACATGCGCCGAATACAACAGGTGCAGACATTACAGTGAAATGACCACTATCAGTGGAAGTAGTAGTGGAAGTAGTTGACTACTCACTTAGCCACACTTTCATCACACTAGGAGTTTCAGTAAGGCAGCATAGTGAGATTTGAATGAGACGGTTTGCCAACAAGACAGATTCACACGATTATGATGATTATCTCTGCAGGTTTTTCTCACTTCATTACATCAGAACTGAGCAGCAATGGAGAGAACATCTCTGCCTCGTTCTACTCTCTTTAAATACTAATAGAAAAGAGCTTGGCAGGCCTAAAATGTAGTGGGCTTATTTGCAGTGCCAGTGCCATTAGGTTATTATTCTTTCTTTTTTATTGTCACATACACCGGATAGGTGCAGTAAAATGTTTTCCTATTATCGATAATTAACTCACTGGTCTTCGGTCTGCTAAGCTTAATAGCGAAGGCCAATGAGACTGATCCAATCAGATGATATAGAGGAAATTGAAAGTGAAATGGTCTGTCAGTGTGTCTTATACAGCAAGGTTTGGTTGCGTTCCAGGCAGACTATATTGCAGTCATGCTACATGCAGCAATGGTTGCTTGTCACATGACTAGCTATCCATTAATTTGTCCAGTGATTTCTTTTTTTGATATTTAGAAAGACTGCCTTTAAAATAGATGTGTCAATTGCATGCTACGGTGCGTTTCCATTTAGCTATCTTGTGTCGATAAAAACAGCTGCACGTAATGACGTCCCACCATAAATAAAAAGGTTGAAGTGTTTCCATTATCCATTTAGGCAAATTGCACATTAGGTCTAATAAATTGGTGACAGCCTGTGAAGCCTATTCCCTCCCACCTATCTGTTTCATGTCTCAGGTAGCCCGCGAAAGCCATCATGGATAGAATGCAATAATTGACTAATATTTGCCATATTCTAATCATTCTTACGTGGCAACATATCGCCACAGTCTATGCCATGGTGAAACGTACATTCCTGTAGATCAGAAATAATAGGATGGTGAAACTTGCCAGCCAAACAGAAAAGCAAAGTGAAACAATTCAGGAATTCTTCAAAGTCAGGACAATCCTTGTCCTGCAAAGAAACATAATTTCTATAGTTGAATTTTTTTATTTTGCAAGCAGTAGGCATTTAGAATTAAATGTGGAGTGGAGCTTTCTAATTACGTGATGACATCGTGCCCCGCGTACCTTCTAAAATTATTCGACAATCATCATTTATTCGAAAAACAGTTTCCATCATCATTTGTCGCAATAAAGAAAGTTAGACTAAAGAAAAATCCACCCGTCTAACGGATAAAAACGTTGTCGATCTTTAGAACATTTCTAGTGGTTAAAAGTATTGGGCCAGTAACCGAAAGGTCACTGGTTCGAATCCCCGAGCCGACTAGGTGCCTTAAGCAAGGCACTTAACCCTAATTGCTTCTGTAAGTCGCTCTGGATAAGAGCATCTGCTAAATGACTAAAATGTAAAATGTATCTTAGATCTGCCGTTTCCATTACACATGTCGCAATGATTTGTGACATTGCTTTTTTTGAATAAACGTGGGTCAATGGAAACCTGCCGACTGACTATGATATGGTTAGGTCTGGCAGGCAACTGCAATGTAGTCTGCCTGAAATGCGGCCTTTGTGCCTCTCTGACTGTGTCTTATCTGAACCCTGGTGATGCTTCCTGTGTACTAACTTCCTGTTCCTCTGTCTGGTTTCCAGGGGCCGGTCCCAGGAGTGGCACAACAGAGTGAGTGGACACCTACTGGCTTCCAACCTCCTGGCTATCAGGGACTCCTTCAGACCTGACCACAGACAGACCAAGATCTGAGTCATAATCCTGAGACAGAGCTTAGGCCTTGTCTAGCCGAAAGAAGAGGAGAGAACAACACAAACAGATAGACAGACAGAGACAGTAGCCTCCAGGCGTACAGCTGTAGCAAAGGACTGAAAGAGGGAGTAGAAGGCAGGAGAGGAGGGGGAGCTGAGAAGTTGTCTTAAACCCGAGACCTGATGTGAATTCCAGAAGCGGACTCACAGCAGGGGTCGTCTGATGAAGTGTTCAGGCGGAGGCGGCGGAGCTTTGCATTATCAAGAGTGACTCGGGAGCCTGTCACCGTAATGAAACCTCTCATCCCATTTAAGTGACTGTTTCAGGCCTAATGCATGGCAGGGGGGCCTCCGGCAGAGCTATAACAGGGCCTGTGTGACAGTTCAAAGATACGAGTAGCAAATATACCTCTTTGGAGATAAAACACTCGGTTGGTCACACTTTGAAGCGGGACAAAGTTAAGGATTCAGGAAAGCCTTGTCTTGCAGTTGAGAACTGGGGAGATTCTCTTGTACATTTGTGCCATTGTGACAGATATTCGGTGAGGCAGGTTGCTGTCCTCAAAACTATACTCTCATATTTGTAAATTATTTTACTGTCAAAAGAATCTCATTAATTAATTTTACTTGTATGTGTGTATTTGACTTGACAATTCAGTGTTGCTCTGATTTTAAAGTGTGTCTTATGTTGTAAACTTACAAATGTATGACAGTATGCTTATACATGTAAATATTCATACATGTGTGCTTTATCTTATTCAATGTATTATTAAATGGTTTTTATTTCTTAAAATTATTTAACAAAATATTTGTATTTAGCAATAGTAAGAGATTTATTTAAATATTGGTTTTCAAGATAAAAACTGCAGTATACCTTTTTTGTAATAAGTGTGTTGAATTGAAATGATACATTAATAATGACAACTGATTAAAATGTTGATTTCTCTAAAGTCTTCTCGTTTTTGTGTGTGTCGTGATGATGGCCTGCTTGAATCCCAGCCAGTCACACTGATTGTTCCCTCTGAAGACCCTGAAATAGCTAACAGCCAGAGGAAGATGTGTCACACTGCATTCATCAGAGAAGATTTACAGGTCTGCGCTTATGATGATGTTGATTTCCAAAGACAAACATTCTCTCTCCCTCTGTTACAATACACTTAGGAAATGATTTATACTGTCAAACCGCCCACTCGTGTCATATTTGCATAATTTCATTTGCATATCATATTGAGTCATCTCCTAGATCACATAATTCAATCCCCTTTAAACACTTAGTACTGAGACATTCTCCTGAGATCAGGAATATGCTGAATAACTGCATGTGAATGGGAAGTAGAAATACCTCACATGTTTAGGTCATCAGGCTGGATATAAAAGAGGACTTTGTTGGAATTCCTATAACAGTCTTTAATAACAGCAACTTATAGCTTATAACAGAGCTAGTGCCTGTGGCAAATATTTCAGATTGGGTTCGCGTAAGTCCATCCCATATGGTTGCGCAATCAGGAAGTGTCTTGACAACTTGATGACTCTGTAACTCAAAGGTCAAAAGGGGTCACGATGGAATCAGGCCAGAAATATTACTCCACAGATCCTCGACACCTAACCTCTCACCACCTAACACTTGGTAGCCTAGTAGTATAGCACGAAAGACTGGGCTGTGGCTACAGTCCATGGAAATTGAAGTAGACACTCAAGGAAAAACACATTAATTTAGTGCAGTGAAGTCACCTGGTTGGCTGACCCACAGGGGCAGAATAAGATGAAACCATAGACTACTGCTGAGGGATCTATATTCCTATTGTTGTGCTATTGAAGCTTGGTGCCAAAACAACGTCGCAAACCATTTTCCTCCTGAAGCCTCTGTCAAAACACCTTTAGCACATAGTCCTTCAACCGGGGACCTGCACACCAAAGTACCCATTTTGTGGAAGACATACATTTTTAATAAAGGCACTGGGAATCACTTTGAGGAGCGGCTATAAAGTCATGCAGTGAAATGATAAAAGATAAATATAGTGAATGGAAATTTCATACGTTCTGGTGATGGATCATACACAGAGATTTCCTCTTGGCAGTTTATGAGCTCAACTCGAGTTTGGAACACTATTATATTGCTCACCTCGCGGCATCATTCACAGCATAAGTCCATCTACAACAGTGCAGAACTTTCCCATGGGCATACACAGCCTTACAATTAAAGTCTTGAGGGCTGCCTCGGAGTGTGAGATCTATAATTTATCATCTATAAAGAGTTTGTTCTCTAATTTAGTGCTCCTGCTAACACAGAACACTTAGTTGAGAGAGATGACAGAGAAAACAATGTTGGTTTTGGGGTTATTCAGGCTAGTCAAACTTCATTTGAGAGGCTAATGAGTATAGTTGGAGGCCACAAGTCTAATAAGTATGCAACCACATGCTGTGGCAAACTCAATGAAGCCCTGGCATGGGGCAAAGGTCCTCACACAGTAATGACTGAAGTGGAAAGCCATGATGGACACCCTATGCTCCAATGGACCCAAAAGTACCAACTATGTAAAGCCAGTTAAGGCACAAGCTGTGCGAAGTCAGTGATGCACCTTGATCATCAAACCTGCACAGAAAATATGGTATTTTAGCCAACAATGTAACTCCAACCATAAGAGGATAGGCTATTTGGCATCGAAAGACAAACCAATTAGTCTTCATGCTATTTCTACATCCCCTTGTTATCATGTGTAATTTAGAACTCAAGTTCGGTCTAATTGATACCTGTGGTTCCACGGCTACCTGTGAAATTAGTAAATAATATGCAATGGTCCATTTAGCTGGGCTAATCAATTCCATTAATCACACAGCTGATTATCAGGATGGGACAAGGCATTCACATCACTGGTGTTCATTTACCTTGGCATGTAGGGAAATAACCAGGGTGAGGGTCTTCTACCACTGTCACTGGGGAGAACAACTGTTGTCCCCAAGTCTCTCTGTTGACAGATTCACACTATAGGGAAAGCCACGCCAAGCCGTACTGGGCTGGCCTGGTTATGGATCCACCATTGTTGTTGGAACCATGCTGAAAAGGACAATGTGAAAATAAAATAGAGCCAGCACATTATGGTTTGGGTCAGCCCTGTAGTGTGAATCAGGCATTTAAATTCTCCACTGTATGAAAATTATGTCTTTAACAAAACAGTCCGTGCCAATAAAGTTATATTAAAATTATTTATTAATCAACTACATTAAAAATTATATATACATATATAATAATTGAGTATTGATATGAAAGTGGATTGAAAAGTATGAAAAATATGATTTAAAATACTTTATTGATTCCCAATCTTTTTCAGGATAGGCAAGAGTCTTCTTCACTTGGCTCTTTGTCCTCAAGTGACCAATACCACAGGTGCCTGGGTTTCAAATATGTAGACTTGGATGACAGATGAGATAGGTGGACTAAGATGACAGAAAACCTTCCCACTGTCGACTTCAAAGGCAAACATCTCAAAAATGAGGCTCAAATAGCCAAAATAATATGCTCTATTTAAGCGACACACTTCAAGAATGAATGGATACCTGTTTAGCTACTTATGCTTCCTTTTTCGCTTGTATTTCATCTGAAACAGTGTATTATGAAACAGTGTATTATGAAATAGTGTATTATTTGGCCAGTCGGGATCAGCCCATATTTACTACAATAAACCAAGATACATTTGTAACACATCCATCCATCTTGGACCCCATGTGCAATGATTGAGCTGTAGCCAGGTCAGTATTGCTGTTTTGGCCGCCTCTCCAACCATTCCTCAATCTCTTGGTAGGTATTCTGACATTTACAGTGGGGAAAAAAAGTATTTAGTCAGTCACCAATTGTGCAAGTTCTCCCACTTAAGAAGATGAGAGAGGCCTGTAATTTTCATCATAGGTACACGTCAACTATGACAGACAAAATGAGATTTTTTTTCTCCAGAAAATCACATTGTAGGATTTTTAATGAATTTATTTGCAAATTATGGTGGAAAATAAGTATTTGGTCAATAACAAAAGTTTCTCAATACTTTGTTATATACCCTTTGTTGGCAATGACACAGGTCAAACGTTTTCTGTAAGTCTTCACAAGGTTTTCACACACTGTTGCTGGTATTTTGGCCCATTCCTCCATGCAGATCTCCTCTAGAGCAGTGATGTTTTGGGGCTGTCGCTGAGCAACACAGACTTTCAACTCCCTCCAAAGATTTTCTATGGGGTTGAGATCTGGAGACTGGCTAGGCCACTCCAGGACCTTGAAATGCTTCTTACGAAGCCACTCCTTCGTTGCCCGGGCGGTGTGTTTGGGATCATTGTCATGCTGAAAGACCCAGCCACGTTTCATCTTCAATGCCCTTGCTGATGGAAGGAGGTTTTCAATCAAAATCTCACGATACATGGCCCCAGTCATTCTGTCCTTTACACGGATCAGTCGTCTTGGTCCCTTTGCAGAAAAACAGCCCCAAAGCATGATGTTTCCACCCCCATGCTTCACAGTAGGTATGGTGTTCTTTGGATGCAACTCAGCATTCTTTGTCCTCCAAACACGACGAGTTGAGTTTTTACCCAAAAGTTCTATTTTGGTTTCATCCGACCATATGACATTCTCCCAATCCTCTTCTGGATCATCCAAACGCACTCTAGCAAACTTCAGACGGGCCTGGACATGTACTGGCTTAAGCAGGGGGACACGTCTGGCACTGCAGGATTTGAGTCCCTGGCGGCGTAGTGTGTTACTGATGGTAGGCTTTGTTACTTTGGTCCCAGCTCTCTGCAGGTCATTCACTAGGTCCCCCCGTGTGGTTCTGGGATTTTTGCTCACCGTTCTTGTGATCATTTTGACCCCACGGGGTGAGATCTTGCGTGGAGCCCCAGATCGAGGGAGATTATCAGTGGTCTTGTATGTCTTCCATGTCTTCCATTTCCTAATAATTGCTCCCACAGTTGATTTCTTCAAACCAAGCTGCTTACCTATTGCAGATTCAGTCTTCCCAGCCTGGTGCAGGTCTACAATTTTGTTTCTGGTGTCCTTTGACAGCTCTTTGGTCTTGGCCATAGTGGAGTTTGGAGTGTGACTGTTTGAGGTTGTGGACAGGTGTCTTTTATACTGATAACAAGTTCAAACAGGTGTCATTAATACAGGTAACGAGTGGAGGACAGAGGAGCCTCTTAAAGAAGAAGTTACAGGTCTATGAGAGCCAGAAATCTTGCTTGTTTGTAGGTGACCAAATACTTATTTTCCACCATAATTTGCAAATAAATTCATTAAAAATCCTACAATGTGATTTTCTGGATTTATTTTTCTCAATTTGTCTGTCATAGTTGACGTGTACTTATGATGAAAATTACAGGCCTCTCTCATCTTTTTAAGTGGGAGAACTTGCACAATTGGTGGCTGACTAAATACTTTTTTTCCCCACTGTATATGGAGATAAATGAGCACGGTGCCAGAGCCAATTTTTTATTTTTTTACAAGCAGTATTTATTTATTTATTTGGTATACAGTAAAATCCCAGGTGACGTTAATGGGTGAAGAGGCTCTTTTTTCCCCCCTGTCGTCTGAGGAGTTGGGAAGAGGGCATGGTGATGATGTCTCTGTGAGGTCACATCCTGGAGACAGGGTTGATGCCCAGGATGTCGAAGCCTTTAGCCATGATGGCGGCAGTGGCGTCGCACAGGAGCATCCTCCACATGTTCACTTTCACCACCTCACCTGTAGAGAGAGACAGAGAGAAGGACAGTGGGAGAGAAATAGAGCGAGAGAGAGAGACAGAAACCAAGACAGAGAGATGGGTCAACACATACAGTACCAGTCAAAAGTTTGGACACACCTACTCATTCAAGGGTTTGACTTTATTTTTACTATTTTCTACATTGTAGAATAATAGTGAAGACATCAAAACTATGAAATAACACATATGGAATCATGTAGCAAGCAAATAAGTGTTAACGATATCAAAATATATTTGAGATTTGAGATTCTTCAAATAGCCACCCTTTGCCTTTATGACAGCTTTGCACACTCATGGCATTCTCTCAACCAGCTTCACCTGGAATGCTTTTCCAACAGTCTTGAAGGAGTTCCCACATATGCTGAGCACTTGTTGGCTGCTTTTCTTTCACTCTGCCGTCCGACTCATCCCAAACCATCTTAATTGGGTTGAGGTCGGGGGATTGTGGAGGCCAGATCATCTGATGCAGCACTCCATCACTCTCCTTCTTGGTAAAATAAGCCCAAACCAGATGGGATGGCGTATCGCTGCAGAATGCTGTGGTAGCCATGCTGGTTAAGTGTGCCTTGAATTCTAAATAAATCACAGACAGTGTCATCAGCAAAGCACCCCCACACGTCCTCCTCCATGCTTTACGGTGGGAACTACACATGCGGAGATCATCCGTTCACCCAGACCGCGTCTCACAAAGACACGGCGGTTGGAACCAAAAACCTCAAGTTTGGACTGCAGACCAAAGGACAAATTTCCACCGGTCAAATGTCCATTGCTCGTGTTTCTTGGCCCAAGCAGGTCTCTTCTTCTTATTGGTGTCCTTTAGTAGTGGTTTCTTTGCAGCAATTTGACCATGAAGGCCTGATTCACACAGTCCCCTCTGAACAGTTGATGTTGAGATGTGTCTGTGACTTGAACTCTGTAACGCATTTATTTGGGCTGCAATTTCTGAGGCTAGTAACACTAATGAACTTATCCTCTGCAGCAGACGTAACTCTGGGTCTTCCATTCTTGTGGCGGTCCTCATGAGAGCCAGTTTCATCATAGCGCTTGATGGTTTTTGCGACTTGAAGGAACTTTCAAAGTTCTTGAAATGTTCCGTATTGACTGACCTTCATGTCTTAAAGTAATGATGGACTGTCGTTTCTCTTTGCTTATTTGAGCTGTTCTTGCCATAATATGGACTTGGTCTTTTACCAAATAGGGCTATCTTCTGTATACCCCCCCCACCCCCCACCTTGTCACAACACAACTGATTGGCTCAAACGCATTAAGAAGGAAATCAATTCCACAAATTAACTTTTAAGAAGGCACACCTGTTAATTGAAATGCATTCCAGGTGACTACCTCATGAAGCTGGTTGAGAGAATGCCAAGAGTGTGTAAAGCTGTCATCAAGGCAAAGGGTGGCCATTTGAAAAATCTCAAATATAAAATATATTTTGATTTGTTTAACACTTTGTTGGTTACTACATGATTCCATGTGTTATTTCATAGTTTTGATGTCTTCACTATTATTCTACAATGTAAAAAATAGTAAAATAAAGAAAAACCCTTGAATTAGTTGGTGTCCAAACTTTTGACTGGTAGTAGATCTTAGTTCATTTCATCCAATCAAATTACACTAAAATCACATAACATGTCCCAATAACAGAACAGTCACTAAATAAATGTGATGCTATGCAATATTCACAACTCAACGATCCATGGGGCATATTGCTACACGATGAGAAGATCCAATAGAAATTAAAGCTGCAAGCAGTGTTGCCAGGGTTTAGCTGTGTGCCCACTGTGCCAGGACAAATTGGACACATTGTCCTAGGAGGAGCTACTTCTGTACCGTTTACCACACTTGCCAAATCAGAACTCAAAATCAAACTGATCATGCAATATAATATGCTTCTGATGCATTTTGGACCAATTTCAATGATGTTGACTTCTTTAAACGTCTTCTTCTCCAGAACCGCTGGATCAATCGGCAACAAATTTGGTATATAGCATCTATGGATGCACATCTTCAAACACACTATTTTCCAAGAGTCTAACTGAAATAATATGGCCGCTACAAGTCAATGAGCTTGTGTGAATGGTTTTACCTGTCCAACAGCACCACAATGTGGCCAAACTCAACCATACTTTACAGGTTGGCTAGACTCATAACCTTGAGCATGTATTCCAAATTTCATCACTGAGTCAAACAGATCAAGAGATATAAAAATGTGCCCGTTATTGTGCCACCGTGTGGTCGATATGAAGGTGCTTGATTATGCTGAATCTTGACAGTGTTTGCAATATGTGCACAAAGTTTTATTACATTACGAATATCCGTGACTGATTTATAGGCATTTCTGTGCGAGACCACGTCCACTTGAATGTTTATTAGTCAGTAGCGGCATTGTTGTTTGACATACTAGCCTGGAAAATAGTGTGCTGAGAGACCTTGGTCCATAGATGCCAGATATCAAGTTACGTGCAGATCAGTCGCCAGAGGAGTAGCGTTTTAAGCATTTTTCACAAAACTCAAAATGACGGAAAATCCATCCTTACGGACTTTATGGGTCCTTGAGGAAAATGTGTTCCTTGTGAGCAGAGAGACATACTAAATTTTCAAACGGGGTGAGGGGCGTGAGCTTTCAAAGTTGGCATTTTCAATCACGTGTTATAGCGCCACCATGTGGCCAATTGGCATGGCTATGCATGAGAGGGTGTAGCCCATGGGCCTTTACGATCATGCCATGTTGGGCCGTCCTAGCCCTTACCATATCATGGGAATTTGCATTTTATTTTCCTTGGGGGAAGAACCCGGTATAATAATAATGAACGGCAACAAATACAATAGGGTTTCACCAGCTTCGCTGCTAAACCCCTAATTAAGCTAGTAATGAGAGGAAGAGGGGAAATTACACAGATGGGACATTTAGGACATGGACGTCAATGTAATTGACAAACAATACAGTTTCTAAATTCATTTACACTAACAAACAAGGCAACAGTAAACATGTCGTCCCCCATGGGCCAATTGAGATATCGGGTGTGACTAACACATTTCAGTTATCGTAATATATACTGAGTGTACAAAACATTATGAATACCTCTTTCCATGACAAACTGACCAGGTGAATTCAGGTGAAAGCTATGATCCCTTATTGATGTCACTTGTTAAATCCACTTAAAATCAGTGTAGATGAAGGGGAGGAGACAGGTTAAAGAAGGAGTTTTAAGCCTTGAGACATGGATTGTGTATGTGTGCCATTCAGAGGGTGAATCAGCAAGACAAAATATTTAAGTGCCTAGGTACCAGTTTAGCTAATCTACTCCCTGTACTCTATGTCATGTGCCAAAGACTCTTTTGCAATGACAAGGAGTGAAATGTTAGCTAAAAAGAGACTGGTACTCAGACTAGAAGGCAGTTGGTAGGAGGCAAGATCAGGTGGGACCATTCTAGCCAATGAGAGGGCAGATATGCTTGTGAACAACAGGCACAAGTGTTTTTTCTCAAAGTTGCCAGGATGTCACATGTCCTACATATCAGTACACTCATAACCACCTAAGGATTACGAAACTTCTACTCGATCAAATAAGCCAAGCGTAGCAAATAAGCCATTACATATTTTGTTAATCAAATTCGACACTCTTCTCATTGAACTCCATTCCAAAGATCCTTGTTTGGTGAGCAAAAAAAAGAAAGAAAAACACCACCTACTGGAGAAGACAGATTTTGGGCCCAGTTATGCCTCTCGCTTCACCTCTTCCTCTCTGGTGTGACTCACACATTTCAGTTAATTACTATAGCGCCCACCTTGGGCCACTCAGTGTAATTTTGTAAATGATGGATTTCTATGGCAAGACGCATCATTCACCCAAGTTTCGTTAGAATCGGGTCCATACCATCAGATATCGCGTAACTAACGTACGAACAGATGGAGATCGATCCACAGTCCCCTTCCCGATTTCATCGTAGGGGACAATCATCTGTTATCGACAGAGTCATTCAAGCCCTTGGTAATGTCCTTGCCATTGTCATCCAATGTTACACATCCCAGTCGGCTCCTTTAAACCCAGTTGAGCAAAGGTAGACAAAGGCAAAGATATAAGGTGTTATTGAGAACCACCCATAGACTAGTCATGAAAGATTTATATTGGTCTGTAGGCAACCATATTTGTATGGCTAAAATCAAATTGCCCTTCATTTTACTGTAACTTACTAACTGAAGGGTGGAAAACAAGCTGCCATATTCATAAAAAAGACAATGTTAAACGAATAAGGTTAACTCTTTACACTTGTGTGAATTGGTCTATATGGATAGGGCTAAATTGAAATGTTTCTATCAGAAAAAATATGAAATGCTTAAGCATGGTAGCAAGTAAAAGGGAACAGTTTATTATTTTCTGTTTTTATCTTCCTGATTTGTTTCAGTGGATTAAAATGAGTCTTGCTATGACAAGTTTGGTCATAGCTGTAGATTTTCTTAAAACTGCATTGTTGGTTAAGGGCTTGTGAGTAACCATTTCACGGTAAGGTATTCGGCGCATGTGACTAATATTTGATTTAATGAGTTTGGATATTATGGGGAAATTATTCGACCAAAATTGAGGACACAACAGTTCACCTGACAAGACTGAATCCAAACATTACTTTTGATTTTATGTACATTTTACATTTACTGTACTTTTGCCGCCCCAAAAATCTGAAAATACTCTGGATACATTCAGTAACATGATAAGAATATTCCTGGAAAATGTGGAGTAGGTGCAATATACAATTATTATAACATACAGTAAGACAAACAAATGATGTGGCCCACAGTAGGGTAAATGCTAACAGATGCTAGTGGATCGGTTTACAACGATGCTTGATCTCTGCCACCACCCCTCTGACTGGTGTTGTTTGTGATTGTCCCTCTCAGTGGGCTATTTAGGATTATATGAGACGAGCAGAAGTCTGGGGCTGTGCATGACAGCAACTACCAACTGGCAAAGCCAAGAAATATCTCAGATTTTAGCCCAAAGAGTAAACATTTCCAAGAAATCATGATCCCCTCCTAACAGGGATATAGAACCAGCATTTAGTATGGACCATTGGATGGATGGATGAATGGAGACAGATAGACTGATAGAAAGATGGACAACTTTCTCATTCTCTATCACCCCAGTGTCTCTGCCCTACCTGTCTGGCGGTCCTTCTCGATGCAGTAGCAGCTGTCATAGAACTCTGTGAAGGTGGTGGCCAGCTCGTACAGGTAGTCACACAGAGTGTGGAGCAGGAGGTCATCCAGGATCTTCTGCAGGATCTCAGGGAACCGCATGAGACACTTGCCCAGCTTCCACTCCTTGTCGTGCTGCAGGAGCACCTCCGTGGTCTCTGCTGCTTTACGGAGCGCCGCCTCGTCAATGTTAGCCAGCCGGGCTATGGACCTTCAGATATAGACACAGGAGTGGAAGGGATATGAAGTTGAGTAGGATATTAATGTCAGACCACATTTTTTTCCCTCTTCATTTTATAAGGTGTGCATACTGTATATTGTGATAACCTGCCTATGTAGTTATCATATAAATACATGATAATAGCAACACTTGTTAGGTGGGACCACAATGGACAAGATAATCACAGGTGATGCTGCTGGTCCAGACAGCTCAGTTGGTTGGAGCATCAACGGCTATCAAAATAGACTATATCTGTGTAATCAAATTATCCCAGAACAATGCCTTCGTGTTCTCTCGCTAGCCATCTACAACCCCAGATAATAATAATAATAATAATAATAATAATAATATGCCATTTAGCAGACGCTTTTATCCAAAGCGACTTACAGTCATGTGCGCATACATTTTTACTTATGGGTGGTCCCGGGGATCGAACCCACTACCCTGGCGTTACAAGCGCAATGCTCTACCAATTGAGCTACAGAGGACCATATACAAGATGAGCAGTATCCTGGGGTTTCAAACATCCTGGGGTTTCAAACATAATGCTAAAACCAAGCAACCTCGGTTCGGTCCGCACTGTGAACCGGAATGAATACATAAAAAATGACATAGAAAAAATAAACCCTAGGCCTATAGGCTTATCCCTACGCTGCGTTGTATGCCATTGCCTCAAGTAAATCAAATCAAATTGTATTTCTCACATGCTTCGTAAACAACAGGTGTGGACTGAGAGTGAAATGCTTACTTACCGATCTGAGCTGAAAAAACATTGTAGGCTATTCCGTTAAAAACAACTAGAGCCTATGCACACGTTGTAATAGAAATGTGTATCTTAACTGGCATATTTCAAACTATCCTTTTGTGAGGCGCAGCTGGGAACTATATAGAACAAAAATATAAACGCAACATGCAACAATTTCATTGATTTTACTGAGTTACGGTTAATATGAGGAAATCAGTCAATTGAAATAAATGTATTAGGCCCTAATCTATGATTTTCAGATGACTGGGAATACAGATATGCATCTGTTGGTCACAGATACCTTAAAAAACAATGGGCCTCAGGATCTCATCACGGTATTTTTGTGCATTCAAATTGCCATTGATAAAATGCAATTTAGTTCGTTGTCCGTAGCTTATGCCTGCCCATACCATAACCCCACCGCCACCATGGGGGCACGGTGTTCCCAATGTTGACATCAGCAAACCGCTCGCCCATACGACGCCATACACGTGGGTCTGCGGTTGTGAGGCAGGTTGGACGTACGTAATTAACTACAGTAACTGTTGGCATTTCATTTTCCCACTGTACCGAAACCGAACCGTGACTCCAAAACCACAATACGTACCGAACCGTGAGTTTGGTGAACCACTACTCCCCTAGTGTGTACGTGTGTAACCACAGTTCCCCCCACAGTGTGGGTCTTCCGCCACCTGTGAGTGCTCTATTGCTGTGTGTTACCATCAACCACCCTGGGCGAAACGGCTCTTTCCCCTCCCCCTCTGTGGCAGATGAATGGAGACAGACTGGGCGCATGACCACTGAGCCCGTAGTACCACCAGGGGAGGGGAGAGAGAACCAGGGGAGGGAGTGGTGGTCGCTCCCTACGGCCCAGCGAAGGATCACCTGATGCGGGTGAAGGCGTAGAGCAGGTAGGCAGCCGTGTTGCCCCGGTCATCCAGCATCTTGTCGAAGGAGAACACGTAGTCGTTGATGCGGTTGTGGGACAGGTCGGCGTACTTGATGCAGCCGAACGCCACCGAGCGCTGGGCCTTGGTCAGCTCCTCTGTGCTCAGCACCTGAGTTAGACATGATCAGAGTTACAGGCAATCAGGCATGTGTTCAGTCCACTGGGCATCTGACACAGGTCACAACTTGTTTCTGTGTGTCACAACGTATCTGGGACAGGTTGAAGTACTGTACTGTTATGAGTCTGACCTGTCATTCCAGCCTTAAACTCCCCATTCCCCACACACAGTCTAATTCTTCCGACATCCATGTCTAGTCCAATACCCTGTTAGGTATGGACAGGCTCACTCCCACAGGGGCCAGTATGAAAAATGTACAGTGGGGGGAAAAAAGTATTTAGTCAGCCAATGTAATTTTCATCATAGGTACACGTCAACTATGACAGACAAAATGAGAAAAATCTTTCCAGAAAATCACATTGTAGGATTTTTAATGATTTTATTTGCAAATTATGGTGGAAAATAAGTATTTGGTCAATAACAAAAGTTTCTCAATACTTTGTTATATACCCTTTGTTGGCAATGACACAGGTCAAACGTTTTCTGTAAGTCTTCACAAGGTTTTCACACACTGTTGCTGGTATTTTGGCCCATTCCTCCATGCAGATCTCCTCTAGAGCAGTGATGTTTTGGGGCTGTCGCTGGGCAACACAGACTTTCAACTCCCTCCAAAGATTTTCTATGGGGTTGAGATCTGGAGACTGGCTAGGCCACTCCAGGACCTTGAAATGCTTCTTACGAAGCCACTCCTTCGTTGCCCGGGCGGTGTGTTTGGGATCATTGTCATGCTGAAAGACCCAGCCACGTTTCATCTTCAATGCCCTTGCTGATGGAAGGAGGTTTTCACTCAAAATCTCACGATACATGGCCCCATTCATTCTTTCCTTTACACGAATCAGTCGTCCTGGACCCTTTGAAGAAAAACAGCCCCAAAGCATGATGTTTCCACCCCCATGCTTCACAGTAGGTATGGTGTTCTTTGGATGTAACTCAGCATTCTTTGTCCTCCAAACACGACGAGTTGAGTTTTTACCAAAAAGTTCTATTTTGGTTTCATCTGACCATATGACATTCTCCCAATCCTCTTCTGGATCATCCAAATGCACTCTAGCAAACTTCAGACGGGCCTGGACATGTACTGGCACTGCAGGATTTGAGTCCCTGGCAGCGTAGTGTGTTACTGATGGTAGGCTTTGTTACTTTGGTCCCAGCTCTCTGCAGGTCATTCACTAGGTCCCCCCGTGTGGTTCTGGGATTTTTGCTCACCGTTCTTGTGATCATTTTGACCCCACGGGGTGAGATCTTGCGTGGAGCCCCAGATCTAGGGAAATTATCAGTGGTCTTGTATGTCTTCCATTTCCTAATAATTGCTCCCACAGTTGATTTCTTCAAACCAAGCTGCTTACCTATTGCAGATTCAGTCTTCCCAGCCTGGTGCAGGTCTACAATTTTGTTTCTGGTGTCCTTTGACAGCTCTTTGGTCTTGGCCATAGTGGAGTTTGGAGTGTGACTGTTTGAGGTTGTGGACAGGTGTCTTTTATACTGATAACAAGTTCCAACATGTGCCATTAATACAGGTAACGAGTGGAGGACAGAGGAGCCTCTTAAAGAATAAGTTACAGGTCTGTGAGAGCCAGAAATCTTGCTTGTTTGTAGGTGACCAAATACTTATTTTCCACCATAATTTGCAAATAAATTCATTAAAAATCCTACAATGTGATTTTCTGGAATTTTTTTTCTCATTTTGTCTGTCATAGTTGACGTGTACCTATGATGAAAATTACAGGCCTCTCTCATCTTTTTAAGTGGGAGAACTTGCACAATTGGTGGCTGACTAAATACTTTTTTCCCCCACTGTATGCACTCACTAATTGGAAGTCGCTCTGGATAAGAGTGTCTGCTAAATGACTAAACTGTAACTGTAAACCTAGAGAGAGTGGGGATGTGTGTGGATTGTGTTCTTTAGTATTTGTGTGTATATAGTTTGTGTGCATGAGTGTGTTTTGAGCAGGGCGGGCAGGTGTACTTAAATGAGGTTGGGACGAGAAGGTGGCAGGGTTGGGCGTGTGTCCAGCCCCGTGGTGCCACTGATGCCAACTACATAGGGCATGGGGGGTCTGAATTGGCTCCATCCGCTGGCATTTGCTAAATTGATTACGCCCCAGGGAGCAGGACGATTATACGCCTACTAACTTTTCTGCATAATTGAATGCAGCGTGTGTAACTTTTCGATATCCTTGACAAGTATAGGCCTAGCGAAACCCTGATTCAGAGGACCTCCTCTTGGCGATTCACTAAAGACCTCTCACAGCCAGGCTGGTTTCACCATCATTAGAGAGATGACTGTTCAGGCTGTAGTAATGATGTGTTCTACACACTCTACTCACAGTGTGTGTCCTGCAGGCTTTATTTGGCTTATTAAGGCCTCGAAGAAGAGTTGATTAGTAGAATCAGGTGGGTAATAGGATGAAACAAATGGCTACGCAGTATTGATGGAAACACAGGCAGCATCCATCACCTTGTCTCGCTCTTTCTCTTTGAGTTTGTCCATGGACCTCTTCAGGCCCTCGTCCAGCAGGTCCATCAGCCTCACAGTGTCCCCAGACCGAGTCTTAAACTTCTTCCTGTAGAGACAGACAGAAGGAAGGACAATACTCACTCAACACTTCAGAAACACTTTCATCCCTTCTCCCTTCACCATTAATCCAACATAACTGGATCATGAGAAACGATTTGTGCTATTCCACTTTCTAGTATTTGACTGAGTGAACAGTGTTTGAACAGGGCTTCAGCTCCCTCTCATCCCCGACAGTGGAGTACCAGGCTCTAACCACAAACCACCACTTAGCTTGCTCCTCTCACCACCCCTCCAGCCTCCTACGACCAACACAACCCATTCTGACTGTGTTTGATACTTTATTAAAGCACTGGGTGATATTGTCTGCTCAGTAATGAGACTCCTAGTAGCCATACACACAACTGGATGATGTGTGACCAATGGGCCAATAGAGCAAATGAATGGACAAATACAACCTAAGAGTGCTAATTCACTATGCTGATAGGCTGACGCAGCAGGTGGGTGGTCTCTGGGATGGCCCAGTACAGTATACAGCGCTATGAATGCTTAATTAGGCATGTGTCTGTTGACATCACGTGACTGTTAGCGTATATCAATCTGGGTCGCGTTCATTAGACACCAAATGGAAGAAAACGTACTAAAACAGGAGGGGCTCCTTGGACTTTTTTGTTTGACTTTTTGTGCGCTAATGAATAGGACCCTGGAAAAACGAACTTCAGTAATTTGTAGATACTCACTTATCCTCTCCCAGCACCACTCCAAAGCCAGCATGCTCCACTCGTGTAACCTTGGGGTCGTACCAACCAATCATCTGAGCCGCTGCAAACACCACCTGGAAGTGGGTGCCCTGTAGAGAAAAGAAATAAACATATGCATTATTAACTACAGTCATGAATTGGGCACCAGTTAAATGTTTAGACAGAGTTTGACAGGCTAATAAGGATGGTTGCAAAACACTGCAAGTAAGCCTAATGACTTTGCATGTACGATCCACTCCAGTAGAAACTTTTACAGCCTAAAAATGAGAGTGAACACACAGACAAGCCAATCATTGTGGTGTTGAACTACAGTGAGGGGGCAGTACTCTGGAGTCCTCTATTCATGCCTGTCTCTGACAGTATCTTTCTTCTCTCTCCGGCTCAGAGTAACCAAGACACAGACAGCTGACCCTGAGTGGATTACCTTTTCATCAGGTGACACCGGTGGCGTCACGCAGCCAGGACCTCAGAGGCACAACAGAGCTAGCCTGGCCCCAGATCTGTTTGCCCTCTTGCCCACTCCAATGCTGTCATTGTAAAAGCCAAACATGTTTGGCATGACAATGAGTAGGCATGATAGCACCAACAGACTGGCACTCAGGCTATAATATAGGCACTCTCCCCTGGCTCCCTTAACCCCCTCCTCACCTGGCCACTGTCCGTCACGTAGATGATGATGTCTGCCTTCTCGTCAAAGAGCCGCTGGCGCAGGGCGGCCAGGTCTGATGTGTCGTATGTGTAGCCCCCGTCAGACTTCACCACTGTCAGGGGGATCTGCTGACCCTGGGCAAACACTATCTTACGTCCCTCGTCCATCTCCACCAGGCCTGGAGGAGAGGAGAGGAGAGGAGAGGAGAGGAGAGGAGAGGAGAGGAGAGGAGAGGAGAGGAGAGGAGAGGAGAGGAGAGGAGAGGAGAGGAGAGGAGAGGAGAGGAGAGGAGAGGAGAGGAGAGGAGAGGAGAGGAGAGGAGAGAATTGCTGAGACAACAGTGCCCCCTTCTGGACACGTACACACCACAGCAAACACTGTACAGTACAGAAGGGGTTCCCAACCTTTTTCAGTTTAATTTGAGGGACCTTGGAAAATGTTGTTGTTCTGATGCTAATTTCCTGCAATTGTACATAGTTTAACAAGACTCATGACATCTTTTAGGTAGGCTATTAATCAGGCTATACATATTCTCTTTTACAGAAAGTGAATAGATCAATTGATAGCGACAGAGTCAGAAATTATATAAGATTACTTCCCAAGCAAAGTCACATTTCTTTGACTCCTCGACTTTAGAAGGTCATAGCTCAACTTCTGAATGTCAGAGACACAAACCAAAGATATTCCTATGTGCAACAGAGTCGCGTCTTCCTCTGGCATTTTACCTTGTTGAACTAGTGAGGGGGCAGTACTCTGGAGTCTACTCATGCCTGTCTGGGGCGGCAGGTAGCTTAGTGGTTAAGAGCGTTGTGCCAGTAACCGAAAGGTTGCTGGTTCTAATCCCAGAGCCGACTAGGTGAAAAATCTGCCGATGTGCCCTTGAGCAAGGCACTTAACCATAATTGCTCCTGTAAGTCGCTCTGGATAAGAGTGTCTGCTAAATGACTAAATGTAAATGTTTCTAGCCTAAAGCTTTGTGGATGTATGCACTGTTTTAGATCGGAATAAATTGCAAATTTATATTTTTTTACCCCTCAAATCAAGGAAGGTCCCACGCCCCCCCACGAAAAGTTGGCTCCCCCCTATGGGGGTTGCGCCCCCTTGGTTGGGAATCCCTGCAGTACAGCAACCAACGTGAGGTGAAGAGTACAATCTTTTAATATAATATGAATAAGATGAAAATCAACTGAATGACAATGACAATTGTTTTGACTGATTTAAACTGACTGACCTTTGGCCTCAAACTCTTTGACCACGGCGGTCATCTTCTCCTGGTAGAATGACTCTCCTCTCTCGATGATCTGGATGTCCAGACAGTTGTAAACCTTCTGGAATTCTACAAGAAACAAAAAGACAAGAGTTGGAGGGAAAATCTGTGTTAGAGTACAGTAGCAACACTAGGAGGAAATCAACACTAACCACATCGCATGTCTTTGGATGAGACTCGAGGAAGTAAAGTCACTCGTTCAGGAAATAAAGAAGAAAGAAAAGGATGGAGCAACCCAATTGCCCTTCCTCATCTGTGTCTCAGTGGGGACAAGACTGCTGGCTGATGAAGGCATTGAGAACATAATGTCTCTCCCTCCTTTCTTCCCTCTCTCCCGGTCTGTCACGTCAAGGTTGAAATCCTCCCAGAGATCACACAATATGGAGCGCTGTGACCAGTCAGAGCTGTGACGCCTCAGGCCTTATCATACACGCCCACACACATGCGCGCTTTCTCTCTCACACACACACACACACACCCCCCCAGTTAAACCGAACTGACAATAGAGTCACCATGAAACCTCATCACCCCATGTGAACCTCCCATTTTGACTATGTCAATAACTCCAATATGGCCAATGCCATAAATTTATCTTTCTGTCTGATTGTGACCTTTCATTATAAGCTGAACTACTGTACTAGGCCTATTTCCTTTTTGTGAATTTATTCTGATAATGTTATCTTTAGGGCCCTAGTTACTTTAGATTCTTCACAGTAATTGGCATAAGGTCTAACTACCCCTTGATCAAAACATAGCCTTTACTATCATTTTTACTTTCATCATCCCTTCATCTATCCATTCATCCCACCCACCATTCCTGGAAACGTCACAGATGAGGTTCCATCCTTTGATGAAGGCTGGGTCTTTGCTCTGCAGCTTGACCACACACTGGTAGGCCCTCTTCTTAAAGTCCTCCTCCTCATCAAAACGCTTCTTAGACTCCTGGTACAGACAGACAGGGAGGAATCACTCATATCATCAGGGGAGACAGTAGGTAACATATCTGATGACAGCTAGTGAGGAACAATATGTAGTGTATGCCTAGGACAGTCTACACAACTCAACATTAAACCCACCACCTCCATCTGTAGTGGTCAACTTTATCCTATTTTTTTTATATTTAGTTAAATAAAAAATAAAAATTGAGCAGATGTTTTGGGTGGACTCACTTTGTAGAATGCCTGCAGGTCTCCAATGGGAGGGGACACAGTCAGGTAGTTTGGGAACTTGTCCTGCAGGTGAGCGATGAGCATACCAAACTGGGTGCCCCAGTCCCCCACATGATTCAGCCTGGGGAACACAACACAAACACATGCACAGTGATTATATTGTAAACAAACACACCAAATAACAGGATATACTGCAGGGCAGAGAGTCAAATAAACTAACTGTGAAATGTAGGGGTTGCTCTGGCTCTGTTGGTATTCATTTGGCTTAGTCATGGTATATTAGTGACAATCGCTACAGCTGTTTAATAATGTAACACAGAAACTCTACATACATTCATAGGTTATTATTGTTTAATTACTACTTTACCATGTAGTTAAGTAAATACCTAGTCATTTCTGTAACATAAAATAAAGTGAAACCAGTACACTTCAAAAAGATAAACTGAATTTATATGTCTGTGTCACATTTTGACTGATGTACTAACCTCAACACGTCATAGCCTAGGAACTCAAACAGGCGACACATGCTGTCCCCGATGATGGTGGAGCGCAGGTGACCTACATGCATCTCCTTGGCGATGTTTGGAGATGAGAAGTCCACAACCACCTACAAAAAACACACACATCCACATAAGATTCATCCAATGGTTTTCATGGACATATCAGATTCAAGCACATTTAAAAAGGGAAAACCGCCCGTAAAAGCAGAACGTTCACCTACCTTCTTCTTGCTCTCTAAGGGAGGAGGTTGAACACCGTTGAGTAGCAGGTTGGTCAGCAGTTTGGACACAAACGATCTCTTAAGGTGAACATTGATGAACCCTGAGAGCACAAAAAGCTATATAACACAACAGATAGAACAAGGAGCCAGATGTTTCACCTAGGGTGATCACATTTAAAATACCCAAATGCGGGACAACAGGATGATTTTGTGGGACATTCGCGAGACAGTGTAGCCTATATGAATTGTAAAAAATGGCGCACCCCCCTCCACAGATGTACGACAGATGTGATGTAGCCTATTGAATATCATTATAGAATATACATAAAATGCATCCTCCAATTGCAACGTCTGCCTATGCCCACACATATTGTCTCAATATATATATATTTTTTAATACCCTAAAACACCGTTCTTTTTTCTTATATATACAGTGGGGAGAACAAGTATTTGATACACTGCCGATTTTGCAGGTTTTCCTACTTACAAAGCATGTAGAGGTCTGTACTTTTTATCATAGGTACACTTCAACTGTGAGAGACGGAATCTAAAACAAAAATCCAGAAAATCACATTGTATGATTTTTAAGTAATTAATTTGCATTTTATTGCATGACATAAGTATCAGAAAAGCAGAACTTAATATTTGGTACAGAAACCTTTGTTTGCAATTACACAGATCATACGATTCCTGTAGGTCTTGACCAGGTTTGCACACACTGCAGCAGGGATTTTGGACCACTCCTCCATACAGACCTTCTCCAGATGCTTCAGGTTTCGGGGCTGTCGCTGGGCAATACGGACTTTCAGCTCCCTCCAAAGATGTTCTATTGGGTTCAGGTCTGGAGACTGGCTAGGCCACTCCAGGACCTTGAGATGCTTCTTACGGAGCCACTCCTTAGTTGCCCTGGCTGTGTGTTTCGGGTCGTTGTCATGCTGGAAGACCCAGCCACGATCCATCTTCAATGCTCTTACTGAGGGAAGGAGGTTGTTGGCCAAGATCTCGCGATACATGGCCCCATCCATCCTCCCCTCAATACGGTGCAGTCGTCCTGTCCCCTTTGCAGAAAAGCATCCCCAAAGAATGATGTTTCCACCTCCATGCTTCACGGTTGGGATGGTGTTCTTGGGGTTGTACTCATCCTTCTTCTTCCTCCAAACACGGCGAGTGGAGTTTAGACCTAAAATCTCTATTTTTGTCTCATCAGACCACATGACCTTCTCCCATTCCTCCTTTGGATCATCCAAATGGTCATTGGCAAACTTCAGACGGGCCTGGACATGCGCTGGCTTGAGCAGGGGGACCTTGCGTGTGCTGCAGGATTTTAATCCATGACGGCGTAGTGTGTTACTAATGGTTTTCTTTGAGACTGTGGTCCCAGCTCTCTTCAGGTCATTGACCAGGTCCTGCCGTGTAGTTCTGGGCTGATCCCTCACCTTCCCCATGATCATTGATGCCCCACGAGGTGAGATCTTGCATGGAGCCCCAGACCGAGGGTGATTGACCGTCATCTTGAACTTCTTCCATTTTCTAATAATTGCGCCAACAGTTGTTGCCTTCTCACCAAGCTGCTTGCCTATTGTCCTGTAGCCCATCCCAGCCTTGTGCAGGTCTACAATGTTATCCCTGATGTCCTTACACAGCTCTCTGGTCTTGGCCATTGTGGAGGTTGGAGTCTGTTTGATTGAGTGTGTGGACAGGTGTCTTTTATACAGGTAACGAGTTCAAACAGGTGCAGTTAATACAGGTAATGAGTGGAGAACAGGAGGGCTTCTTAAAGAAAAACTAACAGGTCTGTGAGAGCCGGAATTCTTACTGGTTGGTAGGTGATCAAATACTTATGTCATGCAATAAAATGCAAATTAATTCCTTAAAAATCATACAATGTGATTTTCTGGATTTTTGTTTTAGATTCCGTCTCTCACCGTTGAAGTGTACCTATGATAAAAATTACAGACCTCTACATGCTTTGTAAGTAGGAAAACCTGCAAAATCGCCAGTGTATCAAATACTTGTTCTCCCCACCGTATTTCCCTTCATTACTTTCCAACCCCACCACCCCTTCCCTAATTGGAGTAGACTAGTGAACAACAATGCTTTGTCCTCTAATTCCAGCTTATACATAATACACTGCTCAAAAAAATAAAGGGAACACTTAAACAACACAATGTAACTCCAAGTCAATCACACTTCTGTGAAATCAAACTGTCCACTTAGGAAGCAACACTGATTGACAATACATTTCACATGCTGTTGTGCAAATGGAATAGACAACAGGTGGAAATTATAGGCAATTAGCAAGACACCCCCAATAAAGGACTGGTTTTGCAGGTGGTGACCACAGACCACTTCTCAGTTCCTATGCTTCCTGGCTATTGTTTTGGTCACTTTTGAATGCTGGTGGTGCTTTCACTCTAGTGGTAGCATGAGACGGAGTCTACAACCCACACAAGTGGCTCAGATAGTGCAGCACATCCAGGATAGCACATCAATGCGAGCTGTGGCAAGAAGGTTTGCTGTGGCTGTCAGCGTAGTGTCCAGAGCATGGAGGCGCTACCAGGAGACAGGCCAGTACATCAGGAGAAGTGGAGGAGGCCGTAGGAGGGCAACAACCCAGCAGCAGGACTGCTACCTCCGCCTTTGTGCAAGGAAGAGCAGGAGGAGCACTGCCAGAGCCCTGCAAAATGACCTCCAGCAGGCCACAAATGTGCATGTGTCCGCTCAAACGGTCAGAAACAGACTCCATGAGGGTGGTATGAGGGCCCGACGTCCACAGGTGGGGGTTGTGCTTACAGCCCAACACCGTACAGGACGTTTGGCATTTGCCAGAGAACACCAAGATTGGCAAATTCGCCACTGGCGCCCTGTGCTCTTCACAGATGAAAGCAGGTTCACACTGAGCACGTGGCAGAGTCTGGAGACGCCGTGGAGAACGTTCTGCTGCCTGCAACATCCTCCAGCATGACCGGTTTGGCGGTGGGTCGGTCATGGTGTGGGGTGGCATTTCTTTGGGGGGCCGCACAGCCCTCCATGTGCTCGCCAGAGGTAGCCTGACCGCCATTAGGTACCGAGAGGAGATCCTCAGACCCCTTGTGAGACCATATGCTGGTGCGGTTGGCCCTGGGTTCCTCCTAATGCAAGACAATGCTAGACCTCATGTGGCTGGAGTGTGTCAGCAGTTCCTGCAAGAGGAAGGCATTGATGCTATGGACTGGCGCACCCGTTCCCCAGACCTGAATCCAATTGAGCACATCTGGGACATCATGTCTCGCTCCATCCACCAACGCCACATTGCACCACAGACTGTCCAGGAGTTGGCGGATGCTTTAGTCCAGGTCTGGGAGAAGATCCCTCAGGAGACCATCCGCCATCTCATCAGGAGCATGCCCAGGCGTTGTAGGGAGGTCATACAGGCACGTGGAGGCCACACATACGACTGAGTCTCATTTTTACTTGTTTTAAGGACCTTACATCAAAGTTGGATCAGCCTGTAGTGTGGTTTTCCACTTTAATTTTGAGGGTGACTCCAAATCCAGACCTCCATGGGTTGATAAATTTGATTTCCATTGATGATTTTTGTGTGATTTTGTTGTCAGCACATTCAACTATGTTAAGAAAAAAGTATTTAATAAGATTATTTCATTCATTCAGATGTGTTATTTTAGTGTTCCCTTTATTTTTTTGAGCAGTGTATATACATTCTATGGACACAGTCAATTTTACAATAATTATATTTTGTTTGTTTTTACTCATGAACTTCCTCTACCCTCAACCTCTACTTATTTTCATGATGTCCATCCAGTTCACAAAAGCTCTCAACCTATAAACTTATTATAGACACAGCATGCTTTACATTAGTTATCTTGTTGTTATTAGTTGTTGTTAGTTGTTATTAGTCCCATCCTTCTACTCCATTCAACACCATCCATATTGGATTTCTATTTGACATATATTTTTCAATTGTACTGTGATGTTTTACAAAAGTTCTGAACCCTTCTATTCTCATTGTTTCTACAGATTGTAAATTGAAAATAAACATTTTTGCTAAAAGTATTATTATATTATTGATCGATTGACTATGACTTTTCAGATCACCCAGTAGTGCTATCTGCAGGGTTAGCTCCAGGAAAATATTGCAATCCTTTAGCCATTCCTGGACCTGTGTCCAAAAACAAGCCACAAATGGACAGTACCAAAACAAATGATCTAATGATTCTGTCTCTTCGCAACAAAATCTGCAGAGCTGGGAAGATTGTATATATAAATAACATTCTATTGGTAGCAAGAATTTTATATAATAATTTTAATTGAAATATTCTACGTTTTGAATACGGCATCGTTTTGCGCATCAGTTCATAAACACTATGCCATGGAATCGGTACGTCAAAAATCTCTTCCCAACTATTTTGCAATCTATATGGGACGGCTGTCAATCCTTTGGTCCTTAAATGAAACTGGTATACTTTTTTATTTATCACAATTTCCTTTAACCAATTATGTTCTTTAATGCAGGGCCAACAGACAAGTTCCTTACTTTTTCCCCATTTCACTTTCCTCTTCCATTTTTGCGGTAATGCTGCAATTATTTGGTTGTAATTTTGAGTAGAGCAGACATTTCCATATGTTTTTGTTAGCTGCATGTGCGACATAACTCCACCAGTCCTACCTATGATATCATTTACATACTTTTTATTTTTTTATTTTTTTACTTTTTTTCAAAATATAATGGTTTTTTAATCACCAAGTTAGGCATAACTCATTTCACAATAGGCCATCATCACGGTCAATCGTGAATTATAATTCTCCATGTTTTACCAGTGAAACGTCCAAACATCATCTGCATGCCAATCGTTTGATCTGAATCAGTTTCATGGGAATATGCATTTAGATCTCATTGAATTACTGTTTCGTGAACAAATTAGAGCAGATGGTGTTAAAACTATATAGCCTTCCTATATTTTGTTTCAAACCAAGCACATTCTGCCTAGTGGCAGCATGAGAAAAAAACATTTGTGACATTTTAGCTAACCATCCTAAAATCTCAAGAATTGAGGTGGTGTTTTTGGTGTAAGAGTAACGTTATACTTTGCTATTATATTTGGTTCTGTTATGTAGAATACTAATTAAATATTATGTGATCTTCCAAGACATTGATTCAGCTTTGATCTAACTTTACTAAATAAGCAACATTGTGAGAAGTGGCGGAGCGATAACCCTCCGGCAGCACTATACCCCTACACCGAATGAGCTGGTTTAAGTGCACGTAGCCTACTCTAATGCCTCACGGAAAATGTGGTGATGCAGAAACGAGATATGTGGCTGTTTTATAAATCTGGGAATATTTTTCCCAAAGGAAACATTTCTGGTTGGTCTCAGGGAATGTAAAACAGTTAGAAAGGGATACTTTTAAAATGGGATTGTGTGAAGTAGCAGCAAATATGTTGAATGAGCAAGTAATGAGCATGGACACCTCAAGTTTCACAAAATGACCTTATATCTTTCTGTCTAATACGGCAATTAACTTTTGTAGCTCTTCGTCAGAAACATGCATTTTGTAAGTAAGTGTCCTCTCCAAGTTTAACTGGAATTTAGTCTGAAAAGATTTGAGAAATGAGATTGGTTGATGATAGAATATCAGATCTCAACAATAACTGGAGAAGTGTTTAACAGACCACATCCTTATAATATATATATATATGTTAATAAGCGCAACGTGACTGCAAGAGACAGTTTGGAATGTCTTAAATACGGGACAAATCAACCTTTTTTTCTAAATTAGTGGGGTTTGAATTTGTTGATAACATGCGGGACATGACTGTTTAGTTGCAGGACAAAGGGCTAAAATGCGGGACTATCCCGCACAATCCTGAACATGTGGTCACCCTAGTTTCACCAGATGTATCAATCTGAAGCATCGGTTGGAATTTCACTCCCCACTAATTATGGTGAGGAGAGGAAGCCCAGTGGCCGGTGGTGGTAGAATATGGAGCGAGATGTAACTG
Organism: Coregonus clupeaformis; assembly: GCF_020615455.1. NCBI lineage: Eukaryota > Metazoa > Chordata > Actinopteri > Salmoniformes > Salmonidae > Coregonus > Coregonus clupeaformis. Next base: position 19,393,241 of record NC_059204.1, on the reverse strand, counting down.
GGCCGACATTCTGCAAATGTTCTCATCATGAAACATTTAATATCAATAAAGTACACTAAGTTTTGTAGACTTTTGCGTTGTTTAGAAGGAGTGCAAGGGCAAATGGAGTTATTGCACATGCACACTTCACAGAGTAGGCGTTCCCTAACGGAAATATGCAAATACATGCTAAAACATGCCAATAAGATCTTGCTAGCTCGTGCTTGGCTCTGCCCACCTCCTTGCTAGTTCTGCCCACCTCCTTGTTTGGTGAATTTTCACAAACCTGGTCCAGCAATTTCGGTCTTCTCAATGAGCTCATTGTCTGGAATGTTCTGCTGAATCTTCTCGGCGATCTCCCTGGGGTTCACTTTCAGGCCCTTTGATTTCATCATCTGAAACACAATAAATCGAAAACAATGACACTCCCATTTCATTCACCCCCTAACTGCTCAAATGAAAGTTGAGCTGTTGATATTTAGGCTATATGCCTAACTCAGAAAGAGCAAGAGACAGACTGAAATAAATAGTTAGTGGGAGAGAGTTTGCAGGGACAGAGAGACAACACAAACGCATAACAAAACAGGTAACAAAAGAAGACAAAGTGGGTCCATACTTGAACATTAGAAAAAAGTTTCAGTTTAAACTTTCTCAGTCTCAAAATGCGCATCAGCCAATTAAAATCGTCAATGTAGTTGCACGTGATAAAACGCTACATATTAGCTTTTCTCATCAGTTAACCTGGCGCACTTTGCACTATGCTAATATCACTAGATGGACATGATTATATCCATGTCACAAATTCTGCATCGGCAAATTACAAATTTAATTGGACGTGAACTAGCACTATTTCATGAAAATGTCCTTAACAAACTTCAAACGGTACGATCTGCTTATTTTAGGATAGATTTTTTACAAAAGCTCAAGTCACTTGTCCCCCCCAGAAAAAGGTCTGTAACACATAATTGTATGATGCAAGGATGCCACACAAAATAAAATGTATTAGTATATTTTTTTTACCATAGAGAATCAGACAAAAAAATTTCGCTACACTCTGCTTACTGGCTTCTTTTCATATTCAAGCCCGTCTCAAAATACAACACTCCCCTTTTAAGGCTCTCCTGGAGGATGGTTGGCCACCCTTGGTAGCCTATAAAATATTGCAACATTACAATTACAACCAAATAGTTTTATGTCTTTATAAAATAATTCCCTCCAGGACTCGAAATTAAGGGAGTCCCGTTGTCCCTGGGACAATAAAAAATGTCTACGGTTTAAAAAAACTCGGGGACAGTTCTGGAACGACAGATCCAAATTTCATACAACCACTGCACATTAAAACATTTAAAAAAGCAATGAGGCTGATGCAACAGATCAGCTTAAAATGTTGCTAAAGTTTTATTTCTTCATATTATAAGCTCAACAATGCACACATGGCAGTAGGCTACTCGGGAATGTTCCAAAATGAATTAGCGGGAACAAACAGTTCTCAAAAGCACACCACGCGTGAGCAGTTTCATGTGACACAGATTAAAATATCCGTTAGAGATTAAGAAAAAGGGGAGATCTAAAGATGCATCAACTAGCATGGGTTACTAATATGACTAGGATTATTCCTTTGGCTGCTGGACAATAAAATCATGTTGATTTGAAAACCAATAGAACACGAGAAAAATGCTGGTTTCAACGGCATGTGAAGTGTTTATGAAATAATGCCCTCAACATTTCTATGGTCGTATTTTGGCTAGGCTACTTTGAAACAAGGTAAGACATGCTTCATAAAATGACATTAAACATCCAGGTTTTAAACAATGAAGTTTATGGTGAAATCATTTTTTAAAATGCTGACCGCCTCCGCTCAGATTGCAAGGTGGGTGATGTGCAGTGAGCAACAGGCATTGTCCTTCACTCTCCGGTCTTTTGACCATTTGATCTGAACGAACCGTGCCTTGTCGACAGAATCAAGCCTTTAGACATTAATGTTAATTATCCTTCATTATATTTGTCAAACATGACTGGCGTTTAGCCTATGTTTATGTAATTAAAAGTCATTCAAGTTTGGCTACATTTTCTGGCACCTACCTCATGTCAGCATCGGTTTGGGCTGTAGCCAATATGCACGTAGGCTTTTTGGCTACATTTTCTGGCACCTACCTCATGTCAGCATCGGTTTGGGCTGTAGCCAATATGCACGTAGGCTTTTTATTTATTTACATGAAAAACAGATTTGAATATTATTCCAATGTTGGCCTCTCTGATCCAATTCTGATCGGAGTAATTGTTTGATAGTGACTTGTGGGATTTTTTTAACTTGTCCATTCAGACAAATTGAATCTATATTCTTCTTGTCAAACAAAAAAATGTTTTCTTGTCCCGGACAAGAGGACAAGCGTTAATGTTGAGCCCTGCAAAGTGACTAAAACACGCTAGAAATTTCACCTGTATGAATAGCTCAAAGTGTAGCGAACCTGGCTCCTGGTAATTTTTCGCAGTTTGCGGCAAGTTCAAATCCCAGGTGAGATAGTGTATTCCTTTGAAATGTAGAATTACATTTATTGTGTTAGTGTGTTGAGAAGGGAAGTCCATACAACACATTGAAAATGAAGAATAAGAATATATTTCATGAGGAGCTGCATCTTTCTTCATCCTTATAGACAAGAACACTGCTTATAATCAAGTTTATTAGGCCTACATATATTACATAGACGTGTAGGCTACACCAGTGGTTCCCAACCGATGTGCCGCGGCACACTGGTGTGCTTTGAGGAAATGTTCAGGTGTGCCACGAAAAATGTAACACTCACTTATAAACATTAAATGGCACATGGTTACATCTGTATCATTGTTTCATGTCCAGTTTGCTCAGGCTGTATAATTTGATGTGCGCGCATTACAAGCAAAGTCATTTGTATAATTTTACTTTGTCTGTGAAAACCATTAGCACAAGCAAGTCTGATTAGCCAGAGTCATTTATTTCTTCATATATTGCTCTGGGCTTAGCTATACCACAGCCTCTGCCATAGAAACAAATGGAGCATGGCTTAGTGTTCGTAGTTGCATCTTTACAATGCAGAAAACCACTTGCCTCTAGCTCAAACCGTTCAAAACTAAACACCTATTTTTACCGGAGCTACATTGTTTTCTTGCTGGCACAGATTCGCAGGACGCTCTTAAAAGGAGTACACACAAATTAACCATGAAACAATTTCAAATAAACCCTATTTTAAATCTTTTTTTTTTTTTTTATGTCACAGAAAATAGATGATTTGCAGTATGGACCAGATGAGATGGAGGTCATTACCACTAAATAAATTAATAGGGGAATTTTAGGTGCCACAGAATTTGATATCCCATCAAAGGTGTAACATGGTTAAAAAAGGTTTGGGAACCACCGGGCTACACTTAAATGTACAATGTTTTATATGCATTATTCGAATTATCCACTTTGTCACATACGCGTTATTTGTATCGAGCATAGTGACCAGCAGTAAAAAAAATAAAAAATCCTTAACAAAAACGCTTAATGTGAGGGGGCCTCAAACCCGCGGTTACTGTGCCCAGTAGATTCACAGTTACCCGGTTTAGCGGAGTATGCCACCTGGCAGCGATAGTAATGGAGCTATATGACAGCTATTTGACAAGACCATTAGGCATTTTTTGGGGGATGTACAATAAACTTCAAATGTGACTCGTTTCAGGAAACTAGGATGTCGTCACACGTCACTACTTCACAGGAGCAGCATTAGAATGTTAACATTTATTTTTTATCAAAATGCGTTTTTTGGCAGAAAATCCTTCTGGAACATGTGAACGATGCTGAATGGTTGTAGACAAAAAAGAGCTCTCCAGTAGGTGTACCAAAACATTCAAGGGCCATTTTCTCAAAAGTGGGGTTACAAGTTTATCAACTTTCAAAGCAGAATTACTTACCCATTGTTCCTCAACTGTAGTGTATGATATACCATTTTCTAGCTTTGAGTCTCTACTTATCCAATGTAAAAAACACTATTTCAAATGTTGCTACATAAGACCGAATCGAGGCAGTCGGTCACAAATGTTGAATAGACCTCCTTTATCTCTTTCCCGTAAAAACACATGGTTGTGTGAAACGTGGGATTTTGTCATATATGCGAAAACTTGACTTTAGAATTTTGTCTAACGTTAGTAGCTAGTAAACTGGTCAAGGATGCATCATGCTATATTGGCACACTACACGTGACAGACCAATTGGAACAAAGTCAACCTTGAATTTGGAGGGTTAATGTATACTTCTGGTGTCCAAGTTGACCTATTTTAAGAAATGCCATTGGTTGTTGGATATATAGTCTAAGATCTTTGATAGGCTGCTGCGGAATTTGTTACAGGAAATAATCACTGCCAGCTGGTTAGGTTAGCATAGGGCTAAATGTGCCAGGTTATCTAATGGGAACAGCTAACGTAGCGTTTTATCACGTGCAACTATGTCCACGATTTTAATTGGCTGATGTGCAGAGAAACAAGCGTCAAAGAGAATAAGATCCATCAGTGTTGTTGTGCCACCTGGGCCATTGCCATAGCGCTGTTACACTGGTAGTCCCCAAATTTGGCCTGCTGGTTGGGGGTGACGGCCAGGGGAGGGTTCTCCAGGTCAGGGCAGGCCTCCCGGATGGCCTCACCAAAGATCTCCTGCAGACGCTGGTTGATGTTCATCATGGTCTTACTGCACCGACTCCTCTCTTCCTGCAGACTCTGGGGAGGGAGGATAGATAGAGAGCACTTCAATACAAAGTATAGGGGACAATCTATAGATAGCTACTTAGCCTCTCTCCTCTCCTCCAACAGGCTCTTTATTATCTATGCATAGTCACTTTACCCCTACCTACATGTACAAATTACCTCAACTAACCTGTACCCCCACACATTGACTCGGTACCGGTACCCCCTGTATATAGCCTCGTTATTGATATTTTATTGTGTTACTTTTAATTTAATTTTTAATTTACTAAATATTTTCTTAAATATTTATTGAACTGCATTGTTGGTTAAGGGCTTGTAAGTAAGCATTTCACGGTAAGCTCTACACCGGTTGTATTCGGCGCGTGTGACAAATACAATTGATTTGATCTAGTCACCTCCTGTATGTCAAATCAAATCGTATTTGCCACATGCGCAGAATACAACCGGTGTAGACCTTACAGTGAAATGCTTACTTACAAGCCCTTAACCAACAATGCTGTTTTAAGAAAAAAATTATATATATATATATATATATATATATATATAGATATAGATAAGCAAAAAAATTAAAATAATAATAATTAAAGAGCAGCAGTAAAATAAAATAACAGTAGGGAGGCTATATACAGGGAGTACCGGTACAGAGTCAATGTGCGGGGGCACTGGTTAGTCGAGGTAATTGAGGTAATATATACATGTGGGTAGAGTTAAAGTGACTATGCATAGATAATAAACAGAGTAGCAGCAGCGTAAAAGAGGGGATGGGGTGGGGGGGACAATGCACATAGTACGGGTAGCCATGATTAGCTGTTCAGGAGTCTTATGGCTTGGGGGTAGAAGCTGTTAAGAAGCGTTTTGGATCTCTGCTTGCTGTGCGGTAGCAGAGAGAACAGTCTATGACTAGGGTGGCTGGAGTCTTAGAAACATTTTAGGGCCTTGCAACCAGTCAGGATGATGCAACCAGTCAGGATGCTCTCGATGGTGCAGCTGCTCTTCACGACTGTCTTGGTGTGTTTGGACCATGATAGTTTGTTGGTGATGTGGACACCAAGGAACTTGAAGCTCTCAACCTATTCCACTACAGCCCCGTCGATGAGAATGCGGGCGTGCTCAGTCCTCTTTTTTTTCCTGTAGTCTACAATCATCTCCTTTCTCTTGATCATGTTGAGGGAGAGGTTGTTATCCTGGCACCACACGGCCAGGTCTCTGACCTCCTCCATATAGGCTGTCTCATCGTTGTCGGTGATCATGCCTACCACTGATGTCGTCGGCAAACTTAATGATGGTGTTGGAGTCGTGCATGGCCATGCAGTCATGGGTGAACAGGGAGTACAGGAGGGGACTGAGCATGCACCCCTGAGGGGCCCCGTGTTGAGGATCAACGTGGCAGATGTGTTGTTACCTACCCTTACCACCTGGGGGCGGCCTGTCAAGAAGTCGAGGATCCAGTTGCAGAGGGAGGTGTTTAGTCCCAGGGTCCTTAGCTTAGTGATGAGCTTTGAGGGCACTATGGTGTTGAACGCTGAGCTGTAGTCAATGAATAGCATTCTCACGTAGGTGTTCCTCTTGTCCAGGTGGGAAAGGGCAGTGTGGAGTGCAATAGAGATTGCATCATCTGTGGATCTGTTGGGGCTGTATGCAAATTGGAGTGGGTCTATGGTGTCCCTGGGCAGCTCGCGGCTGTGCTTCCCTTTGTAGTCTGTAATAGTTTGCAAGCCCTGCCACATCCGAAGAGCGTCGGAGCCGGTGTAGTACGATTCAATCTTAGTCCTGTATTGACTCTTTGCCTGTTTGATGCTTCGTCGGAGGGCATAGCGGGATTTCTTATAAGCGTCCGGGTTAGAGTCCCGCTCATTGAAAACGGCAGCTCTACCCTTTAGCTCAGTGCGGATATTGCCTGTAATCCTGTGAATGAATAAGATAGCTCAATCTCATAACATTAATGTACCCAGCGTGGAGTGTGGAAATACCTATGCAAGTGATCACTCACCCTTTTGAGGACGTTGAGGCGGTATTTGAGCTTGGCGTTCTCCTCTCTCAGCCCATCCAGGTGTGAGAACGATCTCAGGTTCTGTGGGTTCTTCAGGCTCTCGATCTCAGAAGTCAGGGAATGGATATCCTGCTCCTAGACAGACGAAGGGTTCACTGTTAAGAAAATGTCCTGCCTCTACACCTATACCCGGTCTACGAAAACAGCACAAATGCAGGATTGGTTGAGGTACAGTGTGCAATGACAATATTCAGGACTTTGACTCAAACTCATAAATGTAGCTACTGATAGCAGATATTGAGAAAATCACATGATGCCACACCCGTCAGAACAAAACTGAAAGCTTCAGCTAAATTAGCTAATAATTGTCCCTTAACGTTACAGTATGTCATGATTGATAGTTATCAGGAAACGTCTATATGGGAAGGGCCGTACGTACACTGAATGCATGGCTGCATTTTCAACATCATGAGTGACAGCTAACCTGTAACCAGTCTTTGCAGTAACACACACACTGAATACAGCTAGCTAGAATACAACAAAGATAACACTTACCTAGCATCAGGCAGATTTTACACGTTTTATAGCACATTTCAAGGCAGCTAGCAAGTTGCTGCAATGTTTAGCCAGCCAGTCAGCCAGCAAGCTAGCCAGTTGCCACACATTACGACAGAAACGAGTCCACGTTAGCGTAGCTACCTACATTTGCTTAACTTCAGTACATTATTGCAAACCAAGAGGTCTTTGTAAAGTATCAGAGCTGACCTGCTGTTGAAGTCGGGACGTGTATTCAGCCACAGGATCTCCCATTTTCGGTAAAAGTATAACGTTAGAACAGTACATTTGTGTTTGTTTCTAGCTAGCTAAATGAGTTTGAGCCTAGATGAGTGTTTCTAGCTAGCTAAATGTGTTTCTGAACCTAGATGAGGCAGAACTTCAGTACATTATTGCAAACCAAGAGGTCTTTGTAAAGTATCAGAGCTGACCTGCTGTTGAAGTCGGGACGTGTATTCAGCCACAGGATCTCCCATTTTCGGTAAAAGTATAACGTTAGAACAGTACATTTGTGTTTGTTTCTAGCTAGCTAAATGAGTTTGAGCCTAGATGAGTGTTTCTAGCTAGCTAAATGTGTTTCTGAACCTAGATGAGGCAGAGTCGCAATGAAGTAAAATGTAGGAAATTCCATTTACCGACCTCGTGTGGGTACTCAAGGTACTACCACAGACGAATAGGTACAACAGCCATATATATATATTTTTTTACCTTTATTTAACTAGGCAAGTCAGTTAAGAACAAATTCTTATTTACAATGACGGCCTACACCGGCCAAACCCGGACGACGCTGGGCCAATTGTGCGCCTCCCTATGGGAAGGGCCATAAAGTTATGCTTTAACTTTCATAAAACATAGCAACAATGTTGTTATTTTTATTCTCAAATTGCAATGCTCTGCAAATGACCTTCAAAATTGACATTGAATACACCACAGATACACAAAGAGGAGAAAGCACAGGCAAGAGTAGAACAAAAACTTTTTTTATTTGTTGTGAAACTACAAAACATTTTTTTTTGTGCTGGTGAAATATTTACAATTCTGGTTGACAGTACAGTGTCCATGATACAATTCACAGCTTTCAGGAGTCTCATGAGAAAGGAAACAGCACACACCCAAATCAGAAAGTGCAATAAATACGTGTTTCTCAAACCATTTCCATACACATACCAGGCTCTTTGCCATCCTTAATACAACAGATTAAAACATAATAATCAAACAAAAATGCACTTGAACTTCAAAACAAACAAGAATTATATCACATCCTACATGACAACAAATCATTCATAACTACTAGCTTCAGTTTCTGACAGTGATGGTTTTGATTACTTGAAGCAAGACTTACTTCATCGTTAGTTTCTGATTATTTTCACCACTTCTGTCAACAATATACATGCTGGGTGGTGTTATAGAAGTACATTTAAGCCTTTAGATTCAATAGTTACAAACCATCTAGTCAATCGTGACTAGCTTCAGTTAATTCACATATAGATAGTACTGTTCCATCTAGACACTGAAATCCAATAAGAAGTCCTAATATAAGACCTCTGATAGGTTTACTCTCTCTACACTGGAGTAAATCATGATTTTTTAAAAAGTAAACAGTTCACATTCAAATGCAAACAGTACACATTATTTGAGGCAACAAAAAGTAGTGTTCTGTTTTTGGATGGTGACCACATTTTCGCCTCAGGTTTAAATCATATTTAATCTAAAAAGACACACTCTCCAAAGGATCCATTCACAGTATACAGTTAATGTCTTATTCCAGTAGAATAAATTGCTGTGCCATGAAGAGTGTCTTTCCTTTACAGTGGTGAAGTGCAACATTGTACAGTTTGTAAAATTGTCAAAGGATAGAAATGGTCCAAAGGAGGAAAAAAACAACAACTTATATACTATATATACAAAAGTACGTAGACACCCCTTCAAATTAGTGGATTCGGCTATTTCAGCCACACCCGTTGCAGACAGGTGTATAAGAATCGAGCACACAGCCATGCAATCTCCACAGACAAACAGCTCAGTGACTTTCAACGTGCATGCCACCTTTCCAACAAGTCAGTTCGTCAAATTTCTGCCCTGCTAGAGCTGCCCCGGTCAACTGTAAGTGCTGTTATTGAGAAGTGGAAATGTCTAGGAGCAACAACGGCTAAGCCGCGAAGTAGAGTGTAGCGCGTAAAAATCGTCTGTCCTCGGATGCAACACTCACTACCGAGTTCCAAACTGCCTCTGGAAGCAACGTCAGCACAAGAACTGTTCGTCGGGAGCTTCATGAAATGGGTTTCCATTGCCGAGCAGCCGCAAACAAGCCCAAGATCACCATGTGCAATGCCAAGCGTCGGCTGGAATGGTGTAAGGCTCGCCGCCATTGGACTCGTGTAGGGGAAACGCGTTCTCTGGAGTGATGAATCACGCTTCACCATCTGGCAGTCCGACGGATTAATCTGGGTTTGGCGGATGCCAGAAGAACACTACCTGCCCCAATGCATAGTGCCAACTGTAAAGTTTGGTGGAGAGGAATAATGGTCTGAGGCTGTTTTTCATGGTTCGGGCTAGGCCCCTTAGTTCCAGTGAAGGGAAATCTTAACGCTACAGCATAGAATGACATTCTATACGATTCTGTGCTTCCAACTTTGTGGCATCAGTTTGGGGAAGACCCTTTCCTGTTTCAGCATGACAATCTGCAAACATAATTGCCCGACCTCACTAATGCTTAGGGCTGAATGGGAGCAAGTCCACGCAGCAATGTTCCAACATCTAGTGGAAAGCCTCCCAAAGAAAGAGTGTAGGCTGTTATAGCAGCAAAGGGGGGACCAACTCCATATTAATGCCCATGATTTTGGAATGAGATGTTCGACGAGCAGGTGTCCACATACTTTGGGTCATGTAGTGTATTTTAAAAAGACGTCCTCCAGCAGAGATTTCGTTACTTTTCCTACTAAAAAGCGATATCCCAAGTTGTTATTTTTATTTAACAAGGCAAGTCAGTTAACACATTTTTATTTACAATGACGGCCTACCCCGGCCAAACCCTCCCTTAACTCGGACGACGCTGGGCCAATTGTGCGCCGCCCTATGGGACTCCCGATCACGGCCGGTTGTGAAACAGCCCGGGATCGAACCAGGGTCTGTAGTGACGCCTCTAGCACTGCCTTAGACCGCTGCACCACTCGGGAGGCCAAGTATAAATACATTAAAGCACACAAACTAAAAGGTAAAAGAAAAATGGTTGAGCAGAAGTGTTTTTTTTTTTACAACTGCAAACTTCAAGGAGTAGGGCATTCAAGGAGTTGGGTCTGATGGTGCCATCTGATTTGCCTGGCTACCCAGACTCCTGCTCCAGACAAACACTACGCCACGACCACAGACGTTTGTTTCTTCTCCACAATGAGTCTGGATCATAGAGAAAGATAGAGACTTCTAGTGGCCAAAAGGCTGTATTAGCATGGGCAGCGCCATCGAGGACATCCACCATTTTAATGTAGTCAGCTGGGTGGGACTTCCAACTTCATTGGCTGATTCCTCCTGGTGACCCTGTTGGAGTCATGTCCAACCGGGTCATCAGGAGAGATCAGCCAAATCGTGAAGAAAATTAACTACTTCAAAATGGAGATCACCTCATGGCGCTGCCCATGTTGTCACATACACTATAATGGCACAGATACAAAGATGATTACTCTATCTATCTCTAGGGTCTAGATCTGAATACCTTCCTGACACTTCACCAAATGTGACATATTCGGGGCCGTCTGATTGGTCTAGAAACCGATGGGTTGGGCCAGAGGTTTGAAAGGAGCGATTACTAGGGTGGCGTTAAGTTAAGAGGTGGAGCAACTGAAATTGAAGATTCCCTGTGCGACGCAGACCCGGTGGCGAGCGTGGTGAAACTGAGATGATGCTGTCTGTCCTTTTGAGTTTTGAAGCAGAGTCTTTACCTAATAAAGTAATGTTAGGATATGTCAGCTATCCCGTGAGAACCTTTGTGCAGAACACACCAAGGTGTTTCAGATGCCAAGCTTATGGTCATGTTGCAGCAGTGTGTAGGAGGGAGATTGTGAGAAGTGTGCATGAGGGCAAGGGACAAAGGAATGTGTAGTATCGGTGGAAGAAACTGTGTGTCAATTGTGGGGGTGCCAATGTTGCTGGGGATCAGAAGTGCCCGGTGCGAGAGAGACAGGTTGAGGTTGCAAGGGTCAGAGTAGAACGTAAATCACAGAAAATAGATGTTGCGGTAGCAGCTGCAGAGAAGTACTTGGGTGTACAAGGTTTTACTGCAGAAGAGTTACAAGGTGTGTTGAACAAGAGTCCCGTCCTCCCAGGCAGTCGGCCTGGTGTAGGATCAGTTAGGGTGAAAGTAGTGGAATGGGGTGGTGATTTTTATGGAATAGTGGTATATAGGTGTAGGGTTAAAGGCAATTTATGCTTGATCCGAAAATATGGTCGGAGGCTTCATATGGAGATGTGACGCAATTGCGGAGCCTCCAGAGGCCAAATCAAGCTCCGTACCGCATTGCCGTGCGCCTCTCAAATTTTTTAACAATGCGGAGGGCTCCGTATAGCTCCACATTGACATGATTGGTTGATGGTAGGTGGGGACGGTAGGTCCTGTATAAACACAAACTCACTTCCTTGACAACTTCCTTCACAACAGCTCTGCTCAACAGCTCTGCACTGCTCCGCGAAGCGCAATAAATATGAATGCCCTGACTTCTGCAGAGGCCTTTTCACCGTAAATGCTGCACGGACAATGCAGACGTCAGATTGACCATGCAGCACCTTTTAGTTGGTGGTGCAATACTTTCCTTTTTTTCCCCCTTCTCCTTTAAATGTTTTTTACGTGTAACGGTGGCGGCATGCAAACAAAATGTGCGAACGCCATGATACCGAAGAAGAAGATGGCAAAAGATAACCAGTGCATTATGGAATGGCATGTGAACTTCACAGACTATTAGTAAGGAAAAAAGTAGTGAAGGAATGAAACTGTCTGATCTAACATTATTAGTATGGGGTGGATTAGAAAATAATTTCTGGTGTTCAAAATCAGGGTATCATTTTGTCTGTAAAGAGTATGAAACATGGAATGTATTCATCAAACTACAGAGCAATGTCCATTGTGGTGGGACACTTGACACCAGTGATTTCTACTCATCGTTTGCAGAATGTTATTGTGAATGCATGCCCATTCATGACCATCAAAAAAATCCAACCAAGGTCTTGTGCTATTACATAAATTGAGTTCCTAGGCATGTGATTTAATTCCACTCTGACTCTGACTGATTGGACAAATCGGTACAGCACCACAGTTATAACTAGCCTAATGTTGAATTGAGCTTTAAGTGGGGTGCTCTCTACATATGGTGCTAAAAAGTGCTCCATTGAGAGGGAAAGAAGCTAGCTATGTTTCTGATGAAAAGTAGGTTACATTTCTAGCTACTTCAGTATCAGTAGATTGTAATTCAGGCCTAATATAATTGGTATCACACGATCATGCTTGGTCAACACAAAAAAGTGTGTGTGAGAGTAGGATTTGTTGATAAGCAAAACTAATCACGAACATCTAAAATCTTCAAAACACTCCAGACATTTGCATCTGTGTTAAGCATGTGAACAGGGGCCCTTGTACATATCCCCTTATGATCACCCCTTCAAACCCACATCCAACACATCTCTATCATCTGAAATGCCATCCATTATTGAGTGTTTACAGGGAGAGAGAGTAGCAAGCCGACTGTTCTGATCTAGTCTACATCTCTCTCCCTGTACAGTTTCCAGTAGCCTAGTTAAAGCGCTCTGATTTCTCCCTCTACTGCCTGTTGATCCACTTACACATTTCACTTCTTCATCACATTTCATTAACACAGACACTATGAGTCGCCTGTGAAGATCACAGACGTGATCATTCACAGAGCCAGATATGTACTCGCAACAGTAAGCCTGCTCAACTATACCTCTGACACAGAGAGCAGCACTCAAACCCAGTGTTGCCAGGCAAGGCACCACGCAGAGATGAAGAGACATCATCAGGAGGACTTTGTCATGTCTGCTTACAGAGAGATATTGGGGAATATGGCTGGTTTAAACAGCTCCATGTGGTGCTAGACTAGAAGTGTAGCCTGGTCCCAGATCTGTTTGTGCGGTCTCGCCAATTCCTGTGGTCATTGATGTGACAATGCTCCATGCAGGATGGATACAGAGACAGACCTAATCTTATTAATCTCTCTATGTACTAAAGCTTTGCCAGTGTGCTACAGGGGTCCCTAGTACTGCCCAAGACTAGAAGGGAAGATCCTCTTTGGAAGGGAAGGGGCTCATTGACAAATATCCCAGTTAGTGTGATAAGGTTCACATATAGAAAGTCCAGTTGAGAGATGCAAAAAATAGAACAGAAGAACGATTGGGATACTGTTTGTATGGTTCTTCAAAATGTCCACTCACCACCTTCCGGAGACATTTGAAACCCCACCTCTTTAAGGAATACCTGGGATAGGATAAAGTAATCCTTCTACCCCCCCCCATCAGTCGCTCTGGATAAGAGCGTCTGCTAAATAATGTAAATGTAAATGTCCAGTTACAAGGAATTTAAGGGAGGGGGGTAAAAGGGATGAGAGTGGGAAAAATGATCAGACTTTAAGCTAAGATATACTTGGGAGTTCGCAGTTTTTGGATCACTTCACTACCGTTTTAAATCATGCAGTCAATGGGGAGTTTATCGCCAGCAATTATCTTCATTAAAATACAAGAGTTATCTTCTCCACTTCTTTTGTCTTTCACAATCATGTGCTTCGTTAAGCGGTGATTCAACAATCACTCCAGCCTGAAGTGGAGTACTCCTCCCACTTCTTCAACGCCTCCATCCTCTTTTTTAGATTCCTATTTTAAAAGTGCACAAACTATCCGATAAACTACCTGAGTATACGTGAGAGTTAGTGCAGTTCCTACACAATGCTGAGAGATAGTTACTACAAGAGCCATGTACAGTAAAGTACAGTATAGATGGTCTGACTGGTACTACAGACACTGATGCCATATACAGTAGTGTGTTCAGAAATAGGAAAAGACAATGCCACTAGGGACAGACAGACAGTTTCAGTATACTGTACAACCAACCACACATTCGGTCATAGTACACCATCATACAATCAGAATATTGATTTTGTAGATTTGTTGCACTATAAATAATGTTCAAGTAAAGTACCTCTGGGGGTCTATTTTCACATCTTAGATTACAGCGAGTAAGTGGTCCTGGCTAATGAACAGAACAGCATTTCTCTTCACAATCTTTTCAAATTTCACACAGAAAGGGCTGGTGTGTATTGGAATGACGATTTTACCATAAAACATCTAAAGGTCGCTTCCAACAACCACTTATTGGTAACAGTAACAATAATGCTAGAGAGAGAGTGGAGGACGAAAATAAAACAATGCTCTAGTTGCTAATAAAAAAACTATACAGATTAGCAACTTTGAGATCTAAAAAGATGTGATGGTATTTTTTCCTATACATGATTATTTTATTATTCTCCATTCTTCATAATACCACCAGAAGTCTGCGTCAGAGTCATCTCCTTGGAAACAGCAGTTAAGACTGTGGAATACTTTAAATGCGCTACACATCGTCGACAGGCAGATCAGGGATGTTGGTCTTTGCTCGAGTGAAGAAGGCCATCTTCTCTCTTAAATCAGAAGAGAAAAGTCTTATCTTAACGAGACAAAAAACACAACTAACCTCCCTTTTTGTACAGTGAACAGAGCAAATCTTTATTTTTCAATGCTAGGCTGTGTGTTCACTGAGGCGAACGTCTTTCAGTTGCTTCAGAGCCAGCGTCAATTACTCAATCCCAGTCGACTTAGAAGGACTAGCATTGATCATGAAATTTAAATGGAGAAACGTCCAATCCATATCATAGCCATGCAGCCTCCTGTAGCTCAGTTGCAACGCCAGGATTGTGGGTTCGATTCACACGTGGGGCCAGTATGAAAAATGTATGCACTCGCTAACTGTAAGTCGCTCTAGATAAGAGCGTCTGCTACAGTGGGGGAAAAAAGTATTTAGTCAGCCACCAATTGTGCAAGTTCTCCCACTTAAAAAGATGAGAAAGGCCTGTAATTTTCATCATAGGTACACGTCAACTATGACAGACAAAATGAGGAAAAAAAATCCAGAAAATCACATTGTAGGATTTTTTATGAATTTATTTGCAAATTATGGTGGAAAATAAGTATTTGGTCACCTACAAACAAGCAAGATTTCTGGCTCTCACAGACCTGTAACTTGTTCTTTAAGAGGCTCCTCTGTCCTCCATTCGTTACCTGTATTAATGGCACCTGTTTGAACTTGTTATCAGTATAAAAGACCTGTCCACAACCTCAAACAGTCACACTCCAAACTCCACTATGGCCAAGACCAAGGAGCTGTCAAAGGACACAAGAAACAAAATTGTAGACCTGCACCAGGCTGGGAAGACTGAATCTGCAATAGGTAAGCAGCTTGGTTTGAAGAAATCAACTGTGGGAGCAATTATTAGGAAATGGAAGACATACAAGACCACTGATAATCTCCCTCGATCTGGGGCTCCACGCAAGATCTCACCCCGTGGGGTCAAAATGATCACAAGAACGGTGAGCAAAAATCCCAGAACCACAGGGGGGACCTAGTGAATGACCTGCAGAGAGCTGGGACCAAAGTAACAAAGCCTACCATCAGTAACACACTACGCTGCCAGGGACTCAAATCCTGCAGTGCCAGACGTGTCCCCCTGCTTAAGCCAGTACATGTCCAGGCCCGTCTGAAGTTTGCTAGAGTGCATTTGGATGATCCAGAAGAGGATTGGGAGAATGTCAGATGAAACCAAAATATAACTTTTTGGTAAAAACTCAACTCGTCGTGTTTGGAGGACAAAGAATGCTGAGTTACATCCAAAGAACACCATACCTACTGTGAAGCATGGGGGTGGAAACATCATGCTTTGGGGCTGTTTTTCTGCAAAGGGACAAGGACGACTGATCCGTGTAAAGGAAATAATGAATGGGGTCATGTATTGTGAGATTTTGAGTGAAAACCTCCTTCCATCAGCAAGGGCATTGAAGATGAAACGTGGCTGGGTCTTTCAGCATGACAATGATCCCAAACACACCGCCCGGGCAACGAAGGAGTGGCTTCGTAAGAAGCATTTCAAGGTACTGGAGTGGCCTAGCCAGTCTCCAGATCTCAACCCCATAGAAAATCTTTGGAGGGAGTTGAAAGTCCGTGTTGCCCAGCGACAGCCCCAAAACATCACTGCTCTAGAGGAGATCTGCATGGAGGAATGGGCCAAAATACCAGCAACAGTGTGTGAAAACCTTGTGAAGACTTACAGAAAACTTTTGACCTTGCCAACAAAGGGTATATAACAAAGTATTGAGAAACTTTTGTTATTGACCAAATACTTATTTTCCACCATAATTTGCAAATAAATTCATAAAAAATCCTACAATGTGATTTTCTGGAGAAAAAAAATCTCATTTTGTCTGTCATAGTTGACGTGTACCTATGATGAAAATTACAGGCCTCTCTCATCTTTTTAAGTGGGAGAACTTGCACAATTGGTGGCTGACTAAATACTTTTTTCCCCCACTGTAAATGACTAAAATGTAAAAAATTGCCATTTTCCCAATTTAAAATTCCATATAATCTTACATTCCTAGACTAACTGGTATACAAATGGAATGGACGACAAATTGTAGTCCATCCAACTGAACCTAATGCTTTGAGACCTGTGAGAGAAGCTAAATACAATATAAACATTGTCATTCATCTAATACATGGGGAAAGAGAAAAGGCTTAATGGACCAACTCCTCTTACAAGAGGTCTGTTACACTATACTGTTGCTGTACCATGTAATGTAATGTATTCTACAGTACTGACCTGAAGGACTGGACCTCGGGCACCTCTTTCCTGCTCTGGCCTCGGATCTTGTGGACGTCCTTGGCCGCAGCACGCATCATCTTCTCCACCCTCTGCTCCTGCAGCTGCTCCTCACGGGTCTGCAGACAACACCACCACACAGATGCTTAGAGAGAAGTTGGATAATAGGCCTTAACAACTCCTCCTGGCCAGTCACCAGCTAGAACAGCATCTAACCCCTCACTTCATATTTCACAGGTGTGTATTGGACCAATGATTTACATACATACAGCCTCCCATCTGTCTCATAAAGTCTGCATCTGAATGCATTTCACGGTAAAGTCTACACCCGTTGTATTCGGCGCATGTGACAAATATAATTTGATTTTGATTGAAATGGAAGCCTATTCCCTATATAGAGCACTTATTAGTGATGGAGTGTTGGGGGGGATCAGTGTATCTCCCTCTCCCACCTGTTTCTCGGCCTGTCTGAGCAGCAGACGGAAGCGCTCGTCGTCCTGCACCCAGGTGGGGAGGTCTCTGGTGCCCTGCTGCCGGGCCCTCTCCAGCTGCTCCTTGAGCTCCCTGAGGACCCGCAGCTCCTGGGCCAGTCGCGTGTGGCAAGTCCTGGACACCTGCAGGTCCAGCTCCAGGTCCAAACTGGTCCGCAACAGCCCGTCCAGGCCCCGCACCGGCGGCTGGGGGGAGGAGAGGAGGAAGAGGGAAATGGTGGGTTAGTAATTTATACATTAGACACGCTCTCTCACACACACACACATAAGGAGGTACAGGGAGACAAAGCAGCCCTTTCCCAGTGGCCTCTCCTCTCCTCCACTCTCCTCCTCTTTCCCAGCAGGTAGACAGACAGATCTGTCCTGGACAGAGTTCACTCCTGGTCCCAGCATTAATAGAGGCCAGAGAATGTCAAGCTGCATTAAAAATTCAACCAGCCATTAAATATTAAGACTCACTTTTACTGAAGGCTGGGTCTCGCTAGGTCTGGGAAAGCAAACATGTAAATGTCTCCCTTTGAGAATAACTAATGTGGCCACAGCCTGAGACTTGACTGCACTATTAGACTGTCAGTTTGAACAGAGTAAAGGAATAGAGAGAGAGAGACTGAACGGGAAGAAAATGTACTTGTTATACTGAGAACCTTGGCTAACAGACAGAAATGGAAAGTTAAATTGGTATTTATAGCGTAGAAATAAAGAATGACAGATAGTATCTCTATGGTGGGATAGATACAGTGAGTGGTTTATCATAGAAATATAAAACGATAGATAGGATCTCTGTGTAAAATGATGAATACAAAGTGGGTATTTATTCAGTATAAAAATAAAGAATGATAGATAGGATCTACAGCAGGGGTAGGCAACTAGATTCAGCCGCGGGCCGTTTTTTGTCGGAGCGGATGGTCGGAACATAATTATAATAATTTGTACACTGCAAATTGACCACAACTAAGCCCAAAAAGAGATTGTATTTGAAAATAACAATCATTTCATTACTTGAGACCAGATTTCCTGTTTAGCTTCATTCCTAGTGATTGTACAGGATATTTTGACCAAAAACTAAAAATCCCCCAAACTAAAATCCTGACCAAAAACTCAACTTTGCCCCCCCCAAAAAAAAACACTTGCAAACCAGTTTTGGCCCACGGGCCGCCTGTTGCCGACCCCAGATCTATGTACTATGGTGGGATGGATACTAAGTGAGTAGTGTCTACCTTCTTCATGCGCATGCTGCGTCTCTCTGATGCGTTCCTGACGAACTGAGACTTCTTCGACAGAGTGGAGCTGTCGCTGTCACTGCGGTTGATCTGATCATCACATAGTAGAAAGGCAAAAACAAACCATTCAAAATAAAAAAGTTAGAACAAGAAGGACATGAATGACAGCTTTCGTTGGGTTAGGGATGCTTTCCAAAGCTAAGCACAACTGAAAACAGTAGTCAAAGTGAACTAGCACAACAGAAAACAGTAGTCAAAGTGAACTGCATTTTAAATTTCTGTCATTTAGCAGATGGAATTAAATAACAAGTTTGTCTGAATGTGTTTGAGAGTAGATATGTACTAATATAAATGTATATCTAGCATAGATATGCACTACTATATACTAGATATGTACTAAATATATCCATGTATTGTATGCACTAGAGTGCCTGCCCTCACCCGGCAGATGTACTGGCTCTGGGGCCCAGGGGAAAAGGTCTTGGAGCGGATGATGGCGTTGCCCCGGATGAAGGGATTCTGCTGGGGCACATCGTGGGGCCGACGCTCCTTGGGCCGGACCACCCAGGAGGAGGCATGGTGGTGGTGGTGGCCGGTACTGGTCTCCTTGTTCACCTGGGGACGGAGCAGGAGAGCAGTTTAGAATGAAGTCTGTTTTACATAGTCAAGCTGGGCTTACAAATGTACTGTTATGTTCAATTACTGTTACAACTCTAATCATGTCATTCATAGTTACGTCATACAGCACATTTGTTAGTCTGTATATCAATTTGGGTTTGTAGAACTGTTGCGTTTGAATCAAATTAATATACATGTTTTCACTCAAATACTTCCCATTAACGTCATCTGGAAATAGGTCAAATAATTAAATAATATCAAATAAAATAGTATTCATTTATTCATATAGTATTTATAACAGTTGATGGAGTCTCCACTTACCCTCTCCGCCATGGTTCCTGTTTGAGTCGGTTTGGTTGTCACCTCCTCTCCCTCCCATTGGCTACTGTCAGGATATAGCCCCTCCTCTTCCTCTAGAGGCCCCGCACCCTCTGTGTTGTTGTCTTCCTCGTCTTCAAACCCTTCTCCTTCCAGCTCTTCACTGTGCCTGTAGAGGGTTGAAACACTGTCAGACCGACAGAGGGAGGGAGGGAGGTAAGGAGAGAGAGGGAGCAACCTGTCAGTTATTCACCTTCCCCATTCTACCTGCAAGGGGCTGTGGGGAAGGAGGGGTGGTTAGTGTGCCACTGGGCTTTCAAAATTTCCACTAAACGTCTGAGCTTATTCCCATGGGAAAGACAGATGGGAGAGGGGGAAGGGTGGGAACAGTTATTCAACTGTGAGACACAAGATCTCCCTCATTGACTGTGACGAGTATGGAAGAATGTCCTCTGTAGAGGTTAAAATTGGGAGGAGGAGAAGACAGGAGAATAACAGGATAAAGGTGCTGGTGTTAGTGAAGGGAGAGCTCACCATTCATCCTCCTCTGATGCACCCTCCAGACTGCCTGCTACTCTCTCTGTGGTGGGGACAGAGCTCTAGAACACACAGCAAACACACACACATTGTAACTCATCTGTTACATCCATTCATTAGATACAGTATGTTTAGATATTCATAACACTTCTATTCAGATTCACAATAACTGATCAATTTCCTTTTGAAATGCAGGCCATTGTTATACATGATGAATGAATGTCTATGTTACCCTTTCAGACTGTGTAGTCGTCCCGGTCTTTTTGTCCTTGCTATTGATCTGTGGCATGAAGGAGTAGCTGAGGAGGTTGTAGCACTTGACACATCTCTCCCCAGAGGTGTTGACATCAGCCAGGCTTATCTGAGCACCAGCCTGCCCAGAGGACAGCAGGAAGCCATATAAGAGTTAAAAGGCAGTCTACTGAAGGATGTTATACACGGTTGTAACAGACTACATGCATGAGACAGTACAGAGTGTTAGGAAGGACAAAAAGCTCTTATCCACTAACAGCAATAAACCACTGTCATATGCTTCAATGACAACACAAGGGAACGATAAAAGGTATACATAGGAATTTCAATGTACACTTAGCAAATACACCACCGTAGAAGTGTTTGCACTCTATCTGGGTGTGGACTGTTTGTTATGTTGACGCTGAATTGAGAGACGAGTGACAGACCAGCAATGGTCGTTACACTTACAAGACACTCCTCGCGGCCAGACGGCCTGGTGTGGCAGATGTCCACCCTCAGGGTCTTCTGCCGCAGGGCATTGTGGGCCATCTGGACACCGAAGACTTCGCTGACCTCCACGGTGTCCTGTGGGAGAGAGCCGCGCGTCCGGAAGAGGCAGCAGGTGGGCTCTGAGCACGGGAGCACCACCACACGGATGTATCTATGGAGGAGACACACAGACAGTTAAACACCTAAAGACAATGTACACACAGATGAGTGTACAGTTAAGGACAGAGGAAACATACAGTACTTTCAATACAAACAAACAAACAATTGATTATGAGAAGCGGGAACAAAGACATCCACACACAGCATATGCACAGTCATCGGAGAGGTGTTTCACATAACCAAGTAATGGCAGTCATTCACTCCTAAAGCAAAGAGAAAAGGTAACTTTGCTTACATACATTTTGTGGTCTGGTGGCAGGGCGAGGGCGCTGCAGTTGGAGAGCTGCATGACGAACACAGTGAAGCGCTCGTCTTTCACCTCGTACTTCAGGCCCAGCCTGACCTGGGCACAGCCTAGTGGTCCTCCCCTCTCCTCACAGCCCAGCAGCAGCTCTGCAGGGAGGACTGACCTGGGAACAGTGACACATACAGGGTTAGGGTTAGATCCACAAAGCTGCTATCAAATACAGTACCTGGAAGCAAGACCTGGTTTGTGCTTTAGCCATCAACCTTATATTTGAAGTCATGTCATTCATATTATAGTGGTGATATCAGTCTATACAGATCTGGCTACCAGACTTCAAAACACCACAGTAAGTTATGAGAGGGACTGGCAACATATGGCAAAAAGACCCTCAGGTTGTAGGGTCAAACGGTTCAAACAAAACACTGCAGACAGCTTGTCACTTTCTAATAGTAATCGAAAAATAGATAAATTAATAGATAAACCATCAGATCATACCTCTACAATTTGAGGTCTAGCTTTATGAATAACTTAATTTACATACACATCTAGTAGTTACTGGGTGCCCTGACCTAATCTCAAGCAAATTACAACATGGTGTGTTTGACCTTAATTACTGGATCTACTGTACGCCCTCCTAACATTAGTTCAATATTAAGTGGATCAGATAGTTCTTCATTAAACACCCCTATCTTTCAATACTATCCATGAAGGTTCAGGCTACTGAACATGGTCTTAAGCCTTGCTCCAGAGTAAAGCAATTAGGTAAACACCTCTCCTCCAGGTGACCCAATGGCTTTCTACAGTACCCACCTCCTCTCTGAGGGCTCGTACACCCCGCTGTCACCCGCCACCGACTCATCAGACACTGCTGACGTCACGCCCATCTTCCTAGGCCCCGCCCCTGCCGTACCTCTGACCTGCACTATGGCATCTAAGGGAAGAGGGGGTTGGGAAGAGGAGAGGAAAACAGGGGGAGGAGAAGAGGAGTGTAGACGAACAACACCTTGTCACAACCTTTCCCCCATGGCGGCCATGGGAACCGGTGCTGAGTTGCATAGCTGGAGTACACCATACAGGTAACAGTGGGCTGTAACTCAACCCCTTCTCTCTCCCTCCTCCCCCCGGTGTGCCCCCACTGGCAATCAGGTTTCAGGTGCAATCTTGAATTCCTCACGAGGTGCATGCACACACGCACGTAAACACACCTACTACAGAGGTGGAAGCCTGACCTTCCAGTCCAATAAAGGTAGAGTGTTGAATGGAGGTGTGTGTTACATCAGCAGGGTACACTAATACAGCCCTGTCTCTCTCTCTCTCTCTGGGTCACACTGTGCAGGCTTGCCATTATGCAAGTCTACTACTACTACGACTGCGACTGCTACTACTACTACTACTACTGGAAACCTATAACCTACTCCCTGACGTAAACTCTAACACCCATATACACTGAGTGTACAAAACATTAAGGACGCCCTCCTAATATTGAGTTGCACCTGCTTTTGCCCTCAGAACAACCTCAATTCGTCGGAGCATGGACTCTGCAAAGTGTCGAAAGTGTTCCACAGGGATGCTGGCCCATGTTGACTCCAATGCTTCCCACAGTTGTGTCAAGTTGGCTGGATGACCTTTGGGTGGTGGACCATTCTTGATGCACACAGGAAACTGTTGAGCGTGAAAAACCCAGCAGCGTTGCAGTTCTTGACACACTCAAACTGGTGCGCCTGGCACCTACTACCATACCCCATTCAAAGGCACTTAAATATTTTGTCTTGCCCATTCACACTGAATGGCACACATACACAATCCATGTCTCAACTGTCTCAATTGTCTCAAGGCTTAAAAATCCTTATTCAACCTGTCTCCTCCTCTTCTACACTGATTGAAGTAGATTTAACAGGTGACATCAATAAATGATCATAGCTTTCCCCTGGATTCACCTGGTCTATGTCTTGGAAAGAGCAGGTGTTCCTAATGTTCATATCTTTCTTAGTGTGTTGCTGATATTGCTATGATTTGTAATGTGTTTTGTGTAGATCGTATAACTTAAACATATTAATTATTTATGGTTCACAATGGACATGAGGACCATATACTCCACTATACACCAACACTACACAAGTCTACAGTAGCAGTCAATACATTGACTCTCGTGACATTAAAAGAGAGCTTTAATAATGTCAGATAATAGACAGAAAGTGACTGTACCTTTAAACATCTCTCCAGCTATGATAGTGGCATCCTGCTCCACCCCTCCACGGTGCTGCTGCTCCTCCCTGTCTAGCCCCAGCCCTAGCTCTGTCAGCCTGCTATGCAGCTCCATGTCCAGCCCCCCACCAGGGCCCCCCGGCCCCATAAACCTCTCACCAGAGAGGAATATGGAGTCTGTGACCAGTGGCGAGCAGGGCGGTGAGAGCGACGACAGCGAAGACCTCGGTGACAGTGAACTCATCGACCTCGGTGTCTCTGATAGTCTCAGCGCCTGTAGCCTGGTTCTGGCCTCTGCTCCCCCACCGACAATACCCCCCTTATCGCCCGCTCTCTCTCCGGACACTTTTCCGGGGACCACCTCATGTTCGTGGATGGTGGTGATGGAGCTGGAGGGCCGGTAGCTGACCCCCGGGCCACCCTCCTGCAGTAGGGAGTCCAGTTTGTTCTGGAAGTCAGGGTCTCCCAGCTCAGGCTGCTCCAGGTAGATATCTGTGAAGCTCAGGGAGGAGGTGGAGCCCAGGGAGGACGTGGTGGCTAAAGAACCACGGCTGGAGGTCAGAGAGCCATGGCTGCTGCCTGATGAACACGACAGTGTGCTGGCCGAAAGACTGCAGGGAGAGAGATGGGGAGGAGGGAGGAGAGAGAGGCAGAGAAGAGAGTATTGGAGGGGGAGGAGGACGGAAAGAAAATTAGACAGAAAGAAGGCATAAAGAGAGGAGATGGAGAGGAGAGAGCGAGAGAATCAGAGAGGATTGGATGGGGAGAAGGAGAGAAGAGAGAGAGAGAGAGAGAGAGAGAGAGAGAGAGAGAGAGAGAGAGAGAGAGAGAGAGAGAGAGAGAAAAAAAAAATTGGGGGCAGCAAAAAGGAGTGAGAGAAAAGCGGAGTGGACGGTGGATAAAGGGAGCGCGGGACCAAGAGGGAGAGAGAGGACCACAGCGTTAGAAGAGCTAGGAACATACTCCAGGCAGACCTATGCCTTCCATAGCCATCTGTGTGGGCACTGGAAAACCTATTCTCCTCATTTTCATCTCCTCTCCTCTGTTCCCATCTTTTAGCCCTCAGTAACTTCAAATGCAGTGTCTGCTCGACAGAAAACATAGTAATTAAAGCTTGGCAAGCTCATTAGGAAAGACACAGGGGAGTTTCTCTCTGCATCACAGCCCTTTGATTTATATCAGCTAGAAACAGAGGATGAATTAGGCATGCTAAGATAACAAAAACAGAGAGAGAGAGCGAAAGAGAAGAAAAAGAGACTAACACTATTGTTGAAGTTACTTATTTGATTAAAAGAGAGTCTTTTGAAAAAAGGCTTTAATACATATATGGTTCTCTAACAGAGACTTCGCATCATCTTATAAAACACAGCTTCAGTTTAACAGAGTCCATTTCTGAAACACACACTCATGTTTCAGAACTGAAATTCAAGACACATCTTGAGCTTTTAGAGAAAAGGTTAAATACTCAAAGTCCTATCCCTCCCTCATATTATTTTAAGACCAACACTCCCTCATAGAACTGAATGAACCATATGAGCCACTCAGTAGATAAAATACTGTAGTCTACATTTTACTTTTTAGTCATTTAGCAGACGCTCTTATCCAGAGCGACTTACAGTTAGTGAGTGCATACATTATTTTTTTTATTTTTTTCATACTGGCCCCCCGTGGGAATCGAACCGACAACCCAAGCCATGCTCTACCAACTGAGCTACATCCCTGTCGGCCATTCCCTCCTCTAACCTGGACGACGCTGGGCCAATTGTGCGCCGCCCCATGGGTCTCCCGGTCGCGGCCGGCTACGACAGAGCCTGGATTCGAACAGCTAGCACTGCGCCACTCGAGAGGTCTAGAATCTTGTGTGAATTTATGGAGCTCTATAAATGAAAGATACACTCCTTTAAGATGAGGTAAATGTAGACCTTGGATTGAAGTTTCACTCTTCCCCCTCAAAAGGTTGTAAGTAGGCTCAAGGCACCAGGCTAGGCAGGGTTGTGAGGTATATCTAAAATGCCTGATGTAACAGCTTGCAACAGGCCTCAGCAGACAAATGGGTTAGTTGGATGAAGGTGTTGAATGTACTAGGCCCATTTGAGATGTGAGAGGCAAGATAGGAGAGGACAAAGAGGCTTGTGCTAATAGCAGTGTTATTTATTAGTGAATAACTTTAGAGCTGAGAGAGTACAGTAGTGATGTACTGTTACACCTTGGTGACTGTAACCTCACCTCACCTGACCAAGACCTCCAAGGTTAAAACGTTGCCCGTGTCTCCATGTAGACAATAAAATGTATTCTTATTAATTTTTCTTTTGGAATGTGCACATTGAGTTGTGCAATAGGAGTTTACATTTTAAGTAGATACATTTAAGTGATTGTGCCTCCTGAACTGGCAGTGTGGTAGTGCTGTGTTACAGTTGGTTGACAGTTGCTGAATGTGTTGTTTAGGTGAGTGAATGTACCTCTTGAGCTGAGTGTGTAGTGATGATGCCAGGCGAACCATCTCCTCCAGCTCTCTCACCAGCTTGTTCCTCTTACAGTGCAACCTCAATCTGATAGAAAAGACAAAACATCAGAAATGTTAGCTAAAAGAAAAGTTGTAACTCGAATCACAACAATTTTGTTGTCACACAAGCATAAGAAACAGGCCCTATTCTACTTGAGTAATCAAAAAAAAAAACAATCAACTACATGACCATACAATTACATAATTACTATGTAACATCTTAATATAATGTTCTTACAAACTAGAGTAATTACAGCATTATAAACAGTTATAAGAGCAAAAGGCTATTTTCTTCCTCAATGAGCAGATACTTCTGACTTCTAATATTAAACCAGCTTGTTAAAAAACGCTATTTTGCATCCAACCTACAGTGCCTTGCAAAAGTATTCATCCCCCTTGGCGTTTTTCCTATTTTGTTGCATTACAACCTGTAATTTAAATGATTTTTATTTGGATTTCATGTAATGGACATACACAAAATTGTCCAAATTGGTGAAGTGAAATGAAAAAAATAACTTGTTTCAAAAAATTATACAAAATAAATAACGGAAAAGTGGTGCGTGCATTTGTATTCACCCCTTTTGCTATGAAGCCCCTAAATAAGATCTGGTGCAACCAATTACCTTTAGAAATCACATAATTAGTTAAATAAAGTCCACCTGTGTGCAATCTAAGTGTCACATGATCTCAGTATATATATACACCTGTTCTGAAAGGCCCCAGAGTCTGCAACACCACTAAGCAAGGGGCACCACCAAGCAAGCGGCACCATGAAGACCAAGGAGAAGTACAGAAATATCAGAAACTTTGAACATCCCACGGAGCACCATTAAATCCATCATTAATAAATGGAAAGAATATGGCACCACAACAAACCTGCCAAGAGAGGGCCGCCCACCAAAACTCACGGGCCAGGCAAGGAGGGCATTAATCAGAGAGGCAACAAAGAGACCAAAGATAACCCTGAAGGAGCTGCAAAGTCCATAGGACCACTTTAAGCCATATACTCCACAGAGCTGGGCTTTATGGAAGAGTGGCCAGAAAAAAAGCCATTGCTTAAAGAAAAAATAAGCAAACACATTTGGTGTTCGCCAAAAGGCATGTGTGAGACTCCCCAAACATATGGAAGAAGGTATCCTGGTCAGATGAGACTAAAATTTTGCTTTTTGGCCATCAAGGAAAACGCTATGTCTGGCGCAAACCCAACACCTCTCATCACCCCGAGCACACCATCCCATACCATGAAGGAATGATGGATGGCGCTAAATACAGGGAAATTCTTGAGGGAAACCTATTTCAGTCTTCCAGAGATTTGAGACTGGGACGGAGGTTCACCTTCCAGCAGGACAATGACCCTAAGCATACTGCTATAGCAACACTCGGGTGGTTTAAGGGGAAACATTTAAATGTCTTGGAATGGCCTAGTCAAAGCCCAGACCTCAATCCAATTGAGAATCTGTGGTATGACTTAAAGATTGCTGTACACCAGCGGAACCCATTCAACTTGAAGGAGCTGGAGCAGTTTTGCCTTGAAGAATGCCTAGAGACATACCCCAAGAGACTTGCAGCTGTAATTGCTGCAAAAGGTGGCTCTACAAAGTATTGACTTTGGGGGGGTGAATAGTTATGCACGCTAAAGTTCTGTTCTTATTTCTTGTTTCTTTCACCCAAAAAATTATTTTGCATCTTCAAAGTGGTAGGCATGTTGTGTAAATCAAATGATACAAACCCCCCAAAAATCTATTTTAATTCCAGGTTGTAAGGCAACAAAATAGGGAAAAATGCCAAGGGGGGTGAATACATTCACAAGCCCTGTTTGTGATGCTCGGGTTACATATATATAAAAGAGAGAGAGAGAGAGAGAGAGAGAGAGAGAGAGAGAGAGAGAGAATAAAATGAGAGAGAAGGAAAGAGGATGAGAAAGTAAGAGATATATAGAAGAGAAAGAGAGAGAGAGAAAGAGGCAGAGAAAAGGGGCCTAATTGGTGTAGTCTACATGTGAGTGAGCAGGTGAGCAGGTGAGGAGCTTGGAGTCGGGTAAGTTTGGCTTTATACATAGCTTGGGCTTTGTCGAGTAAGGCTTAAACTATGTATTTAGATTGTAGTTAGGTATTGTAGGTAGGTATCGTGGGTTGTTGTAGGTAGTTATTGTATGTAATTATTGTAGGTTAGTGTTGTATTCGGGCGGTGCCGGGTGTAGCACGGTTAGCTAGCTAACTCACCACCTGGACTAGCTGGCGAGTAGCTATTAGCAACGGTATAGTTGTTTCACGCCTGAGAGTGCCTGTAATTACGCCAGCTGGCTGCCTACAATAATTACATACAATAATTGCCTACCATTCAGCTGTTTTATAACCTCATTGTCTGAACCGTTAACGTTAGGCAGCAAGTGGCTACTGTGCTCGAAAATTAGCAAGCTTGTTGCAACCTGGATAGCTACTTGTAAACAATAGCTGGAACGACCGAGCGAACAGACGCGAACTGGCTGAGTCAATTCAGTGGCTAGCTTTGCACTTGGCTAGCTAACAGTAGCTGCTAGGGGTAAGTCATAACCTACACTTGTGTTTTGTTTTTTACATATTGATAGCCCGAGTCGCTCAAGGAATTCGGGACATGGGTGACTAGTTAACGTTAGTTTGGCTCTCTCTGTGTGTTCGTGCTGTGAAAGGAGGGGTTCTTCTTTGTCTGAAAGCAATGGCTAGCTAGTTTGCTAACTATTCTAGCTAACTAACTGGCTGAATAAGTTGACGACGGACTCGCTCAAGCTGTTGGGACTAACCCACAACGTTAGACACGGACGATCTGCTTGTGTGTTGATACACTGGTGGTTGATGTGGCTGAGTATTGGCGCTAAACCCTGCTGTTGGAGACCGGCATGCTAGCTGGCTGTGGCGTCTTATGACGAGGTGCCCGGACGTTTTTCACGGAATAATACTGCACCTAGTTAGCTAGCTGAATAAACTAGGTTAGTCTATTCCTAGAAAACATTGAGCCGCTGTAGTTTACAACAATTATAGTTTCTGAGGTGGAAGTTGGGAGAGTTATATTTGGGAGTTGTGGTGAGGGAGGCCCCGCTCTCTCCTTTCCCAGATGTTTAGTTCATTTTATTCCGATCTCCTCTGCATTATTGTAGCCATCTGCTGCAGCCTGTCAACTATGCCTCTGCCTATCCCTGTTCTCTCCTTTCCGCACAGGCTACACAAACGCCTCGCACCGCGTGGCTGCTGCCTCTCTAGCCTGGTGGTCCCTGCACGCACGACCCACGTGGAGTTCCAGGTCTCAGGCAGCCTCTGGAACTGCCGTTCTGCTGCCAACAAGGCAGACTTCATCCCAGCCTATGCTACCCTCCAGTCCCTCGACTTCTTGGCGCTGACGGAAACATGGATTACCACTGAAAACACTGCTACTCCTGCTGCTCTCTCCTCGTCTGACCATGTGTTCTCGCATACCCCGAGAGCATCTGGTCAGCGGGGTGGTGGCACAGGAATCCTCATCTCTCCCAAGTGGACATTCTCAATTTTTCCCCTGACCCATCTGTCTGTCTCCTCATTTGAATTCCATGCTGTCACAGTCACTAGCCCATTTAAGCTTAATATCCTTGTCATCTATCGCCCTCCAGGTTCCCTTGGAGAGTTCATCAATGAGCTTGACGCCTTGATAAGTTCCTTTCCTGAGGATGGCTCACCCCTCACAGTTCTGGGGGATTTCAACCT
Organism: Coregonus clupeaformis; assembly: GCF_020615455.1. NCBI lineage: Eukaryota > Metazoa > Chordata > Actinopteri > Salmoniformes > Salmonidae > Coregonus > Coregonus clupeaformis. The sequence continues at coordinate 19,363,341 of NC_059204.1, read as the reverse complement.
CCCTACGTCTACATTTGACTCATTTCTCTCTGCCTCCTTCTTTCCACTCCTCTCCTCTTTTGACCTCACCCTCTCACCGTCCCCCCTACTCACAAGGCAGGCAATACGCTTGACCTCATCTTTACTAGATGCTGTTCTTCTACTAATCTCACTGCAACTCCCCTCCAAGTCTCCGACCACTACTTTGTATCCTTTTCTCTCTCCCTCTCCTCCAACACTACTCACTCTGCCCCTACACAGATGGTAATGTGCCGTCGCAACCTTCGCTCTCTCTCTCCCGCTACTCTCTCCTCTTCCATCCTATCATCTCTTCCCTCTGCTCAATCCTTCTCCCTCCAATCTCCTGATTCTGCCTCCTCAACTCTCCTCTCCTCCCTTTCTGCATCCTTTGACTCTCTATGTCCCCTATCCTCCCGGCCGGCTCGGTCCTCCCCTCCAGCTCCGTGGCTTGATGACTCATTGCGAGCTCATAGAACAGAGCTCCGGGCAGCTGAGCGGAAATGGAAGAAAACTAGACTCCCTGCAGACCTGGCATCTTTTCACTCCCTCCTCTCTACATTTTCTTCATCTGTTTCTGCTGCTAAGGCCACTTTCTACCACTCTAAATTCCAAGCATCCGCCTCTAACCCTAGGAAGCTCTTTGCCACATTCTCCTCCCTGCTGAATCCCGCCCCCTCCTCCCTCTCTGTGGATGACTTCGTCAACCATTTTGAAAAGAAGGTTGACGACATCCGATCCTCGTTTGTTAAGTCAAATGACACTGCTGGTCCTGCTCACACTGCCCTACCCTATGCTTTGACTTCTTTCTCCCCTCTCTCTCCAGATAAAATCTTGCGACTTGTGACGGCAGGCCGCCTAACAACCTGCCCGCTTGACCCTATCCCCTCCTCTCTTCTCCAGACCATCTCCGGTGACCTTCTCCCTTACCTCACCTCGCTGATCAACTCATCCTTGACCGCTGGCTATGTCCCTTCCGTCTTCAAGAGAGCGAGAGTTGCACCCCTTCTCAAAAAACCAACACTCGATCCCTCTGATGTCAACAACTACAGACCAGTATCCCTTCTTTATTTTCTCTCCAAAACTATTGAGCGTGCCGTCTTTAGCCAACTCTTGCTATCTCTCTCAGAATGACCTTCTTGATCCAAACCAGTCAGGTTTCAAGACTGGTCATTCAACTGAGACTGCTATTCTCTGTGTCACAGAGGCTCTCCGCACTGCTAAAGCTAACTCTCTCTCCTCTGCTCTTGTCCTTCTAGACCTGTCTGCTGCCTTTGATACTGTGAACCATCAGATCCTCCTCTCCACCCTCTCCGAGCTGGGCATCTCCGGCGCGGCTCACTCTTGGATTGCGTCCTACCTGACCGGTCGCTCCTACCAAGTGGCGTGGCGAGAAGCTGTCTCCGCACCACGTGCTCTCACCACTGGTGTCCCCCAGGGCTCAGTTCTAGGCCCTCTCCTATTCTCGCTATACACCAAGTCACTTGGCTCTGTCATATCCTCACATGGCCTCTCCTATCATTGCTACGCTGACGACACACAACTAATCTTCTCCTTTCCCCCTTCTGATAACCAGGTGGCGAATCGCATCTCTGCATGTCTGGCAGACATATCAGTATGGATGACGGATCACCACCTCAAGCTGAACCTCGGCAAGACGGAGCTGCTCTTCCTCCCGGGGAAGGACTGCCCGTTCCATGATCTCGCCATCACGGTTGACAACTCCGTTGTGTCCTCCTCCCAGAGTGCGAAGAGCCTTGGCGTGACCCTGGACAACACCCTGTCGTTCTCCGCTAACATCAAGGCGGTGACCCGATCCTGTAGGTTCATGCTCTACAACATTCGGAGAGTACAACCCTGCCTTACACAGGAAGCGGCACAGGTCCTAATCCAGGCACTTGTCATCTCCCGTCTGGATTACTGCAACTCGCTGTTGGCTGGGCTCCCTGCCTGTGCCATTAAACCTCTACAACTCATCCAGAATGCCGCAGCCCGTCTGGTGTTCAACCTTCCCAAGTTCTCTCACGTCACCCCGCTCCTCCGCACACTCCACTGGCTTCCAGTTGAAGCTCGCATCTGCTACAAGACCATGGTGCTTGCCTACGGAGCTGTGAGGGGAACGGCACCTCCGTACCTTCAGGCTCTGATCAGTCCCTACACCCAAACGAGGGCACTGCGTTCATCCACCTCTGGCCTGCTGGCTCCCCTATCTCTGCGGAAGCATAGTTCCCGCTCAGCCCAGTCAAAACTGTTTGCTGCTCTGTCACCCCAATGGTGGAACAAGCTCCCTCACGACGCCAGGACAGCGGAGTCACTCACCACCTTCCGGAGACATTTGAAACCCCACCTCTTTAAGGAATACCTGGGATAGGATAAAGTAATCCTTCTACCCCCCCCTTTACTCCAACCCACCCCCCCAAAAAAAAATTTTTTTTTCAAAAAATAAAAACATTTGTAAAGTGGTTATCCCACTGGCTATAAGGTGAATGCACCTATTTGTAAGTCGCTCTGGATAAGAGCGTCTGCTAAATGATGTAAATGTAATGTAAATGTAGTCCCCTTGGTTACCTGATTCAGAGTGCAGATGTCCAACCACTAAAGAGTAATTATGCATCTTAGAGAAGGCTAGTGACAGGTAAGTGGGAGGGGTTTCTACACTACACTACCTACACTACACTACCTACACTATCAACATCTATGGTCTGTGATCCAATCACAACCATGAACAACGAATGTCATGAAAAAAGGCTATGCGGATCAAAGCATCAAACACAACAAAAGGTGCAGAGGTAACCGTGTGTTGTGTGTCTTGGAGTAAATCTTACAGGGTTGATAGACATAACATTTTGTAAACATAGAGAGCAGTGCTTTTCAACCTGGTTGACAGTAGTGTTTATTGAACCCTGCTAAAGAGGTCAATATGTTTTCCATAGTTAGTGTTCAGTCTGATTTCTATTTGTTTAGCTATCTGTAGGCCCAGAGCCAAGGGGCCCCGTCTAACACCAGGCCCCCTTAAGGGAGTAGACGACCTGTATTTATGTAACAGTCATATCACTTACACCATGTATTTTCACGGCAGTTAAAGTACAGTACAGTATGTTGTTATCAGCAGGGACGTGGGCCTTGCTCTGCCTATCTATTCCCTGTCTGTTAATATACTGTAGCCTAGTTCCAGCGGGGTTCCAATGGCCCCCTCTGTCCTTCACACAACAGCCGCGCCGACCCGTTCCCTCGCTAGCATTAAAATGTGCTGTATAAAGAAATTAAAAATTGCACTCTTTTGGCGAGGTACTGACTAATGGAACAAAAACTCAAAAAAGTTGCAATAAAAGTTCACTGTTAAGAGAGAAGAGTGGGTGACTTTAATTTCATCTCCTGTATTATTGTATGTGACCATGACGCTTTCCTGGTGTACAGCTCTGTTCCCTCTCTCATTTATCCCTCTTTCCCTGGCCATGACCCTGACCTTACCCAGGGATGGAGTGATGGCCATCACTCAATATGTCTGTAAGCCCCATGCTGACCAATGTTTCCCCCACCTTTACTGCCCAAACCATTTAGCCTCACACTGTTCTAATTAAACAATTTGGTGTTTGCTGCCTACAATGTTGTTTCTAGCGACTTTGTGCCCCACCAAGCAGCTGTAAATCCCCTCCCCCTCCTCACCTCTCGGTCAGAGCCTTGCTCTGGTTGTCCCTGGCAGCCTGCAGGTCTCTCTCAAGCCTCTTCTTCTCTGTCTCTATCTTCTCCTGGTCATTGGGCGCTTTCTTGCAGGGCTTGATGTACTGCAGCTCCTTGAGTAGCTCCTCCTTCTCGTTGATGAGGATGAGGCGGTCTCGCTCTGGGTCCAGCAGCCCCGGCCACGCCTCACTGTCCAGCTTGGCTATCTGCACCTCGATAGTGGCAATCCTGGAGGTGGAGGGAGGAGAGCAGAGATCATATATTTAATATTCTATTATGTTTTATTTATATGTTCTCCTGCTCTAAGGCCCTGCAATAGACTAGAGTCCAGGGGGTGTACTTGTACATCAAGCTGCCTGATGCTACAAAAACAGGAAAAAGGCTCCTGCGAGCCGTTCCCGCTCGCACAAGCCAAGGCTTCGTGTAAGGCTACTTACTTATGTTCTATTTAATTGTGTGGAGGAGGGAAGGTTTAAAAGAGATATAACATATGATAAGCCTTATAAGTCATTATAAGGGCTCATGAATGCTTATAACGAGTTATAAAGTCACTAGACTGATGGGTTGTGTTGGGAATGAGTAATCTGGGTTATACAAATTACCTTCTATTTGCTTCTTCATACTTCAGGCTCAGTCGCACCTTCTCTGCCAAGTTGTTGGTGTTTGTCACAAACTATATCAAACAAAAGAATAACAAAAATCAAGGCGGTGTGACAAAGCTACATTCTGATCAATTAATGACGCAACCAGTTTCTGCATCGTTCCATGGCACGCTTCCAAAGGTTTCACCTGGGTCCTGTTCATTAGGGCACACCAAAGGAAAACATTTTGAAACTGAAAATTAAAACAAGCATTTCCTATTGGACAAGTCCAGGTATACCCTCACAATTTCAGTCTATTGTCTTCCGTGCCAACTGAACGGACCCCCGCTCACCTCAGCAGGTATGTTGGTCTGGGATCCGGCTTCGGAGTAGAGGCGAGGGATGAACAGCTCAGAGTTGGCCAGGGAGGGGCTGCTGCCCCACAGGTCAGACTGAGAACCCACTGAGTCCAGCTGGAAGCCATCCTTAAGCACTGCTAGTTTCTACAGGGAGAGACCGACCGACACACACAGGTTTGACAAATTAGAGATAGTGAAATCAAAATTGAATCACGGCTAGTATGTTTATATCCTTTGCTGTGTCTGTGTGTCTTACATTCACAAAGCTCCTGTCCTATGGTTTAAATCTATAACACACTCAGAGATAGATAGAGATACATGTAACTGCCTGAATAAAGGAAACACCAACATAATGTGTCTTAATAGGGCGTTGGGCCAACACGAGCCAGAACAGCTTCAATGCACCTTGGCATAGATTCTACAAGCGTCTGGAACTCTATTAGAGGGATGGGACACCATTCTTCCACAAGCAATTCCATAACTTGGTGTTTTGTTGATGGTGGTGGAAAATGCTGTCTCAGACACCGCTCCAGAATCTTCCATAAGTGTTCAATTGGGTTGAGGTATGGTGACTGACACGGCCATGGCATACATCATTTTCATGCTTATCAAACCATTCAGTGACCACTCGTGCCCTGGATTTTTATACATGACCCTGAGCATGATGGGATGTTAATTGCTTAATTACCTCAGGAACCACACCTGTTTGAAGCACCTGTTTTCAATATACTTTGTTTCCCTCATTTACTCAAGTGTTTCATTATTTTGGCAGATACCTGTAGACGAGTACATTGCATAAAGATGTGTTTTTGAAATGTGAACCCTTTTTGCAACATTTGCCAAAAACAGTAACCTACTTATATCTGTGCTGTGATAAAAATCAGTGCTGATCTTCAAGGTTGTTGATAAATATCATACATGGCTCAGCACTGAAACATGGAGTGGAATGAACCTTATCTTGACTATTGTAAACACTTCAAGTAAAAACAGCATAGAGAAGACTGCCAACCGAGGCTCCCCTTGGACACAATACTGAGTAGGGCAGGCTTCATATATGCACACAATGATACGATTATTGTGAATGGTCAGAATAATATAATATACTGAACTAAAATATAAACGCAACATGTAAAGTGTTGGTCTCATGTTTCATGAGCTGAACAAAAACCTTATTTCTCAAAAATGTTGTGCACAAATTTGTTTACATCCCTGTTAGTGAGCATTTCTCCTTTGCCAAGATAATCCATCCACCTGACAAGTGTGGCATATCAAGAAGCTGATTAAACAGCATGATCATTACACAGGTGAACCTTGTGCTGGGGACAATAAAAGGCCACTCTAAAATGTGCAGTTTTGTCACAAAACACAATGCCACAGATGTCTCAAGTTGAGGGAGCGTGCAATTGGCATGCTGACTGCAGGAATGTCCACCAGAGCCGTTGCCAGAGAATTGAATGTTAATTTCTCTACCATAAGCCGCATGCCTCACAACCGCAGACCACTTCGCCAGCCCAGGACCTCCACATCCGGCTTCTTCACCTGCAGGATCGTCTGAGACCAGCCACCCAGACAGCTGATGAAACTCAGCAGTATTTCGGTCTGTGGGGAAAAACTAATTCTGATTGGCAGGTCCTGGCTCCCCAGTGGGTGGGCCTATGCCCTCCCAGGCCCACCCATAGCTGCACCCCTGCCCAGTCATGTGAAATGTATTTCAATTGACTGATTTCCTTATATGAACTGTAACTCAGTAAAATCGTTGAAAATGTTGCATGTTGCATTTATATTTTTGTTCAGTATAGATCGATTTAAACGTTTAGATGCTTTGCAAGAAGAACGATTTCCCTAATAATGGACACATCTGAAATCAGTCTACCTGATGGGACTTTGAAAATAGCCATCAAAATAAACGTTCTAACACCGAGTCTTCGACCTCAGGAGGCTAAAGTATTTGGCGTCGCACCTAAAACCCTCAGAAACTTTTACAGATGCACAGTTGAGAGCATCCTGTCAGGCTGTATCACTGCCTGGTACGGCAACTGCACGGCCCGCAACCGCAAGGCTCTCCAGAGGGTGGTGCGGTCTGCACAACGCATTACCGGGGGCAAACTACCCGCCCTCCAGGACACCTACAACGCCCGATGTCACAGGAAGGACAAAAATATCATCAAGGACATCAACCACCCGAGCCACTGACTGTTCACCCCGCTATCATGCAGAAGGTGAGGTCAGTACAGGTGCATCAAAGCTGGGACCAACAGACTGAAAAAAAGCTTCAATCTCAAGGCCATCAGACTGTTAAACAGCCATCACTAGCACATTAGAGGCTGCTGCCTATAGGCATAGACTAGAAATCACTGGCCACTTTAAGAAATGGAACACTAGCCACTTTAATAATGTTTACATATCTTGCATTTCTCATCTCATATGTATATACTGTATGCTATACTATTCTACGGTACCTTAGTCACTTTAATAATGTTTACATATCTTGCAATACTCATCCCATATGTACAGTTGAAGTCGGAGGTTTACATACACTTAGGTTGGAGTCATTAAAACTTGTTTTTCAACCACTCCACAAATTTCTTGTTAACAAACTATAGTTTTGGCAAGTCGGTTAGGACATCTACTTTGTGCATGACACAAGTAATTTTTCCAACAATTGTTTACAAACAGATTATTTCACTTATAATTCACTGTATCACAATTCCAGTGGGTCAGAAGTTTACATACACTAAGTTGACTGTGCCTTTAAAAAGCTTGGAAAATTCCAGAAAATGATGTCATGGCTTTAGAAGCTTCTGATAGGCTAATTGATATTTGAGGTGTACCTGTGGATTTATTTCAAGGCCTACCTTCAAACTCAGTGCAAGAGCTTGACATCATGGGAAAATCAAAAGAAATCAGCCAAGACATCAGAAAAAAAATTGTAGACCTCCACAAGTCTGGTTCATCCTTGGGAGCAATTTCCAAACGCCTAAAGGTACCACGTTCATCTGTACAAACAATAGCACGCAAGTATAAACACCATGGGACCACGCAGCCGTCATACCGCTCAGGAAGGAGACGCGTTCTGTCTCCTAGAGATGAACGTACTTTGGTGTGAAAAGTGCAAATCAATCCCAGAACAACAGCAAAGGACCTTGTGAAGATGCTGAAGGAAACAGGTACAAAAGTATCTATTTCCACAGTAAAACGAGTCCTATATCAACATAACCTGAAAGGCCGCTCAGCAAGGAAGAAGCCACTGCTCCAAAACCACCATAAAAAAGCCAGACTACGGTTTGCAACTGCACATGGGGACAAAGATTGTACTTTCTGGAGAATTGTCCTCTGGTCTGATGAAACAAAAATAGAACTGTTTGGCCATAATGACCATCGTTATGTTTGGAGGAAAAGGGGGGTGGCTTGCAAGCCAAAGTCAAGGTATTGGAGTGGCCATCACAAAGCCCTGACCTCAATCCTATAGAAAATGTGTGGGCAGAACTGAAAAAGCGTGTGCGAGCAAGGAGGCCTACAAACCTGACTCAGTTACACCAGCTCTGTCAGGAGGAATGGCCCAAAATTCACCCAACTTATTGTGGGAAGCTTGTGGAAGGCTACCCAAAACGTTTTACCCAAGTTAAACAATTTAAAGGCAATGCTACCAAATACAAATTGAGTGTATGTAAACTTCTGACCCACTGGGAATGTGATGAAATAAATAAAATCTTAAATAAATAATTCTCTCTACTATTATTCTGACATTTCTCATTCTTAAAATAAAGTGGTGATCCTAACGGACCTAAGACAGGGAATTTTTACTAGGATTAAATGTCAGGAATTATGAAAAACTGAGTTTAAATGTATTTGGCTAAGGTGTATGTAAACTTCCTACTTCAACTGTATATACTGTATTTTATACTATTCTACTGTATCTTAGTCCATGCCGCTCTGACGTCGCTCGTCCATATATGTATATATTCTTAATAAATTCCTTACTTTGATTTGTGTGTATTGGGCATATGTTGTGAAATTGTTAGAAATTACTTGTTAAATATTACTGCACTGTCGGAGCTAGAAGCACAACCATTTCGGAACACCAGCAATAACATCTGCTAAACACGTGCATGTGACCAATAAAAATAGATTTGATTTAATGTTATTTTTGTGACGCATATTTGATTCTGAGTTTGGACATAATATACACTCCATCGCCAAAAATATGTGGACACCTGCTCGACAAACATCTCAATCCAAAATCATGGGCATTAATATGGAGTTGGTCCCCCATTTGCTGCATAACAGCCTCCACTCTTCTGGGAAGGTTTTCCACTAGATGTTGGAACATTGCTGCGGGGAATTGCTTCCATTCAGCCACAAAAGCATTAGTGAGGTCGGGCACTGATGTTATGCGATTAGGCCTGGCTCGCAGTCTGCGTTCCAATTCATCCCAAAGGTGTTTGATGGGGTTGGGGTCAGGGCTCTGTGCAGGCCAGTCAAGTTCTTCCACACCGATCTCGACAAACCATTTCTGTATGGATCTCGCTTTGTGCACGGGGGCATTGTCATGCTGAAACAGGAAAGGGCCTTTCCCAAACTTTTGCCACAAAGTTGGAAGCACAGAATCGTCTAGATTTCCCTTCACTGGAACTAAGGGGCCTAGACCGAACCATGACAAACAGCCCCAGACCATTATTCCTCCCCCACCAAACTTTACAGTTGGAACTAGGTATTCGGGCAGGTAGCGTTCTCCTGGCATCTGCCAAACCTAAATTCGTCCGTCGGACTGCCAGATGGTGAAGAGTGATTAAATCACTCCAGATTGCTCCAGAGTCCAATGGCGGCAAGCTTTACACCACTCCAGCCGACGCTTGGCATTGCACATGGTGATCTCAGGCTTGTGTGCGGCTGCTCGGCCATTGAAACCCATTTCATGAAGCTCCCGACGAACAGCTCTTGTGCTGACGTTGCTTCCAGGGGCAGTTTGGAACTCGGTAGTGAGTGTTGCAACCAGTGGGCAGACGATTTTTACGCGCTACGCGCTTCAGCACTCAGCAGTCCCATTCTGTGAGCTTGTGTGGCCTACCACTTCGCGGCTGAGTCGTTGTTGCTCCTAGATGTTTCCAGTTCACAATAACAGCACTTACAGTTGACCAGGGCAGCTCTAGCAGGGCAGAAATTTGACAAAATGACTTGTTGGAAAGGTGGCATCCTATAACGATGCCACGTTGAAAGTCACTGAGCTCTTTAGTACGGGCCATTCTACTGCCTATGTTTGTCTATGGAGATTGCATGGCGGTGTGCTCGATTTTATACACTTGTCAGTAACGGGTGTGGCTGAAATAGCCGAATCCACTAATTTGAAGGGGCTTCCACATATTTTGGCCATGTAGTGTAAAGTTTATATGTGAAAACTACTAAGATGCATACTTTCAGTTTTTCCAAAATCACTTCAGTCACGCAAAAGAAGGAAGCTCGTGCTAGCACACGTGCAGATCAAATACACCGCTATCACGCTGATGAAGGTATTTACATGTCCTAATAATTCGAAGAATTGCTCAGAAAATCTGGTGTTTTAATCGGCGTATGCTTACTTCAACTATGACCTTACGCGGATTAAGATAAACAGAGTAAGGTGTTTACACGACTAATGCCATAATCGGCCTACTCCCATAATCAGTTTTATATCGAATTATTAGTGTGCATGTAAATGTACTCATACACTGCAGTCAAACAGACACTACAAAGCCAACACACATACAACTGAACTGTCAGCGGCAGAAGGCTGGGGAGGGGAGGCATCCCAGTGTGGGGAGCGAGAGAGTGAATCATGGGGGCTCTGCATTATTAAACACAATCCAGCCCCTACTAACAAACACGTTTGTTGTTTTCTACAATTGCTGCCACCAAGATTAAAAATGGGGCGTGTATGTGTGTGTGCGTGTGTATGTGTCCTCAGCAGAGTTGGGAGCATGAAGTAGGCAGGCAAATACCAACCACGCACCAAGTCTCAGCCTGCTGCTGCATCATTGATTGAGCAGCAAAGTCATGGCAGGAATATGTATGAGTCTGTCCGTCCGTCTGTCTGTCTGTCACTCAGCCCAGGGGACGCTGGGACATGAGAGGGGAGACGGAGAGGTTGCAGGGGACAGAGGAAAAGAGGGAGGGTGGGAGAGAGGGTGATACCCAGGCGGAGAGAAAACTGAGCCGTGTGAGACGAAGAGGCACACAAGACTGAGACAAGACTCTGCAGTACCTGTCTACCACCTCCCTGTCCTCTTTCCCCTTCTTCTTCCTTCTCTCTCCCCCTCTCTTTCCCTGCCTGACAGTCAGTCCAGCCCATCTCCCTCCCTCGCTCCTTTCCATCTCTCCTTCCTTTCCCTGACAGTCAGCCCAACTCTAAACAGCCACACTCTCCCCCCTCCCTCCATTCCCCATAGCCTCATATGAGGCTGTCTCCTATATATCTCCGCACACAACACCTGACCGCCATCCCATCTTATCCATTCACCAACCCCTCTCCCTCCCTCATCCCCCTCTCATCCCATCCCTACTTGCCTGCATGAGCTCCTGTTTCTCCTTCTCCCCGGAGCTGATGGCATCCCGGATGGACTTCACCTCATTCAGGATGGCCTGCGCCTCGTGAAGATTGACACCGTAAGGTGCGCTGGACACCTTGTGGTCGATCCTGGAGGGAGGCACACGGTGGAAACAGATCAGAGAGTGAGTTATTAAACGGTCTTTAAATAGTACACCTGAAGATAGTGCCATCTGAGTTGTACATTTTTGCTCTCAGATTATTATTATTTAGTTTGGGGTTTGTTAAAGGAGGGATGTTGTTTAAAAAACACATTTCATTTTCACTATGATAATCCTACTGTGTCACTTTCAAACAATCCTGATCTAATCTAGACAGCAGTGAACAATAAGAAAACTAAGGATCTATTACAGGAGTCAAACTGGATTTAAAGGGCCACAGGTATAGAGAGAGAGGAAAGAGCCCGTCAGCGACACAGGGAGAGAGACCATCCATCCGTGGCGACAGCAGCAAATATGTAAAGCCAATCATCAGCAAGTCATGCGTGCAGTGGAACAACAGGTCTTTCCACATTCTTCTGAGAGCAAAGGAGGGAGGGAGGGTGCGAGGGAGGGGAGCAGCACTCCTCCGTTATAGGCCAAGGAGAACTAGAACAAGTGAAGCCTCTGTAAGCCTTTTCCACCTGGCTGTTAGAATAGATACTCTTATTCTATTTCGGTCTTATGTTATAAAGACCCTAAGGTATTTTCTTTGGGAAAGGAGAGCTTAGGACCGACATAGGATGTTACTGTGTTAGTATATTATTATTATTGTTTCATGAGGGTTGGTAAAAGTCTTTGATATCAAATGAAGGTCACGGAAGAACGGATTGGAATCCAACTGAACCACTATGTATCTTGTCGTTCGTTTACAAAAACAAAACAAACAAAAAACAAAAGAAATCACAGAAATGAGCCAGGGCCCGGCTTTTTCCACAAGACACATTGTAGAAGCAGCACTTCAGGCACTCCAAGAGAATTGTGCTTCGCAGGCAAAAATAGTGATATTTGACCATTTTGAAGGTCACGCATGAAATTACAATTTAATTCACTGTCTGTTTGTAAATGTCAGCGAGTTGCCATTTCGACCATAGTGAGAGCTGAGAGCTTCGAGTGTGTTGATGTGTTGACAACGGGAATCTTTCTGCAACTGTATCGAAAAAAGCAGAAGCCTACTACTACGGTGTAGTGTAATTGTGATTGTGTAACGAGGTCGGGTTGCACTTACTCTTTCAGCGTTTCAAAGCCCTGCTCTTTGTACTGCAACTCTTGTTTCATGCAGGCTAGGTCCCTCTTCAGCTTATTCACCTAAAAGAGACAAACACACAGGAATATAGTTATTTCACTGAAATAAAAAATGTCCCAAGTCAAAATACAATTGATTACTGGGAATATGATTATATTCGGCGGATTCACCCGAGAGAAACACACAGTATGATTTATTGAAATTAAAAATGTCCAGTTGTAATACAATTGATTACAGAGAATGATTATTTGGCTATATTTGGGAACAGCTGATTCAAATAGAACCGATTGTGTTTGTTCCATGCAGAAAAAATAAGTAGGATATAACTGATAATGCGCCTTATCGCATCTAATATGAATAAATATGATTAAAACAAAACATTTGCTTATTGTTTTTTTATGAAATGTGGAGGAGTGAGGGGGGGAAACATCGACAAATAATCCAACAGAGTGTGTTACTGTTACGCAACACCAACTGGCAGCTCTGGGACGTGTCCCAAATGGCACCCTATGTAGTACACTACTTTTGACCAGAGTCCTATGGGCCCTGGTCAAAAGTAGTACACCATATAGGGAATAAGGTGCCATTTGGGACGCAACCCTGGGTGCAGGTCTCAGACAAAGATGTCACTTACACACATTCCTCCTTTACAATGAGAAAGAGAGTTGGACACTCAGTCACTTAGCAACAGCCCGTTGGACTAAGCCTATTTCATGCACTAATGTCTGCTTAGGGATGAGAATTAAGCCCCAACAGAAGACTTAAGAACATATGGGTATACACATCCATTCCTAATGTGACTGAACACAAGTAATGCAGGCCATAGATAAAGTACAGAGACAGTGTAAAAAAAAAAAAACTGTTTTTGTGCTACTTATACAGTACCAGTCCAAGGTTTGAACACACCTACTCATTCCAGGGTTTTTCTTTATTTGTACTATTTTCTACATTGTAGAATAATAGTGAAGACAGCAAAACTATGAAATAACACATATGAAATCATGTAGTAACCAAAAAAGTGTTAAACAAATCAAAATATATTTTATATTTGAGATTCTTCAAAGTAGCCACCCTTTGCCTTGATGACAGCTTTGCACACTCTTGGCTTTCTCTCAACCAGCATCATGAGGTAGTCACCTGGAATGCATTTCAATTAACAGGTGTGCCTTGTTAAAAGTTAATTTGTGGGGGGGTATACAGAAGATAGCCCTATTTGGTAAAAGACCAAGTCCATATTATGGCAAGAACAGCTCAAATAAGCAAAGAGAAACGACAGCCATCATTACTTTAAGACAAGAAGGTCAGTTAGTACGGACAATTTCAAGAACTTTTAAAGTTTCTTCAAGTTCAGTCGCAAAAACTATCAAGCGCTATGATGAAACTGGCTCTCATGAGGACCGGCACAGGAAAGGAAGATCCAGAGTTACCTCTGCTGCAGAGGATAAGTTCATTAGAATTACCAGCCTCAGAAATTGCAGCCAAAATAAATGCTTCACAGAGTTCAAGTCACAGACACATCTCACCATCAACTGTTCAGAGGGGACTGTGTGAATCAGGCCTTCATGGTCAAATTGCTGCAAAGAAACCACTATTAAAAGACATTAATAAGAAGAAGAGACTTGCTTGGGACAAGAAACACGAGCAATGGACATTAGACCGGTGGAAATCTGTCCTTTGGTCTGGAGTCCAAATTGGAGATTTTTGGTTCCAACCACCGTGTCTTTGTGAGACGCAGTGTAGGTGAACGGATGATCTCTGCATGTGTAGCTCCCACAGTGAAGCATGGAGGAAGAGGTGTGATGGTGTGGGGGTGCTTTGCTGGTGACACCATCTGGTTTGGGCTTAGTGGGACTATCATTTGTTTTTCAACAGGACAATGACCCAACACACCTTCAGGATGTGTAAGGGCTATTTTACCAAGAAGGAGAGTGATGGAGTGCTGCATCAGATGACCTGGCCTCCACAATCACCCGACCTCTAACCAATTGAGATGGTTTGGGATGAGTTGGACCGCAGAGTGAAGGAAAAGCAGCCAACAAGTGCTCAGCATATGTGGGAACTGCTTCAAGACTGTTTGGAAAAGCATTCCAAGTGAAGCTGGTTGAGAGAATGCCAAGAGTGTGCAAAGCTGTCATCAAGGCAAAGGGTGGCTACTTTGAAGAATCTAAAATACAAAATATATTTTGATTTTTTAAACACTTTTTTGCTTACTACATGATTCCATATGTGTTATTTCATAGTTTTGATGTCTTCACTATTATTCTACAATGTAGAAAATAGTGAAAATAAAGAAAAACCCTGGAATGAATAGGTGTGTCCAAACTTTTGACTGGTACTGTATATCTTTTTTGTATAGTACTACTGATTTTGATTACTGCAATGTTGGGAAAGAGCAAGCAAAAAAGGCATTTCATTGTACATGACAAAAACTTGAAAGAGTGGTTTCTTACCCTACTTTTGGAAGTGACTATCTCGGCTTTGAGGACTTCTGGGTCATATTTACTGCTGGAGGATGATCTGGAATTCACTGTGGGAGATAAGATGAGAGGGTGAGCCGGGGCGTTATCTAATCCACTACGTTGCTTTATTCAACTTCAAGGCCCTTCTCATCAATCCCCTGTGTATTTTCAAACTACTGTAAATCACCACTTCAAGTCTGAGCAACGACAGAGGATTCCTCTTAAGAATGGAGTCAAGTTAAGTATTGTAGCATGTATTCAAACTTTTATTATAACTGACAACTTGAGTAAACTATGATGAGCTGCAATCCTATGATCAAATTGATGTGCACCTTCCCAACAGAGATGTCAAAAGCATTTCATCACTCAGAAGACTAAAAGACTAGTCTTATAAAAGACAACCCCTATCACTCTAGTTCTCTTCCCCGTTGCCGCCTATCCCTTCTGTCACCCCATAACCCTGTCTCCCTGCCCCCCCTGGCTGGTCCAGGTCCTTACAGCTGGTCTGGGAGGTGGACTTGTCCCTCCAGGTGTTGTTGAGCTGGAGGTATTCCTGCTGGGCCAGGCGCAGGCGCTGCTCCTTCACCTGGTAGATCTCCTTCTGGGCACTCAGCGCGTCCTTGGCCACATCCAGGTACTCCCGCAGCATGACCTTCTGCTCCCGCTGCCACTGGGCCCGTGGGTCCTCCAGCTGAGTGCTCTCTGATGTGGGAAGCGAGGGGGATGAGGAAAGAGGGCAATCAATTGGAGAGGACAGGGAGACAGAACATAAGAAACAAGAATGGACGAGATAATATATATTTATTCTAATCACAATTTTGGATCATGATTTGACCGGCCATTTGTTTTCCCACAAATGTGTGATGAATATGGGTGCTGGAAGTTATAGTTATGGAGTATTGCATATCTGGACTCACTTGTGTTATGGTCCACATAGTAGGCCCCGACATTGGGGTCGTAGGCCTCCTCCCAACCCACTGGCAGTTCATCTCCAATGCAATCAGCAAATGTCAGAGGTTTAGTCTGCCTGAAAATCACACACAAGAAACAACAGTCAACTGATGTTAAGAATTAGAGAGGTGTCACAGCAAAAGTAAATCAGGATGACCATGCCAAGATAGTTGGCCATCCAGGGTTCATGCCAAGATAGATAATTTGGTTGTCACTGAGGGCTACCACCATTGCAGTGTGTGTGTGTCTCTCTAATAGGGGGGTCTAGTTAGAATGGGTCTCTATTCACCTCTGGCTTGCAAAGCACAATAGCCGGAAGCTGGGGCCTGACATTCCACAAGTAGAGTTAACACATCGCCTGGAGGTTTCTGAGGCAACCAATCCAGGCCTTCCAACACAAGGCCAGAGCTCTGGATCACAGGAGACCCAGTAGGACCTCAGTGGCCACCACACACAAAGCACCTCAGAAGGACTCTACAAACAGGACCAATGTGCAATGTGCCAACGGAAAAAGTGAAGGGGCCTATTTGCTGAGTAACGGTCCAAAAATCAGCCTCTCTGGGTCTTTACATTAGCTGATTTGAGGTGATTTTGATAGGCTACTGTTGTCTTTTCCATGCTGGTCTAACTTGGCACAACCTCCTATGGCATAAACCCCTACGCTAAAGGACAGAATACAAATTATGCTAATGTCCAAGTTTTTGACAAAGTTATCAGTGGCACAGCCGACATGTACACTTTTAGAAAAATAGGTGTTATCTAGAACCTAAAAGGGTTCTTCGGCTGTCCCCATAGGAGAACCCTTTGAAGAACACTTTTTTGTTCCAGGTAGAATCCTTTTTGGTTACAGGTAGAACCCTTTTGGGTTCCGGGTTCTACCTGGAACCAAAAAGGGTTCTCCTATTGGGACAGCCGAAGAACCCTTTTGGAGGCCTTTTTTCTAAGAGTGTAGGAAAACTTGTCTTAGTCTTTTCTTTTGCTCAAACTCTGTTCTGAAGACTGCAGATATTACCATCCTCACAGAGCCTTTTGCTCAGGGTGAAACTGAACAGGTTCCTTTTTCACTTTATGAATAATTAAAAGGGCCAGCAAAGACCCCCTTAGCCCCATACTAAATGTATCTCTCGGAGGAAAAGGTTTGTGGAGAACAAACGCAAATCCCCCAAAAGCTGGCTGCGGGGTCCTTTGAGTGACTGTGTGCGCATCATCATATTATTTTATTAATTCCACTGTCGCTGTCCTCTCACCCCTGCAAATTCAAACCCTTATCACTCTGAGCTGATGGCCGAACTCATCACTCATCATCATTACCCTCCAAGTAGCGCTGAATCACTGTCTCACTCGGCCAACCAGAGGGCTTTAAATAGGCCCAGAGCTTAGCGTGAGGCACTCACTGGTTGTTCATTGGAATGCAAGACCTCTCCCAGTCTGTCTGGAGAGGATACCAGGCTAGACATCTCTTCATCTCTTCAGACAGTGATGAGTCTTAAATAACTAATCTTGGGTAGTGAGTGACCCGCCTAAGGCTTCTATAATTGTCTTTTGTGACCCGCAAGATAAAATAAATCCTGTTTCTTTCCAGCCTTTTCCATAAACTGTGTGATCCAGGAAAGACCAGCCGTGACCCTACATTAGGAAAGCACTCCCCTGGAGGATAGGGTTTATCAACATTCTGTTTTTGTTGAACTGTGTGAGTTCCTTACAATACTGGTAGTGGGCCTATATAGCGAGAGCAGCTTTCTGAGGCCCTAGTTGATGATTCTTCAGGTTTAACCTCTAGCTAAGTGTTTCACACAAAGACCGGGGGTCTGGCATTTCCTGGTGAGCAGCAGCATTACAACTTAGTTGAGTGAGTGTCGGTGGTGAAAAACACTAGGCAGGCTTGCAAACAAAGTCAAACACCCTAGCACATGCTCTAATGCAAAGCAACAAAGCGTGCGGCCGAGTGCAAACATGGGGGAGCATAACTGAAAGATGAGTCAGAGACTTTCAGTCAAAGCACTATAAATTCCTCAAGTCAAATGTATGAGGCTCCAACCTACATTTCATTGCGCTCAAGGTCCAACAATCAAGTAGAGCTGCTAGCTGCTTCAGCTCCCCCCTGGCAACGGCTCAGTATCTGGGAGATAACATTCCATTCACCTGACAGAATGCGTTGGGTGCGTCACCATGAGGGTGGATAAACAATATGGCTGGCTGAGGTATGCGAATGCAGCCAACAGAGATACTGACAGGGCAGAGGCTCATTAGATGAATGTATACTGAACAAAAATATAAAAACGCAACATACAACAATTTCAAAGATTTCGCTGAGTTACAGTTCATATAATGAAATTAGTCAATTGGGAGCCAGGCCCACCCACTGGGGAGCTAGGCCCAGCCAATCAGAATGCATTTGTGGCAGCACCTTTTCCACCAATAGGGCAGCCCAGTCTAATGGGAATTCATTATCATGATCAGGAAGAGGCCTCCTTATCATAACTCCCCATCAGCTGTTCCGTAGCAAGGCCACAGAAATGTCCCAGTGCTGAACTGCAGTGGAAAGAGATGTGAAACTCCAATGACAGCTTTTGGGTATGGCTGTGTCTCATCTCAGACTTAGTATTCTGGGCTGGCTTCATTCTACTGTGCCCCAAACAGACCAGTGAACAGTATAGGAGATAGCCTGTCACTGTGAAGGGCCTATGTTCCTCACTTGATTTAACCCCTCTCCTCTCGTTGTTGTAAAGAAATGCATGCATGGCCCCAGAAATGGAGAGGTTATACATGAATCCCTTCCGGCACTGACTGGCTCTGGTTTCCACATCCTAGTTAAAGGTTAGCAGGGCCTCATGCTGCACTTTGACCCTGTGCACCTTGGCAAGCAGTGAAAGGGATTTTAAATAATCAGTCTTTACTTTCCCAGCCTCTGTGCTCAGCCCTCCTCAGCTGTGTGTTTTAGGAATGTCTGTTAAGATCTTTGTTTACAAAGTTCTGTCATCTTGGTCTTGCTGCTACCAAGCCAACCTGTGACAATTCACCAGGGAGGTGGGCAGATCGGTGGCCTTGTGTATGTCATGTTCTTGGTCTTATAATGATGACTGCAATAATGACAGCCACCAACCATTAGAATAATACCCAGTGTGCTTTGCAAGTGTTCATTTTCACATAATATTTTGGTCATTTAGCAGATGCTTTTATCACACCATAGTGCCATCACACTTCTGACACCAATGCAGTAAATCTGGGGTGATAGCCGCTATAAAAATGGTATAGAAAAGTATTTTGCATTTTGAAATTGTGTAACTTATTACAAAATGCCTTGCATTCAGGCCAGTGAAATATAAATTACACAAAATACTCAAAAGTAATTGAAAAACGTATTTCAAAAACATGTAACATAAATACTGCCCATCTCTGTTCCATCAAGCAAGTTGATAAACTCACCGAAAGACGTGTACATCAACGGTATGAGAAATATAAAACGGGGAAATTTTTATCACTCCCTTTTTCCCCCCACTGCGCTGTCCATATGATACCATACCTGTCTCTTGGATCAATCCAACTAGTAGCGTGTTTGATGTGGTCGATATAGTAGACTTTCCCGTCAAAATCCCGGGCTTCTTCCCAACCCTCTGGTAGTGGTAGCTCCTTCCTTGGCATGTCAGACGAGTCTCCATGTAATTTTCTCTGCAAGTCCTCTAAATTCTATCGAAGGTAAACAATGTCTTGTTGTGTGGAGTATCTTAAAATCATCACTCGGTTCCAATTCACAAATTCTGGTTTGTGTGCGTGTTGGATTATGTGATAATCCATAACGTCTCGCAGTACATGTTCTCAGAGTACGAGTAGAAATGTTTGCCAAACAGTTGTTGTTTTCTTAACAAAGCAATCTGATACAATTTCCTTAATGAAACAATATTTCCAGCACAGATGCGCAAATGATTTCTCTGCAGAATAAAGGTTATTTTGTAGCCGTTTAGCTCAACTCAGTAACAATGTTACAACCAGTCACATTGGAATTGAGAGAGTGGTGTTTCACGAGATAAATCCCTTATGTGCAATTGAAGTCATCGTTGTTCAATGTTTGTGTTCGTCTAATTATGTATAATACATTCTAGAACATAACGAATAACTTTTCAAGCGGGTTGTCCATGGTCCAAGGCATGTTAATTGTGTTGGGACAGCTTGACTCCTTTCTGGATATTCAGATTAACCGAAAAGTGCATTTGAAGTCTGCAAATCCACCCAATGTTTTTTGTATGTGTAGAAATATTACAACAATGTCTCACCATTCAGCAATAAGCTTTTCTTAAATATTTTAGAGCCCTTTTCGTTCACTGGCCACCATGTTTAGTTAGCGAGAACGATGCTAACCAGTCAGCTAGCAAGTAACCCTCTCGTGCTCTACCCAGAAATTACCCCATTCCACAGAATTAAGCTGCATTTATCTTCACATTCACGGTAAATGTTCCTGCAAAATTCCGATAAATCCACATTGAAGTTGTTTACTTATAATCGTTTGTTACTTAAAGGGGCAGCAAGCCTCTCCTCCAGAGTACTGTTTGCCGCGGTCGGTCGTGAAGGCTCGCGATGCTGTTGAATTACGTCATACAGGTGCTTTTTCCTACAATGACATTTTGTCTGGTTTTAAATGTGGAATAATGTGTAACTCTTACGTTATAACATGACGGACACACGAGACAATTAAATAATTTACTTGGTGAAAAATTATAAATGTTGCTCTGTGTTAGTTCTACTTCATCAGGCAAACTTCTGAGACAAGTGCATTACGCCCTCCCATGGACAGTTTTTATTGACGGTGTTCCTCATTGTATTGACCATGATTTCACTGTTCACTCTAGGTTACAAATATTTATTTGATCATTTTAAACACAACTGGAATTGTCTTATTCATTATAGGCCGTCAAATTTATAAAATCCAGTCCAAAAGAAACCAGAATCTGTGTAGTAAATTGCACTTTATGCGAAATATTTAGGCCCTATTATAATAACTAGATTTAAGGGAACCGACATACCCTTTTGCAATTACATTAAAACTCAGAGGCTTCATCCACTTTACACAAGTAGCTGTTGCCCAGGCCATAGACTCTGCCGTCACGAATCCAACCGATTGAAGGGTACAAGCGCTGGCGGGGCTCTTTTCAACACAAACAAGGAAGAGATATCACGTGCACTGGTTACAGTGGAAATCATTCGATAATTTCATCGTTGGCTCTTGGCTGAGGTGTCCAGGAAGACGACATTCTCCGGCGTTCCAGCAGTGCCACATGGTTCTGCTTCGGCACATATCCATCGCCCTAACCGCCGCGGTGGCTGCCTTCGGGTCCGCGCTGTTTATTGCCTTGAATTATTTCTACAGAAGGCGAATATGGTCTCCGGAAGCGGAATATTACATGATAAAAGAGGTAAACTCTTATTCTCTGCCATCTAGGAATGTTCAGTCGGCATACGTTTATGACTCTGTTGCAATCGGGGGGGTCAGACTCACAGTTTTCACGGTTTATCGCCGGATTCTTTATGCCAGATCAGTGAAAGTTATATAGGCGCCAGTAGCATCGAACGCAGATAGGACTTCACAAATCACTTCTGTCTAGACGTGGATGTGGTCTTCCAGCCCATACAATACATATGACATGAATGCTGAGCCTTCATCCCAGATCATGTTGATCACAAACTGACTGCATGGTGATGATGATGGGTTGTGATAAAGATTGATGCACATAATGGGACTCATACAGGTTTAGGCTCCAAGAGGGCAACAAGAAAATATAGCCCGTTTCATGTTGAAGGAAAAATGGTTTATATATGCAAATCATTCCAAAGTAGTAACACTATCATAATAATAATTGCCTATAGAAACATTTCATCTGACTATAGCCTATAGGGCCATAGGACATTACCTGAAATTAACTAATAGGATTTTCAGGAGCTTCAAAGGTATTGATTAAATCAAGGAGACAAGATAAGGCTACCGTTAATGTAATCAAGCAAAAACGGCTGAGACATTTGTTGACTCAAGTGTGTAGCTCCCCTAAAGTGTGCCACTCGCCTAAAGTGTCCCACTCAAAAACCAATGAGATGGTACAGAGCTGATTTAAATAACATTCATGGGAAACTAAGATTATTATGTTTCATAACATTACAGTGGTCAAAGAGCTTATGCAGTTATTGTGGGCCAAGTAGACAGCTTATTGGGCGGCAGGTAGCTTAGTGGTTAAGAGCGTTGTGCCAGTAACCGAAAGGTCGCTGGTTCTAATCCTCAAGCCGACTAGGTGAAAAATCTGTCGATGTGCCCTTGAGCAAGGCACTTAACCCTAATTGCTCCTGTAAGTCGCTTTGGATAAGAGCGTCTGCTAAATGACTAAAATGTAAAAATGTATTGGGGATTTGGGGGTCACAACAGAGGCTGCTAGCTGCTTTGCACACAAATGCAAGTGAATGTGAAATACTGCAGCATTATCTATAGTGCAATGTTAATCCTACAGAGATAGATAATGAAAATGCATGTAAACAAAACATATTGCAGTTCGGCACTTTACAAGAATAACAATGATCTATATATCTGTGACTTGAGAAAAAAGTAAAATGGGATAAGATAACTTCATGTTGCTGATGTTAAGAGAACAGGTGTTCTGATGACCTCCTGCGGTGTGTTGAACAGGAGCAGGAGGAGCGTGGAAAGCGCCAGGTGCTAGTCCTTGGCCTAGACGGCGCTGGGAAGAGCAGTATGCTGCAGGGGCTGACAGCTGGAGACGGGGGCAAGAGAGGGCACTGCCGCCCCACCAGGGGCTTCAACTTTATGAGCCTCAGTGCCCCTGCCTGTCAGCTGGATTTCCTTGAGAGTAAGCTGTGCAGTTTGCACACCACCAGAATTCTGCATATGCTTGTAGGGTAATTCAACCGGCCTGTAAGACTCCATGCAGAGTGCTTTAAGGCTGTTCTATGACCTTAAAATGTGTCACATTGTAAGCTATCAGTTTGGCCCTCAAAATACCAGTGGCCTTACCAAAAGCATTATAATCATGTGCCTTTGCTTACACTCAGTCATACATGTTTGGACAACACGCACCATTTACTTTTTCTTCAGTGGAATAATTCATTTAGCCCTTTTGTAGTGTGACAAACAAATAAGAAGGTGTAAAACACAAGTTCACACATCTTCCTAATTGCCTAGCAACACTTCTCAAGTAACCGGCCTACCTCTGTCTGCTGTCTTCTAGTTGGAGGGGGTGAGGATTTGCGTACGTACTGGACAGAGTACCTGAGGAAGACGCATGTCCTGGTGTACGTGGTTGACTCCTCTGACAGAAAACGTCTCCCACAGGCCAAGGCTGAGCTGCATCGCCTTCTCAGACTGGATTCACAACTTCCTGTGGTGGTCCTGGGGAACAAACAGGTGACCTTGACTATTGAGCTGTCTGATACTGTCTTTGGGCGGATGCCATTAGAAAAAGAAAAACCTAACGAATGGAATCTCATTCCATTTCTATAGAAACACGTTTGTTGTTATTACTGTGGGCAACACGAGTGTCTTGGACATGGATAAATGTATGTTCTCCAGTGAGTACATGTTAGTAACACCTCACTTGAGCTGTGTTAGAAATAATTTGTAATACTGTTATAAGCGTGATGTTACACCTGTCATGACCAGTGTTGTGATACATCCATGCTTAGATTGTCAAACTGTTTTATTTACAATTTAGTCATTTTAACAGATGCTCATCAAACCCAGAGTGACTTGGCAGTAGACTTCACTGTCCATCCTGTGTGTCCTCTCCCCTCCCAGGACAAGCACAACGCCATGAGTATGTCGGAGCTCCATGAGGCCCTGTCTCTGGGGGCGGTGGCTGACGAGAGGAGGCTGTTCCTCCTGGCTGCCCAGCTGGGCTCAGACGGCCTGATTGGCTCCAGGAATCTGAAGGCCTTCCAGGACCTGATCCTACAGCTCGTCTGATTCCCTAGGACAGGATGAGTTGAACGGGGGGGAGAAGGGGGGGGACCAGTGGCAAGTAGCAATGATTGCGTGTGAATACTTTTCAACTAGAGAAGATCCTTCAGGGCACTCTGGGAGTCAGGGACCAAAAACAGTCTTCACTGAATCATTGATCATTACAATAGTAACAGGGTTCAATATACACTAAGTATACCAAACATTAGGAACACCTTCCTAATATTGGAGTTGCCCCCCCCCAGAACAGCCTCAATTCATCGGGGCATGGACTCTACAAGGTGTCGAAAGCGTTCCACAGGGATGCTGGCCCGTGTTGTCAAGTTGGATGGATGACCTTTGGGTGGTGGACAATTCTTGATACATGGCAAACTGTTGAGCGTGAAAAACCCAGCAGTGTTGCAGTTCTTCACACTCAAACCAGTGTGCCTGGCACCTACTACTACACCCCATTCAAAAGGCACTTAAATAGTGTCTTGCGTATTCATCCTCTGAATGGCACACACACAATCCATGTCTCAATTGTCTCATGCCTTAAAAATCATTCTTTAACCTGTCTCCTCCCCTTCATCTACATTGATTGAAGTGGATTTAACAAGTGACATCAATAAGGGATCCTAGCTTTCACCTGGTCAGTCTGTCATGGAAAAAGCAGGTGTTCCTAATGTTTTGTATACTCAGTGTAGATCATGCATCTAGCTACCAAGCATGAAGCTTGTTACATTTGTATTGTAGCATAAGTGTCAATACAATACAGCTTCAATGCTCCTCATTGTGGGAATGTCATGTGTCAGCTAGGGTCAATGCAGTCAATAATGACATCATGGCATTTTATTATCTTTAAAGGAGACATTTTATTGAGTGTTAAGTTTTATTGTAGTTAAGTCCATGTAAATTGATGTAAGATTAATGTTAATAGGTGTAAACTGAGTGCAGTTTTTAAGATGACTTTTTTCCTTTGAGAAATTCATGCTCTACGTTGGAATTTTGTAATAGTTGCATGTTTTCACTTATAGGAGGCAGTTGTTTAGTAGCCAGCTTTTATTCAAAACATACCTTTCAATCTTATCTTCAACCTTCCGATCAATGACCAGTCATTCCTAAAGCATGTATGAATTATAATGCCATGTTTCTACTGCAGTGGCACCTCCTGGTGTTTTGTTTGACTGTTAAACTGAAATGTGGTTGTTAAAATTATAACTTTACCTACGATTTAAAGAAATCAGGCCATTTAAGGACCCAGTGGGAAAAAACAGAGGACCATTTTCCTTGCAGCCATCTCTGACCAAACAAATCAATACAAAAACAACTAAGGGGGAAACAAATCTATAGGTAGGCTTATATAAGCTTGTTTTGACGTTTTGTACTATAGGACAAAGTTGTGCTCAAACAGGAAGCTGTTTTGCTGAGCAGTCATTATCTAGCATATAGAATTATTGACTTTGTAGACTTGTTTTTTCCCAACTCCATGCCAATGTAGGTTAGTTTGAACACAACAACCTGCCCTGTCCAAACAGTTTAGCAGATACTATTGCCACTATTACATTACTGTATGTACTCAGTGAGGCATTCCAGACGCTTTAATAGTCATCAATTAAGCACTTGGTTGCTCCCCGAAATGAGATTGTAAATAATTGATGAGAACACAGAGGACTAGCATACTGAAATAGGTCAGCTAATGTGTTGGTGTTTTCACTACAGGCAAACTCAAGACATCTGAATGCAGTTTCCTGACTGTCTTGATAAAACATTCAATTTTAAAAAGGTTCTTAACTGCAATGCTCAGGGTTATTGGTCAACCTAATCAAATATCATGTCTAACATCTCACCAAATATATCCAATGTACCAAGTGTTAGATTTATTGGAGACATTTCCCATTTGTTGAAAACATTGTTTAATGAGATACAGTAAATCTAGTGTATTCAACCCTGATGTGCACATAAACAAACATATCGTAAGATGAGGACAAACCCCTCCTTGATAGGGATGGGCATATGACATTATTTCACTATTTGTATAATCATGCATTTTTTTCCAGATATCCGGACTGTCAAAATTCCCCTCGCCCAAAAAAGTTGCTCTTGAATCTCTGGACCAATCAGAATTAAGCAAATGCCGGTACCACAACAGCTGATAGTGCTCCGTTGTTTTTTGGCTGCTATTCTCCAGTAGTTTTGGCTAACATTCAGCAACAGTGAAAGAAGTCTGATGTTCACCATGATAGAATAGATTGTTTCAAAAAGGTTTTCTGGTGAGTGTTTTGCATTGATCTGTGTCAGGCCTTGTGGAACTTCAAGGAGGTGCATACCTGTTATCACTATTTGAAGTGGGGGGAAAAGCATAGGCTACAGATGTCAGGGCTGACTGGAAGGCTAAATGCGCTATGAAAATATAATGCAACATGAGAGAGAAAATGAGCTTGAAAATAAAACAATTACTTTGTGCGTCTTAAGAACTGTAAGCTACATTTACAGTGCACAACAAACTATAGGCTACAATGTTCTGTCAAAGACACAAGATGTTTGAAGCAGCAGTAGCACTGTCAAACTGCATTCAGAAGTTTAGTTTTATTCAAGTAAGAATTTCAAATGTCATGGTATATCCTTGTGTAACAATGTCACACTTTTTCCTTCTTCAAAAATGTATTCTGTTCTGATATTCCAATAACCGTGCCATCCCTACACCTTGATATCGCCATCGTTTCTTGATAATCCTCTAGAGCATGTTTTACATATTTGTTTTGTGTTCAGTTGTAATACTTATATGCTGCTTTAAGGGTTTAACGCACTCAGATGTCTTATATTTCTTGTTTTATTTTTGCAGTGACATATTACAACCCTTTGCACAAGCTTGACAAATGTTTATACATCTTATTTGTTATCCAAAAAAGGAAATGTATTGATAAAGGCTTAGGGAAATTCCACGGTATCAAAGTGATGCCGATACTAAGATTTTCCACCTTAAAATGCATGCAAAACAAAAAACTATGACTGCAAAGTTAAACCATGCAACTCTATGCACAAGGACTACTTTTAACAATTTGCACAGAAAATTTTACAAAAACACATTTACTTGAAGAACAGTACAGATGCAAAGTTTGGTAACAGAATTACAGCTTGTTCCATCATTCTGTTACCAAACTTTGCATCTGCACTGTTCTTCAAATAAATGTGTTTTTGTAAAATTTCCAGAGGAAATTGTTAGAGATACTTCGGGATTTGGGCGA
This sequence comes from Coregonus clupeaformis, assembly GCF_020615455.1. Classification (NCBI taxonomy): domain Eukaryota; kingdom Metazoa; phylum Chordata; class Actinopteri; order Salmoniformes; family Salmonidae; genus Coregonus; species Coregonus clupeaformis. The sequence continues at coordinate 19,336,331 of NC_059204.1, read as the reverse complement.
TGAGGCCCGTTATATACTTCCCCAGAGTCAGATGAACTCGTGGATACCATTTTTATGTCTCTGTGTCCAGCATGAAGAAAGTTAGAGGTAGTTTCACAAGCCAATGCTAACTAGGGTTAGCGCAATTAATGGAAGTCTGTGGGTATCGCAGATACGCTAGTTAGCAATTGCGTTAGTTAGCAACTTCCTTTAAACCGCACGCAGATACATAAAAATGGTATCTACAAGTTCATCCGTCTCTGGGGAAGTATATAACAGGCCTCATTGCCCAAATCCCTAAGTATCTAACAATTTCCAGTTGTATGGTTTGTTTAACTTTGCAATCATTGGTTTTTGTTTGGCATGCACTTTAAAGTGAAAAATCTTAGTCTCACCATCACTCTTACCGTGGAATTTCCCCTTACAAATATACATGTTCACTTCATTACAAAAGCAGTCTTAAATGTTCTTACTGTATGGAATTTGTGTAACTATTTTTGGGATACATACGGGAAGTATGAACAAATATAATAAAGTGTTTGATTTTATGCATGTTGAAAATGTGTCTGGTCTTTTTCTAAAATGTTTACAGTTCCTAAAATCCCAATTTACCATCCATTCTGATTGAAGGAGAGTTGCTGAGTGCACCATGACTCCCTCTACTGTCCATCAAAGAAACAGAATAATTGTGAGTCAGCGCTCCCAGACTGCCTCCACTGATGGAGAGGAATAATCTCCCTCTCTACACTGAAAGTCTTTGACCACCACAGACAGGCCCAGTTATGTGGAAACAGGTTTCCCACCTTTGAGAGACTCCACGAAGGTGTTGTATTCCTCTTGATGGCAGCGTTTATACTGGTCCACTTTCCTCCTGATCTGTGAGGGCGTGTCCTGGTAATAGTTCTTCTCATCTCTGGCCATAGCCTACAGAAGCAGAAATTAGGTTGGGATAAAACAAATGTGGTCTCAATACCCATAAGAACATACAGTACTTATTGCCATGACCCAAAGGCAATACATTTTACATTACATTTAAGTCATTTAGCAGACGCTCTTATCCAGAGCGACTTACAAATTGGTGCATTCAATTTAGGATAGCCAGTGGGACAACCACATCTTGATCACAGTAAGTACACTTCTTCAAACAAGCAGCTGTGAGCAAAGTCAGTGCAATCAGGGACAACTACATCTCGATCATAATAAGTACATTTCTTTGAACAAGTCAGTGCTAGCAGGTGAAATAAGTCAGGTGTTAGTTTAGACAAAAGACAGTGGTAGTAAAGGGGGGTAGAAGGATTACTATTCCAGGTATTCCTTAAAGAGGTAGGGTTTCAAGTGTCTCCAGAAGGTGGTCAGTGACTCCGCTGCAATAAACTGCAACTACAGGAATACCAGCCCATCCTTTGTGAAATACTACTGTACAGAGATTATCAAGTTAGGTGAGGTGAAATTCCTCATCAGCTGTACTTACCTTGTAGTTCTCGCTGTGTTCCCTGACCATGTACTGCACGTACTCGATCAAGTCTGTGGATAAGGTCTTTGTGTCTTTCTCTGGGAGATTCGCCTCTGCCACAAGTTCTGTTGAAAACAAGTCGTCATGCATGAGTCTACGTGAACAGATCTTCTAATAAAATCTAATAGGTGAAGCGTTGTATATGTAAATAACACAAAAAACACATGTTGATTTGTGTAACAATAAATTATTAATGGTTCCTTACCATTGAGAACGTATGGCTTCCTTACAAATTTGAGGGTGGGAGCTTCTTCAGTTTTCTCCACAGCAGCAAACTGCAGACATGTCAATTATACATCACAATTCACTCTAAGAGATTAGGCCATAACTTGTGAATGTATAGTATATCACCATGATGGACAGGATATACTCACGGTCTGTGTCTTAATTGGGAGGGCACGGTTAGGGTCAAATGCCAGACCCATGTCTCGCAAGTTCCTTGCCACAGACTTCTTGTCACTCCAGGCATTTCGGATCTGATGACTTGAAATAAACAATTAGTTACACAACTATAGCCATTTACTCATGATAGATCATAAATTTCTGATAAGTGGGTATTGTATGTCTTGTGATGTATTATGTATGCCATGAGCACTTTGTTTAGCGCCAGACATGCTTTGGTCCACACACGTGTCGGATCTGCACTATAAATCGGTGATGGCGTCATGGGATAGCTAGCACCTTGTAAACAATTATCATTAATATAATAGTAATGTAATGTTAAATAATACACATTGGCTGTTAAGCCAATTATACTATGACTTGCCTCCCGTTTAAGTTCATTGTGATGGTAATGATGTTTGTTTTTGATGATAATTATTAGGTGGAGGTCGCTAGCTACAATGGTATCTTCAACATAGCCTAGCTTTTAGCTAGCTACTCTGCAATGCAAGCTACACTACATGACCAAACTTATGTGGACACCTGCTTGTCGAACATCTCAATCCAAAATCATGGGCATTAATATGGAGTTGGTCCCCCCTTTCCTGCTAACAGCATCCACTCTTCTGGGAAGGCTTTCCACTAGATGTTTCCACTGTCTCTATGCACACTCACAGGGCCCTACACACACAGTCACTCCAACACACACACAATATGCACATACATTTATACTGACTACATACCACTCACATACAAGCTGCTGCTACTCTGTTTATCGTATATCCTGTTGCCTAGTCCCCTTACCCTTATACATATCCACCTCCATCACTCCAGTATCCCTGCACATGTAAATATGGTATTGGATCTGACTTAGAATATTTCCTGTATATACAGTTGAAGTCGGAGGTTTACATACACCTTAGCCAAATACATTTAAACTCAATTTCACAACATATGCCCAATACACACAAATCTAAGTAAGGAATTTATTAAGAATATATACATATATGGACGAGCGATGTCAGAGCGGCATGGATTAAGATACAGTAGAATAGTATAGAATACAGTATATACAGTTGAAGTCGGAGGTTTACATACACCTTAGCCAAATACATTTAAAGATTTTCACAATTCCTGACAATTAATACTAGTACAAATTCCCTGTCTTAGGTCAGTTAGGATCACCACTTTATTTTAAGAATGTGAAATGTCAGAATAATAGTAGAGAGTATGATTTATTTAAGCTTTTATTTCTTTCATCACATTCCCAGTGGGTCAGAAGTTTACATACAGTCAATTAGTGTTTGGTAGCATTGTCTTTAAATTGTTTAACTTGGGTCAAATATTTCAGGGTGCCTTCCACAAGCTTCCCACAATAAGTTTGGTGAATTTTTGCCCATTCCTCCTGACAGAGCTGGTGTAACTGAGTCAGGTTTGTAGGCCTCCTTGCTCGCACACGCTTTTTCAGTTATGCCCACACATTTTCTATAGGATTTTTACATTTACATTTTAGTCATTTAGCAGACACTCTTATCCAGAGCGACTTACAGTTCGTGAATACATTTTTTTTTTTTATACTGGCCCCCCGTGGGAATCGAACCCACAACCCTGGCATTGCAAACGCCATGCTCTATCAACTGAGCTACATCCCTGCCGGCCATTCCCTCCCCTACCCTGGACGACGCTGGGCCAATTGTGCGCCGCCCATGAGTCTCCCGGTCGCGGCCGGCTGCGACAGAGCCTGGATTCGAACCAGGATCTCTAGTGGCACAGTTAGCACTGCGATGCAGTGCCTTAGACCACTGCGCCACTCAGGAGTGAAGTCAGGGCTTTGTGATGGCCACTCCAATACCTTGACTTTGTTGTCCTTAAGCCATTTTGCAAGTATGCTTGTGGTCATTGCCCATTTGGAAGACCCATTTGCGACCAAGCTTTAACTTCCTGACTGATGTCTTGAGATGTTGCTTCAATATTTCCACATAATTTTCATCTATTTTGTGAAGTGCACCAGGCCCTACAGCAGCAAAGCACCCCCACAGCATAATGCTGCCACCCCCGTGCTTCACGATTGGGATGGTGTTCTTCGGCTTGCAAGCATTCCCTTTTTTCCTCCAAACATAACGATGGTCATTATGGCCAAACAGTTCTATTTTTGTTTCATCAGACCAGAGGACACTTCTCCAGAAAGTACAATCTTTGTCCCCATGTGCAGTTGCAAACCGTAGTCTGGCTTTTTTATGGCGGTTTTGGAGCAGTGGCTTCTTCCTTGCTGAGCGGCCTTTCAGGTTATGTTGATATATGACTTGTTTTACTGTGGAAATAGATACTTTTGTACCCGTTTCCTCCAGCATCTTCACAAGGTCCTTTGCTGTTGTTCTGGGATTGATTTGCACTTTTCGCACCAAAGTACGTTCATCTCTAGGAGACAGAACGCATCTCCTTCCTGAGCGGTATGACGGTTGCGTGGTCCCATGGTGTTTATACTTGCGTGCTATTGTTTGTACAGATGAACGTGGTACCTTCAGGCGTTTGGAAATTGCTCCCAAGGATGAACCAGACTTGTGGAGGTCTACAATTTTTGTTCTGATGTCTTGGCTGATTTCTTTTGATTTTCCCATGATGTCAAGCTCTTTGCACTGCGTTTGAAGGTAGGCCTTGAAATACATCCACAGGTACACCTCAAATATCAATTAGCCTATCAGACGCTTCTAAAGCCATGACATCATTTTCTGGAATTTTCCAAGCTGTTTAAAGGCACAGTCAACTTAGTGTATGTAAACTTCTGACCCACTGGAATTATGATACAGTGAATTATAAGTGAAATAATCTGTCTGTAAACAATTGTTGGAAAAAATATAGTAATACATTGTTATTGACTATTGCATTGTTGGATTTTGAGTTTGCAAGAAAGGCATTTCACTGTACTTGTGCATGTGACATTAAAACTTGAAAATAAACTTACCTGGTAAAATAAGGGTAAAATATCAATTCTACCAGAACTAGTCTGGCGGTTACAACTTGCTCAGAAAAGTCGCCACCTTGCGTATACAGACAAATGGTATTCAGTACTGTCTCTACCAATATGTTTACTTTGGTGAGTTAATAAAGTATATTGAAGCCGACCGCTGCCAGTCACTAGGCCAAACAATTCATGTTACGAATCAAATATGTTCAGCCAAACGACGCCCTGCCCTGGCACAAAGCAAGTAGCTAACGTTAGCAAGCTAGCTTATGTTATTTCACCAGCTTGACAACCATTGATAACAAACAAGGGAATAGACCAGATAACATGTTATAGTAAAGTTAGCTGGCTAGCTAGTTCAACCACACCGACAAAACATAACGTCAGCATCACAGCTCGCTAGAACATGGAGTTAGCATTGCTAGCATCGACTGTTTTTCATAATCAGTATTCGACTTACCACTCAATTCTCGGGGCTTCCCTTTTCTTAAACTGCTTTTTCAGTTTCTTTCTGTCTTTACTGTAATCAAACGTGTTTCTTTTACTTTTCTTTTTGGCTTTTGGCATTGTCACTTTGTTTGAAAAACGAGCTACCTTTAATTTCTGAAAAACGTGTGGAACGTCTGCAGGAATAAGGAAGTATTTCTGGGAGGACGAAGGACACATGTGTTGGTGTCACGTGGGTAAAATAAACGCCCCTTCACCTTTGACCTTTATGTAGTATTATTATTATTATTATTATTATTATAGCAGTAGCGTAAAAGTATCACAGATAATATTACTATCATGAACTAATTAAAAGTCATGAAATTATGGGTCATAATTTGATAACAGGGAAGGTATGATAATCACTTATTCTGGTTCTAGTGATGCTGCTAGTGGTGAGGATGATGATGATGAGAATGAGGATGATGATGATGAAGGATGAACTAGCCTAGTTGGGAGTCAGAGATCCCTGGCTGCAATGATTTGTCTTAAAAAGAAAAACAATCTGAAAGCCTTATGTTTCCATCTGGGCCCAGAATTGTAGTAGCATGAAAACACAAGCTGTTAATTTCAGTAGATTGACAATGACAAACATAGCAAGAATAACTTTTAGCAACAATTTGGTTGAAATTGGTTGTCTTTGTTATTTTATATTAGAAGATATGTCAACAAATTAGAAAGGAAAATATACAGGAAGCATGGGAGAAAAGAGAGAGGAAGAGGAGAGAGTTCTCCAGCTCTGTGTAAAATCTATTCCAGGTGACAATAACCTAAAAAATATGAACATCTGAGAGGATTTCTACATCTCATATTGAGGGGGAAAAAAGGCAAATAAAGAGGCTTGTAGTGTTCAATATTTTTTCTTCCTTGTCTTGTGGGGACCATGGTAACCAGGTTGACAGTATCAGGCTGAATGTTGGCATTTATCCAGAATGCCGCAGCCCGCCTGGTCTTCAACCTTCCCAAGTTCACCCATGTCAACCCGCTCCTTCGCACATCCACTGGCTTCCAGTTGAAGCTCACATCTACTAGAAGACCATGGTGCTAGCAGCAAGAGGAACTGCCCCTCCCTATCTTCAGGATATGCTCAAACCCTACACCCCAACCCGAGTACCGTTCTGCCACCTCTGGTCTCTTGGCCCACCCACCCCTACGGGAGGGCAGCTCCCACTCAGCCCAGTCTAAGCTCTTCTCTGTCCTGGCACCCCAATGGTGGAACCAACTTCCCCCTGAAGCCAGGACAGCAGAGTCCCTGCCCATCTTCAGATTCCGAAAACATCTGGAACCCTACCTCTTCAAAGAGTATCTTAAATAATCACACAAATAATGCCTTTCGTGAACTAACACTCACACTTGACTCCTCCCCCCCCCCTACTACCACTGACTTTGCTGATAGCTACTTTATTGAGGAAAAATGTACTTACTATGACTGAGATATGTGGTTGTTCCACCTAGCTATCTTAAGATGAATGCACTAGCTGTAAGTTGCTCTGGATAAGAGTGTCTGCTAAATGACTAAAATGTAAATGTTGGAGTGGCAGAGCACACATCCCGTGCTGAGAAAGAGAGAGCTCACCTTTTTGCCAATTGTGTTTTCTCAGGAGTGTTGATTAGTTTCATACTCTGCTAATTGACTTTGGTATATGACTCAGTTTCCATTTCCTTCACCTTAATGGAGGAGGATGCTGCTACTCTCTAAGGAGATGTCTTATGTCAAGCATAACAACCCACAAACACTGATAAGGCTTGCCACCTGCACACAGCCATAATATACTGTAACAATTTGGTATCCAGAAGAGTGCTTTCCTTTGTCGGATGTAAAATAAAATGTCTTTCAATTTATTTTTCCTATCTATCCATTCAGCATAGACTACGATATCTAGTTTTATAAAGCATGTTTACCCGAGAGCCAATATGAAAAACAAGACCCAATGTTTTTACACATCTAATAATAATAATAATAAAAAAATGTAAAGCAATTTTCAAGACACCCGAAGTCACTTTACATACAACATAATCAGCAAGTAAAAAATGCAATGAAATCACACATTAAAATAAGCATAAAAAAACATACACTAAACATAAGGACAGTGTAGCTCAGTTGGTAGAGCATGGCGCTTGCAACGCCAGGGTTGTGGGTTCGATTCCCACGTGGGGCCAGTATAAAAAAACAATAAAAAAACGTATGCACTAACTGTAAATCGCTCTGGATAAGAGCGTCTGCTAAATGACTAAAATGTAAACTAACCAGGGAAAACACTAAACACGATAACAGACTAACCAGGGGAGTAAACTAGACAGGGGATAAAAGTTAAGACAACAGCGAATCCGGGTAAGCCATCTATACATGACTTATGATATTACACATCTCTAATCGAGATATTTAATTAAATAGTGATCCATTCTGACTACACCGTTTGTTGTCACAGAGGACCATTTGCCATCACGGGCCTGCACGCTACGCAACCTGGTCTCAGAGCATTTCGTATTATTCTGTACTTAAATCCGAGAAATCCTATTTAGATATGTCACGTTTCGTATGGTATGTATTAATTTGTGAACCAAACTAGGCTACGAGGAGGCTCCACTGAGCTATGGGAGGCTCCCAGTTGACTCTCTCATGCAGGATGAAAATGACTATATCAACCATGACCCTTTGCAAGTTATGGCCACTTTCACCATGATCCTTAGAGACTTTTTTGTTCCATTCATCAAAAGAGAGCAATAGTAATGGCGTATTTTTGTAGGCACTAATTCTGCCATGGTTCGTTTTACAAAGCCTATGGGAAAATTGAGTTTTTGTAGGGTTATTGGATAAACTGTGAAAATAAGGTATGCGGTAAACACAGGCTTAGGAGATCATATACGTTTTGTTTCTATGAGATAATCTTCATCAGCTAACTTCACCTATGAATTTATGTAATAAAAAAAAGCACATAAATCACATAAAGACATAATTCATAAAGGTCATCTTAACTGACTGATATTATCGCATAGAACAAAACTTATAAGATCCCCTAAGCCTGTGTTATTAACCTCAAACCTTATTTTAGCCGTTTATCCCAAAACCCTATTCTTTCCCATTCATTTTCCCCATAGGAATGGCTGAGCGAACCAGAGGTTACTCATTTCCGGGTTTTAGGACTACAAGCTGGCGAGCTCTACGTCACAGATAGAACAATGAGCCAGATATTTTATCGGATGTATAAATGTGAAGCATCGGGTTGGCGTTTCCACTCACTACCAAATATGGTGATGAGAGGAAGCCCAGTGGCCGGCAGTGGGAGAAGATGGAGCAAGAAGGATTTTGGCTGACATTCTGCTAATTTTCTCATCGATGAAACATTGATCTCAATACAGTTCTGTTTCCAAAACTATAATCTGTTACGAACAGAGTGGACTAAGTTTAGTAGACTTTACCATTTGCCAAAGTTTCAAAAAATGTTGTTCTTTAGAAGGATTGCAAGGGCGAATTTAAACAACAAAAAAAGAAACGTCCTCTCACTGTCAACTGCGGGGGGTTTTTCAGCAAACTTAACGTGTAAATATTTGTATGAACATAACAAGACTCAACAACTGAGACATAAACTGAACAAGTTCCACAGACATGTGACTAACAGAAATTGAATAATGTGTCCCTGAACAAAGGGGTGGTCAAAATCAAAAGTAACAGTCAGTATCTGGTGTGGCCACCAGCTGCATTAAGTACTGCTGTGCATCTCCTCCTCATGGACTGCACCAGATTTGCCAGTTCTTGCTGTGAGATGTTACCCCACTCTTCCACCAAGGCACCTGCAAGTTCCCGGACGTTTCTGGGGGGAATGGCCCTAGCCCCCACCCTCCGATACAACAGGTCCCAGACGTGCTCAATGGGATTGAGATCTGGGCTCTTTGCTGGCCATGGCAGAACACTGACATTCCTGTCTTGCAGGAAATCACGCACAGAACGGGCAGTATGGCTGGTGGCATTGTCATGCTGGAGGGTCATGTCAGGATGAGCCTGCAGGAAGGGTACCACAGCGTAGAGATTGCCTGCAATGACAACAAGCTCAGTCCGATGATGCTGTGACACACCGCCCCAGACCATGACGGACCCTCCACTTCCAAATCGATCCCGCTCCAGAGTACAGGACTCAGTGTAACGCTCATTCCTTTGACAATAAACGCAAATCCGACCATCACATTTTTGTACATTTTAGTCATTTAGCAGACACTCTTATCCAGAGCAACTTACAGTTAGTGAGTGCATACATTTTCCATACTGCCCCCATGTGGGAATCGAACCCACAACCCTGGCGTTGCAAGCGCCATGCTCTACCAACTGAGCTACAGGAGGCCTTCGTGAGACAAAACCGCGACTCGTCAGTGAAGAGCACTTTTTGCCAGTCCTGTCTGGTCCAGCGACGGTGGGTTTGTGCCCATAGGCGACGTTGTTGCCGGTGAGGACCTGCCTTACAACAGGCCTACAAGCCTTCAGTCCAGCCTCTCTCAGCCTACTGTGGACAGTCTGAGCACTGATGGAGGGATTGTGCGTTCCTGGTGTAACTCGGGCAGTTGTTGTTGCCATCCTGTACCTGTCCCACAGGTGTGATGTTCGGATGTACCGATCCTGTGCAGGTGTTGTTACACGTGGTCTGCCACTGCGAGGACGATCAGCTGTCCGTCCTGTCTCCCTGTAGCGCTGTTTTAGGCGTCTCACAGTACGGACATTGCAATTTATTGCCCTGGCCACATCTGCAGTCCTCATGCCTCCTTGCAGCATGCCTAAGGCACGTTCACGCAGATGAGCAGGGACCCTGGGCATCTTTCTTTTGTGTGTTTTTCAGAGTCAGTAGAAAGGCCTCTTTAGTGTCCTAAGTTTTCATAACTGTGACCTTAATTGCCTACCGTCTGTAAGCTGTTAGTGTCTTAATGACCGTTCCACAGGTGCATGTTCATTAATTGTTTATAGTTATTTGAACAAGCATGGGAAACAGTGTTTAAACCCTTTACAATGAAGGTCTTTGAAGTTATTTGGATTTTTACTAATTATCTTTGAAAGACGGGGTCCTGAAAAAGGGACGTTTATTTTTTGGCTGAGTTTAGTTATTGCACATGCGCACTTCACAGAGTAGGCGTTCCCTAGCGGAAATAAGCATACATGCTAGAACGCTCCAATAGGATCTCGCAAGCTCGTGCTTGGATTTGCCCACCTTACTTGTTCTGCCCACTGTGATTAATTTGCTCCCATTGGAAACGACTGGCCGTGGTCTTTTTTGGGTTAGTTATACAAATCTTTGTCTATATGGCACACTTCAAATTCAAATACTTCTGGCTTCATGAGCCATCGGGAGTTTTCCACAGGAACATGTGGATGACGTCAGCGCTACACTATCTACTGCTATCTATCTATGCTCTAGATTAGTGGTTCCCAACCAGGGGTACTAGGACCCCTGGGGGTACTTGGCCTATCCACAAGGGGGAACTTGAAAAGACTCATACAATTGGCCTACTGGTAAAATGCACGAGGGAGTACTTCAGGGGTACTCCAGGCAGAGCAACATTTAATTGGTGGTGCAGTAAGCAAAGGGGTTGGGAACCACTGCTCTAGATGACCCTGTAACCTAGTTGAAGAATGTTCAACTCCGTTCTCGAGGCAGAGTTTAGTTTTGAAAACTGGTCACAGGATTTGTTAGCAACAACATTGAGCCACCATCAGTCGATTCTTGTAAAAATGTCAATTATGAAAACGCTTACCTCTACCTATGTTTGAACTGTAAATACTTTTAATAAAAACTTTTACCGAATACAACCACCAACTTTTTCCTCGTTGCTTGTAGGCTACTACGTAAACTGAGATTCAATTGGGTCCGTGCTATCTGGAATCCTTGGGACGTCCCTTCCTACCCTAAACCCTAACCTTTGCCTACCCTTAACCATAACCCTTACCTAACCTTAACCATTTACAATGTCAACTTCAATGGGGTAGGGACCCAAAATAATCTCAGTTTATGTAGGCATACCAGCAATGAGGAAAAAGTCGGTGGTTGTATTCCCTAAAAGTTATTAAAACTCTGCAGGTAAATTACAAAATAATTATCTAAAGAGGGTGAATCTATGAGGCGTTATACGGGGCTATACCTCGATTGTAAAATGTAATATTAAACTAACAGCTGATAAGTCAATGCCGCAATATAGTGATTATTGGAAGACTCGAACTGCTCATGCAACAAGAACCGGAAGTGACGACTGCTAAGGGGAAGAGAGTGGACTATTGAAAGTGCAAACTTCATTGGAAGACTGTTGTGGAAAAGTGGAGGTCAGGCTACAGATCAGACTGCTATGGAATGTGGAATGACTAGCTAATGTAGTCAAGAGGGAACGGAATGGAAGGTATGCGGTCTGATGTGATCGCGTGCTGCTAAAATTGTTTTGGTTGGTTGACCATTGTAATTCGTTGGTATTGCTAGATAGCTAGCTAACGGTAGCAAGCTAGCCGTATGCTAACAGCAGCTAGTTAAACTAACTAGTTAGCTAGATAAATTACATTCAATTCGGCTCCATTGTGGCTACAGTAGCTATATTGCTCTCTTTCACTAACGTTAACTAACTAGCCAAGCTAAACTCAAGTCTATCGTAAATCACGGAGTTGAGATGAGTTAGCTTGGCTGGCTAGCTAGCTGTTTTAGATGCTGACCAGACGGGCCACTTCGCTATATAGCAAACAAAAGGGCTAATGTAATGTTAACCCACTGAATGATGTTTCCTAAGCTTGTTACGTTGAAGCCGTGTGTGTGTGTGTGTGTGTGTGTGTGTGTGTGTGTGTGTGTGTGTGTGTGTGTGTGTGTGTGTGTGTGTGTGTGTGTGTGTGTGAGAGAGGGAGGGAGGGAGGAGTAGCTAGCTAGTATGAGAGGGAGAGAAAGAATGCATCTGGTGAATAACTTAGCCTCATATGGAATCTGATTATCACAACACTGTAATTTATGCATGGCAACACATGATGTCATGACACATTGTTATGAGGTATAGCTAAGTTATCAGTTGTGTGATACCTGAGCTGATTCCAGACCAGCTGGACAGGACATATTCCTAATCAGACTTCAAGGGGAACCCATCTTTAGCTTTTGTCAGGTCACACACAAGTTTACACACACAAACTTACAACATTTAATTTATGATGCATTTACAATGTCTTCCCCGGCCCAATCTAGTGACCACTGGACTCAGCCAGGCTAAACCTGTTTTTGCTTTGTCATTATGGGGTATTGTCTGTAGATTGATTGAGGGGGAAAAAAAACAATTTAATAAATTTTAGAATAAGGCTGTAACCTAACAAAATGTGGAAAAAGTCAAGGGGTCTGAATACTTTCTGACGGCACTGTATGTATGTATGTATGTATATATATATATATATATATATGTATCTCACAAAAATTGAGTACACCCCTCACATTTTTGTAAATATTTGAGTATATCTTTTCATGTGACAACACTGAAGAAATGACACTTTGCTACAATGTAAAGTAGTGAGTGTACGCTTGTATAACAGTGTACATTTGCTGTCCCCTCAAAATAACTCAACACACAGCCATTAATGTCTAAACCGCAGGCAAAAAAAGTGAGTACACCCCTAAGTGAAAATGTCAAAATTGGGCCCAATTAGCCATTTTCCCTCCCCGGAGTCACGTGACTCGTTAGTGTTACAAGGTCTCGGGTGTGAATGGGGAGCAGGTGTGTTCAATTTGATGTCATCGCTCTCACACTCCCTCATACTAGTCACTGGAAGTTCAACATGGCACCTCATGGCAAAGAACTCTCTGAGGATCTGAAAAAAAGAAGATTGCCAAGACCCTGAAACTGAGCTGCAGCACGGTGGCCAAGACCATACAGCGGTTTAACAGGACAGGTTCCACTCAGAACAGGCCTCGCCATGGTCGACCAAAGAAGTTGAGTGCACGTGCTCAGCGTCATATCCAGAGGTTGTCTTTGGGAAATAGACGTATGAGTGCTGCAGAGGTTGAAGGGGTCAGCCTGTCAGTGCTCAGACCATACACTGCATCAAATTGGTCTGCATGGCTGTCGTCCCAGAAGGAAGCCTCTTCTAAAGATGATGCACAAGAAAGCCCACAAACAGTTTGCTGAAGACAAGCAGACTAAGGACATGGATTACTGGAACCATGTCCTGTGGTCTGATGAGACCAAGATGAACTTATTTTGTTCAGATGGTGTCAAGCGTGTGTGGTGAGGAGTACAAAGACAAGTGTGTCTTGCCTACAGTCAAGCATGGTGGTGGGAGTGTCATGGTCTGGGGCTGCATGAGTGGTGCCAGCACTGGGGAGCTACAGTTCATTGAGGGAACCATGAATGCCAACATGTACTGTGACATACTGAAGCAGAGCATGATCCCCTCCCTTCGGAGACTGGGCCGCAGGGCAGTATTCCAACATGATAACGACCCCAAACACACCTCCAAGACGACCACTGCCTTGCTAAAGAAGCTGAGGGTAAAGGTGATGGACTGGCCAAGCATGTCTCCAGATGACTCTGTGGGGCAACCTCAAACGGAAGGTGGAGGAGTGCAAGGTCTCTAACGTCCACCAGCTCCGTGATGTCGTCATGGAGGAGTGGAAGAGGACTCCAGTGGCAACCTGTGAAGCTCTGGTGAACTCCATGCCCAAGAGGGTTAAGGCAGTGCTGGAAAATGATGGTGGCCACACAAAATATTGACACTTTGGGCCCAATTTGGACATTTTCACTTAGGGGTGTACTCACTTTTGTTGCCAGCGGTTTAGACATTAATGGCTGTGTGTTGAGTTATTTTGAGGGGACAGCAAATTTACACTTATACCAGCTGTACACTCACTACTTTACATTGTAGCAAAGTATCATTTCTTCAGTGTTGTCACATGAAAATATATACTCATATTTACAAAAATGTGAGGGGTGTCCTCACTTTTGTGAGATACTGTGTGTATGTATATATACACACACTACCGGTCAAAAGTTTTAGAACACCTACTCATTCAAGGGTTGTTCTTTATTTTTACTATTTTCTACATTGTGGAATAATAGTGAAGACATCAAAACACATGTAATCATGTAGTAACCAAAAAAAGTGTTAAACAAATCAAAATATTTTATATTTGAGATTCTTCAAATTGCCACCCTTTGCCTTGATGACAGCTTTGCATTCTCTCATTTACATTTAAGTAATTTAGCAGACGCTCTTATCGAGAGCGACTTACAAATTGGTGCATTCAACTTAGGATAGCAAGTGGGACAACCACATCTTGATCACAGTAAGTACACTATTTCAAACAAGCAGCTGTGAGCAAAGTCAGTGCAGTCTGGGACAACTACATCTCGATCACAATAAGTACATTTCTTTAAACAAGTCAGTCCAAGCAGGTGAAATAAGTCAGGTGTTAGTTTACACAAGACAGTGGTAGTAAAGGGGGGGTAGAAGGATTACTATTCCAGGTATTCCTTAAAGAGGTAGGGTTTCAAGTGTCTCCGGAAGGTGGTCAGTGACTCCGCTATCCTGGCGTCGTGGGGGAGCTTGTTCCACCATTGGGGTGCCAGAGCAGCGAATAGCTTTGACTGGGCTGAGGGGGAACTGTGCTTCCGTAGAGGTAGGGGGGCTAGCAGGCCAGAGATGGATGAATGTAGTGCCCTCGTTTGGGTGTAGGGTCTGATCAGAGCCTGAAGGTAAGGAGGTGCCATTCCCTCACAGCTCCGTAGGCAAGCACCATGGTTTTGTAGTAGATGCGAGCTTCAACTGGAAGCCAGTGGAGTGTGCGGAGGAGCGGGGTGACGTGAGAGAACTTGGGAAGGTTGAACACCAGACAAGCTGCAGCATTCCGGATAAGTTGCAGGGGTTTAATGGCACAGGCAGGGAGCCCAGCCAACAGCGAGTTGCAGTAATCCAGACGGGAGATGACAAGTTGAGAGAATGCCAAGAGTGTGCAAAGCTGTCATCAAGGCAAAGGGTGGCTATTTGAAGAATCTCAAATATAAAATATATTTTGATTTAACACTTTCTTGGTTACTACATGATTCCATGTGTTATTTCATAGTTTTGATGTCTTCACTATTATTCTACAATGTAGAAAATTGTAAAAATAAAGAAAAACCCTTGAATGAGCAGGTGTTCTAAAACTTTTGACCGATAGTGTGTGTGTACGTATATATGTGTGTGTATACAGTGGGGGAAAAAAGTATTTAGTCAGCCACCAATTGTGCAAGTTCTCCCACTTAAAAAGATGAGAGAGGCCTGTAATTTTCATCATAGGTACACGTCAACTATGACAGACACAATGAGAAGAAAATAAATCCAGAAAATCACATTGTAGGATTTTTAATGAATTTATTTGCAAATTATGGTGGAAAATAAGTATTTGGTCAATAACAAAAGTTTCTCAATACTTTGTTATATACCCTTTGTTGGCAATGACACAGGTCAAACGTTTTCTGTAAGTCTTCACAAGGTTTTCACACACTGTTGCTGGTATTTTGGCCCATTCCTCCATGCAGATCTCCTCTAGAGCAGTGATGTTTTGGGGCTGTCGCTGGGCAACACAGACTTTCAACTCCCTCCAAAGATTTTCTATGGGGTTGAGATCTGGAGACTGGCTAGGCCACTCCAGGACCTTGAAATGCTTCTTACGAAGCCACTCCTTCGTTGCCCGGGCAGTGTGTTTGGGATCATTGTCATGCTGAAAGACCCAGCCACGTTTCATCTTCAATGCCCTTGCTGATGGAAGGAGGTTTTCACTCAAAATCTCACGATACATGGCCCCATTCATTCTGTCCTTTACACAGATCAGTCGTCCTGGTCCCTTTGCAGAAAAACAGCCCCAAAGCATGATGTTTCCACCCCCATGCTTCACAGTAGGTATGGTGTTCTTTGGATGCAACTCAGCATTCTTTGTCCTCCAAACACGACGAGTTGAGGTTTTACCAAAAAGTTCTATTTTGGTTTCATCTGACCATATGACATTCTCCCAATCCTCTTCTGGATCATCCAAATGCACTCTAGCAAACTTCAGACGGGCCTGGACATGTACTGGCACTGCAGGATTTGAGTCCCTGGCGGCGTAGTGTGTTACTGATGGTAGGCTTTGTTATTTTGGTCCCAGCTCTCTGCAGGTCATTCACTAGGTCCCCCCGTGTGGTTCTGGGATTTTTGCTCACCGTTCTTGTGATCATTTTGACCCCACAGGGTGAGATCTTGCGTGGAGCCCCAGATCGAGGGAGATTATCAGTGGTCTTGTATGTCTTCCATTTCCTAATAATTGCTCCCACAGTTGATTTCTTCAAACCAAGCTGCTTACCTATTGCAGATTCAGTCTTCCCAGCCTGGTGCAGGTCTACAATTTTGTTTCTGGTGTCCTTTGACAGCTCTTTGGTCTTGGCCATAGTGGAGTTTGGAGTGTGACTGACTGAGGTTGTGGACAGGTGTCTTTTATACTGATAACAAGTTCAAACAGGTGCCATTAATACAGGTAACGAGTGGAGGACAGAGGAGCCTCTTAAAGAAGTTACAGGTCTGTGAGAGCCAGAAATCTTGCTTGTTTGTAGGTGACCAAATACTTATTTTCCACCATAATTTGCAAATAAATTCATAAAAAACCCTACAATGTGATTTTCTGGATTTTTTCCCCCTCAATTTGTATGTCACAGTTGATGTGTACCTATGATGAAAATTACAGGCCTCTCTCATCTTTTTAAGTGGGAAAACTTGCACAATTGGTGGCTGACTAAATACTTTTTTCCCCCACTGTATATACACTAGAAGACTAACTTGTGTTGAAGCCACTGTGCCTCCATCTTGACACTCCCCCACTATTGTAAAAAATATTTTGGGAGCTATAGAACATAATTTATTAATGTCTAGATTACAAACACCTTTAATGCATACTTTGAAATTATATTATGTGAGCTAAACATACAAATAAAATATAAAAACATTTTCCTTAAAGTATAATTCTTATTAAATATATGTGTATATATATACAGTGGAGAGAACAAGTATTTGATACACTGCCGATTTTGCAGGTTTTCCTACTTACAAAGCATGTAGAGGTCTGTAATTGTTATCATAGGTACACTTCAACTGTGAGAGACGGAATCTAAAACAAAAATCCAGAAAATCACATTGTATAATTTTTAAGTAATTCATTTGCATTTTATTGCATGACAAGTATTTAATACATCAGAAAAGCAAAACGTAATATTCGGTACAGAAACCTTTGTTTGTAATTACAGAGATCATACGTTGTCTGTAGGTGTTGACCAGGTTTGCACACACTGCAGCAGGGATTTTGGCCCACTCCTCCATACAGACCTTCTCCAGATCCTTCAGGTTTCGGGGCTGTCGCTGGGCAATACGGACTTTCAGCTCCCTCCAAAGATTTTCTATTGGGTTCAGGTCTGGAGACTGGCTAGGCCACTCCAGGACCTTGAGATGCTTCTTACGGAGCCACTCCTTAGTTGCCCTGGCTGTGTGTTTCGGGTCGTTGTCATGCTGGAAGACCCAGCCACGACCCATCTTCAATGCTCTTACTGAGGGAAGGAGGTTGTTGGCCAAGATCTCGTGATACATGGCCCCATCCATCCTCCCCTCAATACGGTGCAGTCGTCCTGTCCCCTTTGCAGAAAAGCATCCCCAAAGAATGATGTTCCCATCTCCATGCTTCACGGTTGGGATGGTGTTCTTGGGGTTGTACTCATCCTTCTTATTCCTCCAAACACGGCGAGTGGAGTTTAGACCAAAAAGCTATGTTTTTGTCTCATCAGACCACATGACCTTCTCCCATTCCTCCTCTGGATCATCCAGATTGTCATTGGCAAACTTCAGATGGGCCTGGACATGCGCTGGCTTGAGCAGGGGGACCTTGCGTGCGCTACAGGATTTTAATCCATGACGGCGTAGTGTGTTACTAATGTTTTTCTTTGAGACTGTGGTCCCAACTCTCTTCAGGTCATTGACCAGGTCCTGCCGTGTAGTTCTGGGCTGATCCCTCACCTTCCTCATGATCATTGATGCCCCACGAGGTGAGATCTTGCATGGAGCCCCAGACCAAGGGTGATTGACCGTCATCTTGAACTTCTTCCATTTTCTAATAATTGCGCCAACAGTTGTTGCCTTCTCACCAAGCTGCTTGCCTATTGTCCTGTAGCTCATCCCAGCCTTGTGCAGGTCTACAATTTTATCCCTGATGTCCTTACACAGCTTTCTGGTCTTGGCCATTGTGGAGAGGTTGGAGTCTGTTTGATTGAGTGTGTGGACAGGTGTCTTTTATACAGGTAACGAGTTCAAACAGGTGCAGTTAATACAGGTAATGAGTGGAGAACAGGAGGGCTTCTTAAAGAAAAACTGACAGGTCTGTGAGAGCCGGAATTCTTACTGGTTGGTAGGTGATCAAATACTTATGTCATGCAATAAAATGCAAATTAATTACTTTAAAATCATACAATGTGATTTTCTGGATTTTTGTTTTAGATTCCGTCTCTCACAGTTGAAGTGTACCTATGATAAAAATTACAGACCTCTACATGCTTTGTAAGTAGGAAAATCTGCAAATCGGCAGTGTATCAAATACTTGTTCTCCCCACTGTATATAGGCCTAATAGTACATAACGATAATACATAACTAATAGTTACCTTCAAGGTAATATGACATGCAGCTCATCAGCTTCCTCCTCTTTAATCAAGCACACATACACACACACACCTGTGACTCAAATCATTAGTACTGTAACCTTTGTGTCAACCCAGTAAATGTGTGTATTTCTTTAACCTCAATACAGATGTGTATGTCTGGGTATCTCCTGTAGAAAATGGCCCTCATGTTGAATTCTAGGTTTCCATCCTTCTTGAACCCACCTGTTCTTAGGGTGTTGTCCTCATATCAGATCACAGCGTACAAACCTATTGCTACACAACACAGATACAGACAATACAATTAGTCTTGATTTCGATGGAAAGATGGAAATCAAGGTTTGTACTGAATGACATTAGATGTGATCAGTCGATGCAGGTACAACCTCCATTCTGTAAGGTAGTAATGGATGGAAATGTAATAATGTCCCAGTGATGTGTATACCTGTCTGTTTAAGCTGGCTGAGTCCAGAGGACGGTGGTCACTAGATTGGGCTGGGGAAAACATTGTAATTTATCATCCAGAGACATGTTGTAAGTTTGTGTGTGTAAACTTGTGTGTGACCTGACAAAAGCTAAAGATGGGTTCCCCTTGAAGTCTGATAGGAATATGTCCTGTCCAGCTGGTCTGGAATCAGCTCAGGTATCTGCCACTATAAAGATATAACACAGACATACAACTGATAACTTAGCTATATACCTCAAAACAATGTGTCATGACATCATGTGTTGCCATGCATAAGTTACAGTGTTGTGATAATCAGATTCCATGTGAGGCTGTTATTCACCAGATGCATTCTTTCTCTCCCTCTCATACTAGCTAGCTACTCCTCCCTCTCACACACACACGGCTTCAACGTAACAAGCTTAGGAAACATCATTCAATGGGTTAACATTAGCCCTTTTGTTTGGTATATATGGAAGTGGCACGTCTGGTCAGCATCTAAAACAGCTAGCTAGCCAGCCAAGTTAACTCATCTCAACTCCGTGATTTATGATAGACTTGAGTTTAGCTTGGCTAGCTAGCTAACGTTAGTGAGAGAGAGCTATATAGCTACTGTCGCCACAATCAAGCCAAACTGAATGTAATCTATCTAGCTAGTTTAACTAGCTGCTGTTAGCATATGGCTAGCTTGCTACAGTTAGCTCGTTAGCTAGCTATCTAGCAATACCAACGAATTACAATGCTGAACCAACCAACCAAAACAATTAAGCAATTTTAGCAGCACGCGATCACATCAGACCTCTAACTTCCATTCCAGCTAGTCATTCCACATTACATAACCTTCCACTCAACATTCCATAGCAGTCTGAGCTGTAGCTGCACATTGTGCTCCCTCCCTCCCTCCACAACAGTCTTCTACTTCTATGATATAATGGCGGTCCGCAAACCAACGTTAAAAGGTGCATGCCGCCCCCTACTGTGCTGGATTGTGTGGTCAATCACGGTTTACAACATTTCTAAATCCTCCTACCTTACTCAGTACTTCTGGGAAAATAAAAAAAGAGCCCTACTAACTTCTAATAGACCCTCACCCATCCCCCAAATCCCTTCCAACTAAATATTTGTACTTAGAAACCCTCCCCATAGGCTGTCCATACAGAAACAACTGTATATTATCAGCAACTTTCTTTTTCAAGAAGAACATAAAACAAGACTTCGCCACTGTCAATTTAAAACGCCTATCAATCGACCATCTTTCAACATCCACTATAGCTTGTTGAATAGATTTGATCACGAGACATTCCTTCCCCTCTTCCAAATAGCTCCATCATCAGCATATAGGGAAGCCCCAATATCCCTACCTACATTCGAAAACACATCGTTAATCATAATGTTGAACAAAATAGGACTGATAGCACTGCCTTGAGGAATAACATTGTCAACTCCATAGGCATCAGATAAAATGGAATCTATTTTAACTCGAAAAGAGCGATTAAATAAAGCCAAAACCCAGTTATATAATCTCCCACCAATACCAAGTCTTTCCATCTTAAATCAGTAGGCCTTCTCTCCACATAGTGTCATAAGCCTTTTCAATGTCAAAAAAGACAGTAGCCATTACTTCTTTGATGACCAAAGTTTTTTCAGCTTGTCTTCCCCAACAAGTCAGCTTTTTCTTTATCAGTTACAGCAATTTTTTGACCCACAACCAAAACTGGAATTCGAGTGGACTTGCTTCTTCCAGTCATCTTCTTCAACATAGACCATACATCCCCCAGCTCAGTACCCCTGCCTTTTGTAGAGCAGAACTGTCTCCATGCAGAAGTCATATTCCTACACAACACTCTGTAAGCCCTATTTCTTTCTCGATTAGCCGCAGTGCACTCTTCACCAAGGAACCACCTTCCTTTTCTTAACCAGTTTACTCACTGGTACATATACATTCGTAGCACTCAAAATGAGAGAGTTCACAGAGGCAGCACATACATCAACCGGCCTCTCTAAAGACAACTGTCCAACAGACTTTAAGCAATGATCACCAAACTTTTCCCAGTCTGCTTTATGAAAGCACCATCTTCTGAATGGTACCCTATCTGGAATAGTAACATCAAAGTTCATGGTACACGAAATCGGGAAATGATCACTTCCAACTGTAGAATCATTCATTACATTACATTCACACATAGATGCAATAGAGTTAGAAGCCATTGTGAGGTCCAGGCAGGATGTAACCCCTCTAACAACATCCACTCTTGTACCACATCCATCGTTAAGACATACTAATGCTCATTTCCATCATATCTTCCACAATAGTACCATTAGCATCTGTATGTGTGCTTCCCCATAAACCATTATGTGCATTAAAGTCGCCGCACCATATTGCTCTAGAGTCCAATTCTCCTGATATTTCATCAAACATCGCTACAGATAGTTGATGACAAGGATTGTAAAAATTGTGTAACTTAATATTACTACCTGCACAGTAGATTTCCACCATCACACATTCATATTCAGCTGGGACAGTTTTATTACGATATACAAGACCTTCTCTCATGAATGTAGCACAACCACCACCCTGTCCAAATGATCTATCAGATCTAATTGAACAATAACCAGGAATAATAAAATCAAGATGTGGTCTAAGCCATGTTTCTTGAACACATATCACATCAGGTTTGATCTCTAAATCTATTACATATATATTTAACTCCTGACCGTTAGCAATAAGGCTTCTGGCATTCCACTGAAGGATAACAAAAACCATAACTAATTATCATCATACTGAGACATTCCATCATTAGTATTATTAGGAGTCAACATATTAACAATTATGGCGACAGAAACATATGTTACTCCTAAAAACTCTGTTGCTGCTTCCACAATGATCTTCAACTTGGCAGTTCTTCTTTTCACAAATGCTGTCAGTTTGATAACCTTGCCAATGAAGGCTATAAAGTAAATCTGATTAACTATTAAGGTGTCCTTTGAAACGACACATTTGTGAGAGCAAGATTTCTGAGCAGGTCTCGTATCCGTGTCTGGACCAACATAAGTAACATTTCCTACAGTAAATCAAATCAAATCAAATTTTATTGGTCACATGCGCCGAATACAACAGGTGCAGACATTACAGTGAAATGCTTACTTACAGCCCTTAACCAACAGTGCATTTATTTTAAACAAAAAAGTAAGAATAAAACAACAACAAAAAAGTGTTGAGAAAAAAAGAGCAGAAGTAAAAATAAAGTGACAGTAGGGAGGCTATATATACAATAGAATAAAGTGACAGTAGGGAGGCTATATATACAGGGGGGTACCGTTGCATAGTCAATGTGCGGGGGCACCGGCTAGTTGAGGTAGTTGAGGTAATATGTACATGTGGGTAGAGTTAAAGTGACTATGCATAAATACTTAACAGAGTAGCAGCAGCGTAAAAAGTATGGGGTGGGGGGGCAGTGCAAATAGTCCGGGTAGCCATGATTAGCTGTTCAGGAGTCTTATGGCTTGGGGGTAGAAGCTGTTGAGAAGTCTTTTGGACCTAGACTTGGCACTCCGGTACCGCTTGCCGTGCGGTAGCAGAGAGAACAGTCTATGACTAGGGTGACTGGAGTCTTTGACAATTTTGAGGGCCTTCCTCTGACACCGCCTGGTATAGAGGTCCTGGATGGCAGGGAGCTTTGCCCCTGTGATGTACTGGGCCGTACGCACTACCCTCTGTAGTGCCTTGCGGTCAGAGGCCAAGCAGTTGCCATACCAGGCGGTGATGCAACCAGTCAGGATGCTCTCGATGGTGCAGCTGTAGAATTTTTTGAGGATCTGAGGACCCATGCCAAATCTTTTTAGTCTCCTGAGGGGGAATAGGCTTTGTCGTGCCCTCTTCACGACTGTCTTGGTGTGTTTGGACCATGATAGTTCGTTGGTGATGTGGACACCAAGGAACTTGAAGCTCTCAACCTGTTCCACTACAGCCCCGTCGATGAGAATGGGGGCGTGCTCAGTCCTCTTTTTTTTCCTGTAGTCCACAATCATCTCCTTTGTCTTGGTCACGTTGAGGGAGAGGTTGTTGTCCTGGCACCACACGGCCAGATCTCTGACCTCCTCCCTATAGGCTGTCTCATCGTTGTCGGTGATCAGGCCTACCACTGTTGTGTCGTCGGCAAACTTAATGATGGTGTTGGAGTCGTGCCTGGCCATGCAGTCATGGGTGAACAGAGAGTACAGGAGGGGGACTGAGCACGCACCCCTGAGGGGCCCCCGTGTTGAGGATCAGTGTGGCAGATGTGTTGTTACCTACCCTTACCACCTGGGGGCGGCCCGTCAGGAAGTCCAGGATCCAGTTGCAGAGGGAGGTGTTTAGTCCCAGGATCCTTAGCTTAGTGATGAGCTTTGAGGGCACTATGGTGTTGAATGCTGAGCTGTAGTCAATGAATAGCATTCTCACGTAGGTGTTCCTCTTGTCCAGGTGGGAAAGGGCAGTGTGGAGTGCGATAGAGATTGCATCATCTGTGGATCTGTTGGGGCGGTATGCAAATTGGAGTGGGTCTAGGGTTTCTGGGATTATGCTGTTGATGTGAGCCATGACCAGTCTTTCAAAGCACTTCATGGCTACAGACGTCAGTGCCACGGGTCGGTAGTCATTTAGGCAGGTTATCTTAGAGTTCTTGGGCACGGGGACTATGGTGGTCTGCTTGAAACATGTTGGTATTACAGACTCAGTCAGGGACATGTTGAAAATGTCAGTGAAGACACTTGCCAGTTGGTCAGCACATGCTCGGAGTACACGTCCTGGTAATCCGTCTGGCCCTGCGGCCTTGTGAATGTTGACCTGCTTAAAAGTCTTACTCACATCGGCTACGGAGAGCGTGATCACATAGTCGTCCGGAACAGCTGGTGCTCTCATGCATGCTTCAGTGTTGCTTGCCTCGAGCGAGCATAGAAGTGGTTTAGCTTCGTCTGGTAGGCTTGTGTCACTGGGCAGCTCGCGGCTGTGCTTCCCTTTGTAGTCTGTAATAGTTTTCAAGCCCTGCCACATCCGACGAGCGTCAGAGCCAGTGTAGTATGATTCAATCTTAGACCTGTATTGACTCTTTGCCTGTTTGATGGTTCGTCGGAGGTCATAGCGGGATTTCTTATAAGCGTCCGGGTTAGAGTCCCGTTCCTTGAAAGCGGCAGCTCTACCCTTTAGCTCAGTGCGGATGTTTCCTGTAATCCATGGCTTCTGGTTGGGGTATGTACGTACGGTCACTGTGGGGACGACATCATCGATGCACTTATTGATGAAGCCAGTGACTGATGTGGTGTACTCCTCAATGCTGTCTGAAGAATCCCGGAACATGTTCCAGTCTGTGCTAGCAAAACAGTCCTGTAGCTTAGCATCTGCGTCATCTGACCACTTTTTTATTAGCCGAATCACTGGTGCTTCCTGCTTCAGTTTTTGCTTATAAGCAGGAATCAGGAGGATAGAGTTATGGTCAGATTTGCCAAATGGAGGGCGAGGGAGAGCTTTGTATGCGTCTCTGTGTGTGGAGTAAAGGTGGTCTAGAGTTTTTTCCCCTCTGGTTGCACATTTAACATGCTGGTAGAAATTAGGTAGAACGGATTTAAGTTTCCCTGCATTAAAGTCCCCTGCTACTAGGAGCGCTGCATCTGGATGAGCGTTTTCCTGTTGATTAATGGCCTTGTACAACTCATTCAGTGCAATCTTAATGCCAGCATTGGTTTGTGGTGGTAAATAGACAGCTATGAAAAATATAGATGAAAACTCTCTTGGTAAATAGTGTGGTCTACAGCTTATCATAAGATACTCTACCTCAGGCGAGCAAAACCTTGAGACTTCCTTAGTATTTGATTTTGTGCACCAGCTGTTGTTTACAAATATACAGAGACCGCCACCCCTCGTCTTACCCGAGTCTGCCGTTCTGTCCTGCCGATGTAGCGTATAGCCTGCTAGCTGAATGATATCATTGTCGTCGTTCAGCCACGACTCCGTGAAACATAAGATATTACAGTTTTTAATGTCCCGTTGGTAGGATAACCGTAATCTTAAATCGTCCATTTTATTCTCCAAAGCTTGAACGTTGGCTAATAGGATTGATGGGAGAGGCAGTTTACTCGTTCGCCGTCGTATCCTTACAAGGCAGTAGGTCCACTTATTCCAGGAGTAACCCTATTATCGCCATCATTCTGCCTAATAGTTCCACCAATCTGCCTTGCAGCCTTTGCATAAGAGACATTATGAGTGATTTTATATCTTTGGGCCTCTCTAGCCTCTTTCTACACCTGGCATCCACCAAATGCTGCACTGTGTCCGTCCGTCGATTTTCTTCCCATTTAGTTTTCATTTTCATAATCTTCCCTTCCTGAACATGGTCAGCACAGAATATTAACACTCTACCATCACCAATGAACAGGGCTAATGTGACTTCCCCCAAATCTTTCTTAACGGCATTGGTTAATCGAATAGGGAGTAGATGAGACCCCGCTTTCGAATCAAAGACGATTACAACTTTCCACTCCGACACATCATTACCTTTGTTTTACACTACCTTCACCTCTTCACGTTCTCAACACTATAACTGCCACTGCTGTCAGCAGCGCTTATAGCAGGGCCATTCTTTTTTATTTTACTTTTCCCCACATACCATCCAGGTCCATGACTTTCATCATCCCCAACCATACCATCAGAACTATCATCCATGTCGACCACAGTCCAGCACAGCTGTTGCTAAAACCGTCTACCACAACATAGAACTATGGATTCTATTTCGCTTCCTTGTTTGAAGTCGAACCTCGGCGTCCACATTTACGCAACAACAATCTTCTAAAGAAATTTGAACTGAAGTTTGCATTTACAATCATCATCCACTCGCCTCACCTTAGCAGTCGTCACTTCCGGTTCTCGTTGCTTGAGCAGTTCGAGTCTTCCAATAATCACACTATTGCGGCATTGAGTTATCAGTTGTTAGTTTAATATTACATTTTACAATCGAGGTATAGACCCGTATTACGCCTCATATGAATCTTCACTGCAGTAAAAATAAATAGTGGGGAGAGCACGTCAATCTGGTCCACGCTGATTTTTTTCAGTCAGTAAAAAATAACTATATTTTTTTGCAGGCCATCTAATAATTTGGCCAGGTAAAAATGTATTTGAACGCGGATTTCACGATCTGACATAATGACAGCCTACATTTTGGTCTTTACATTGGATATTTTTAAGCATTTTGAACGAAGAACCGTTTGGGAACCAAATATACCGTCTCTTTTATGTGAACGGAGCCAAATGAGGTCATCATTTTGAATAACTAATCGAATGTGAATATTAATATTGATCCACATATGGCGTTAAAGGGGCGTGGTTATGGCGAAGACGAAACTAAAACTATCCTGCGATGTCAGAATACACCAATAGTTGACGTGCGGGCGGAGTTGGAATCGACGCATCTCAACCTTCCGGGCGGAAAGCGGGAGCGAACGACGGAGCCGAGAGTCATCAGGGTTAAAATATTCTGCCTTGGGGGTGGGGGGGTGGGGGAGGACATACTACTGACAAACCGGCGACGAGATTGGGCCTGCGGTGCCTGCAACCTAGGAAAACATGGAGCTCGAGAATATCGTGGCCAACACCGTCCTGTTGAAAGCAAGAGAAGGTAAGAGATGTCGGAGCGTAGGGACGGATAACAAGCTTGACAGCTCCTCTCTCTGCACCACCAGAACCAGCTCAGAACCTGGGGATTCCCCCAGGAAGCGCAGGCCACAGAGATAGGAGCTGGATGATTGCTGCACCTTTATTATTTGCAAAGCCTCTGAAGCGTTAAGATAACTATATTAACAATATATTATATTTACACAATATTTATCCGAGCTTAACCTTGGACATTGGTAGGCTACAGAAAAAAATGCGACTGTCAATCAGACTGCGAGACATTAGATTTTCTGTCTTTCTACACTACAGGATCATTCTGTCATTGTCGAAACAGGATGTTGAAAATAATCCCGTATTCAATTTGCAATGAAGAGCTAGCTACACACATACAAAATTAACGCCAGTAGACATTCATTTGTGGACCTATTGTTGGCAATGACAGCGTATGTCAGTGTGCTCCATGTTAGCGGATTGTAGTTGTGTTGGTAGGGTGTCAACATAAGGCCTATGTCAATTTGTGAAATGACAACATAAAGATGATCACTGAGTAAGCAGCACTATATACTCTAGCTGGTGTATCTAGCTGTTGCAGATACTGTAACAAGCCGGATATCATTTTTTCTAATTACTGTAGACCTATAATATATCCATCTGAAACACAAATGGCAACACTATATAATTTTATGCCCCAGTCACAGATTATCTGATAGTGGTCCTACTATCAGATACATTGGAAGCACTGACAGTAATGAACTAACTACAGTAAAAGAAGTCGGCTATCATGTGGGACAAAAGTAAGACATTTGATCTATCTATTTGTTATACCTCCTTCATACTAAATCAATTAGTGCAAACACAATAAACAAAGGTCTTGTTTTAAAACTCAGGAATGTTTTTCCTCCAAACAGAATCATTCCATTCACAGGGGTGGTTGATCCCAGTCTGATGAACCCCACTCTGGCCATATTGGTCACATTGCATATTTTGGATATATACAGTAAAAATAGAATAGCATAGAATAACTTGTATTTTTCCCAGAGGGAACATCGGTATCATCATCAAATAACATCATACTGATCTGTAAATGTATATATTTCCAATCAACCAATCAGATTTTCATTTGTGAAATGCTTTACAATGGAAAACGAACAAAAACAATTGTACTGTATGTCGGAGGTAGCCAACAGAAAAACACAGTGTTCAAAGTGTTATTGTAATCTCTGGTAGGATCAATACTGTACTCTCTATCTAGTATCAATGTACTGTCTCTGTTTGTTTGATAGAGGAGAAGTATTGAATCTGCCATAGACATTACACAGACTTCTGTTTTCACGTCGCCTCTCTGGTCACGTTGTTTGCCATTGAAATCCACATTAAATACCACTGTGAAGTGTTATTATATTTGAATGTAGGACATTGTCAACCCTAAGTTCTACTTGAAATCTCTTTAGAGTGCCAGTCTTATTACATTTATCAGGGACTTAAGAGGGTGTGTTTTGCAGGAGAATGTGAAAAGATTAATCAATGAATTGTAAATGATCAAATTATATCTCTGAGAGACCAAACCCTACTCGGTAGCCAGGTGAAGTGGTGTGATCAAATCCACATAATAACTACTTATTACTGCAAATCAGTATTATTGTATCTGCTTCACCCCAATATGGTGTTCTAGTAGAAGCACCTCTACTTTGTTTTCCACTCTGGTTGATGGTGGTGGTAATAACACTGTTATTCTGTTATTATCAAATAGTAATAATACATTAATACTTTCTGTCACAAACACCAGTTTAAGATGGAAAAGAGCGGCAGAGGGAAAGAATAAGAGGCACTGGATCTCTCTCTGATTTGCGCTATTATTTCCATATGGTTTGTCGGTCTTTGCATTTGCACTAATGCAGGATGTGATCTCATTCTTTCAACACCAGTGAGTATATTTCCATCAAACAATACTAAGTTAGTGATAACATACTGTACACTGTCATTTGCAGTATATAAACCCTGGATTGTTGATGCTATTTATTGGCCATTTGAGAGGCTTTTAAGCCACCGGTCGGTCATATTGGCACTCCCAAGTAGAAGCAGTCCTCCATAGGAATGAAGGGAATTCTACAGTATTTCAATTCAATGTTTCAAGGACAAAATTACATGTGTTTAAGTATTTTCTTGTTATATTAGGGACAGTAACATTAGTAATCTCAAAAAAATTATACTTTAAGGAAAATGTTTTTATGTTTTATTTGTATGTTTAGCTCACATAATATAATTTCAAAGTATGCATTAAAGGTGTTTGTAATCTAGACATTAATAAATTATGTTCTATAGCTCCCAAAATATTTTTTACAAGAGTGGGGGAGTGTCAAGATGGAGGCACAGTGGCTTCAACACAAGTTAGTCTTCTAGTGTATATACAGTGGGGGAAAAAAGTATTTAGTCAGCCACCAATTGTGCAAGTTTTCCCACTTAACAAGATGAGAGAGGCCTGTAATTTTCATCATAGGTACACGTCAACTATGACATACAAATTGAGGGAAAGAAAATCCAGAAAATCACATTGTAGGATTTTTAATGAATTTATTTGCAAATTATGGTGGAAAATAAGTATTTGGTCACCTACAAACAAGCAAGATTTCTGGCTCTCACAGACCTGTAACTTCTTCTTTAAGAGGCTCCTCTGTCCTCCACTCGTTACCTGTATTAATGGCACCTGTTTGAACTTGTTATCAGTATAAAAGACACCTGTCCACAACCTCAAACAGTCACACTCCAAACTCCACTATGGCCAAGACCAAAGAGCTGTCAAAGGACACCAGAAACAAAATTGTAGACCTGCACCAGGCTGGGAAGACTGAATCTGCAATAGGTAAGCAGCTTGGTTTGAAGAAATCAACTGTGGGAGCAATTATTAGGAAATGGAAGACATACAAGACCACTGATAATCTCCCTCGATCTGGGGCTCCACGCAAGATCTCACCCCGTGGGGTCAAAATGATCACAAGAACGGTGAGCAAAAATCCCAGAACCACACGGGGGGACCTAGTGAATGACCTGCAGAGAGCTGGGACCAAAGTAACAAAGCCTACCATCAGTAACACACTACGCCGCCAGGGACTCAAATCCTGCAGTGCCAGACGTGTCCCCCTGCTTAAGCCAGTACATGTCCAGGCCCATCTGAAGTTTGCTAGAGTGCATTTGGATGATCCAGAAGAGGATTGGGAGAATGTCATATGGTCAGATGAAACCAAAATATAACTTTTTGGTAAAAACTCAACTCGTCGTGTTTGGAGGACAAATAATGCTGAGTTGCATCCAAAGAACACCATACCTACTGTGAAGCATGGGGGTGGAAACATCATGCTTTGGGGCTGTTTTTCTGCAAAGGGACCAGGACGACTGATCCGTGTAAAGGAAATAATGAATGGGGCCATGTATCATGAGATTTTGAGTGAAAACCTCCTTCCATCAGCAAGGGCATTGAAGATGAAACGTGGCTGGGTCTTTCAGCATGACAATGATCCCAAACACACCGCCCGGGCAACGAAGGAGTGGCTTCGTAAGAAGCATTTCAAGGTCCTGGAGTGGCCTAGCCAGTCTCCAGATCTCAACCCCATAGAAAATCTTTGGAGGGAGTTGAAAGTCCGTGTTGCCCAGCGACAGCCCCAAAACATCACTGCTCTAGAGGAGATCTGCATGGAGGAATGGGCCAAAATACCAGCAACAGTGTGTGAAAACCTTGTGAAGACTTACAGAAAACGTTTGACTTGTGTCATTGCCAACAAAGGGTATATAACAAAGTATTGAGAAACTTTTGTTATTGACCAAATACTTATTTTCCACCATAATTTGCAAATAAATTCATTAAAAATCCTACAATGTGATTTTCTGGATTTTTTTTCATCATTTTGTCTGTCATAGTTGACGTGTACCTATGATGAAAATTACAGGCCTCTCTCATCTTTTTAAGTGGGAGAACTTGCACAATTGGTGGCTGACTAAATACTTTTTTCCCCCACTGTATATATATATATATTTTAAAAAATCATTGGTCATTTGTCAGACTTGTACATCTCTTTGCCAGGCATAAACAATACGCTCAGCGTCTCATTTGCATCTTGTCCACTTCCCATTGTGATAAAACATTGTTAGTCAGACATACTGTCAATATGTTCACTTCCAACCACTATTTGAATAGCAAATGTTACTGGGCATGGCATCCAGTTCCTTCTCATGCCACTTATAGAGTTGGTTTCACCACCCAACCAAGATGGGCAACTTTACAGCGTAGGTAGCAGGCCTAGGCCTATTCTGCTTGCCAATTTGTTTGTTGTCGTACTGTAACTAAACTGAACAAAAATATGAACGCAACAAGTGTTGGTCCCATGTTTCATGAGCTGAAATAAAATATCCCAGAAATGTTCCATACGCACAAAAAGCTTATTTCGATCAGATTTTGTGCAAAAATGTGTTTACATCCCTGTTAGTGGGAATTTCTCCTTTACCAAGATAATCCATCCACCTGACAGGTGTGGCATATGAAGATGCTGATTAAACAGCATGATCATTACACTGGTGGACCTTGTGCAGAGGACAATAAAAGGCCACTTTAAAATGTGCAGTTTTGTCACACAACACAATGCCACAGATCTCTCAAGTTTTAAGAGAGCGTGCAGTTAGCATGCTGACTGCAGGAATGTCCACCAGCGCTGTTGCCAGATAATTTAATGTTCATTTCGCTACCATAAGCCTCCTCCAACGTTATTTTAGAGAATTTGGCAGTACGTCCAACTGCCCTCACAACCGCAGATCACGTGTAACCATGCCAGTTCATCTGCATGCTCGTCTTCCTCACCAGGTTCTTGACCTGATTGCAGTTCGGAGTCATAACCGACTTCAGTGGGCCAATGCTCACCTTCGATGGCCACTAGCACGCTGGAGAATTGTGCTCTTCACGGACGAATCCTGGTTTCAACTGTACTGGGCAGATGGCAGACAGCGTGTATGGTGTCGTGTGGGCGAGTAGTTTGCTGATGTCCACGTTGTGAACAGAGTGCCCCATGGTGGCGGTGGGGTTATGGTATGGGCAGGCATAAACTATGGACAACGAACACAATTGCATTTTATTGATGGCAATTTGAATGCACAGAAATACCATGATGAGATCCTGAGGCCCATTGTCGTGCCATTCATCCGCCACCATCACCTCATGTTTCAGCATAATAATGCATGGCCCCATGTCGCAAGGATCTGTACACAATTCCTGGAAGCAGAACATTTCCCAGTTCTTCCATGGCCTGCATACTCACCAGTCACCCATTAAGAATGTTTGGGATACTCTAGATTGACTTGTACGACAGCGTGTTCCAGTTCCCGTCAATATCCGGCAACTTCGCACAGTCATTGAAGAGGAGTGGGACAACATTTCACAGGCCACAATCATCAGCCTGATCAACTCTATGCGAAGGAGATGTGTCGCAATACATGAGGAAAATAGTGAGCACAGCAGATACTGACTGGTTTTCTGATCCACGCCCCCTACCTTATTTTTTTCTGTGACCAACAGATGCATATCTGTATTCCCAGTCATGTGAAATCCATAGATTAGGGCCTTAGGAATTTATTTCAATAGACTGATTTCCTTAAATGAACTGTAACTCAGTAAAATCTTTGAAATTGTTGCATGTTGCTTTTATATTTTTGTTCAGTGTAGCTAGTGCTACCATTGACCAGTTTCAGATTGGCATGAGCAAAGATGGTTGCATGGTTGCTGTCTGGAGCAGGGGTCCATTATTGCACTTGTAAAAGTTCACTCAGGATAATGATCAGCTGGGCAAAGTTGTGTTTTAAATCTGAGTTCTGTAGATTTGTTGAAGGTCCACTGCCATTAGCATAGGGCAACAAGTAACTCTTAGCTTTTTAACTGGCACTTACTTGAAACTGAAGATAAGGAACTGACTTAATTTTTTATCTTTTGATGTTATTCGTCTGCGGGACAGATGTTAACTCTTCAAGTTCCTCATTGCTGCCCTGAAACCATGCATGGTTGGAACCAATTGAGGGAACAGAACCGATTTAATGGACATTTTTGAGGAACGGTAACAGAACCGGGAATGAAAGTGATCTTTAGTGTTCCGGAACAGAACCGTTACTTTCAAATCTTGAGAACCGGTTAATAATGTTGTTGTTTTTTTCAAAAATATTCCTAATTTCTAGTATATCATTCTCTAATTCAGTGAAGTTATGATGCTAGTAATAGCCTAAACACATTCCAATTCACGTCCTGTCATGATGCTCAGCGCTTCAAGCCAAGCCCCCTCCATGTCCACCCTCTCTCTCGCTCTCTCCCCACCCGTGACATTTCAGTCGAATCTCACGCCTGCACTTATCTGTCCATCAGACATGTAAACAACTATAGTAGCTTACACGTTCCATAGCAAGCTGCTCTAACCACGGTAATTGGTGTAGTAAATGATTGAGCTAAATGTTCAAACTATTTTGATTTCACGGGGTAAAACATTTACGAGAAGGAACTATGGCTGCGTTTACACAGGCCCAAATATTGGCAAAAGAGCTGATCTGGTTTAGTTGAAAAATATCAGAATTGGGTTGCCTGTGTAAACGCAGCCTATATGAACTGTTACCTTTTTGGGGTTCGAACCGGTTCAGAACTTTATGCTGGTCGGAACACTGGAACAAATAGGGGTTAAATAAATAGGGGTTCTGCTCGGAATGGAATGATTGGAAAATAATTTAGGTTCCAACCCCTGATGGCTACTGGCTAGGCTACGTATCGCTACACTAACCCTAACCCTCCCTGTTGATTTCCTCTACCACTCTAAAGATAAAAGGCCTCAAACTCCCTGCCTCTCTGTGTACTGTAGGCTCCGGTTCACACACACACACACACACACACACACACACACACACACACACACACACACACACACACACACACACACACACACACACACAACACCCCTGTGACCTTTACCTGGACGGCCTGAAGCCAGCTTTTCTAATAAGGAGGGAGCAGCAGGGCCTCCCACCTGGATCAGTTGTTCTGCCTGTTCGCTGTGTGTGAATGCTGCAGCATTTGACATGGGTCTCACAGACGTCAGGCCAGCGGGGCATTCTCATGGCATTGACATGATTATTTTCCTGAAGCCACTCCAGGATGCCTGCAGCTCACAGGTCTGGGGGAGGGAAGGAATAGTGGAGCCTCAGGCTGGGCTGGACACCTGGTAGAAAAGAGAAATGGAGAGAAAAAACCCTCTACTAACAACCTTTGTGGAGTTGAGCAAAGTCGTACTTTCATGTTGTGCTGTTTTCTATAATGTATTGGAAGGTGGCATCTGGGTTTTGTAGTCCATCTGGCTGTATCAGAACCCATGACCTTGGCCAGTCTCTGGGTCAAGTTCTCACTAGTCGCCATTCAAGGTCAATGTCTGGGTCATGAACTTAGACATTCAAAATCTGTAGGCTATTTGTTAGCATTGTGGTTGGGTACTAACCCTTTTTTGGACAAGAATACCAATGTAAGAATGCTGTTCATCGACTCCAGCTCAGCCTTTAACACCATAGTGCCCTCCAAGCTCATCACTAAGCTCGGGGCCCTGGGTATGAACCCTGCCCTGTGAACTGGGTCCTGGACTTCCTGATGGGCCGACCTCAGGTGGTGAAGGTAGGCAACAACACCTCTGCTACGCTGATCCTCAACACGGGGCCCCACAAGGGTGCATGCTCAGCCCCCTCCTGTACTCCCTGTTCACCCAATACTGTGTGGCCACGCACAACTCAATCATCAAGTTTGCAGACGACACAACAATGGTAGGCCTGATTACCAACAATGACGAGACAGCCTACAGCAGTGTTTCCCAAACTCGGTCCTGGGGACCCCAAGGGGTGCATGTTATGTTTTCTTGCCCTAGCACTATACAGTTGATTCAAATAATCAACTCATCGTTAAGCTTTGGTTATTTGAATCAGCTGTGTAGTGCTATGGCAAAAAACAAAACGTGCACCCCTTGGGTGGACTTCAGGAGACAGCAGAGGGAGCAAGCCCCCATCCACATCGACGGGACCACAGTAGAGAAGGTGAAAAGCTACAAGTTCCTCGGCGTGCACATCACTAACAACCTGAAATAGTCTAGCCACACAGACAGTGTGGTGAAAAAGCGCAACAGCGCCTCTTCAACCTCAGGAGGCTGAAGAAATTCGGCTTGGCCCCTAAGGCCCTCAAACTTCTACAGATGCACCATTGAGAGCATGCTCAAGGGCTGTATCATCACCTGGTATGGCAACTGCACCGTCCGCAACCACAAGGCTCTCCAAAGGGTGGTGCGGTCAGCCCAACGCATCTCCAGGGATACACTGCCTGCCCTCCTGGACATCTACAGCACACGGTGTCACAGGAAGGCCGAAA
Organism: Coregonus clupeaformis; assembly: GCF_020615455.1. Lineage (NCBI taxonomy): Eukaryota > Metazoa > Chordata > Actinopteri > Salmoniformes > Salmonidae > Coregonus > Coregonus clupeaformis. Next base: position 19,300,862 of record NC_059204.1, on the reverse strand, counting down.
AGATCATCAAGGACCTCAGCCACCCAACCCACATCCTGTTCACCCCGCTACCATCTAGAAAGCGGAGACAGTACAGGTGCATCAAAGCTGGGACTGAGAGACTGAAAAACAGCTCCTATCTCCAGGCCATTAGACTGTTAGTCACCACTAGCCGGCCTCCGCCCAGTACCCTGCCCTGAACCTTAGTCACCGTTACTAGCAGGCTACCACCCGGTACTCAACCCTGCACCTTAGAGACTGCTGCCCTATGTACATAGTCATACACTGGTCACTTTAATATGAATAATTAATAATTATTACATACTGTTTTACCCACTTCATATGTATATACTGTATTCTAGTCAAGGCTCATCCTATATAACTGCTGCTGTACACACCTTTTTATATTCATATACTGTCCATAATGTCTATACACACCACCATATACATATATATTTATATTCCGGACTCTGACACTGCTCGTTCTAATATTTCTATATTTATTAATTCCCACGATAACATCTGCATAATATGTGTACGTGACCAATAACATTTGATTTGATTTAAAGAGTTAGACTAGAATACAGTAAGTGTGCTTTTTCTATGTCAACAAATGAATAACCTCTCTGTCTTCTTGACACATACTCCAGGACAGCCATTATATGAATCACCCTGACCCTCTTCTTTATCTTGACCAATCTACAACAGCACTTTTGTTCTGAGTGTTTTTAGGGGCTGTATGTACTTTATAGGCTGCTCAAGGCTTAGGCTACTTACTGTATGTATCAGGCAGTATTTTAGTGTTTGCCCATGTGTTATATTTTTCTTCTGTTTGATTTAATCAACCACTGTTCTTTTACAGGAGGTGGTGGAAACAGAAAAGGAAAAAGCAAGAAATGGAAACAGATGCTTCAGTTTCCCCACATCAGCCTGTGTGAGGAGCTCCGGCAAACTACAGGTATGCTTCCTCTCCTCTCCTCTGCTTGCTAGCCCATTGATAGATATACTGAACAAAAATATAAACGCAACACACAGAAAGCGCCACAGGTCCTAATCCAGGCACTTGTCATCTCCCGTCTGGATTACTGCAACTCGCTGTTGGCTGGGCTCCCTGCCTGTGCCATTAAACCCTTACAACTTATCCAGAACGCTGCAGCCCGTCTGGTGTTCAACCTTCCCAAGTTCTCTCATGTCACCCTGCTCCTCCGCACACTCCACTGGCTTCCAGTTGAGGCTCGCATCTACTACAAGACCATGGTGCTTGCCTACGGAGCTGTGAGGGGAACGGCACCTCCTTACCTTCAGGCTCTGATCAGACCCTACACCCAAACGAGGGCACTACGTTCATCCACCTCTGGCCTGCTAGCCCCCCTACCTCTACGGAAGCACAGTTCCCGCTCAGCCCAGTCAAAGCTATTCGCTGCTCTGGCACCCCAATGGTGGAACAAGCTCCCCCACGACGCCAGGACAGTGGAGTCACTGACCACCTTCCGGAGACACTTGAAACCCTACCTCTGTCCATATTAAAGCGTTGCTCTGCCTTCTTAACAACACTATCAACAAGGCAGGTCCTACAGGCCCTAGTTTTGTCACACCTGGAATACTGTTCAGTCATGTGGTCAGGTGCTACAAAGAGGGACTTAGGAAAATTACAATTGGCTCAGAACAGGGCAGCACGACTGGCCCTTAAATGTACACAGAGAGCCAATATTAATAATATGCATGTCAATCTCTCATGGCTCAAAGTGGAGGAGAGATTGACTTCATCACTACTTGTTTTTGTAAGAAGTGTTGACAAGCTGAATGCACCAAGCTGTCTGTTTAAACTACTAGCACACAGCTCAGACACCCATACATACCCCACAAGACATGCCACCAGAGGTCTCTTCACAATCACCAAGTCCAGAACAGACTATGGGAGGTGCAGAGTACTACATAGAGCCATGACTACATGGAACTCTATTCCACATCAGGTAACTGATGCAAGAATCAGATTTTAAAAAACAGATAAAAACACACCTTATGGAACAGCAGATACTGTGAAGAGACACACACACAGGTACAGACACATGCTAGCACACGCACTCTACACACATGTACATTGTAATATTGTTGTATGGTGGTATTATACATTTTGTATTATAGATATGTAGTAGTGTAATAATGTTATATGATGTACTGTTTTATATTTTGTTTTATGTGTGATGTAAGTGCCTTAATGTCCTGGACCCCAGGAAGAGTAGCTAATGGGGTCCCCTAATAAATACAAATACAAAATTGCATGCTCCCTCAACTTGAGACATCTGTGGCATTGTGTTGTGTGACAAAACTGCACATTTTAGTGGCATTTTATTGTCCCCAGCACGAGGTGCACCTCTGTAATGATCATGCTTTTGAATCAGCTTCTTGATATGCCACACCTGTCAGGTGGATGGATTACCTTGGCAAAGGAGAAATGCTCACTAACAGGGATGTAAACAAATTAGTGCACAACATTTTAGAGAAATAAGCTTTTCGTGTGTTTGGAAAATTTCTGGGATCTTTTATTTCAGCTCAGGAAACATGGGACCAACACTTTACATGTTGCGTTTATATTTTTGTTCACTGTAAATTCGTAGTAAAAGTCCAAACACGAGGGAAAAGCTGCACTCCACACTCAAATACAGTGTCTTCAGGAAGTATTCACACCCATTTACTTTTTCCACATTTTGTTGTGTTATAGCCTGAATTTAAAATGGATTACACGCAATACCCCATCATGTCAAAGGGGATTTCTTTTTTTACACATTAATTAAAAATGGAAAGCTGAAATGTCTTGAGTCAATAAGTCTTCAACCCCTTTGTTATGGTAAGTCTAAATAAATTCAGGAGTAAATATTTGCTTAACAAGTCACATAATACGTTTCATGCATTCACTCTGTGTGCAATAATAGTGTTTAGCATGATTTTTGAATGACTACCTCATCTCTGTACCCCACACATACAATTATCTGAAAGGTCCCTCAGTCGAGCAGTGAATTTCAAACAGAGATTCAACCACAAAGACCACAGAGATTTTCCAATGCCTCGCAAAGAAGGGCACCTATTGGTAGATGGATACAAATAAAAAAAAGCAAACATTGAATATCCCTTTGAGCATGGTGAAGTTATTAATTACACTTTGGATGGTGTATCAATACACCCAGTCACTACAAAGATACAGGCGTCCTTCCTAACTCCGTTGATAGAGAGGAAGCAAACCGCTCAGCGATTTCAACATGAGGCCAATGGTGACTTTAAAACAGTTACATAGTTTATTGGCTGTGATAGGAGAAAACTGAGGATGGATCAACGTAATTGTAGTTACTCCACAATATTAACCTAATTGACAGAGTGAAAAGAAGGAAGTCTGTACAGAATAAAAATATTCCAAGGGGTCAAGGGGTATGAATACTTTCTGAAGGCACTGTAAGAGGTGGAAAAGTCCCACAAAACTACAGTGGGGGAAAAAAGTATTTAGTCAGCCACCAATTGTGCAAGTTCTCCCACTTAAAAAGATGAGAGAGGCCTGTAATATTCATCATAGGTACACGTCAACTATGACAGACAAAATGAGAAAGAAAATTCCAGAAAGTCACATTGTAGGATTTTTAATGAATGTATTTGCAAATTATGGTGGAAAATAAGTATTTGGTCAATAACAAAAGTTTCTCAATACTTTGTTATATACCATTTGTTGGCAATGACACAGGTCAAACATTTTTCTGTAAGTCTTCACAAGGTTTTCACACACTGTTGCTGGTATTTTGGCCCATTCCTCCATGTAGATCTCCTCTAGAGCAGTGATGTTTTGGGGCTGTCGCTGGGCAACACAGACTTTCAACTCCCTCCAAAGATTTTCTATGGGGTTGAGATCTGGAGACTGGCTAGGCCACTCCAGGACCTTGAAATGCTTCTTACGAAGCCACTCCTTCATTGCCCGGGCGGTGTGTTTGGGATCATTGTCATGCTGAAAGACCCAGCCACGTTTCATCTTCAATGCCCTTGCTGATGGAAGGAGGTTTTCACTCAAAATCTCACGATACATGGCCCCATTCATTATTTCCTTTACACGGATCAGTCGTCCTGGTCCCTTTGCAGAAAAACAGCCCCAAAGCATGATGTTTCCACCCCCATGCTTCACAGTAGGTATGGTGTTCTTTGGATGCAACTCAGCATTCTTTGTCCTCCAAACATGACGAGTTGAGTTTTTACCCAAAAGTTCTATTTTGGTTTCATCCGACCATATGACATTCTCCCAATCCTCTTCTGGATCATCCAAATGCACTCTAGCAAACTTCAGACGGGCCTGGACATGTACTGGCTTAAGCAGGGGGACACGTCTGGCACTGCAGGATTTGAGTCCCTGGCGGCGTAGTGTGTTACTGATGGTAGGCTTTGTTACTTTGGTCCCAGCTCTCTGCAGGTCATTCACTAGGTCCCCCCGTGTGGTTCTGGGATTTTTGCTCACCGTTCTTGTGATTATTTTGACCCCACGGGGTGAGATGTTACGTGGAGCCCCAGATCGAGGGAGATTATCAGTGGTCTTGTATGTCTTCCATTTCCTAATAATTGCTCCCACAGTTGATTTCTTCAAACCAAGCTGCTTACCTATTGCAGATTCAGTCTTCCCAGCCTGGTGCAGGTCTACAATTTTGTTTCTGGTGTCCTTTGACAGCTCTTTGGTCTTGGCCATAGTGGAGTTTGGAGTGTGACTGTTTGAGGTTGTGGACAGGTGACTTTTATACTGATAACAAGTTCAAACAGGTGCCATTAATACAGGTAACGAGTGGAGGACAGAGGTGCCTCTTAAAGAAGAAGTTACAGGTCTGTGAGAGCCAGAAATTTTACTTGTTTGTAGGTGACCAAATACTTATTTTCCACCATAATTTGCAAATAAATTCATTAAAAATCCTACAATGTGATTTTCTGGATTTTATTTTCTCAATTTGACTGTCATAGTTGACGTGTACCTATGATGAAAATTACAGGCCTCTCATCTTTTTAAGTGGGAGAACTTGCACAATTGGTGGCTGACTAAATACTTTTTTTCAACACTGTATAACTAGAGGCTGAGATTGAAGTTTGTCCACTGTAGGTCTGGGAAGGGGGATACTTAGTCAGTTGCAAAACTGACTGCATTCAACCGAAATGTTTATTCCGCATTTAACCCAACCCCTCTGAATCAGAGAGGTGCGAGGGGCTGCCTTAATCGACGTCATCGGCGCCCAGGGAGCAGTTGTTGTTGGGGGTTATGCCTTGCCCAAGGGCAGAACGGCAGATTTTTACAGCTTGCCAGCACGGGGATTCGGTTACTGACCCTTAACCGCTAGGCTACCTGCCGCCCAGACACTGTGGTCTGACAGAAGTCAAGGTGGGGTAGGTGATGACGGACTGTGTTATGTTATGAAGTAGTCTGATGGCAGTTGGCCATACAGTGCTTTCAATGGTGGAGGAAATCCCCACCCCATCCCCTCAAGACAAGAAGTATACTGTATGTATAATTTAGTACAGTTGGAATGCAGGCCTGTATAATATGCGTCAATTATCCTATTATCTAATCAGGAGTCATTATTCAATCATCCCATTATTTCCTTAGGAAGTACATTAGTTATTGGCTATTTTGTGCACAAAGAAACATACAGTATATTTGCATTGGGTTTATGGCGATTGACAATCTTATATATGTGGCTGGTGCTGCTGGTGATGGTTAGGAGTTGTTGAACATGGAGTCACACCAATGCGGATCAGCTAACTGCACAGTATTTTGTAATCATGGGGCTTGCATTGTATCCTGTGAAACACGTGAATGATGAAGATAGGCTGCTGTGGTAACTTTAGTTTTTCTGTTTTCCGATATTTTAGAGGCATTGTCGGCAGCTTTTCTACTGCGGCACAGAGAGGGTTTATAAATCCCTCTCATCCATTGCTCTCTCAGATGGATGATTGTGAAGTGAATCCTGTTTAAGCTGTAAATGCTGAGTGCATTTTATCATTGGCTTCAGCCATGAACCAGAGGCAGACATAATGTAACTGTGCTTCTATTTTACCACAGAGGAAGCTGTGGCCTGGGCAGAAAGAGGAAGCTGACTCGCATGTTTGTTTGAATTCACTCTGCCGTTCAAAAAGAAAATGGTGACAAATGTTTATAGGTCACTGGTTTGGAACGCAAAGTAGACACAGTTTTGCTGTGAGATCTCACTAATGATAATTGACATTTCTTACTATGTAGACGGTAGAAAATATATATTTGTTGCATATTTGAGTGTTTGTTCTGCAGCAGTTCTAAGAGATTGCATTAGTTTCATACAAAACACAATCTAAAGGAAAGTAACACAATTAAATATAAGTGGAAGCTCAAAGCCCACACTTTAGGATGAGATGGCTGTTTTCAAGGCTGTCGTTACAGTATTTAGCCTACATCCAGTTTGGGGCATTGTTACAACACCACGTTGACACCATTGTGATTGTGGCTCCTCTTCCTAGTTCTTATCCATTTTGTTCATAAGAGTAGAACGATTGTATGGATTTGAGCCCAATTTCTGAGAATAGGCTACTTTCCTCCATTGGTCAGGGTGAAACAGTAGGTTGGGAGGTGGTGGTGAACAAAGAAAGAAAATAAACTATTAAGGTTAAAGGAAATCATATGATTTCCTCATTATCGTGATTTATCTCCATAAGGCAGGAGATTAGGTTGAGATGCATATCATTGGGCTGAGGCTCCTGGCCAAGGGCCTTTTGGGTTATGACTCCAGCTCCTATGGTGGCCTTCCATACATACAATAGACACATTGATTGTTCCCAAGTCTTTAAAAATATATTTTTTCACCCTGAGGCTTTGAACAAATGTATTTTTAATATTTTAATTTTTTGCAGTGCTTTCTGTCCTGAAGCTACAACCGCTAGATCTACAAGGCCAGGCTGGCTTCTAGGCCTATATCTCAGCCTTGGCAGACAGTGTTGCTGTGCTGAATTGTGGGAATGGTGGTGGTAGAAAACATGCGGGTGAAGTAGTCTTGAGTCTGTAGTGGTGTATTGTTCACTTATGTTGCACTAATGTTAATTAGCAATTGCGCTAACGCTAGTTAGCAACTTCCTTCAAACTGCACGCAGAGACATATAAAAGTTCATCTGACTCTGGGAAAGTAGATTCATTGCCAAAATCTCAAAGTATCCCTTTTAATGTAGAGATCACCCACATGAAAAAATACTATGGTATACTATGGTTAAATATTTACTGTAGTATTCACTGTAGTGTTTTTGCAAGCTAAAGTCTACAAAAACACTACAGTGAATACTGTAGTATTTACTGTTGCTTTGCGGACATACAGTGCCCTCAGAAAGTATTCATATCCCTTGACTTATTCCACATTTTGTTGTTACAGCCTGAATTCAAGATGGATTCAATATTTTTTTTTCTCACCCATCTACACAAAATACCCCTTAATGACAAAGTGAAAATGTGTTTTTAGAATTTGTTGCAAATGTATTGAAAATTAAATACAGAAATATTTCATTTACATAAGTATTCACACCCCTGAATCAATACATGTTAGAATCACCTTTGGCAGCGTTTATAATTGTGGGTCTTTCAGGGTAAGTCTATAAGAGCTTTGCACACCTGGATTTTACAATATTTGCCCATTCAAGCTTTATCATATTGGTTGTTGATCATTGCTAGCCAACCATTTTCAAGTTTTGCCATAGATTTTCAAGCAGATTTAAGTCAAAACTGTAACTCGGCAACTTGGGAACATTAACTGTCTTCTTGGTAAGCAACTCAACTGGTAAGCAGATTTGGCCTTGTTTTAGGTTATTGTACTGCTGAAAGGTGAATTAATCTCCCAGTGTGTCACGTTCGTTCAAGGACGGGTCAGACCAAGGTGCAGCGTGATATGCGTACATGTTTATTCAACTTAATAAACACACGACAAAACAATAAACGAAACGAAACGTGAAGTCTTAAGGTAGACACACAACAAACCTTAACCGGAACAAGATCCCACAACTCAATAGTGCCAATAGGCTGCCTAAGTATGGTCCCCAATCAGAGACAACGAACGACAGCTGCCTCTGATTGGGAACCACACCGGCCAACATAGAACTATACATACTAGATCCCACATAGAAAATACTACATAACAAAGAAGATACACACCCTGACTCAACATATACGAGTCCCCTGAGTCAGGGCGTGACAGTACCCCCTGACCCCGTGACAGTACCACCACCCCCCAAAGGTGCGGACTCCGACCGCACAACCTTCACATACCAGGGTAGGGGCCGGGTGGGCATTCCACCTCGGAGGCGGATCCGGCTCCGGGCGTGACGACCACACCCTCTCCGCTTCCCTGTTGCGCCCCTGGTCTGGTCTGGATCTCGGCGCGCTGCTTCCCCTCCTTCCTCCCACGATACTCCAGGCCCTGTCTGGACCCTGGTGTGGGAGACCCCAAACCTGGAGAGGGGCTGACGTCATGGTCTGGACTGGAGCCGCTGACCGGAGCTGGACCAGACGCCGGTGGAGCGGACTGCTCAGGCTCCGGACTGGAGCCGCTGACCGGAGCTGGACTTGGCACCGGTGGAGCGGACTGCTCTGGCTCCGGAGTGGAGCAGCTGACCGGAGCTGGATCAGGCACCGGTGGAGCGGACTGCTCTGGCTCCGGAGTGGAGCAGCTGACCGGAGCTGGATCAGGCACCGGTGGAGCGGACTGCTCTGGCTCCGGAGTGGAGCAGCTGACCGGTGCCGGACCAGGCACCGGTGGAACGGGCACGGGCCGTGCCGGACTGGACACACGCACCACTGGTCTGGGGCGAGGAGCAGGCACGGGCCGGACCGGACTAGGAACACGCACCACTGGCTTGGTGCGAGGAGCAGGAACGGGCCGGGCCGGATTGGCGACACGCACCACTGGTTTGGTGCGAGGAGCAGGAACAGGCCGGGCCGGACTGTGGAGGCGGACTGGAGGTCTGGAGCGGAGAGCTGACACAACCCGTCCTGGCTGAATGCCTACTTCCGCACAGTATATGTGAGGCATCAGCACAGGACGCACTGGGCTGTGTACGCGCACTGGCGATACAGTTCGTAGAACTGGCGCAGGATATGCAGGACTGAGGAGGCGTACTGGAGACCAGGAGCGTTGAGCCGGCACACCCCTTCCTGGCTGGATGCCCATCTTCGCACGGCACGTGCGTGGTGCAAGCACAGGACGTACAGGACTGTGCCGGCGCACTGGCGACACAGTACTTAGCTCCGCATAACACGGAGCCTGCCCAGTCATACGCTTCCTCGCGTGAGTACGGGGAGTTGGCTCTGCTCTGACACTAGGCTCCGCCAACCACCCCGTGTGCCCCCCCAATTTTTTTTCTTGGGGCTGCTTCTCAGGCTTCCTCCTCGACCGGCCTCCTCCGTGTTGCCGTTGCTCCTCTCCTGCCTGGGCATCTACCTTAGCCCATGGTCCTCTCCCCGCAAATATCTCTTCCCATGACCACAAATTGCCCACCTGTGACATGGCTATTCGCTCCGCCTGGGCACGCTGCTTGGTCCTCGTTTGGTGGGATCTTCTGTCACGTTCGTTCAGGACAAAATGTTAATTGTTTTGCCACATTTTTTTGCAGTATTACTTTAGTGCCTTGTTGCAAACAGGATGCATGTTTTGGAATATTTTTATTCTGTACAGGCTTCCTTCATTTCACTCTGTCAACTAGGTTAGTATTGTGGAGTAACTACAATGTTGTTGATCCATCCTAAATGTTCTCCTATCACAGCTATTAAACTCTGTAACTGTCTTTAAGTCACCATTGGTCTCATGATGAAATCCCTGAGGGGTTTCCTTCCTATCCGGCAACTGAGTTAGGAAGGACGCCTGTATCTTTGTAGTGACTGGGTGTATTGATACACCATCCAAAATGTAATCAATAATTTCACCATGCTCAAAGGGATATTCACTGTCTGCTTTTTTTTTGTTTACCGATCTACCAATAGGGGCCCTTCTATGCGAGGCATTGCAAAACCTCCCTGGTCTTTGTGGTTGAATCTGTGTTTGAATTTCACTGCTCGACTGAGGGACCTTACAGATAATTGTATGTGTGGGGTACAGAGATGAGGTAGTCATTCAAACATCATGTTAAACACTATTATTGCACACGGAGTGAGTCCATGCAACTTATTATGTGACTTGTTAAGCACATTTTTACTCCTGAATTTATCTTGCCATAACAAAGGGGTTGAATACTTATTGACTCAAGACATTTCAGTTTTTCATTTTGAATAATGTGTAAAAAAAAATCAACATAATTCCACTTTGACATTATGGTGTGTAGGCCAGTGACACAAAATCTCAATTTCATATATATTTAGAATTCAGGCTATAACACGACAAAATGTAGAAAAAGTCAAGGGGTGTGAATACTTTCTGAAGGCACTGTACACACAGTACAGCATAGGGCATCATTACAGGCCTGAGTGGATGACATGTGGATATCTCTCATTGTTCACTGGTGTTTACCCTCACCAGATGCTGTCTGATACACAGTGACAGAGAGAGAGCCACCTCCACCTGAGATTGTGCGGGATAAACACAGACAGGCGGCCGAGCACCAACTCAAACAAATCTTGTCTAGAAAGAGAAAGAGAGAGAGAGAGGGGCACAGGAAACCCTCAACTTCCGCGAGGCCTGACAGAGAAAAATAGTCTGATGCCCTCTGGAGAAAACCCATGCACACCCCCAGTTTATTTTTGTGTCCTTCCACTCTCCCAGGAAACTAACGCGAAAGGCACTAACTGAAATGACGTTTCTCATTTCCGAAATGACTCAGCCATTTAGAAAGGCCCAGGCCGCCCCTCTTCCTCTCCCCACTGCACTGCCTGTAGTGGCCATCCAATCGTCCAGCAGTCAATAAAGCTTTGTGCACTCTCTGTAACTGTTAATGAGCGCTGGCTTCAGGTTTACCATACTGCCGCCTGCGCTCTCTGCCTCCCTCCTCTCTCCATACATTTGACTCTGTTATCAGAGAATTGCCCCCATTGATAGTCAGAGCAGCAAGCAGAGAGAGGAGATGGAACAAGGCAGAGTGCAGTATCAGGCTATCAGCCCCAATGCAATATGCCGCAGAATCCAAATAGCTTACTGTTTTAATGGCTGTGATCTTGTTGGGATGAATTTCACTATTGAAACATCACTACACAGTTTTTAAGAGCCCATCGTTGATGTAAACATGAAGCCGGTGGAATCAAGTTTATACTCTTTGAATTGATTAAATTACACCAAATGCAGTGATGAATTTCAATTCTCCTCTCAATCTTCTGACTCACATTTTAGTTGAGTCAGGTGGTCTTGTAGCAGGGCCAAAAACCATCTATCCATTGAAAGCAACAATAGATGTGAAAAAGGCCAGGGCTCAGAGGGGGATCTACATGATCTCTTCCAACTATCTTACTGTCAATAGAGCCTCTGTCAGGGGCTGAATTAAATTGCATTGTGGCTAATTCGATTATCTCTATGAAACGGCCATTAGGGGTTCAAATCTTGTTTTGTCCTCCTCATCGTTCCATTGTAGAACCCAATCAGAGACCACTAGCATAGGCCACTGACAGAGCACATAGGGCCCTATAGATACACAACAGAACCACAACAACCGACAGCTCATGAGCATGTATCAAAATGATTTAGTGGAAAGACATGGGTAGTTCTACTGTTGTAGTGACATTAAAGGGCAAATCTGTAATTTGATCGTAGACAAATAAGACATTATAGACCCAAATAAGAAAAGCATGTTGCTAAATTAGTCTGCAACATGATTTTAACCTTAGGGTGCATCACTGGACATCTCTACAGTATTATCGCATAACAGAATTAAACTAAATGAATTAAGTTATAAATAAACTTAAATGAATTTCATTAAGGCACAGTAGAGCTTTTGCGTTTGAGTAGAGAGCATGTAAGGTAACTTACAGCACATATAGGCCTAACACCTCCAAAACGATGTATGCTCCTGAAAAATACCAAAGGATGTTCTCCTTTAGCGTATTCAGAGAATGGAAAAGGAACATTCTCTGCCGTTGTCTTTATGAACAGCTAGCTATAACTGTGTGCATGTGCACATGCGCTGGTATGTGTCTACAGCTGCTCTCTGGTTACCGAGACGAGCTTGGATCAGCTCTCAATGTATTTAGTCATGGTTGCTATCAATATCGGCCACCTACACACATCCTCCTGGATCCATCATACAGCCTCCTGGGTCTCATTTGTGTCTACCTGAGCCACAGATGCAAATCGCAGTTTCCTTCTGGCAATTTGTTGTTCACCAGACACACACACACACATACGCTAAAGAGGAAATGGGGCCTAATAACTTGGATACATACATACATCTAGAATACCTCTATATATTACTGTTTACACGTGTGAAGAGATGATGGACCATTTCTGTTTTGTTTACGTAGTTGAAGATGAGATTGTGCTGTGTGTTTTGGGTACGTTTAGGCATAATTCATTAACATTTCTCCGCCTACAGAGGGTAGTTAGGCAGAGGTGTGTGGGAATAGTTTACATTTACATTTTAGTCATTTAGCAGACGCTCTTATCCAGAGCGACTTACATGAGCAATTAGGGTTAAGTGCCTTGCTCAAGGGCACATCGACAGATTTTTCCCCTAGTCGGCTCTGGGATTAGAACCAGCGACCTTTCGGTTACTGGCACAACGCTCTTAACCACTAAGCTACCTGCCGCCTAGTTTGATACCATAGTATGCTAATATGCTCTGTGTGTGTATACAATGTGTTTTAAGTGCACAAATGCCTTTGAGTAGGTGTGAGCACGTGTATTATGCACAGTATATATTTGTTTATTTTGTTTGTGTACATCAGCCCGACTTCTAATGTGTGTTTTTGTGCTCAAGTGTTTTCATTCTACCCTGAGAGAGGCCCTTATTGACTCCCTCTCTGTCCTGTCTTGTGTCCTTCAACAGAGAAAGACTACATCGGCCTTTGTGAGCGGCAGCCAATCGGACGCACGCTCTTTCGGCAGTTCTGTGAAACCCGGGCTGAGCTGAGGCGCTGTGTCAAATTCCTGGACGCTGTGGTAAGAAAGACAGACAGGCAGGATTAAAACACTTGTGTTTGTTTTTCCTCAAGATGCACTTCAGAAGGACTCTGAACGAGCTTGTCTAGATGTATCTCAAGTTCTCTAGTATTAGGGGGAAGGGTAGGAGGGGAGGGGAGGGGAGGGTAGGAGGAAGGGGAGGGGAGGGGAGGGTAGGAGGAAGGGGAGGGTAGGAGGGAAGGGGAGGGGAGGGGAGGAAGTGAGGGGAGTGAAGGAGAGGAGGGTAGGAGGGGAGGGAAGGAGAGGAGGGGAGGGTAGGGTAGGAGGGGAGGGAAGGGAAGGAGAGGAGAGGGTGGGAGGGGAGGAGAGGAGAGGAGAGGAGGGGAGGAGAGGAGGGAAGGGAAGGAGAGGGAGGGGAGGGTAGGAGGGGGAGGGAAGGAGAGGAGGGACGGAGAGGAGGGGAGGGTAGGAGGGGAGGGAAGGAGAGGAGGGGAGGGTAGGAGGGAAGGGAAGGAGAGTAGGGGAGGGTAGGAGGGGAGGGAAGGAGGGGAGGGAGTGGGTAGGAGGGGAGGGAAGGAGGGAAGAGTAGTAGCTAATGAAATACAGGAACTCTTGACTTCTGGGAGCAAAGTCAGTATACCACCCTCCGCTGCCCCCTCCCCCTCCTCTTCTTTCTCAGTGAATGTGCCCCACACTACGCTCTTGGTGGTGTTCTTACCACCCAGTCCCAGTGGGGGTAGAGGGGGGGCAGTGTTGGATAGTGACAGGGGAGAGGGGTAGCCTACCAGGGTGTTGTTCAGAGCCCCCTCCTGATGACTCAATGATAAACCTGAACTTCCTCTCTCCACCCTGGCTGACCCCTGTGGCATTGTGTGGCATTCTTCTAACATACTGTTCTGGAGCACACATATACACACACACCACACACTCACTCCTGCATGCATGCAGTCACACACACTCAGTCATGACCTATCCACTTTATCTCCTTCCCTCTAACACATTATAACTGTTGATCTGAGGAGTGTTGTTGTAGCTAGATCCTCTCTGGTTTATTAACAAATGCAAAAGCCTACAAGTAGAAAAAGGCTTAATAGGAGGATGCTACTAGCACAGTGAATATAGTCAATGGAAGTAGAATGATGAATAGATGGCTGAATTTGTGAAATAAGAGATAGCAGACAGTCTTCTCCAACTTCAAAGTAGTGAGCACGTCCTTTTACTGCACTGTCTCCTTCCTGCCTCTCACGGAGTCTGGGCTACATGAGAAAGAGAGCAAATGAGATTTGAACCGTCTGAACAGTCACTAACCATTATGGACAAGTAGTGCTGAGAGTCCAGCGGACGCATTTTAGAGTGAGGCTCTTAGCTTACTGTAAGTCATGTTGCTGGAGGGAGGGTGGAGGACGGCATGACACAAGGGCCTGATTCTGTTGTACTTGGCAGGATTCAGGAATCAACAACCCAGAGAGAACTATGAATCAAAATGGTGGTTAGGAGTGGGACCCAGGCGAGTGGCTCTGTAGAACTGTGCTGTAGTGTACTAGGGAGGTACTTACAGTAGGCCTGGGTCGTGTTCAGTAGGCATGAAGCATTAAAAAAAAAATGAAATAAACAATGTTCTTATTGGTAATAACTCTTCCGATTCAAAACGTAGTCTTCTATTTCATGCCGGTTTCTCCTGTTTCATGCCTACTGCAGTGATTTGGTAACGTGGTTCTAGTACCATTAGAGGTTGTACAGAAAGTACTGTGATTGTAGGCTACTAGCTATAGTGGAAAAGGTAGAACTGACCTGTTGGAGCAGATGTCACTGTACAGGTGTGTGCGTGTGCCCGTGCGTCTGTTTGAATAATGTGTTACTGTTTCTTTCCCCCACAGGCAGAGTATGAGGTCAGTCCAGATGAGAAGAGGAGGGAGTGTGCTCAGGAGCTCCTAGACAGGTACTTCAGCCCAAAGGTACAGTAGAATAACCTATTCTCAGGCAATGAGTGATTTGTGGTCAAATATTCAATAATTGAGGTTGGTGTGGTTTCCCAGACCCAGATTAAACCTATTCCTGGACTAAAAATCACTTTCAATTGAGATATTCCATCGAGCACGCTTTTTAATCCAGGAGTGGGCTTAATCTGGGCCTATGATGTCATATATACGTAATTCACGTTGTATTGTGTTCCATCGCCCTGTAGTCAGAGGATCACGTTCCTGAGTTGGGGGAGGACATGGTGGGTCAGTTTACAGAGAGGCTGGAGCAGGAGCCCTGTAAAGAACTCTTCAACGAGTGCACCAAGTGAGTCTGTCTGTCAATACAGAAACACAGTCACAGAGAATATGCTAACATACAGTACTTACTCAGCATATGGGATGTATTCAAGATCAGAAAAGGTAGATATTTTAAGATAATTTCACCATTATTCAACAAAGGTAGTCAGTTAAGAATAAAGGGTAATTTTCAGTGATGAGATATATGAAGATCATTTCACCATTATTCAACAAAGGAAGTCAGTTAAGAATAAAGGGTAATTTTCAGTGATGAGATATGCCCAGAGACAGAATCTCTGAATTTTCTTATAAACTGTCTACTGCATTGTGCAACATCCTCTGAACAGTTGTCCACACTTGTTGTATGGGCGTGTCAATAGCATGTTGAGGGTATGTGGTTGCTGATGAATACTGTTCTAATTAATCACCCCTAGCCACTTCAATCACCCGCCATTCCGTTCAGCAACGTTTCTATTTTTGAACGTTCTCACAACTGTTCCAAGAACACTACGACCCTGAACAGACCCTTTCTGTCATTCCTGCCTCTGGTTGTGGTTAATGAATGTTTAGATGTGAGCTGATGTTTGGGGTATAGTAGTCAGAGAGATGGACCCATGGCGTAGCAGCATGGGACATGTGTAGGGCATGTAGGTTTTCCTGACCATGTGACCTGACCAGGAAAAACTCTGGGCCTTAGGGAAGGACCAGAGTTTTTCCTGTTTAGGTGATGTAGTGGGCTGTATGTGTTCTGACTGTCTTCTGTCTCTCTGTCCTCTGTTCTAGACTGATCCATGACTACCTGAGTGTGGCTCCCTTCGCAGACTACATCGACAGCATGTACTATAACCGATTCCTGCAGTGGAAGTGGCTGGAGAGGTACACACACACGTACACACACACAGACAGACACACAGACAGACACACAGACAGACAGATGTATAAGCCTGAGAACCCCTACACAGCGCAATGATTAAATGTTACAGTTACTTCACACCGCCTCTATATACAGTGCCTTCTGAAAGGTTTCAGACCCCTTGACTATTTCCATATTTTGTTACATTACAGCCTTATTCTAAAATTGTCTAAATATTTTTTTTCCCTCATCAATCTACACACAATACCCCATAATGACAAAGCAAAAACAGGTTTGTAGAAATGTTTACTAACGTATAAAAAATTAAAAACTGAAATATCACATTTACATAAGTATTCAGACCCTTTACTCAGTACTTTGTTGAAGCACCTTTGGCAGCGATTACAGTATCAAGTCTTCTTGGGTATGATGCTACAAGCTTGGCACACCTGTATTTGGGGAGTTTCTCCCATTCTCTGCAGATCCTCTCAAGCTCTGTCAGGTTGGATGGGGAGCGTTGCTGCACAGCTATTTTCAGGTCTCTCCAGAGATGTTCGATCGGGTTCAAGTCTGGGCTCTGGCTGGGCCACTCAAGGACATTCAGAGACTTGTCCCGAAGCCACTCCTGCGTTGTCTTCGCTGTGTGCTTAGGGTCGTTGTCCTGTTGGAAGGTGAACCTTCGCCCCAGTCTGAGGTCCTGAGCGCTCTGGAGCAGGTTTTCATCAAGGATCTCCCTGTACTTTGCTCCGTTCATCTTTGCCTCAATCCTGACTAGTCTCCCAGTCCCTGCTGCTGAAAAACATCCACACAGCATGCTGTTTCCACCACCATGCTTCACCGTAGAGATGGTGCCAGGTTTCCTCCAGACGTGATGCTTGGCATTCAGGCCAAATAGTTCAATCTTGGTTTCATCAGACCAGATAATCTTGTTTCTCATGGTCTGAGAGTCTTTAGGTGCCTTTTGGCAAACTCCAAGTGGGCGGTCATGTGCCTTTTACTGAGGAGTGGCTTCCGTCTGGCCACTCTACCATAAAGGCCTGATTGGTGGAGTGCTGCAGAGATGGTTGTCCTTCTGGAAGGTTCTCCCATCTCCACAGAGGAACTCTAGAGCTCTGTCAGAGTGACCATTGGGTTCTTGGTCACCTCCCTGACCAAGTTCCTTCTCCCCCGATTGCTCAGTTTGGCCGGGCGGCCAGCTCTAGCAAGAGTCTTGGTGGTTCCAAACTTCTTCCATTTAAGAATGATGGAGGCCACTGTGTTCTTGGGGACCTTCAATGCTGCAGACATTCAATGGAAACAGGATGCACCTGAGCTCAATTTCGAGTCTCATAGCAAAGGGTCTGAATGCTTATGTAAATAAGGTTTATTTTGTTTATTTTTTATTTTAAATTTGCAAAACTTTCGAAAAATCTGTTTTTGCTTTGTCATTATGGGGTATTGTGTATAGATTCCGCTCAATACGGAAGTGGTCAGATGACGCAGATGCTAAATTGCAGGACTGTTTTGCTAGCACAGACTGGAATATGTTCCGGGATTCTTCCGATGGCATTGAGGAGTACACCACATCAGTCACTGGCTTCATCAATAAGTGCATCGATGACATCGTCCCCACAGTAACTGTACGTACCCCAACCAGAAGCCATGGATTACAGGCAACATCCGCACTGAGCTAAAGGGTAGAGCTGCCGCTTTGAAGGAGCGGGATGCTTATAAGAAATCTCGCTATGCCCCGAAGAACCATCAAACAGGCAAAGCGTCAATACAGGACTAAGATTGAATCCTACTACACCAGCTCCGACGCTCGTCGGATGTGGCAGGGTTTGCAAACAGTTACGAACTACAAAGGGAAAAACAGCCGCGAGCTGCCCAGTGACACGAGCCTACCAGACGAGCTATATGACTTCTATGCGCGCTTCGAGGCAAGCAACACTGAAGCATGTATGAGAGCACCAGCTGTTCCAGACGACTGTGTGATCACGCTCTCCGTAGCCGATGTGAGTAAGACCTTTAAACAGGTCAACATTCACAAGGCCGCAGGGCCAGACGGATTACCAGGACGTGTACTCCGAGCATGCGCTGACCAACTGGCAAGTGTCTTCACTGACATTTCAAATCAAATCAAATGTTATTTGCCACATGCGCCGAATACAACAGGTGTAGACCTTACAGTGAAATGCTTACTTACAAGCCC
This sequence comes from Coregonus clupeaformis, assembly GCF_020615455.1. NCBI lineage: Eukaryota > Metazoa > Chordata > Actinopteri > Salmoniformes > Salmonidae > Coregonus > Coregonus clupeaformis. The sequence continues at coordinate 19,282,523 of NC_059204.1, read as the reverse complement.
TTAACCAACAATGCAGTTTTTAAGAAGAAAAAAAAAGTGTTAAGTTAAAAATAGATAAGTAAAAAATAGCAAATAATTAAAGAGCAGCAGTAAAATAAAATAACAGTAGGGAGGTTATATACAGGGGGTACCGGTACAGAGTCAATGTGCGGGGGCACCGGTTAGTCGAGGTAATTGAGATAATATGTACATGTGGGTAGAGTTAAAGTGACTATGCATAAATAATAAACAGAGTAGCAGCAGTGTAAAAGAGGGGGTTGGGGTGGGGTGGGGGGACAATGTAAATAGTCCGGGTAGCCAAGATTAGCTGTTCAGGAGTCTTATGGCTTGGGGTAGAAGCTGTTAAGAAGCCTTTTGGACCTAGACTTGGCGCTCCGGTACCGCTTGCCGTGCGGTAGCACAGAGAACAGTCTATGACTAGGGTGGCTGGAGTCTTTGACCGTTTTTAGGGCCTTCCTCTGACACCGCCTGGTATAGAGGTCCTGGATGGCAGGAAGCTTGGCCCCAGTGATGTACTGGGCTGTACGCACTACCCTCTGTAGTGCCTTGTGGTCGGAGGCCGAGCAGTTGCCATACCAGGTGGAGCATGGCAACCAGGATGCTGTCGATGGTGCAGCTGTATAACTTTTTGAGGATCCGGGGACCCATGCCAAATCTTTTCAGTCTCCTGAGGGGGAATAGGCTTTGTCGTGCCCCATTCACGACTGTCTTGGTGTGTTTGGACAATGATAGTTTCTTGCTGATGTGGACACCAAGGAACTTGAAGCTCTCAACCTGCTCCACTACAGCTGCGTCGATGAGAATGGGGGCGTGCTCACTCCTCTTCTTTTTCCTATAGTCCACAATCATCTCCTTTGTCTTGATCACGTTGAGGGAGAGGTTGTTATCCTGGCACCACACTGCCAGGTCTCTGACCTCCTCCCTATAGGCTCTCTCATCATTGTCGGTGATCAGGCCTACCACTGTTGTTTCGTCGGCAAACGTAATGATGGTGTTGGGAGTTGTGCTTGGCCATGCAGTCATGGGTGAACAGGGAGTACAGGAGGGGACTGAGCACGCACCCCTGATGGGCCCCCGGGTTGAGGATCAGCGTGGCAGATGTGTTGCTACCTACCTTTACCACCTGGGGGCGGCCCGTCAGGAAGTCCAGGATCCAGTTGCAGAGGGAAGTGTTTAGTCCCAGGGTCCTTAGCTTATTGATGAGCTTTAAGGGCACTATGGTGTTGAACGCTGAGCTATAGTCAATGAATAGCATTCTCACGTAGGTGTTTCTTTTGTCCAGGTGGGAAAGGGCAGTGTGGAGTGCAATAGAGATTGCATCATCTGTGAATCTGTTGGCGCTATGAAAATTGGAGAGGGTCTAGGGTTTCTGGGATAATGGTGTTGATGCGAGCCATGACCAGCTTTTCAAAGCACTTCATGACTACATACGTGAGTGCTTCGGGTCGGTAGTCATTTAGGACTGTTCTTTCTGCTACCGCACGGCAAGCGGTACCAGAGCTTCAAGTCTAGGTCCAAAAGGCTTCTTAACAGCTTCTACCCCCAAGCCATAAGACTCCTGAACAGCTAATCAAATGGCCACCCAGACTATTTGCATTGTTTACGCTGCTGCTATTCTCTGTTTATTATCTATGCATAGTCACTTTACCTCTACCTACATGTACATACATGTACATTTTCTGGATGTTTTTGTTGTTATTCTGTCTCTCACTGTTCAAATAAACCTACCATTAAAATTATAGACTGATAATTGCTTTGTCAGTGGGCAAACGTACAAAATCAGCAGGGGATCAAATACTTTTTTTCCCTCACTGTATGTCTCAATCGTCTCAAGGCGTAAAAACCCTCCCCTTCATCTACACTGATTGACATCAATAAGGGATCATAGCTTTCACCTGGATTCACCTGGTCAGTCTATGTCATGGAAAGAGAAGGTGTTCTTAATGTTTTGTAGATTCAGCATATGTATTAGTGGCTCCTCTCAAGGTTGAGTGAGAAAGTTACAGAAGGTCAAAGATCATACCCCCAAGACATGCTAATCTTTCACCAATAACCGGGGAGGTTAGCATGTCTTGGGGGTATGATCTTTGATCATGGTATCCGTAATCATGGTAGCAGCCACATTAATGTAGAAGTGTTTAAAAACGTATTATATTCTTATTTACAATAAAAGTGATTCCAAAATGACACAATACATTATCAACCATTCATTTCTATGGGGCACAAAATAATCGGAAACACAACCAAAACTAACTGCAAATCCATTCAGCAAGTTTGTAGAGTCACAACCTTTATGTAGTCATTGCGTGCTAGGAATATGGGAACAAATACTAAACTTTTGACTACTTTATTTATAAGAATCTTTATGTGTGTCAATAATTTTCAACCTTACCTTTTTGAGATAAAATAATATTACTTATTAAACAAAATCTCTTTCTTTGAGCAATTGTATTAGTATAAAATAATATAATTTCCCCATTGTTTTTAGCATACGATATAGCTCAGTATATTAATTATTTATTTTATACAGTCATTATTGCTCATTACAGTTTTGGTTTTGTTCACATCCATACTCGTGCTTGTCTATTTAAATACCTTTTATCCCAGCAGGACTATCATATTTTTTTTTTAAACCTTTATTTAACCAGGTAAGCCAGTTGAGAACAAGTTCTCATTTACAACTGCGACCTGGCCAAGATAAAGCAAAGCAGTGCGATAAAAACAACAACACAGAGTTACATATGGGGTAAAACAAAACATAAAGTCAAAAATACTACAGAAAATATATATATACAGTGTGTGCAAATGTAGCAAGTTATGGAGGTAAGGCAATAAATAGGCTATAGTGCAAAATAATTACAATTAGTATTAACACTGGAATGATAGATGTGCAAGAGATTATGTGCAAATAGAGATACTGGGGTGCAAATTAGCTAAATAAATAACAATATGGGGATGAGGTAGTTGGGTGGGCTAATTTCAGATGGGCTGTGTACAGGTGCAGTGATCGGTAAGGTGCTCTGACAACTGATGCTTAAAGTTAGTGAGGGAGATAAGAGTCTCCAGCTTCAGAGATTTTTGCAATTCGTTCCAGTCATTGGCAGCAGAGAACTGGAAGGAATGGCGGCCAAAGGAGGTGTTGGCTTTGGGGATGACCAGTGAGATATACCTGCTGGAGCGCATACTACGGGTGGGTGTTGCTATGGTGACCAATGAGCTAAGATAATGCGGGGATTTGCCTAGCAGTGATTTATAGATGGCCTGGAGGCAGTGGGTTTGGCGACGAATATGTAGTGAGGACCAGCCAACAAGAGCGTACAGGTCACAGTGGTGGGTAGTATATGGGGCTTTGGTGACAAAACGGATGGCACTGTGATAGACTACATCCAATTTGCTGAGTAGAGTGTTGGAGGCTATTTTGTAAATGACATCGCCGAAGTCAAGGATCGGTAAGATAGTCAGTTTTACGAGGGCATGTTTGGTAGCATGAGTGAAGGAGGCTTTGTTGCGAAATAGGAAGCCGATTCTAGATTTAACTTTGGATTGGAGATTCTTAATGTGAGTCTGGAAGGAGAGTTTACAGTCTAACCAGACACCTAGGTATTTGTAATTGTCCACATACTCTAGGTCAGACCTGCCGAGAGTAGTGATTCTAGTCGGGTGGGCGGGTACCAGCAGCGTTCGATTGAAGAGCATGCATTTAGTTTTACTAGTGTTTAAGAGCAGTTGGAGGCTACTGAAGGAGTGTTGTATGGCATTGAAGCTCTTTTGGAGGTTTGTTAACACAGTGTCCAATGAAGGGCCAGATGTATACAAAATGGTGTCGTCTGCGTAGAGGTGGATGGAATGCAAACGAGTCCTTTGGGGAACAGATTTATTTATGGAAATACATGAGCCCTGGTCTCTATATTTATATACATTAGCAAACAGAACATGTCTCCACTCTCCAGCCTAGCAGAGGCAAGGCTTGTGCAATGATCTTCCCATAAGAGTCATAGATGTGACTAAAGAGATAAGTTTACCCATACTCTTTCATCACGGTGTGTATCCCAAATGGCACCCTATTCCCTTTATAGTGCACAACTTTTGACTAGGGCCCATTAGGGCTCTAGTCAAACGTAGTGCACTATATAGGGAATAGTGTGTCATTTTCATTTGGGATGCAACCTTTGACTCACAGTAAATATTCCAACACTTTGTTAAAGGTCTTAAGAAAGTAGTCCTATCTTGCATTTGGTACTGGGCCGAACTCAAGTCTAGTTATAATATAAGCCAGAACATATTAAAAAAGAGGGTTTTATTCCCCCTATTGCTTTCCTTTGATAGAATAGTGTTTTTAAAGCAAACATTTTGTAAAAGTGTAACGGTCAAGCCTTTTTACTTACAAAGTCAGATGTGTATGTTCAGATGCATTGCTGCTGTACAGTCAGTGTATGTCGATATAGTTGAGCACATTTTCCCACGATGGACAATAAAGTTGTTGTTTTGTATTGTGTTGACCCCTTTCTCTGTGTTCTCACAGGCAGCCAGTCACTAAGAACACATTCCGACAGTACAGGGTATTAGGGAAGGGAGGCTTCGGTGAGGTAAGGACTGTCTCTGTCTCTTTGTCTCCTTAACTAAAGCTCCCTTTCATTTAGAATTATATTTTACAAGTAGATAATAAGAAATAAATATAGTGTCTCTTATAATCTTCATCATCAGACCCTCAAAGGGATGAACTTATAAATGATCAATGAGGTACAACAAAGACCTCAGTGTGGATGTGAATTGATGGGCCCATAAAATTATAAACTGTGTTGTTGTGTGTTTTCGGGATACAAGTGCCATTAACTGGTGTCCTCTTGAGCTCTCCTCATGTGAAATGGCCTGAGCCATGGTCATGCCTCCATTACAGTGTATTTACTGTGTCAAAGTAGACAACACTGTGGTGTTCAACTATGAAAAACCTACAATATTCAGTTAACTAGCCTTTTCTATATCTATCCCCCCCTCTCTCTCTCTTTGTCTCTCTTTCATCCACTCTTCTCGTCAGGTGTGTGCGTGCCAGGTGCGTGCCACAGGGAAGATGTACGCGTGTAAGAAGTTGGAGAAGAAGAGGATCAAGAAGAGGAAAGGAGAGTCCATGGCCTTAAACGAGAAGCAGATTCTAGAGAAAGTCAACAGTAGGTTTGTAGTAAGTGTACGAGCTACCTACTTACCTCCTACCATGTGTCACATTATGTATAATACACCTTCCTAATATTGCGTTGCACCCCCTTTTGCCCTCAGAACAGCCTCAATTCATCAGAGCATGGACTCCACAAGGTGTTGAAAGCATTCCACAGGAATGCTGGCCCATGTTGACTCCAATGCTTCCCACAGTTATGTCAAGTTGGCTGGATGTCCTTTGGGTGGTGGACCATTCTTGATACACACGGGGAACTGTTGAATGTGAAAAACGCAGCAGCTTTGCAGTTCTTGACACACTCAAACTGGTGCGCCTGGCACCTGCTACCATACCCCGTTCAAAGGCACTTAAAATCTTGTCTTGCCCATTCATCCTCTGAATGGCACACACAATCCATGTCTCAAGGCTTAAAAATCCATCTTTAACCTGTCTCCTCCCCTTCATCTATGTATGCATTCACTAACTGTAAGTCGCTCTGGATAAGAGCGTCTGCTAAGTGACTAAAATGTAATGTAAATGTAAATCTACACTGATTGAAGTGGATTTAACAAGTGACATCAATAAGGGATCATAGCTTTCCCCTGGATTCACCTGGTCAGTCTATGGCTTGGAAAGAGCAGGTGTTCCTAATGTTTTGTAATGTATCTATGAACTACATTAATATTTGATGCACCACTTACTAATTTTTCCTTACAAAGATGTCAAGTTGACTGAACTCAATGATTTAAACTGTCGACTGCAACTCAGCTTTTGACCGCAACATTAAAACTTTTGACCAGTTGAGTCTAGATGGCTCTTCCAGACTACTGTCTGATAACTCAGATCAGATCATAATAATAATAATAATAATAATAACACTATTAATTAAAAGATAACATCAGGGTTTGATTCAGTTGGGTTTGTTTTCATTTCAAGTGACCCCACACAATCCAATTTCGACATATTTTATTTGGACATCCATCACTGGTCCAATGTGTTGGCCAAAAGTGGACAGATGTTAATTCTGTTTCCCACAAATTCTACTCTCCTTCTCCTACCTCATAGCTTTGTTAATTGTGTATATTTGAAGTAGTAGAAGTATGATTTTCAAACCGGTCTGTTAGCCAAGTGTTCTATTCTTTAGGGCACACCATAGCAGAATGTAGGGAAACATTTTTGCGACAAAAGACTAAAAAAGCGCTTCTTATTGAACAAGTTCAGGTAATCCCTCCCCATTTTAGTCAGTTTTGTTTTGTTTTCATCTGTTTGGTGCCTAATGAATATGACCGTGTTGTCTGTGTGTCGTGGAGGTGAGTCTAGCGTACGCGTATGAGACGAAGGACGCTCTGTGTCTGGTGCTGACCCTGATGAACGGAGGAGACCTCAAGTTCCACATCTACCACATGGGAGAGGCTGGCTTCGAGGAGAGGAGGGCTGTGTTCTACTCTGCAGAGCTGGCCTGTGGCCTGGAGGACCTGCAAAGAGAGAGGATCGTCTACAGGTGAGGCTACACACACAGTCACACACACATAGGCACACACACGCACACAGAAATGCATACACACACACACAAGGCTGTTCTGATAGAATGGTTCAGTGGGTACTCGACTTCCTGCGTACAAGGCTACAGGAAGTTTATGGAGCATATTTATTGTTTACACAACTATCAGCTTACAAGGGTGGATGGAGATAGAGAGGTGAGGGGAGAATGATAGATAGCAAAACGTTGGGAGAGAGAAAGTGAGACAAAGGAAGACAAAGAGCAGAGAGCTTTCAAAGTTTTGTAAATCTGCTCATGGAAGAGATAGAAGTTAGTTATTGGTTTTATAACTCCTTGTATTGCTGTCTTTTTCCAGGGACCTGAAGCCTGAAAACATACTATTGGATGACCATGGTGAGTAGAGATCGAGATGGAAATAATATGAATGCCCACTATACAAGTAAATAAATGTTTTATGGACCAACCCTGGTCCTGGAACAATGCTATAGTTCCAGCCAAGCACTACTTTAAAACACTTGATTCAACTAATCAAGGTCTTGATGATTAATTGAATAAGAGATCAGGTGTGTTAGTGATGGGCTGGAACAAAAGCCTGCACACATTATAGCTCTCCATAACCAGAGTTGGTACAGTAACCACTGCATGTGTGAACCGAGGCTGTCGTTCTGTAATTCACCAATAGAGGGAGCAGATTGTCTATGAAAATACCTCTCTCAGGACAGGAGGGCTCCTGCTTTCTCAAGGTTGTCAGTAGAGCCTGCGGCCACTGAATAGTGTTCTTTAGCAAAACAACATAAGGTTTCTAAAGTACATGGCTTTCAGAAGATCTGCTTTGACCAAAGGATGTCCTGATATACATAGTCTGTGGTCCAGACTCCAGACTGGAGATAGCATGTCATATGACATATGGTTGAATGTCATAGGATTGAGGTGTGTTATATGTAATACTGTATGTCTTGTTTTGTTGCATCGTGATTGGCCGTCTCCTTCTATATCCATTGATATGCATCATCTGTGGGGATAGCATGTCACAATCCTCCAATTTGTAAGTCGCTCTGGATAAGAGCGTCTGCTAAATATCAATGCAGTTGTATTCGGACAATCACGCAAAAGACAACAGCTGGAGGGAGATATCACGAAATTTGAACACCAATATCAAAGAAACATGGAGAAAGATTCGGGACTGGTATGTTATCAATCTGAAAAGGGTGAAGGAGACGAGGAGTGGGACTGCCGCCGGTGTGCGAGTCCCGCCGATTGTGCGACAACTGGATTGGCTTCGTGTTTACGTAAAACATAATCAGACAGACACCAATATGCCATTGCAGCAGCGGTGGACCGACCCAACCCATCTGCTGCTAACCCTGATGAACTGAACTGACCTGACCTGGGTCCTGCAGTAGCCTCATCTCCCCCTCTGGAGCCTAGCAGGCTAGGCTATGGGTCGTAAACTGGCCCGGTACACCTCTGGCCCTCGCCAAACCTATTGGTTGTTAGGGGACATGGTTGCCACACAATAACCCATAATGACAAAGCGAAAACAGGATTGTTTTTTACAGAAATATCTTATTTACATAAGTATTCAGACCCTTTACTCAGTACTTTGTTGAGGCAACATTGGCAGTGATTACAGCCTCGAGTCTTCTTGGGTATGATGCTACAAGCTTGGCACACCTGTATTTGGGGAGTGTCTCCCATTCTTCTCTGCAGATCCTCTCAAGCTCTGTCAGGTTGGATGGGGAGCGTCGCTGCACAGCTATTTTCAGGTCTCTCCAGAGATGTTAGATCGGGTTCAAGTCCGAGCTCTGGCTGGGCCACTCAAGGACGTTCAGAAACTTTCCGAGTGCACTGTATAAGCTGGAAGTAGAAGCCTAAGTGTAGGTAAAAATAGGTAAACATTTATGCACACATGACTGTAAGTCGCTTTGGATAAAAGCGTCTGCTAAATGGCATATTATTATTATTATATTATTATTATTAAATGACGTAAATGTAAATATGACATAAGGTTAAGTGTCACAGCATTGAGGTGTGTTATAGGTAATACTGAATGTGTCTGTTATACTGTATGTATGTGTTCTGTCATGTCATATTCGGATATCTCGATTGAGATGCATCTTTTGTGGGGATAGCATGTGATATGGCATAAGGTTAACTGTTCCAGCAATTGGTGTGTACTGTAACAAAGTGTGTGTTGTGCTGTGTTCCTTTAGGTCATATCCGGATATCAGACCTGGGCTTGGCGGTCCACGTTCCCGAGGGAGAGACCATCAAGGGTCGGGTGGGCACCGTAGGGTACATGGGTAAGCACTATTCAACACCATTCAACAAAAGATATTCAACACCTTTTTTCAAATACTGTTACTGTACTGTGTAATGTACAGTACCAATATACTTTCAGTATTTGTAATCATGTCTCTGTGTGTCTACGTGTGTGTACGCGTGCATGCGTGCCTGTGTGCCTGTCATCCTAATGTGTGTGTGTGTGTGTGTGTGTCAGCTCCAGAGGTGGTGAAGAATGAGCGCTACACCTTCAGCCCCGACTGGTGGGCGCTGGGCTGTCTGCTGTATGAGATGATCGAGGGCCAGTCTCCCTTCCAGCAGCGCAAGAAGAAGATCAAACGCGAGGACGTAGAGAGGCTGGTCAGAGACGTGGAGGAGGAGTACTCAGACAAGTTCTCAGAGGACGCCAAGTCCCTCTGCAAAATGGTACCTGACTACAGTACCTCCTCCTACAGAGCCCGGTGTAGCTCAGTTGGTAGAGCATGGCGCTTGCAACGCCAGGGTTGTGGGTTCGTTTCCCATGGGGGGCCAGTATGAAAAATGTATGCACTCACTAACTGTAAGTCGCTCTGGATAAGAGCGTCTGCTAAATGACTAAAATGTCAAATATTGTCAACAACATGGGATCATGCTTTGTTGTCTGTTGGCTTTGCATATCAAAATCAGTCTTTATGGTAATAGTTTTATTTGTGAAGGCAGCATCATGTGTTCAAGAGATTTGCATTCATGATGTACAGTCGTGGTCAAAAGTTTTGAGAATGACACAAGTATTGGTCTTCACAAAGTTCGCGCTGCTTCAGTGTTATGAGATATTTTTGTCAGATGTTACTATGGTATACTGAAGTATAATTACAAGCATTCCATAAGTGTCAAAGGCTTTTATTGACAATTACATTAAGTTTCTGCAAAGAGTCAATATTTGCAATGTTGACCCTTCTTTTTCAAGACCTCTGCAATCCGCCCTGGCATGCTATCAATTAACTTCTGGGCCACATCCTGACTGATGGCAGCCCATTCTTGCATAATCAATGCTTGGAGTTTGTCAGAATTTGTGGGTTTTTGTTTGTCCACCTACCTCTTGAGGATCAACCACAAGTTCTCAATGTGAATAAGGTCTGGGGAGTTTCCTGGCCATGGACCCAAAATGTCGATGTTTTGTTCCCCGAGCCACTTAGTTATCACCTTTGCATTATGGCAAGGTGCTCCATCATGCTGGAAAAGGCATTGGTCGTCACCAAACTGTTCTTGGATGGTTGTGAGAAGTTGCTCTCTGAGGATGTGTTGGCACCATTCTTTATTCATGGCTGTGTTCTTAGGCAAAATGGTGAGTGAGCCCACTCCCTTGGCTGAGAAGCAACCCCACACATGAATTGGCTCAGAATGCTTTACTGTTGGCATGACACAGGACTGTTGGCATGACAAACACCTTGTCCGGTCTTCTCCGGACAAAGTGTTTTCCGAATGCCCCAAACAATCGGAAAGGGGATTCATCAGAGATGAAATGACTTTACCCCAGTCCTCAGCAGTACAATCCCTGTACCTTTTGCAGAATATCAGTCTGTCCCTGATGTTTTTCCTGGAGAGAAGTGGCTTCTTTGCTGCCCATCTTGACACCAGGCCATCCCCCAAAAGTCTTCGCCTCACTGTGCGTGCAGATGCACTCACACCTGCCTGCTGCCATTCCTGAGCAAGCTCTGCACTGGTGGTGCCCCGATCCCACAGCTGAATCATCTTTAGGAGACGGTCCTGGCGCTTACTGGACTGTCTTGGGCGCCCTGAAGCCTTCTTCACAACAATTGAACCTCTCTCCTTGAAGTTCTTGATGATCCGATAAATGGTTGATTTTAGGTGCAATCTTACAAGCAGCAATATCCTTGCCTGTGAAGCCCTTTTTGTGCAAAGCAATGATGACGGCACGTGTTTCCTTGCAGGTAACCATAGTTAACAGAGGAAGAACAATGATTTCAAGCACCACCCTCCTTTTAAAGCTTACAGTCTGTTATTCTAACTCAATCAGCATGACAGAGTGATCTCCAGCCTTGTCCTTGTCAACACTCTCACCTGTGTTAACGAGAGAATCACTGACATGATGGTAGCTGGTCCTTTTGCGGCAGGGCTGAAATGCAGTGGAAATGTTTTTATGGGATTAAGTTCATTTTCATGGCAAAGAGGGACTTTGCAATTAATTGCAATTCATCTGATCACTCTTCATGACATTCTGGAGTATATGCAAATTGCCATCATCAAAACTGAGGCAGCAGACTTTGTGAAAATGTGTATTTGTGTCATTCTCAAAACCTTTGACCACGACTGTATGTGCATGAAGGATGCTTTTATTCTGGTTTTCTATGGCTTGTAATATCATAAGCAAAGAAGGTTGTCTGTCATGATTTTAAAACTAACTCCAAACACATACAGCAAGCAGATCAGTGCCTAATTCAACAGTATAACAGCATAACATATTTACTTTGTTGCTTAGTAACACTGCTGTCACTCTCTCATGTCTCTGCCTAGCTGCTGGCCAAAGAGCCCAGTAAGAGGCTGGGCTGCCAGGGGGAGGGGGCTACGGAGGTGAAGGCCCACCCCATCTTCCGATCCATCAACTTCAAGAGGCTGAAAGCTGGCAGGCTGAAGGCCCCCTTCACCCCTGATGTAAGGAAACACACTGCATGATCCAATCTGTTTACTGTACAGACGTCATAATCCCTAATGCATCATTTGGATAGATTCCAAGAGTGACACATCCAAGAATATCACTGTGTAGTGACGCTGTCATGACATGAAACATCTAGCGTTTTGGTCTTTCTATGGTAGTCTTCTCGTATAGGATGAATCAGCTGCCTCCACTTGATGATGTTATAGTGTATGTGCATGTGTTTATATGCCATATAACCTTATTCATCCCCAGAGCACAAGCACATGATTACATAAATGTACAGTGCATGCAACACAGGATGTACAGTAGACATACAGTACCAGTCAAACGTTTGGACACACCTACTCATTCAAGGGTTTTTCTTTATTTTTACTATTTTCTACATTGTAGAATAATAGTGAAAACATCAAAACTATGAAATAACATATGGAATCATGTAGTAACCAAAAAAGTGTTAAACAAATCAAAATATATTTTATATTTGAGATTCTTCAAATAGTCACGCTTTGCCTTGATGACAGCTTTGCACACTCTTGGCTCAACCAGCTTCACCTGGAATGCTTTTCCAACAGTCTTGAAGGAGTTCCCATATATGCTGAGCACTTGTTGGCTGCTTTTCCTTCACTCTGCCATCCGACTCATCCCAAACCATCTCAATTGGGTTGAGGTCGGGGGATTGTGGAGGCCAGGTCATCTGATGCAGCACTCCATCACTCTCCTTCTTGGTAAAATAGCCCATACACATCCTGGAGGTGTGTTGGGACATTGTTCTGTTGAAAAACGAATGATTGTCCAAATAAGCCCAAACCAGATGGGATGGCGTATCGCTGCAGAATGCTGTGGTAGCCATGCTGGTTAAGTGTGCCTTGAATTCTAAATAAATCACAGACAGTGTCACCAGCTAAGCACCCCAACCATAACACCTCCTCCATGCTTTACGGTGGGAACTACACATGCGGAGATCATCCGTTCACCCACACCGCGTCTCACAAAGACACGGCGGTTGGAACCAAAAATCTCCAATTTGGACTCCAGGCCAAAGGACACATTTCCACCGGTCTAATGTCCATTGCTCGTGTTTCTTGGCCCAAGCAGGTTTCTTCTTATTATTGGTTTCTTTGCAGAAATTCGACCATGAAGGCCTGATTCACACAGTCCCCTCTGAACAGTTGATATTGAGATGTGTCTGTGACTTGAACTCTGTGAAGCATTTATTTGGGCTGCAATTTCTGAGGCTGGTAACTCTAATGAACTAATCCTCTGCAGCAGAGGTAACTCTGGGTCTTCCATTCCTGTGGCGGTCCTCATGAGAGCCAGTTTCATCGCTTGATGGTTTTTGCGACTGCACTTGAAGAAACTTTCAAAGTTCTTGAAATGTTCCGTATTGACTGACCTTCATGTCTTAAAGTAATGATGGACTGTCGTTTCTCTTTGATAATTTGAGCTGTTCTTGGTCTTTTACCAAATAGGGCTATCTTCTGTATACCTCCCCTTCACTATTATTCTGCAATGTCGAAAATAGTAAAAAAATAAAGAAAAACCCTTGAATGAGTAGGTTTGTCCAAACTTTGGACTGGTAGTGTACATTGTTGTTTGCTTCCCCAGCCCCAGGCCATTTACTGTAAGGACGTGCTGGACATCGAGCAGTTCTCCACGGTCAAGGGGGTGGAGTTGGAGCCCAAAGATGACTCATTCTACTGTAAAGTGTCCACAGGCAGCGTGTCCATCCCCTGGCAGATGGAGGTCAGAGGTCACACAATATCACGCGCACCAAAAGGAAGCAACCTGTACTCAATATTTTCATCAATGAACCTTTATCACATTACATAACGTCCTGAACAAGTAAATTAATTGAAACTTGTCTTATGCAATATGAAGACACTCGGGCTCAGTATGTAGACGCTAGATATTAGCCCCCTCAGGTGTACAACCAACCAATATTTAGGAAAGGCCCAATATAGAGGCACTAGGTCGAGCCACAAAGACCCATATTTACTATGGAGGTCAGAAAATATGCCTAATGGGGTCGTAGTCCAGAGCATACTGCAGGCTACTGTCTGTGGCAGTTCAGACAGACAGACGGACACAGGGCCAATTGAGTTAGCAGTGGGTTATAAAAGCAACTTGTGATTTGTATCAAAACAGCTGCTTTGGCGCCAAGAAGACACAGGGCTCTGGTTAAAAGTAGTGCACCGTGGTCCTCTGTAGCTCAGCTGGTAGAGCACGGCGCTTGTAACGCCAGGGTAGTGGGTTCGATCCCCGGGACCACCCATACACAAAAAAAAATTATGCACGCATGACTGTAAGTCGCTTTGGATAAAAGCGTCTGCTAAATGGCATATTATTTATTATTATTATCAAATTAAGTCTTCTGAATGACTGATGTGGTTAGATTTGACATCAGCCCGTTTTAAAACACCACATTTACTTTGAGCAATTTTCGGAGAAAAAAATTTGTCCTATTTTTAGTGCTTTCTCTTCCCCGTCCTATCAAGATGGCTTTTACTTTCATCATACTGATGTTCTGATCAATATCCTTGCAAAAAACACTCATGTGCGTCCCAAAAAGCACCCTATTCCCTATGTAGTCCACTACTTTTGACCAGGTAATAGGGTGCCATTTGGTACGCCTTCTTAAAGTCCCCTTTTACCCTGACATGTCCCTTTATCAAAGAAGCTGTGAAACGATGGATTTGGGGTTTGAGGTTGTGAACGGATAGTTTCTTCTGGTTCCAGATGATCGAGTCCGAGTGCTTTCAGGAGCTCAACGTGTTTCATACGGACGGGACAGTTCCCCCGGACCTGGACTGGAGAGGGCAGCCCTCGCCAACTCCTAAACAGGGGCTGCTACAGAGGCTTTTTGGGAGACAGGTGAGATCCTCAACCTTACTAAACCTAAAGCCTCAGTGTTGTGTGTGTCATTGACTCTACATTATATTTTCTGTTTGATTTGTTAGGTCTCTGTATATTTTGGCCTCTAGGTGTATGGATTCTAATTGACTACTGGGATTTTTTGATAAACCAGAATGCACCTATTGTAGCATGATGTACTACATCACCCATAATGCTCTGTGTAAGATCTCACAATGAGCAGTATGGGTACTGTAGTACATCATATCAAATAAAGCCTTTTTACATCAGCAGATGTCACAAAGTGCTTATACAGAAACCCAACCTAAAACCCCAAACAGCAAGCAATGCAGAAATAGAAGCACGATGGCTAGGAAAAACTCCCTAGAAAGGCAGGACCTAGGAAGAAACCTAGAGAGGAACCAGGCTCTGAGGTCGTGGCCAGTCCTCTTCTGGCTGTGCTGGGTGGAGATTATACATGGCCATTAAGGCCAGATCGTTCTTCAAGATGTTCAAACATTCATAGATGAACAGCAGGGTCAAATCATAATCACAGTGGTTGTAGAGGGTGCAACAGGTCAGCACCTCAGGAGTAAATGTCAGTTGGGGGGAGAGGGGGGGGAAGAGAAGAGAGAGAGCATACTTAAGTTCACACAGGACACCAGATAAGACAGGAGAATTTCACCAGATATAACAGACTGACCCTAGCCCCCCGGCACATAGACTATTGCAGCATAGAAACTGGAGGCTGAGACAGGGGGGTTCGGGGGACACTGTGGCCCTGTCCGACGATACCCCCGGACAGGGCCAACCAGGCAGGATATAACCCCACCCACTTTGCCAAAGCACAGCCCCAACATCACTAGAGGGATATCAACAGATCACCAACTTACTACCCTGAGACAAGGCTGAATATAGCCCACGAAGATCTCCTCCACTGCACGAGCCCGAGGGGGCACGTCAGTGACTCAACCCACTCGAGTATAGCGAAAAAAGCCTGGCACAAGGTGACGCACCCCTCCTAGGGACGGCATGGAAGAGCACTAGTAAGCCAGTGACTCAGCCCCCGTAATAGGGTCAGAGGCAGTGAATCCCAGTGGAGAGAGGGGAGCCGGCCAGGCAGAGACAGCAAGGGCGGTTCGTCACTCCAAAGCCTTGCTGTTCACCTTCGCAACCCTGGGCCAGATAACACTCAATCATAGGACCTACTGAAGAGATGAGCCTTCAGTAAAGACTTAATGGTCGCCAGTGTAGAGAGGCTAGCACTGGAGTAATATGATCACATTTTTGGGTTCTAGTCTTAAGATTCTAGCAGCCTTATTTAGCACTAAGTGAAGTTTATTTAGTGCTGTAGCCGAAGAGAGTAGAGCATTGCAGTAGTCTCATCTAGAAGTGACAGAAGCATGGAATAGCTTTTCTGCATAATTTTTGGACAAAACGTTTCTGTTTTTTGCAAATGTTACGAATATGGAAAAAAGCTGCCATTGAAATATTCTTGATATGTTCGTCAAAAGAGAGATCAGGGTCCAGAGTAACGTCGAGGTCCTTCACAGTTTTATTTGAGACGACTGTACAACCATCAAGATTAATTGCCAGATCATGCTCCTGAAGCTTACATAATGGTGTTCCGTATCCCTATCAATACTTATAGTCATACACTTCTCTTTGGGCCTCTTGATAATGACCTGCTCTCTGTCGCTCTCTGTCAGGACTGCTGTGGGAACTGCAGCGACAGTGACGAGGAGCCCACCAGGCTGTGACTGAGCACCCTCCTCCCAGCCTCACCAAGGATCTCATTTGTTTACAAATTTTGCACATTTGTATTTTAAAATAGTTCTATATAAATATTGGAATGTATATTTTCAATATATAGCCATAAAGTCCATGTTATTTAAATGTAATCATGATTCAGAATCAGTCCACATTTTCATGCGAGGCAACAACTGCTAAGTGACCATACTGCCCCCCCCATCTGTTGATGTTGATGTCGTTCTCAACCTCTTTCCTTTTTCTTTCTGCTTTTCTTTGTCTTCTAAAAAGTGTCGACTGGGCTCAGATTACTAACCATCTTTATTTTAAATATATATAAAATATATATATTATTTGTATTCACTTCATGCAATTCTAGACAATCAAATTAGGATATTTGTGTGAAGTGTAGGCTTAAAAGGAAATTGAAGACTGAGGTGAACTTAGTATGAGGTGATATGTACATTTTAGGGTTCTATCTAGAGACACTTGATGTAAGCCAAATAGATATGACTAAACAATGCATATATAAGTGCACAAGTACAAACAAGTGTATCAAATATGTGACAATCACCTCTAAAGTCCTAAGTGTGTTTTCCTAAGAATCTGGGTTTAGGTAGAAAGCATGTTAGTTCCCAACCACATTATGAGCTAGAGAAGGGAATTTTCTGAAAACGCCCTGCATTATAGTACAGTAATTCAATTGCCGAAAGGGACCAATTCGTAAGACGAGGATAGCCTAGAATGGCCTTGGAGTTTCCTCTACCACGGCATCCTCTAGATGGCTACACGTTTGTCACAGAGCTCCTGAGTTTAATTTAGCGCTGCACTTATTTTTACATTTACATTTTAGTCATTTAGCAGACGCTCTTATCCAGAGCGACTTTCAGTTAGTGAGTACATACATTTTCCCTTATGACCAAACTGGTTTGTTTTTATCCTCCAAATATTTGAATAATTAAGTCCTTCCCATTCAAGGTGCCTTTGATGGTTTAAGGTATTCATGTATTTAACATATTTTATATATACCTGTTTCTGTGACAAAAATCAAACAAAGCTATCTGTCGAGTAGGTTCAGACCATGCTGCCTCTCTCTCTCTCTCTCTCTCTCTCCTGTCTCCTCTGCCGCTGTTGTACCTCATGTGTTCCTTTGCCATGCTGATGTGTGTCTGCATTATGTAACTCAGTGGGATTCTCCTTGTGGATGTGGGACTAATAGGACTGAGGGACTGAGCTCCCTGACAGACTATGGGACTATGGTATCCCCCGCTGAACCCTCCTTAACAGAGACTCTATTAGACTGAGGAAGAGGGGTCAAAGGGGAAGGGATAGTTCACGGAGAGGTCAAACCATCTCCATGGAAACCTCAGCACTCCCAACGGAAGTGAAAGAGACTTCCAATACTCCTCTTACCGTCCCCATCTCTCATTGAATTGTGTTTTATTGTGTGTGATTCTCAGATTAACTTGCCTACATTCCAGTCAGTACCATACTGTACCGTGTAAAGTTATGCTACTTTTGTTTATTTAGCAATATAATTTTTTTAAACTGGTGTAAAGTTACAACCACAACAACAACAGTTTCACCGTGATACTAGAGCAGGACTTCTAGTATGGTTATTATGATTTCTCTGTGCTCCTGAGCCAGGCTTACACAATGTGAGAGGAGGGAGAGCCTCTCTCTGTCTGTCTGCATCCATGTCACACTTTCTTCTTTCAATGCACTGATGTTTTGTGTGTGTCCATATTTTACCATAACCACTAGACCATCATTTCACAAACTTTGTCCTGGGAACCCGCGACCTGCACGTTTTGGTTTTTGCCCTAGCATTACACAGCTGATTCAAATAATCAAAGCTTGATGATTAGTTGATTATTTGAATCAGCTGTGTAGTGTAAGGGCAAAAACCAAAACGTGAACACCTTGGGGTCCCCAGGACCGAGTTTGGGAAACCCTGTACTAGACTCTCTGTCCTGCTCATGATGAGTGAACGTGCTACTATACAAGGGAGTTCTTGGAATGTTCTCGGAACGTCAGGAGGTTGTCTAAATCTCTGTTAGTATTCCAAGCCCAACAGGAGAGCACAAAGCAACAGGTTTTGACAGTGGGTATGAGAACAGTTAAATTTACCAAACATGTACTTAATTCTTACCTCAGTAAAGAATGGAATGGACCCTCTGGGCAATAACTGGTTGAATCAATGTTGTTTCCACTTCATTTCAACAACAAAAAATCAATGTGATGACGTTGAATCAACGTGGAAAGCTGATTGGATTTGCAGAAAGTCAGCAACGTCAGGGAATTTTGTATTTTTTTCACCCAACCTTTAACCTAAATCCAATGACATGGTGACATTTTTTGTTGATTTCACATTGAATTCATATTATTTGACAACTCAATCAAATGTAAATCAAAGCAAGGCAACAGTAAACATGTCCCCCACGAATGATGCTGTACCCCCTTGGGCCAATTAGTAACAACAATTCAAGCTCAAACGGGACAGGAGATATGTTTGTTCAAGGTTTGGAATTTCAGTTAAATACTATAGGGCTGTTCCCTATGTGAAAAGGCACTATCTGTGAAGTGAAAATGGCAGTTAGCGTCTTCTAGCGCCAGACAGTGAAGTCATGGCCTTTTCACACACCTTACTTTGACTTTAAAGGGTTCAGGGACTTTTGCTTACGCTTTTAATATTTATCTGTTGAATTTCACTGCTTTTATGTTATTTTGTGTTACACTTTTAACTCTTGTTTTTATAGCCTTCTGTGATTCTACAAGCGTTCATGGTGAGCTACAGCAGCTGTAAAAAGCTATTGGGTGCATCATGTGCTGAACTGTAATACTAGGCTATGCTAATTCTAAGCAGTCAAACTGGTCATGTCTTTAGTAAGGTGCTTCCTTCCTAACATTATCCTGCCATCTTTATCTACCTGTACAAGACTTCAACATTTTATTTCAGTTATTTATTGTGCTCAATGTTTTTACCTTAGTGTTCACTCCAAACTGCTTTCAGTTCAAATATTCTGTAAATGTTTTTGGTGTTTCCATACTCTTGACATTTTGCCAACTATGTTCAGACTGCACTAAGCCCTCACACCTTGGAGGCACACTTTGTGTTACACTTCACTTGTAGAACATGTTATGTATCTGAAATGATATTGTGTCCAATGTCCATATATTCTTTAAATACCATATTAAACCAAGAACTTAGTCTTCTTGGTCTGATCCATTGTATCTAAATCCACGTCACAACGTTTGTTACGTTGCATGTGTGATACCTCCCTGAGCTCAGGAAGGTTGGAGACTTTATTCATGTTACCATCCTTTGTGACTCCATTGCCTTCCCACCCTGTCTTCTGCAAGGCCAAATGTCATACTGTGTGTCACTAGAGACCATTACGTATGTCTCTGTTGTCCTACTGTGTAAACATGCCAAATGGAAGCAACCGAGAGGATAGTGATGATGATGATGGGGTGTAAATGTGCCATGTACATGCTATGTATCACTCTGATGTGATGTTTGTTTGAGCTCTTTTGTTCTCTCTCTCTCTGTCCCCTCTATCAACTCGTACTGTCTGCCTCTAACCCATCTCAGTAGGTGCCTGTGAAAATGTACGTTAGTCATGGCCAGTAAAACTGGACCTCCATGTAACACAGTATTTTACTTCAATAAAACTTTTTTGGTTTAGCTTTGGCATGTCTTGTGTAATTCAATCTTGCAAACAAAGATTTATGACAGTTTGAAATGTCATGCAGATAGGAGGAGCCAGGAGAATGTATGCTGAACAAAAATATAAACGCAACAATTTCAACGAATTTACCGAGTTACAGTTCATACATTCATTAGGACCTAATCTATGGATTTCACATGACTGGGCAGGGGCACAGCCATGGGTGGGCCTGGGAGGGCATAGGCCCACCCATTTGGGAGCCAAACCCACACACCGGGGAGCCAGGTCCAACCAATCAGAATACATTTTTCCCCACAAAAGGGCTTTATTACAGACAGAAATTCCTGCAGTCAGCATGCCAATTGCGCGCTCCCTCAAAACTTGACATCTGTGGCATTGTGTTGTATGACAAAACTGCACATTTTAGAGTGGCCTTTTATTGTCCCCAGCGCAAGGTGCATCTGTGTAATGATCATGCTGTTCAATCAGCTTCTTGATATGTCACACCTGTCAGGTGGATTTATTATCTTGGCAAAGGAGAAATGCTCACTAACAGGGATGTAAACACATTTGAAGGTAATAAGCTTTTTGTGTGTATGGACAATTTCTGGGATGTTTTATTTCAGCACATGGGACCAACACTTTACATGTTGCATTTATATTTTTGTTCAGTATAGATGACAGTTGCCTGTGTAACAGGTGGGATTCGAAACCGGTAGCTCTCGCTCGAGAACCAAAATTAAGTATTAACCATTAGACCAAAGGAAAATCCCTCTGGTCCGAGGGCAACTATTGGGCTTATGAGTCTCAGGCAGGGCTACTGATCACGAGAGCGTGATTTCAAATTATCTCCGCTGCACCTGCATTCCTTTGGGCATCAGATTTTCAAGAAAATATTCAATTGAAGAGAATTTGGAGGGATAATTAATTTGGAGGAAAGCTGCATTTGATTGGTGCAGCAGGTGCATCACCTGGTGTTGGTACCCACCATCCATTTGAACTCTTTCTCCCTGTAGGATTATGATGTGTATTGTGTAGCTCCCACATCACTGCATGCTATTCTACCAGAGAGCCTCTCTGTCCCAGCACTTATTTTCACCATACAGAGCTGATTGAGCCTTCATCTGTCTGGCTCTCCTCCTCTCCAAACCATCATCAGTGCCCCTCCCTCCCTCCCTCACACCTCTCTCTCTTTCCTCTCTCTCACTCCTCACCAGCCTCTCCACCGTTGCCAGGCAACCCTCTTTAAGAGGGATTTAAAATAAATAAATAATGCTGCAAATAGACTTCTGTTTTTTAATATTGAAAGGAGGCCCAGTGCAGACTGTCTTTAAGGCATGAATGTATCATCCGGGTAGGCTGGGGTGTTGCACGCTGAGAGAGAGAGTGAAACACAATGTTTTTGTATTTTTCTCTCCCAGTCGTGGATCACCAAGGACGTTGAATGTATTGTTTTTATGTAGACATTAGCTGATTGGGAGTGTGTGATTAAGTGAATAGAGGGGCACCAATCACTCTCTCTCTCTCTCTCTCTCTCTGTCTCTCTCTTAGTCTCTCTATTTCTCTCTCCACAACAATCCTGAAGCATACAGTATAACACCAGAACCAGCATATCTATCCCGCCTCCCAACTCTCATCCCCTCTCAACCATTAAAGGTTTATGTTTGAAGTCAGTCAGTTACTGATTAGAGCAGATGACGATGATGATGTAGAGCACAGCAAAACCCATATTTAGGCTCAGCTGCTGTCCCTTCAGGTATAGAGACCTTTGTAACCTTAATGATTTTACAGCATGTGAACAAAGCTTTTGAACAAACCCTTTTAATTCAAAACTTTGTCTCCATTTAATCACATTCATCTGTATCACCTATATCTTTCATGCATTCCCTCAGGTACCTCTACTGGCGACAACACTCTTTCATCATCCTGACTGCATGTGGATCTTAGAACTGTCTTCAAACCAGGAGGTTCACGGGTGAGAAAGACAGCTGTTTCTCTGTTTCCCTCCTCTCTGCCTATTTGTATTAGCCAGAGATGACTCTATGCTGCCAACTCTCAGCTGCCTTATCAACCAGGGTCATGGAGGAACTATAGCTTTAGCTCCTCTCACAGCTTTCATGTGTCCCAGAGTGGCATCAGGCACCCCCACCCGCCCCCCTTCACTGGTTGCCTTTTTCTTGTGGCAACAGGTCACACATCTTGCTGCTGTGATGGCGCACTGTGGCATTTCACCCAATATATATGGGAGTTTAACAAAATGGGATTTGTTTACAAAATTTGATTTGTTTACAATACAGGTGTGCCAAGCTTATAGCATTATACCCAAGAAGACTCGAGGCAGTAATCGCTGCCAAAGGTGCTTCAACAAAGTACTGAGTAAAGGGTCTGAATACATATGTAAATGTAATATTTCAGCTTTTTATTTTTAATAAATTTGCAAACATTTTAGCTTTGTCATTATGGGGTAATGTGTGTAGATTGATGAGGGGGAAAAAACAATGTAATACATTTTAGAATAAGGCTGTAACGTAACAAAATGTGGAAAAAGTTAAGTTCTGAATACTTTTCGAATGCACTGTAGGTATCTAGGTGGCGACTGTTCTTCAGGCTATTTCACTTGTGATTTACTTAGTGTGCATCAAGTCTCTTTGCAACCGATAAAAAATAGGAGACTAAAACCACTGAGCGTTTCATTTCTATGGAAGAGACACTACATTTCATTAGCCTTCTGAATCACTCTCTAAGACTGCGTCCCAAGTGGCCCCTACCCGGTGGGCCCTGGTCAAAAGTAGTGCACTAAATAGGGAATAGGGTGCCATTTGGGATGACCGCGTGTTGTGCCCAGTTGAGGTATTCTCCATTTACTGGGAAATTAGAACTTCACTTGAGTCAACTTCCAGGGAAAAACCCAGAATAAAGCCCAAGGGGAGAGAGAGTGAACGGGACCCGACGTCACGACACAATGCTTTCCATTGTGCCCCGACCTGGCCTCCCAGATGCTGCTGTGTCACTGATAGTATCTATCTGAATTACACCTCCGTGTGCCACGTGTCAGTCACACTCAGTCACAACAACCAATCACAATGGACAGTTAGTGACTTTGATGTCACTCCAGTGAGCACATGATCACTGGAGTGACTTTTTTTTTATTGCTCTCACTCACTAGGTCACGTTAGTCACACACACACACACATACTATGAACAAGCCACAGTCTCCTATTCCCTATAGGACGACACTGGAAATATCCTGTGTCACTGGTTTGCTGGGTGGACACTTTATGGATGTTTAGTCAAGCTTAGGTCACATAGTACTGTGATTTCCCACACACAGAATGGTTAACCCCTGCTGTGAAATGAAAATATCACTCCTCCTCAATATGTGGGAAATAGGTTTCCTTCATCTCAGCCTGACACTGCATCCGACCACTGAGGCCACGGTGTAAGTCAGCCTAGCAAAACACAATCCGTGTTGGGGGGGGGGAGGTTGCTTGCTTGCTTCTACAGTCCCTCAATAATAGACCAAATTGTATTGGTCGTGTACACATATTTTGCAGATGTTATCGCAGGTGCAGCAAAATGTTTATCTTTCACTGAGTGCTGTAGATGTCATGGAGGGTAGGCAGTGTGCCCCCGGTTGAGCTGACCTCACCACCCTCTGGAGAGCGCTGCGGTTGAGGACAGTGCAATTGCCGAGGAACTTGAAGCTTTTCACCCTCTCCACTGCAGCCCCGTCGATGTAGATGGGTTCGTGCTCTCTCTGTTGTCTACTGAAGTCCACGATCAGCTCCTTCGTTTTGTTGATGTTGAGTGACAGGCTTTTTTCCTGACACCACTCCACCAGGTCCCTCATCTCCTCCCTGTAGGATGACTCGCCATTGTTGGTAATCAGACCTACCACTGTTGTGTTGTCTGCAAACTTCATGATTGAGTTGGAGACGTGCGTGGCCACACAGTCATGGGTGAACAGGGAGTACAGGAGGGGGCTGAGCACGCACCCTTGTGGGGCCACCGTGTTGAGGATCAGCCTGGCGGCAGTGTTGTTGCCTACCTTCACCACCTGGGATTGGCCCGTCAGGAAGTCCAGGACCCAGTTGCACAGGGCGGGGTTCAGACCCAGGGCCCCAAGCTTAGTGATGAGCTTGGAGGGCACTATTATAGGTATTCCTCTTGTCCAGATGGGATAGGGCAGTGTGCAGTGCGATGGCATTGTGTCATCCGTTGATCTGTTTGGGGCGGTATGCAAATTGTAGTGGGTCTAAGGTGTTGGGTAAGGTGTCAGAGATATGATCCTTAACTAGCCTCTCAAAGCATTTCATGATGACAGAAGTGAATGCTACGGGGAGATATTCCTTTACAGTGCATTCGGAAAGTATTCAGACCCGTTGACTTTTTCCACATCAATCTACCCACAATACCCCATAATGACAAAGCAAAACCGGGTTTTTAGAAATGTTTGCAAAAAACTGAAATATCACATTTACGTAAGTATTCATTTACTCAGTACTTTGTTGAAGTGTCTTTGGCAGCGATTACAGCCTCAAGTCTTCTTGGGTATGACGCTGTATTTGGGGAGTTTACCATTCTCTGCAGATCCTCTCAAGCTCTGTCAGGTTGGATGGTCACTCTGACAGAGCTCCAGAGTTCCTCTGTGGAGATGGGAGAACCTTCCAGAAGTACAACCATCTCTGCAGCACCACCAATCAGGCCTTTATGGTAAAGTGGCCAGACTGAAGCCACTCCTCAGTAAAAGGCACATGACAGTCCGCTTGGAGTTTGCCAAAAGGCACCTAAAGGACTCTCAGACCATGAGAATCAAGATTGAACTCTTTGGCCTGAATACCAAGCGTCACGTCTGGAGGAAACCTGGCACCATCCCTACGGTGAAGCATGGTGGTGGCAGCATCATGCTGCGGGGATCGAGGAAAAAATGAACGCCACAAAGTACAGAGCGATCCATGATGAAAACCTGCTCCAGAGCACTCAGGACCTCAGACTGGAGGGAAGGTTCACCTTCCAACAGGACAACAACCCTAAACAGCCAAGACAATGCAGGAGTGGCTTCGGGACAAGTCTCTGAATGTCCTTGAGTGGCCTAGCCAGATTCCAGACTTGAACCAGATTTCAACATCTCCGGAGAGACCTGAAAATAGCTGTGCAGCAACGCTCCCCATTCAACCTGACAGCTCGAGAGGATCTGCAGAGAAGAATGGGAGAAACTCCCCAAATACAGGTGTGCCAAGCTCATTCCCAAGACTCGAGGCTATAATTGCTGCAGAAGTTGCTTCAACAAAGTACTGAGTAAAGGGTCTGAATACTTATGTAAATGTGACATTTCAGTCTAAAAAAAAAAAAAACATTTCTATAAACCTGTTTTTGCTTTGTCATTATGGGGTGTTATGTGTAGATTGATGAGGAAAGAAAACAATTGTATCAATTTTAGAATAAGGCTGTAACTTAACAAAATGTGGAAAACTTCAGGGGGTCCGAATACTTTCCGAATGTACTGTACATTACATCTAGATAGATAGTACTTGTGTACATTGTGTTTTCAGTCATAACTATTATAGAACATGCGCTTTTAAACCCACCCCTCAGCTATTCTCAGTCCATCCAACCTACAGTATATCCGTAAACTGCACATGGCAGATTTCCATGTGCCATATATTTTAACTGTGCTGGGATGTTTCACATAGATTCTGAGCCTGTCTAATTGCATAGTTTCTACAGATTGTAAGTTAAAGATACATATTTTTACTAATTAAGTGTTGAATCAAGCGTTGTTTTGTGGAATCGGCATATCGAAAATCTCTTCCCAACTATTTTGCAACCTGAATGGCGCTGTGGACAACACTTTGGTCCTCAAGTAAAACTGATATATTTTTATATTTATGCCAATTTTAATCAAAGGCAGACAATCAAGTTCCCTACCTTCTCCCCCTTCCACTTGCCTCCTACATTTTTGTGGTAATGCTGCAATCAGTTGGTTGTAATTTTGGATAGAGCAAACATTTCCATATTGTTAACTGCACGTGACATAACTCCAGCTTTCTTATTCATAATATCATTAACAAATAATTATTTTTTAAAACATTTTTTCCATAAAGAATGTTTTTTTAAATCAATTAGCATATTTGAATGTAAACATTATTTGTTGTTATATTTGTTCTGTCTTTTCTGGAGGATCAAACTGGAATTGCAACCAGTTTTGTATGGCTTGTTTTAGAAAGGGTGATATTTTGAAAATTATAAATTTTCTAATAACTGAAAGTGAGAGGTTGTAATCTGGATAAAGGGAAAAATGCCATTTTTGAACAAGGGGTGAGCCATTCTTATTAAATTGGCTAGGAGCTAGAAACAAGGCGATCATGTCTGTCAGTGCCATCTTGTTCGTGGCCTTGAGTACACCACTGGGAATGAAGAGGGGAGAAATTATAGCTTCCAATGATTTGTTCTAGTAATTCCGCATGAGATGGGACACTATCATTATTTTTGATGAAATGTGTTTTTGAATTCTCTCGGTTGCACTATACCATGATTCGTGCTTACTACCCACCTTCACCAAACCCATGGGAATGAAGCAACAAATTACAGCTCTCAGCAGCTGATGGTCGTGATTCCTTGTGAACGTGCTGTACTGATGTGTCATGATTTAGATGTTTGTGTTTACAAAATACTGGATAACACTTGACTATAAACACAAAGTCAGCTCGCATATGGAACAAATTGTCTGAAGAAACTGTTAGAAACAAGATGTCTCTCTTGGCTTTCTTCACAACTTGGAAAAGAGACATAACAATATAACAATATAACAAAAGTACAGTACAATAGTATGTTAGTGTGCCAGGGTTTCCATTTAGCTACCTCTGTAGTGATGAGATGAATCAATCCAAATGCAGTCCAAAACAGAGAATGACAGTACTGTTGTATACCGTTTCTATTACTAGAGCACCATGAGGCAACGTACAGCGTATTTATGATCCCACTGCTCCAGTGATCTTTCCTCTTGGATCTGCATGCTCTCTGATATGTTTGTTATCTCTTATTGCACAAAAACAAAGGTGAAGTGAGAGAGATCGTTCATAGCCTTTTGTACTGGAATTTAAAATAATATATGCCATTTAGCAGATGCTTTTATCCAAAGTGATTTACAGTCATGCATGAATACATTTTACATACAGTACATTTGCATACATTACTTTTTTTTTTTACAATATCCCTCCGCTGTGAGTGTTGTCATAGCAATGTCTGTATTGTTTCATGGTGATAATGTTGTACAGATTCCAAATAGAGCGATAGGTCACCCAACCACAGAAAGCTAGTCTAGAGCTAGAAAACTGTTTGACCATGTTTAGAACTGCTATTGTAGCCAGATTCCCTAACGTTGTAATAAAACAGTCTGGAATGGAATCTAGGGGTCTACTCTAGGCACATTTCAAACAACAACAACAACAACACAAGTCTCTTTCTGACCAGAATGATTTAGGGATTCAATCCGATCACGCTTTGTCGACAATACGCCATATAAAGGTAATTTCCGATTGAGTCGACATATGCAGCATTTACCGTGAATACAGTCTCTGTGAAAGCGGGGACATTGCCTTTAAAAGCTGCATTGTCCACAAAGCATGATCGGATTGAATTCTGGCCTTTGTCATCCATTCAACAGTACATGTGGTAGAGGAGGACATTGTAAGTAAATTCATATTCATTATTTGTCATCCAGTGCTTTGGCAGCCTAGGTGACAGACAGATCTCGTCTGACACATAAGCCACTGAACACTAAGCAGGGGAGAGATCCTAGCTGTCCCTGTAAGAAATGCACAAACCCTTTACATGCTACAGCATTTCCCTAGCTATTTACAGTACATGCATGAAATATGGTCTGTATGGTGTCCATATGGAGACGGAGTGTGTCCTAATATGGACACTGTATTTGCTAAATGAATAAAAGTTGTGAATTCCACTGGAGAGCCGAAGATCCCTTTTGGAACTTTTTTTCTAAGAGTGTAGAAGCTTTTAAAGTTGCGTTTGCACAGCAGACCATCTGACAAAATGTTGTTTTCAGTCAAGATTTTCACAGTTTTTAAGATTCAACGTTTGACATTCAATGTTCAATCTTAGTCAGCCTCAAATGTTTAGCAGGCTGTGTAGAATGATCTCTATCTCATGACCTTAATAATTAATTACCCAGTAACACAGTCTTGGAGACTTCTCTGACATGGAGGTTTCTGAGCCAGCTCTATACGACCCATTGAAATATGGGTGAGCATTTCTCAAAGGAACATAGCCAGGGGCAAGGAAAAGAGTCCAATTGAGCTAGGCAAAGAGTCCAATTGAAATCACTTCTTGGGAAACAAATACATCTCATGATGGAGAAGCCAAGAGTTCTAGTGTATAGTATCTCTATGGACTGTTGAACAGCTGGAGAGCAAATGTTGGATTGCCAAGAGTGGAGGGGGGGTGAAGGAAAAGAGGCCACAGAGGTTGGTTTCTGACAGGACCACTGGAAAAGACAGCTCACTGAAAGAACAACGTCAAACCCTCCTCTCCCCGCCACCCTTTGACAGAAGTTTACGGCAACACAATTTCACTCGTATTAACAAAGAATAACGATTGAATGATGATTCTTTGTATTGTTCTGAGGCTGTATTGTGTGGTCTACCTCTCAATCTAAGCCTCACTTGTCAAACAATGATCCATGAACACACAATAGCTGTATTGTGAGAGAGTGGATATGGTGAGTAGTGTAACAGGCTGGCTCTCTGTCAGTGAGGAAAAGTGGAAATCTCCAATGGCTAATTACACAGGTTAGCGGTGCCATTATTGCAGATGAGCAAAATCAAGTTTTTGAATTGGGCTCACAACTCCCTAAAGTACACAATCCTAAAACAAAGCCATACAGTCATGTGAGCATGTGTTGGCTACTTACTACCTTCTCTTTCCTAATAGGGAATTGTCCTCCAGCGATTTTTACTGTTGAAAAGCAATATCCCATGTATAAATACAGTAAAGTAGCCTACACACACAATTTGTAGTGTTGTGTCATTAGCCAAATGGTACCTTGAATATTTCATTTGTTGGAGCAGATACACGATCAGCTGTGAGCTGTCTTACAGGATCAGTTGAACCTGGATATATATTGACTACATTTGAAGTATTATGATGCATGCTATTTGAAATAGAACAGCAAGTGTGCCATTTGCAAGTCTGGATAATGACACAGCATATAATATTCAAGAGAGATAATCATGCCCTGCTATATCAAAGATGAATTTGAACCTTTTCAAGAGCAGGCTGCAGTATTTGCGCTCCTCTCAGTTCACGTCCTTGGAAAACTCCTATCTGCATTGATTGTGTGGCCGTATAAACTACACCGCTTGAATGTCACGATTACGATGGAGCGAAAGGAGGAGATTGATTGAATAAACGATAGCTAGAAAGGGAGGAGCCAGTTTGCCAAGGTGAATGTAGCCTACGGTATTCTAGCCCTCATTACCAAACACGACACAGCGCTCGTAATTGCCACGCATCGTTCATGAAAGGAGATTCAAAGGAACCAGAGGAAGTTCGCGTGGAACGGAGGCGTAACATCACTCACTGAATGACTGCATGCTGTGGGGATGGAGAGGAAGTAATTTGCGCTCAAGACAACAGAACAAATACTTTATGATATCTGTATTTACTTTATTGATAAATACATCCGAAACACCTTGGTTCAAGGGTTTCTCTTGCTGTCATAAACTGTGAGCTCGACGGCCATTTAAATGGAACGGAGCGAGTCGTGTCTCTGAGTTCAGTCCATCAGGATAACCTATCAGGACGCAAGGAAACGCACGGGCAACAAAGGTAAACAACGAGTTGTATTGACATTTTCATGATCAGATTTGATGGAAATGGCAAGCTGTATCTCCCAACCTGACATTCATCAGGTGCTCATGCTAAATAAATATTGCTTTAGGGGCGTCATGCACCCATTATTTTAGAGGGGGCTTGAAGTAGGCAACATGAAGATGGTATGGGTGGTGTTCCGAGGGTAAAAGCTATGTCTATTTTTCAACAGGTTATCTTAGCTAAGATAGTTAGACTAGCTACTCTAACTTGATTGATAGCCTGAAATGGCTTGATAGCAATTATGGGGTTGGGAGATTAAGAACCTACACTAAATATACAAAAGTATGTGGACAACCCTTCAAATTAGTGGATTTGGCTATTTTAGCCACACCTGTTACAGGTGTGGGAAGGGTGTATGCAAAATAAGCATAGGACAACCACTCTCTCACCAAGCTCTAAGAAACATATGGTTCTCAGAACTTTATGTGCTAGCTGAAGTGCTGAGCAATTAGTGATTTTTGAGGTCTGTTCGGTTTCTGTTCGATTATAAAAATAATGATCAAGGATTCCGTTGTAGTATTATTATTATTATTATAATTTTCTTAAATGCACTGTGCATTATGTTTGAATGCTGTAAAAATGCAGAATAAAACAAAAGTCCCATGATGGTAGTGACTGCCCATTACGGCTTATCACTTATTAACCATAATTTATTCACATTACTTTAATAAAATATTTCAGTTGTTGTGTATATTACATTTGTTTTATTTGATGACTTTATTATTTCATTCCAAGTCAACTAAACTCTATAGAGCTGCTGCCTATGCTAGCTGACAAAATCACTATTTTAGTAGTTCTTCAAAGTAAATAAGGCATACTTTTATGACTGCAGAATACCAACTGTCAATCACTTAGATTGTGTATTTTCAGTTAGAGAGACCTCGCCAAACAACAGCTCCTTTCTATATCACCTCACGATCGAGCATTCTTCTCTCCAGTAGCAGGCATAAAATAAAATAAACACAAACCGGACAAGTACATGCGCAATGAATTATGGTCGTTGTAGTTAGTTTAGCGCATAAAACGTGGTCATTATCTAGAATATTGGCCTGTTGGAAACTATAACACCCTCTACTACATTGCACAGTTCAGGCTGGATCTGATTTATCTCTAGAAAAACTGCGATGTGGGCATTGCGCTCACAGAAAAAACCTGAACGAAATGAAATTAGAATAATTGAACCGACATTGGTTAATTAGTTGTTTAAAAACCACTAGCTGGGAAGGGTTAGCAGGATTGGGGCCCCTTTAGCGCCCACATAAAGGGCCCTGTTTTCCCAAAGAGATCTACGTACTGTTCTGATCCATCCTCTCTGATGTGTGAAACTGATACTCACCCCTTGAGGTCACCATCATAATGATGCTTGAACAGCTGAGATCACTTACCAGACATGTCCATGTTTTTGATATTGCAGCACCGTGTTTTGAAAATATAGCCTATTTCATAATTGATCATGATGGTCCCCTCCACCCTCTCTCTCTTTGTTGAGCAGTGTAACATCGGTAGTACTCCAGAGTTCTAAAGGCGCCAGAACCTATCGTCTGGGGATCAGCGCACCAGAGGGGGGACCCGGAAAGACGCAGAACGCCACAGAACACCTCGGAACCCCGTGTTAGTGTGTGGAACCCCTTGGCCTGGCCCTGTGTCCTGGAGGAGGCAGCTGTGGGACAGACTGGCTCGTCACGTGGCACTGCTCTGCCTGACCCCCTACCCAGGCCTCACCCCTCAGAGGGCCCACTCAGTCTGCCTGGTGGGGAGAGGAGCAGGCCATCAACCTCAGTGGGAAGGAGGAGCAGTGCTCAGAGTTTTCTTAAGCTGTGTTTTTTCAGGATACCTGGACAGTGGATGTGATTTAGACTATGAGTTTTGCAGTGAGACTGGAGTGAGAATGTAGAAGATCACCTTGTTTTACCTCTGAAGAACCACAGGACATATGATCTGAAGTGACCTGCAGGCTGGAAAACAACTGATAACACCTGGCCTTTGGACTAGAGAAGGGCCTCTGAGACAGTGCTGTTGTTGTGTGGACACTAGACAGCTAGTCCTCTTAACAGAATCAGGGCTGTTCTGTCACACTGATATAGGAGGACTACAACTCAACAGAAGACAACACATTCAACCAAACTCCTCTGGAGACTGGAGCCCTATCTTTCTCTTGAATGTTCTCCCCTGTCTCCTCAGTGGCAGCCAGTGCTATTTGATTTAACGTATCCAGTTAACGAGTCCAGTTGGCTCCTCATTTCACGCACCTTGGTAGTTCCAAGTCAACTAGTTCCTCATCACCATGGTGATGTCCCAGGGCACATACACCTTCCTGGCCTGCTTCGCTGGGTTCTGGTTGGTGTGGGCTCTCATTGTTATGCTGTGCTGCTTCT
Source organism: Coregonus clupeaformis (assembly GCF_020615455.1). Lineage (NCBI taxonomy): Eukaryota > Metazoa > Chordata > Actinopteri > Salmoniformes > Salmonidae > Coregonus > Coregonus clupeaformis. The sequence goes on along the minus strand of NC_059204.1, from coordinate 19,250,398 downwards.
GTAGCTTTGTCCAGCGGCGTCTGAAGAGGAGGAGGGAGGAGAGGCTGAGGGAGCAGTGTCTAAGGGCCCTGGAGATGGAGTCACTGGAGTGCCTGGGCACGGCGGGGTTGGCTGGGTACCCCCCCCCCAGAGAGCCCCTCCAGTTCTGCCTCCCGCTGACCCTCTCCCCACCGCTGCACGTTCCCCGATCCCTCCCCCAGGGCAGCTGGGCCTCCCCACAAGGTAATGTACTCATTCTGTAACAGGATTTTTTTACTTGAATGTTCTATCACACACACATACACTGGCCCGATGCACAGGAACAGGTGTGGAGGGCAGGATTCACTGAAGCTCAATTAGCTGGAGCAGCCTCTCAACCTGTGGCTTCCCTCACTCTGTCTTCCAAATTAACAAATACACACACACACTATGACAAAGTAAGATAGTCATTAGACTACAGTACCTTGATTCATACACACTTCAACTCTTTAGCTCTTTCTTGCTTATGTTTACCTACACTCTTAGAAAAAAGGGTTATTTGGGGTTCCATATAGAACCTTTTTAGTTCTTTGGACGAGATTAAAGAACCCCTTTACTAAAGAAAGGTTCTATAAACAAAACAAATGACCTACGCGACTTTGAGCGTGGTATGATCGTCGGTGCCAGGCGCACTGGATCCAGTATCTCAGAAACGGCAGTCCTCCTGGGCTTTTCACACACAACAGTGTCTAGGGTTTACAGAGAATGATGCGACAAACAAAAAACATCCAGTCAGCGCCAGTCCTGTGGGCCAAAACAGCTAATTGATGAGAGAGGTTGAAGGAAAATGGCCAGAATGGTGCAAGCTAACAGGCAGGCCACAAACAGACATAACGGTGCAGTGGTGTGCGGAACGGCATCTCGGAACGTCGATCCTTTTCACAGATTGGCTATTGCAGCAGACGACCACACCGGTTTCCACCCCTATCAGCTAAAAACAAGAACAAGCGTCTCCAGTGGATCACCAACACTAGACAACTGAGGAGTGGAAAAACATTGCCTGGAACATGACAGCGAGTTCAGTTTACTTGAGTGGCCTGCTCAGTCCCCAGACCCAATAGAGCATCTTTGGGATGAGAGTGAACGGGCTGGTCGCAGCATGAATGTACCGCCGTCCAATCTGCAACAACTGCGCGATGCCATCGCATCAGCATGGACCAACATCCCTGTGGAACATTTCTGACACTTTGTAGAATGACCCAAAGAATTTAGTCTGTTCTGGAGGCAAAGGGGGATCCGACCCGGTACTAGATGGGTGTACCTAATAAACTGACCAGTGAGTGTATATATCCATATTAATGATGCTGTTGCATGATTTTGCCTGGTCAGAAAAAAGGCTAGCTGACGTCCGACACCGTTAGCTCTCTATGGCAAGGAGAAGATTGAATTCATATTTTGCAACATTGTTGCCGAGGTCTGAGTGGCAAACATCAAAGTTCATACAAACCTGTGCTGTTGCAAACTAACTGCTAGCTAGAAGCAAGAGGAAATCATGTGTTTAATAAAAGCATACACTTAAGTGATAATGCCTGAGAAGCCGGTGTTTGTAAGATCCTGTATATTGGCACGGGCGTTGTTAGGCCCGATACGAAGTCGGGCATTATCACTTTTACACAACAGGTTACCAACATATTCAAATAATGATTTACATATTTTCATTAAAAATGTTATTTTAATGAATTTATTCATACTATTTCATCCTTCCACATGATATAGTCCCGACACAAATCTAGGGTTGCTACTCAAGCCGGCTGGTCGTTTGTTCTATCGGTTCGGTTGCCAGAGACGCGACCCAGTCGTTCAGTCTTTTTGTTCTGTATCTATGGACACGACCCAGTCGTTCGTTTTAAATGTTCTATTGCCATACTGGCTGGCAACGTTCTTATCCCTTGCTTACTAGCTAGCCAACTACGGCTAAATTACAGTCACGTCAAACAGTGCAGCCAGAATAACAACAAAGTAGCTGCATTTGCATTTGTTTAAGCTGCTTTCTAGTGATATTTATTTGGATACATTTTACATTTTAGTCATTTAGCAGACGCTCTTATCCAGAGCGACTTACAGTTAGTGAGTACATACAATGTTATTATTATTAATTTTTTCTTATAGTTTTCAGTGTTTTTATATTTTATTTTTAATTTTTTATACTGGCCTCCCGTGGGAATCGAACCCACAACCCTGGCGTTGCAAACGCCATGCTCTACCAACTGAGCTACATCCCTGCCGGCCATTCCCTCCCCTACCCTGGACGACGCTGGGCCAATGGGTCTCCCGGTCGCGGCCGGCTACGACAGAGCCTGGATTCGAACCAGGATCTCTAGTGGCACAGCTACCACTGCGATGCAGTGCCTTAGACCACTGCGCCACTCGGGAGACATACATCAATAACAATGAGCTAATGAGGCGTGATTTCACCTGGCATAGAACATGTGCTCTCTCGTCAGGACACTGTTGTTCAGAGGAGCTAGCCAACAACCCAGCTAACACAATCATTTCAAATGGAAGCTGGAAAGACTGCAAACTAGCTGCACTTCATTTAGTTTTACCTGTGTTCTATTGATATTTCTTTGTATATATCCATAAAAATGATGCTGATTCATGATTTCGACTGGCTGACAAAAGCTGCCTGCATGTCTGTCTCATCCCGACTCCCGACACTTTCATTACTATGCGACAGCTGGACCATGTCTTTCAAAGATAATTCCTAAAAATCCAAATAACTTCACAGATCTTCATTGTAAAGGGTTTAAACACTGTTTCCCATGCTTGTTCAATGAACCATAAACAATTACTGAACATGCACCTGTGGAACGGTCGTTAAGACACTAACAGCTTACAGACGGTAGGCAATTAATGTCACAGTTATGAAAACTTAGGACACTAAAGAGGTCTTTCTACTGACTCTGGAAAAACACCAAAAGAAAGATGCCCAGGGTCCCTGCTCATCTGTGTGAACGTGCCTTAGGCATGCTGCAAGGAGGCATGAGGACTGCAGATGTGGCCAGGGCAATAAATTGCAATGTCCGTACTGTGAGACGCCTAAAACAGCGCTACAGGGAGACAGGACAGACAGCTGATCGTCCTCGCAGTGGCAGACTACATGTAACAACACCTGCCCAAGATCGGTACATCCGAACATCACACCTGCGTGACAGGTACAAGATGGCAACAACAACTGCCCGAGTTACACCAGGAACGCACAATCCCTCCATCAGTGCTCAGACTGTCCGCAATAGGCTGAGAGACGCTGGACTGAGGGCTTGTAGGCCTGTTGTAAGGCAGGTCCTCACCAGACATCACCGGCAACAACGTCGCCTATGGGCACAAAACCACCGTCGCTGGACCAGACAGGACTGGCAAAAAGTGCTCTTCACTGACGAATCGCGGTTTTGTCTCACCGGGGGTGATGGTCTGATTTGCGTTTATCGTCAAAGGAATGAGCGTTACACTGAGGCCTGTACTCTGGAGCGGGATCGATTTTGGAGGTGGAGGGTCTGTCATGGTCTGTGGCGGTGTGTCATAGCATCATCGGACTGAGCTTGTTGTCATTGCAGGCAATCTCAACACTGTGCGTTACAGGGAAGACATCCTCCTCCCTCATGTGGTACCCTTCCTACAGGCTCATCCTGATATGACCCTCCAGCATCACAATGCCACCAGCCATACTGCTCATTCTGTGCGTGATTTCCTGTAAGACAGGAATGTCCGTGTTCTGCCATGGCCAGCGAAGAGCCCGGGTCTCACTCCCATTGAGCACGTCTGGGACCTGTTGGATCGGAGGGTGAGGGCTAGGGCCATTTCCCTCAGAAATGTCCGGGAAGTTGCAGGTGCCTTGGTGGAAGAGTGGGGTAACATCTCACAGCAAGAACTGGCAAACCTGGTGCAGTCCATGAGGAGGAGATGCACTGCAGTACTTAATGCAGCTGGTGGCCACACCAGATACTGACTGTTACTTTTGATTTTGACCACACCTTTTGCTCAGGGACACATTATTCAATTTCTGTTAGTCACATGTCTGTGAAACTTGTTCAGTTTATGTCTGTTGTTGAATCTTATGTTCATACAAATATTAACACATGTTAAGTCTGCTGAAAATAAACGCAGTTGAAAGTGAGAGGACGTTTCTTTTTTTGCTGAGTTTATGAAGCAAGCGCTATAACCCTTTTTTTTCTAAGAGTGAAAAAAAGTATTTGGTCAGCCACCAATTGTGCAAGTTCTCCCACTAAAAAATTAGAGAGGCCTGTAATTTTCATCATAGGTACACGTCAACTATGACAGACAAAATGAGAATTTTTTTTTCTCCAGAAAATCACATTGTAGGATTTTTAATGTATTTATTTGCAAATTATGGTGGAAAATAAGTATTTGGTCACCTACAAACAAGCAAGATTTCTGGCTCTCACAGACCTGTAACTTCTTCTTTAAGAGGCTCCTCTGTCCTCCACTCCTTACCTGTATTAATGGCACCTGTTTGAACTTGTTATCAGTATAAAAGACACCTGTCCACAACCTCAAACAGTCACACTCCAAACTCCACTATGGCCAAGACCAAAGAGCTGTCAAAGGACACCAGAAACAAAATTGTAGACCTGCACCAGGCTGGGAAGACTGAATCTGCAATAGGTAAGCAGCTTGGTTTGAAGAAATCAACTGTGGGAGCAATTATTAGGAAATGGAAGACATACAAGACCACTGATAATCTCCCTCGATCTGGGGCTCCACGCAAGATCTCACCCCGTGGGGTCAAAATGATCACAAGAACGGTGAGCAAAAATCCCAGAACCACACGGGGGGACCTAGTGAATGACCTGCAGAGAGCTGGGACCAAAGTAACAAAGCCTACCATCAGTAACACACTACGCCGCCAGGGACTCAAATCCTGCAGTGCCAGACATGTCCCCCTGCTTAAGCCAGTACATGTCCAGGCCCGTCTGAAGTTTGCTAGAGTGCATTTGGATGATCCAGAAGAGGATTGGGAGAATGTCATATGGTCAGATGAAACCAAAATATAACTTTTTGGTAAAAACTCAACTCGTCGTGTTTGGAGGACAAAGAATGCTGAGTTGCATCCAAAGAACACCATACCTACTGTGAAGCATGGGGGTGGAAACATCATGCTTTGGGGCTGTTTTTCTGCAAAGGGACCAGGACGACTGATCCGTGTAAAGGAAAGAATGAATGGGGCCATGTATCGTGAGATTTTGAGTGAAAACCTCCTTCCATCAGCAAGGGCATTGAAGATGAAACGTGGCTGGGTCTTTCAGCATGACAATGATCCCAAACACACCGCCCGGGCAACGAAGGAGTGGCTTCGTAAGAAGCATTTCAAGGTCCTGGAGTGGCCTAGCCAGTCTCCAGATCTCAACCCCATAGAAAATCTTTGGAGGGAGTTGAAAGTCTGTGTTGCCCAGCGACAGCCCCAAAACATCACTGCTCTAGAGGAGATCTGCATGGAGGAATGGGCCAAAATACCAGCAACAGTGTGTGAAAACCTTGTGAAGACTTACAGAAAACGTTTGACCTGTGTCATTGCCAACAAAGGGTATATAACAAAGTATTGAGAAACTTTTGTTATTGTCCAAATACTTATTTTCCACCATAATTTGCAAATAAATTCATAAAAAATCCTACAATGTGATTTTCTGGATTTTTTTTCTTCTAATTTTGTCTGTCATAGTTGACGTGTACCTATGATGAAAATTACAGGCCTCTCTCATCTTTTTAAGTGGGAGAACTTGCACAATTGGTGGCTGACTAAATACTTTTTTCCCCACTGTATGCAACCCTGCAGTTTTCTGTACATTACAAGCTACAGCAGGGACTCTAAAGGCTTTATGCTGTAGGCTCTCATTGTAGCTGCAGCTGCATTCCTTTGTGGGTGACATGGTGACAGTTAGCGCTGTAGCGTAGGCAGTGCGTGGGCAGAGCAGTGACAGAGTTAGCAGCACAGCAGCCAGCGCAATGACAGAGACTGCTAACAGCTCAACATTTCGTAGGCGCTAACAGCATAGCAGTCAGTCAGTGGCGTGAAAGGTAAGCTAGCAGCAACCATTGAAATAGACAGAGAGGGCTAGCAAGCACAAAAGCCAGATAGAGGAACTCTGTACCAAGGCAGCAAGACAGGGTGGTTAAGGTGAACACCTTAAAGTAGGAGGAATCTGCTCATTGGTAAGACAGCCACTGATGAATGGAAAGAAAATGGGGATCCCCTCTCCCAAATGACATAGCGCCAAGACATTAAATGGCCACAAAATGATTGATATTCAAGGCACAGCTGGTGTTCATAAATGTAATTGAACAAGCTTAATCTGAGATCCATAGGCCTCCAGCATTGGAGAGGGCTTGTTCCAATAATACCTCCCTCCCTGCACACTGCAGCTGCTGCTGGGCTTGCGTCATAGGGGCCATCCTTGGCGACAGTGGTGGGCCCCGGAGCCCCAGGGCCACTGAGGCTGAGATTAGCAATCATACCCCCAGGGGAGGTGGCTCCGCTCTGGGCTGTCCCTGAGCCGTGTCCCCCATACCACCACCCTCCTCGGCCCTGCCAGCCCTCTGCACCTGTGGCCCTCTCTGGGTCCAGGGGCATTGCTGGCACTGGAAACAAACAGCCGCGTGGCTGCATGACCACCTGGCGCAGCTCATGAAACATTCCTTTCATCTCCCAGTGGAAATAGCTCCAGTGCTCTGGGCCTCTATTGTTACTATATGGAAGCATGCTTAGTGTTTCTCTCTTATATGAGATATATATATATATATATATATATATATATATATATATATATATATATATATATATATATATATATATATATATATATATATATATATATATATATATACAGAGAGAGAGAGAGAGAGAGAGAAAGAGAGATACAGACAGAGAGACAGAGAAAGAGAGAGAGAGCGAGAGAGAGAGACTAATATTACAACAGGGGCCAGAGCAGGGTGTTATGAACATGTGGTGGAAAAGGAGATCATAACAACTAGTGTAATTCGTTGTGGAGATGTAGACATGCGCAGGCTGTCCTGTAGCTCAGTTGGTAGAGCATGGCGCTTGCAACGCCAGGGTTGTGGGTTCGTTTCCCACAGGGGGCCAGTATGAAAAATGTATGCACTCACTAACTGTAAGTCGCTCTGGATAAGAGCATCAGTTAAATGACTAAAATGTAAATGATGAACATACAGCAGATCTAAACATTAGTGCCACCATGACAACACATGCTGTGGAGGATTTCCATATCAGACGTTCCATATCCTCAACATCAATCGGTTGTCGTGTTTTTAGTGAGCAGCAACATTTCTTCCATTGGAAAAACACTCTGAAGTGCAAAGTGGTATGGCTCCCTGCCTGGAATATATAGTAGTATAGACGGACTGTGGGTGCGCTTTGAAAGAAATGGAGGCTGGGAAATTGAGTTTATGATTAACCATGTTATTCATGTTATGACCATTTCTAAGCCCACACAAGTACCTCTCCCTTTACCATGCTGAGTTTCCACACATTACTAGAGAAGTGATAACACTAGAGGAAGTACCACTGTCAAATCACTACAAACAAAGCACTATAGAGGTGTGGTCAGACGGTGTGCCATTGTTATTAGCTTAGCTAGCTACATTACATTATAACCCTCCAGATTCATCACAGAACAGTCAGAGTCTAAGGAGATATAACTGGACCAGTGGAAGCTGCTGAGGGGAGGACGACTCTTAATAATGGCCGGAACGGAGCAAATAGAATGGCATCAAACACATGGAAACCATGTGTTTGATGTATTTGATACCATTACACTCATTCCGCTCCTGCGATTACCACGAGCACGTCCTCCCCAATTTAAGGTGCCTCCTGTGAACTGCACCTGTTTCCTCCACATCCTTATCTCTGACCGGTACTCTCTTGTTCAGAGTTTCCAGGCGTGAATAACCTCCCACTGTGCACAGATGTCAATTCATTGTCTATTCCACGTTGGTTCAACTTCATTTTATTGACATTACGTGGAAACAACGTTGATTCAACCAGTGTGTGCCCAGTGGGCTATGACGTCTCAACTATAGTACCCTCACATGAATGGCTTGTCGCAAAAAGCAAGGTGTAATTGTAAAATAATTTGTGTGAACATGCGTTCACAGCAACACTTTGTGCTCCTCCGCTGAATGTACTTTCCCACTCACTATCACGACTATTCTACAGCGTTCATGTTATTGCCTCATGCTACCTGACTGATAGCTACGGTCACGAACCGGCTCAAGTTCGTAACAAAAGGGAGACACGTGGAGACAAGGAATACTCAAAGTATATATTTATTAACTAAAGTAAACTAAATCAAATAACAATGGTGTGTGTAATCAGTAATCAGTAGTGTAAGTGAGTGTTTGCATGCATAAATGTAATATGGAAAAGTGTTGAGAGGTGCCAAAGCAAACAACCAAAAAGGCCACAAAAATACCACAACCAAAGTCAAAGTATCTGCCTGGAGAGAGTCTCCTCAATGAATGTGGAAGAGGTCCATTTATGCTCGGACACACCCGGCCCAGGTGTTTCCCATGTAGCTGACGACCCTCCCAACTCCGCCCACCGGCATCCTAATAAGGAAACAAGAGCAAAGAGAGAATACGGCAGACAGAGTGGGAGGGTCGTCACCCCCCCCATAAGACCGGGGACCAACAAGGACCCCGGACCAACGTACCAGCCCCTGCGTCCCAAACCGACAAATTGTACATGTTCACACCTCCACTTGCCCCACCCATCATCCTCCTCTCCAGACCTCAGCAACCTTTACACAGGAAGCAACCTTTAAGAGGAAAGAAGAACACAAGACTAGGAGGGGACAAACAGGAAAGATAGAACATGACAAAATCAAATAATGGTCGGTCACATCAATATTCATGAACAGGGCGCACGAGAGAGCGCATCAGCAATCACGTTATCAGTCCCCCGGATGTGCCGCACATCTAGATGGAAGGATTGTAAAAATAAACACCATCTCATTATCCTCTGATTAGGACACCTCATGGACCTCAAAAAGGTGAGAGGGTTATGGTCGGTGTAGACCACAATAGGTACTACACCCGACCCAACATACACTTCAAAGTGTTGTAACGCCCATATAAGTACTAATGCTTCTTTTTCAATGACCGAATAGTTCAACTGATAATGGTTAAACTTTTTGGAAAAGAAACTAACAGGCCTCTCAACCCCAGCCACATCTGCTTGCAGCAAAACTGCACCCGCCCCCACATGACTAGCATCCACCTGCAAGGTAAATGACAAATCCACACGAGGAGCAGCCAGTACCGGAGTTGAAGTAAGCAACCTCTTTGCATCTTCGAAAGCCTGTTGACAATGAGAAGACCATACGTACACAGCCTTAGCTTTCAGCAAATCTGTCAAGGGAGCGACCACAGTAGAGAAGTTCCTACAAAAACCACGATAATACCCAATCATTCCCAAGAAACGCATCAGTTCCTTTTTAGTAGTTGGTAGTGGAAAAGCATCAATAGCTACCACTTTAGCCCGAACAGGACGCACTTCACCCTGCCCAACCACCTTTCCAAGGTATGTAACAGTCGCCTGAGCAAACTCACATTTAGCCAAATTTATCGTGAGGCGACCCGCAGCCAGACGTCCGAACAAGGCTTGAATACGGGACAGATGTTCCTCCCAAGTATCTGCATATATCACTACATCGTCCAGATAAACAGCGCACCCGGCCAGACCAGAGACAACCCTGTTCATAAGTCGCTGAAAAGTGGCAGGCGCATTACGCAGTCCGAAACTCATAACCGAATACGAGTACAGACCAAAAGGTGTAATAAAGGCAGAGATTTCACGTGCCCTACTCGTCAGTGGCACCTGCCAATACCCCTTTAACAGGTCAAATTTGTGTCACGCTCTGGCTCCGGGACTGTGTATTTTGAGCCAGGGTGTGTTCATTTGGTTGTGTTTGGTATTGGTTGTGTTGTATTTGGTTGTGTTTCCTTGTTTGGTCGTGTGACTCCCAATCAGTGGTAACGAGTGTCAGCTGTCGGCTCGTTATCTCTGATTGGGAGCCATATTTAAACTGTCAGTGTTCACCTTAGTGTGGTGGGTTTTTGTTCCGTATCAGTCATTGTAACTGAGGACTTCACGATTCGTCATTGTTTGTTGTTTTTGTATTGAGTACTTTAATTTAATAAAGTCATGTTCGTATCGCACGCTGCGCCTTGGTCCTCTCTAACCAACGATCGTGACAGTTTGTTTGTGACTAGTACATTTTAACCTACTAATAATCTATTTATTTATGGTTGCGTAACTTCGTTGTTGCGTAGTGCAAACTATTTTATTTTTGCTGGTGTAAAGATCACGGGTCCTCCTCAACTCGGAACTTCATTACTTGAAGTTTACCAAAGTAACCCTATCTCTGGCTGGCCTGAGTTCCTCGTTAGTCCGCGGAGTGTCTTGTCCGAGCTGCTCCTTGCTCTTCGCCTGGCTGTCAGTGGCAGCTCAACCCGTTCTCTCTATCGCCCTCAACACCCAATCTACTCACACGCGCAAACACTCACATTGACTCACATACACGCTGTCCCTCTCTCCACTTACCTTCGTTGGCCTCTTGTTTTTTGGTCAGAGAAAATGACAATTTACGTGGTATTGCTTTGTGCACTGACTTTATTGAACTCTGGAGAAAACGAACATTGTCGCAGGGGTGAGTACATCTGACAATGTACTCTCGCGTCCATTAGACATTTTGTCTGCAGGAACTCGCTCTTTTTCACTCGGTCCACTCGTCCAAGTGCCGATGCATTTGTGGCATGATGTGAACAGTACGAATTTGTGTCACTACCAAAGTCTAATGGTTTTAAATGACTGTTTTGTATTGTCTGGAAACTCACTTGTAGAATTCAGCTTGCAGTAGGTCTCTTAAAAAAGAGAAGCCGTGCAAGGTTATTAAACAGAGGTGCCTAGTTATTCTTCTGTTGTTGATATCAGGTAACGTGCAACCTAACCCTGGCCCTGATATGCAATGTCTCCAAACCCCCTCTGATTTTAAATCAAGATCTGGTTTTGGTATTTTTCATTTAAATGTACGCAGCCTGTTGTCAAAAATTGATGGGGTTAGGATTTGGGCTAAATCAACTGATGCTGATGTAATTGTGTTTTCGGAAACCTGGCTCAGCAAGTCTATTTTTGATAAGGATATTTGTATAAGTGGTTACAATGTTTATCGTGCAGATCGGGTTAAGAAAGGTGGGGGTGTGGCTATATATGTAAAATCTAAATTCCATGTAAGTGTGGCAAAGTCTGAAACTATTTGTAAACAGTTGGAATTTCTTGCTTTGAATATTGAGGTTTCAAAGGGCCTCTCTATAACTGTGATTGGCTGTTATAGACCCCCCTCTGCTCTTGGTGATGCATTTTCTTCTTTGACGCACCTTATGTCTAAACTTCTTTACAGTGAAATGATCTTGATTGGTGATCTCAACTGGTGTTGGTTAAAGCCGGTGTCTGATGATTTAAAAATGTTTTGTAATTCTATGAATCTTACCCAGTTGATTAATTCACCCACTCGCCCAAATCTTAAATGCCCTGATAAATCTACCCTGATTGATTTGATATTGACAAATGTTCCACATAAATATTCTGCGGTTGGTGTTTTTGTAATGATTTAAGTGACCATTGTGCTGTTGTTGCTGTTAGAAATACTAAGGTTCCAAAGACAAATCCACGTTTTATTCGTAAGAGAAATTTGAAGTGTTTTAATGAGCAGGCTTTCTTTCATGATTTGTTTTATTTTGACTGGAGCAAGATTGAGCTTATCCCTGATGTGGAAACTGCCTGGATATTCTTTCATGATGGTTTTTTCCAAATAGTAAACAAACATGCACCATTCCGCAGGTTCAGGGTTAAAGGGCGGGATAATCCATGGTTTTCTTCTGAGCTGTCTTGTATTATTCACGACCGTAATCTAGCCTGGGCTAAAGCAAGGAAATCTTGTTCTGATGCTGATTGGCTTATTTTTAGGCAGTTAAGAAACAAGTGTTCTTTTCTTCTCAGGAAGGCCAAGTCTGAATATTTTATGTCTGTTACCACTGATAACCTGAATGACCCTAGAAAGTTTTGGAATGCTATTAAGTCTATGTCTGGTAACAGTAATGTTAATGAATTACCGTCATGTGTTTTGAAGGACTCTGTTGCTATATATGACAAAACTGAAATGCTGAATTGTTTCAATGAGCACTTTGTATCATCTGGTAGGCTGTTTGATTCAGTGTCCTCTGTCTCTGTACAACCCTGTGTGGATGAACCAGTGTCCTCTGTCTCTGTACAACCCTGTGTGGATGAACCAGTGAGAGCTGGTCAAACTTTTAGTTTTCTGCCATTCTCAGTGCAGGTGGTACATAAAGCCCTGAAATCCTTAGATCAAAGAAAGCCTGCAGGTCCTGATCTTTTGGATCCCTGCTTTTTAAATCTGGCAGCTGATTTCATAGCTGAACCACTTACATATCTGTTCAATCTAACCCTGGAATGTAATGAAATTCCAAAGATCTGGAAGTCAGCATTTGTCCTACCACTTTTAAAAGGGGGAGATCCAACTCTTTTAAATAATTATAGGCCAATCTCAAAGCTGTCACCCCTGGTGAAAATACTTGAAACCCTTGTAAGTGAACAGCTAAAAGAGTTTTTATTTACTAACTCTATTTTATCAATGTATCAATCGGGCTTCAGGAAGAAGCATAGCACAATTACAGCAGCCATGAAGGTTTTAAATGATATCACTGAAGCCCTTGACAAAAAACAGCACTGTGTCTCACTTTTTATTGATCTCTCTAAGGCTTTTGATACAGTTGATCATGCTATACTAAGGCAGAGATTGTTGAGTGTAGGTCTTTCGGAGCATGCAGTTGCATGGTTTGCTAACTATCTGTCTGATAGAACTCAGTGCACTCAATTTGATGGGCTTATGTCTGTTAAATTGTCTGTCCTGAATGGTGTGCCCCAGGGCTCTGTACTTGGTCCTCTCTTATTCACTATTTATATTAATGATTTAGACAAAAATGTCCAAAATGCACAACTTCATTTTTATGCTGATGATACTGTTATTTACTGTTGTGCCTCATCTCTTACAAAAGCTTTCCAGAACTTGCAAACTGCTTTTTATACTGTTCAACATACCTTGTGTCAATTGAAGCTTATCCTCAATACTGACAAAACTAAACTAATGGTGTTTTCTAATGCAAGAAATAGACCTCTGAACCTTTCACCTGTTACTACCTGTCAGGGCAAGGAGATTGAGGTTGTAACCTCATATAAATATCTTGGAATTCTAATTGATGACGGCCTCTCTTTTAAATTGCATATTCAACAACTTACAAAAAAATTGAAGCTGAAATTGGGATTTTATTTTAGGAATAAGGCCTGTTTTTCTTTTGAAGCCAGAAGGAGGCTAGTATCAGCTACATTTATGCCTTTACTAGACTATGGGGATATTTTATATATGAATGCTTCCGCTCAGTATTTGAGATCAATTGACACTCTTTATCATGGTACTTTGAGATTTATTTTAAACTGCAAAACCCTTACGCACCACTGTACTTTGTATACCAGGGTTGGCTGGCCTTCTCTAGTCACTCGTAGGCTCAGTCACTGGTATACTTTTATTTACAAAGCCATTTTGGGTTTACTACCTTTTATTTGGGCATTTTTATTGTTCAGAAATGTGGTGGGTACTCTCTTCGTTCACTGGACTTTATCCTGCTAACTGTTCCAAATGTCCGAACTGAATTTGGTAAAAGGTCTTTTATGTACTCTGCGCCATCGTCTTGGAACACCTTACAAAATAATTTTAAACTGGAAGAACTTGTCCCGATTGGTGTTTTTAAATCTCTGATGAAGGATTTTGAGGCTGATTCCCTGACCTGTCAATGTTTTTAATTTGCTGTTTTTTATATTGTTATACTCTTGTGAATTCATGAATGGTTTTTACTAGATTACTTGTAGTTTTTCATGTTGTCTGTCTGTAATTTTTTGTAATGACTTGGTGCTGCCTATCTTGGCCAGGACGCTCTTGAAAAAGAGATTTTAAATCTCAATGAGCCCTTCCTGGTTAAATAAAGGTTAAATAAATAAATAAAATAAAATGTTCTATTAAGTTTGTACGTGTAGGTGTATCAGAAAACAACCCTGGAAATCTCCGAATCAAACCAACCATCTCTTTCCGCTCATCAACAGGTAGATGAGTAAGAAGGCTATCTAAAATCTCCAGTGTCTCTGAATTTTTCAATCTACCCTGCAGTATGCAATCGTCAGGACCAGAAACATCTTCCTGCTCCTGCACAGACCTAGCATGACCAGCACTCAGGGAATAAACAGTATCAGCCAAAAGAACAGCCTTACCGTCCTCTGTAGACTCCCCCTGTTCAGTCTCAGAGGAACGTGCATAATAGGGTTTTAACACATTTACATGGCACAGTTGGTGTGCTTTCCTCCGTTCTGGAGTGGCAACTAGATAATTTTGCTCAGTGTACTGGCGCACCACTGTATATGGACCTTGAAACTTGGCTTGAAAAGGAGAACCAACAATTGGCAGCAGAGCCAGAACCTGATCACCTGGACTAAAGTGACGAGGCTCAGCTCGGTGATCATATATGCTCTTCATCCTGTCCTGTGAAGATGATGGCTTCTCTTTAGCCATTTCACCAGCGGCATACAAGCGTCGCCGAAAATCACCCACATATGATAACAGGGACTGAGGAGGCTCGGGAGACTTCCAGTCATCCTGGAGAACAGATAAAAGCCCACGCACCCGATGTCCAAACACTAGGTCATTTGGGCTAAAACCCGTGCTCTCCTGTGAAACCTCCCTAGCAGCTAACAATAACCAAGGCAACCCCTCCTCCCAATCCTTTTCCATCTCAGTACAATAAGCTCTCAACAAAGACTTAAGTGTTTGATGGAAACGTTCCAGTGCTCCTTGACTTTGGGCATGATAGGCGCTAGACAAGTTGTGTTTAATATGGAGTTGTTGGAGAACCT
This sequence comes from Coregonus clupeaformis, assembly GCF_020615455.1. Taxonomy (NCBI): domain Eukaryota; kingdom Metazoa; phylum Chordata; class Actinopteri; order Salmoniformes; family Salmonidae; genus Coregonus; species Coregonus clupeaformis. The sequence goes on along the minus strand of NC_059204.1, from coordinate 19,235,370 downwards.
GACCAAAGAGATTAGAGGTGAAATTAGATCCTTGATCACTTTGAATGACCTTAGGGATTCCAAACAGTGAGAGAAACAGAGTCAAAGCTTTTAACACAGCCTTAGTCGTGATAGACCGGAGAGGATAGGCAGCAGGAAACCTAGTGGTCTGACACATCACAGTCAACAAATAATTACTACCCTTTCTAGAACGAGGCAGAGGACCAACACAGTCAATAATCAAATACTCAAAAGGTTTACTGAGTACAGGAATAGGGAACAGTGGTACCGGCTTAATAGCTTGATTAGGTTTACCAGTTAATTGACAGGTGTGACAAGTTTTGATGAAATCAGAAACATCCCTCTTTAATCTTGGCCAAAAGAAATGTCGTAATATACGATTGTAGGTTTTTCTCACACTCATATGCCCAGCAACGTCATTGTGAGAAGTTGTTAGCACCAACTCACGAAGCTTAACTGGTACCACCTCCTGACTAATCGCCTCCCCCAGAAAACAACTACCATGAGACATCCACTTTCTCATCAGGACCTCTTCTTGGAGAAAATAGCCCTCCCAACTGTTCCACAGGCACAATTTGGTCCCGCAACTCTTCTAATGTAGGGTCAGTCCGTTGCGCCTCGATTAGATCGGAGCGGGATATAGATAACGGGATAACAGGGAAAACAGTAACAGACTTCTTTGTGGTATTCTCGTTAGCCAGTTCCGTGACCAGGTCGTCATGGATCATAGAACGCGTCACTGCACACGCAGAAAACACCTCTGGGAAATTCTGCGCACTCTCATCAGGAATCCCTACAATTGACGGCTTAGTGGAAACCACTAAAGATGGAAACGCGATAGGCCACACACGCTCCCCAGCCAAGTTATTTCCAAGGATCACGTCAATACCCTCAATAGGCAATGAAGGACGCACCCCCACAACAACCTCACCTTTCACCAGTCCACAATCCAACATCAGTTTATGCAATGGAACTGACAGAGTGTTCAAACCTATTCCCCTAATTAGAACACTATTCCCCGAATCAGTCTCCGCAGAGAAGGGTAACACAGATTCCAACACAAATGATTCAGAGGCACCTGTGTCTCTTAGGATCTTTACTGGCACTAGGTTCGTACTTCCTACCATAGACACAAAACCCTCCGTAACGAAAGGTAAATAGTCGGGATCAATATAGCCCTTCACCTGGCTCTGGGCATGAGACAATGCGTCAGGAGTGAACTGACGAAAACATAATGTTAACTTTCACTGCTATGCGGATGACACACAGCTGTACATTTCAATGAAACATGGTGAAGCCCCAAAATTGCCCTCGCTAGAAGCCTGTGTTTCAGACATAAGGAAGTGGATGGCTGAAAACTTTCTACTTTTAAACTCGGACAAAACAGAGATGCTTGTTCTAGGTCCCAAGAAACAAAGAGATCTTCTGTTAAATCTGACAATTCATCTTGATGGTTGTAAAGTCGTCTCAAATAAAACTGTGAAGGACCTCGGCGTTACTCTTGACCCTGATCTCTCTTTTGACGAACATATCAAGACTGTTTCAAGGACAGCTTTTTTCCATCTACGTAACATTGCAAAAATCAGAAATTTTCTGTCCAAAAATTATGCAGAAAAATTAATCCATGCATTTGTTACTTCTAGGTTAGACTACTGCAATGCTCTACTTTCCGGCTACCCGGATAAAGCACTAAATAAACTTCAGTTAGTGCTAAATACGGCTGCTAGAATCCTGACTAGAACCAAGAAATTTGATCATATTACTCCAGTGCTAGCTTCCCTACACTGGCTTCCTGTTAAGGCAAGGGCTGATTTCAAGGTTTTACTGTTAACCTATAAAGCGTTACATGGGCTTGCTCCTACCTATCTTTCCGAGTTGGTCCTGCCGTACATACCAATACGTACGCTACGGTCACAAGACGCAGGCCTCCTAATTGTCCCTAGAATTTCTAAGCAAACAGCGGGAGGCAGGGCTTTCTCCTATAGATCTCCATTTTTATGGAACAGTTTGCCTACCCATGTGAGAGACGCAGACTCGGTCTCAACCTTTAAGTCTTTACTGAAGACTTATCTCTTCAGTAGGTCATATGATTGAGTGTAGTCTGGCCCAGGAGTGTGAAGGTGAACGGAAAGGCTCTGGAGCAACGAACAGCCCTTGCTGTCTCTGCCAGGCCGGTTCCCCTCTCTCCACTGGGGTTCTCTGCCTCTAACCCTGTTACAGGGGCTGAGTCACTGGCTTGCTGGTGATCTTTCATGCCGTCCCTGGGAGGGGTGCGTCACTTGAGTGGGTTGAGTTACTGACGTGATCTTCCTGTCTGGGTTGGCGCCCCCCCCTTGGTTTGTGCTGTGGTGGAGACCTCTGTGGGCTATACTCGGCCTTGTCTCAGGATTGTAAGTTGGTGGTTGAGGATATCCCTCTGGTGGTGCGGGGGCTGTGCTTTGGCAGAGTGGGTGGGGTTATATCCTTCCTGTTTGGCCCTGTCCGGGGGTTTCTTCGGATGGGGCCACAGTGTCTCCGGACCGCTCCTGTCTCAGCCTCCAGTATTTATGCTGCAGTAGTTTATGTGTCGGGGGGCTGGGGTTAGTTGGTTATACCTGGAGTACTTCTCCTGTTTTATCCAGTGTCCTGTGTGAATTTAAGTATGCTCTCTCTAATTCTCTCGTTCTCTCTTTCTCTCTGAGAACCTGAGCCCTAGGACCATACGTCAGGACTACCGGGCATGCTGACACCTTGCTGTCCCCAGTCCGCCTGGCCTTGCTGCTATTCCAGTTTCAACTGTTCTGCCTGCGGTTACGAAACCCCTACCTGTCCCAGACCTGCTGTTTTCAACTCTTAATGATCGGCTATGAAAAGCCAACTGAGAGACCTGAGCCCTAGGACCATACGTCGGGACTACCGGCCGTGGTGACTCCTTGCTGTCCCCAGTCCGCCTGGCCTTGCTGCTATTCCAGTTTCAACTGTTCTGCCTGCGGTTATGGAACCCCTACCTGTCCCAGACCTGCTGTTTTCAACTCTTAATGATCGGCTATGAAAAGCCAACTGAGATTTATTCCTGATTATTATTTGACCATGCTTGTCACTTATGAACATTTTTGAACATCTTGGCATGGTTCTGTTATAATCTCCACCCGGCACAGCCAGAAGAGGACTGGCCACCCCTCATAGCCTGGTTCCTCTCTAGGTTTCTTCCTAGGTTTTGACCTTTCTAGGGAGTTTTTCCTAGCCACCGTGCTTCTACACCTGCATTACTAGCTGTTTGGGGTTTTAGGCTGGGTTTCTGTACAGCACTTCGAGATATTAGCTGATGTAAGAAGGGCTATATAAAATAAAATTGATTGAAAAAATTGATTGATGTGGAACAGGCGCTGCTAACGCTGCAGGCCTCGATTTACCATAAGCACCTGTACTGAATTTACCCCTAGACCTAAGAATCGGACATTCATTTTTCCAATGACCTAATTCTTGACAGTAGTGACACTCTTGACCAAAGTCAGTTTTACCACGGGTATCAGGCTCAACCCTAGTTGAATGAAACTCTGCCCGGGAACCGAAGTATCTCGGCGAGCGAGGCCCAAATCTCTGCGAACGCCCCCACTCACTCCGAATACGGGGTTCTGCAAAAACATTTTTGTGAGTCAACACATATTCATCTGCCAAAACCGCAGCTTCAGCGACAGTCTTTACTTTTCGTTTGTTAATGTACGTCGCTATACGATCAGGGATTGTGTCCTTAAATTGTTCTAACATAATCAGATCACACAGCCCTTGGAAAGTCATAACTGCAGAGGCAGAACACCAGCGATTGAACTGTGAAGATAATATTCGCGCAAACTCAACATGAGTCTGCTGATCATCCCTTTTTAAAGTTCTAAATCGTTGGCGGTAAGCCTCAGGGACCAATTCGTAACTCTGTAACACAGCCGTTTTAACCTTCTCATAACTAACACTGTCTGCTACACTAAGAGCTGAATATGCTTCACCAGTCAGCACACACTGCAACATCAAAGTGCGATCAGAATCAGGCCAACTCCTAGCGTCAGCAACACGCTCAAACAACGAAAAGAATGTCTCCGGGTCCTTTTCATTAAACTGGGGCAACAACCGTAAATTCCCAACAATATCAAATGTGTCTGGATTACGACCAAAAGAGGAACGACCCCTAGGTAACTCTGGATCCCCTTCCCAGAGCAAACTCTCCCCTGAGAGCTTTCCTTCCCTAACCAACTCTAGTCGCTCTTGTTGCAGCTTGATTTTAGCACGCTCCATATCCTGTTTAAATTCCAATTCCCTTTCATATTTTACACGATCATGCCCTAGCTGTAACAGAAGCAGTTCTTTCTGCTGTTCAAAAAGAAGACTACTATGACTAACCGATGGAGCGGTCATTGTAACATATCGGGGAGACAACGTGTCCTCAGCAGAGGCTGCCCCAGTGGTAACATCCAGAATACCACTCTCCATCAAATTGGCCTTCAATATTAACCTAATAGAATTTTTTAGACGTTTATCACTAATTTCAACCTTGTAGTGTTCAGCAACCTTCAACAGCTGTTCTTTAGTACATAATTCTAACAGTTCTTCTGATGGAAAGCGAATGAACTCGTCTACATTAGACGCCATAATCAGGAAAAAAAAAATATATATATATATATCATAATAATCTTGCTCAACCCCTCTGCTGAGCACACCAGACACAAGAGAAATGACAATCACACCGAGTACCACAGAAGAGAGCTGGGATATGGAGCTTCCCCAAAACCTACAATAACTCAACCCTAGTCTTCGTGCAGATTCGCGGTGGGTAATTACGCACTGTAGCCCGCTGGCAAGGAATTAAACCCCCCAGCACGCTGGTAGATTTCCCCAAGCCACGGATGTGCCCCCGAGACAACTGCTCAGTCCACAGACACCACACAAAAATAACAAACATTTAACCATGCCCAACGTATCCCAAAACAAAACACGTCACTAAGCCTATCAGGGGAAAAAGCTGTAGCTCCGGGTAGAAAATGTCACTACCCTACCCAATCTCCCACTGAGGTACACAGCCGATTGTACTCACCTCCTCAGACCGATGTCCCAACAGCGAGTCGAGCAAGAGTTTCCAGGCTGGGCAGGGACTGAAACTAACCAATGTACTCTCTCCAACGCAGTACACAACCCAAAGGCAACCAATACTGGGCCTATCAAACGCAAACAAACTAACAAAATTTACAAAGAAAGACCCTACAGAATTGGACATTAACTCCACGTTCTCCCAAACACAACCAGTTCAAGATCCCGGACGAACCCCCACTTGTCACGAACCGGCTCAAGTTCGTAACAAAAGGGAGACACGTGGAGACAAGGAATACTCAAAGTATATATTTATTAACTAAAGTAAACTAAATCAAATAACAATGGTGTGTGTAATCAGTAATCAGTAGTGTAAGTGAGTGTTTGCATGCATAAATGTAATATGGAAAAGTGTTGAGAGGTGCCAAAGCAAACAACCAAAAAGGCCACAAAAATACCACAACCAAAGTCAAAGTATCTGCCTGGAGAGAGTCTCCTCAATGAATGTGGAAGAGGTCCATTTATGCTCGGACACACCCGGCCCAGGTGTTTCCCATGTAGCTGACGACCCTCCCAACTCCGCCCACCGGCATCCTAATAAGGAAACAAGAGCAAAGAGAGAATACGGCAGACAGAGTGGGAGGGTCGTCACACTACATAAAACAATGCTTGCTATGTTTTATGTGTTAATTGCAATGTTTAAAAAAAATCTTAAAGTAAATTATCTACAGTGCATTCAGAAAGTATTCAGACCCCTTGACTTTTTCCACATTTTGTTACGTTACAGCCTTATTCTAAAATGGATTTAATGGTTTTTTCCCCGTTCATCAATCTACACACACTACCCACAATGCCAAAGCAAAAACGGGTTTTTAGAAATGTTTGCAAATTTGTTAAATTAAAACCGGAAATATCACATTTACACAAGTATTCAGACCCTTTACTACTTTGTTGAAGCACCTTCGGCAGCGATTACAGCCTCGAGTCTTCTTGGGTAAGACGCTACAACCTTGGCACACGTGTATTTGGGGAGTTTCTCACATTCTTCTCTGCAGATCCTCTCAAGCTCTGTCAGGTTGGATGGGGAGCGTCGCTGAGATGTTCGATCGGGTTCAAGTCCGGGCTCTGGCTGGGCCACTCAAGGACATTCAGAGACTTGTCCCGAAGCCACTCCTGCGTTGTCTTGGCTGTGTGCTTAGGGTCGTTGTGCTGTTGGAAGGTGAACCTTCGCCCCAGTTTGAGGTCCTGAGCGCTCTGGAGCAGGTTTTCATCAAGGATCTCTCTGTACTTTGCTCCGTTCACCTTTCCCTCGATCCTGACTAGTCTCCCAGTCCCTGCTGCTGAAAAACATCCCCACAGCATGAAGCTGCCACGACAATGCTTCACCGTAGGGATGGTGCCAGGTTTCCCCCTGACGTAACGCTTGGCATTCAGGCCAAAGAGATCAATCTTGGTTTCATCAGACCAGAGAATCTTGTTTCTCATGGTCTGAGAGTCCTTTAGGTGCCTTTTGGCAAACTCCAAGCGGGCTGTCATGTGCCTTTTACTGAGGAGTGATTTCCGTCTGGCCACTCTACCATAAAGGCCTGATTGGTGGAGTGCTGCAGAGGTTGTTGTCCTTCTGGAAGGTTCTCCCAGCTCCACAGAGGAACTCTGGAGCTCTGTCAGAGTGACCATCGGGTTCTTGTTCACCTCCCTGACTAAGGCCCTTCTCCCCCGATTGCTCAGTTTGGCCGGGTGGCCAGCTCTAGGAAGAGTCTTGGTGGTTCCAAACTTCTTCCATTTAAGAATGATGGGAGGCCAATGTGTTCTTGGGGACCTTCAATACTGCAGAAATGTTTTGCCACCCTTCCCCAGATCTGTGCCTTGACACAATCCTGTCTCTGAGCTCCACGGACAATTCCTTCAACCTCATGGCTTGGTTTTTGATCTGACATGCACTGTCAAATGTTGGGACCTTATATAGACAGGTGTGTGTGGCTTTCCAAATCATGTCCAATCAATTGAATTTACCACAGGTGGACTCCAAGTTGTAGAAACATCTCAAGGATGATCAATGGAAACAGGATGCACCTGAGCTCAATTTCGAGTCTCAAAGCAAAGTATTCAGACCCTTTGCTTTGAGACTCGAAATTGAGCTCAGGTGCATCCTGTTTCCATTGATCATCCTTGAGATGTTTCTACAACTTGGAGTCCACCTGTGGTAAATTCAATGGTATTTCTGTTTTAATTTTTTATAAATTTTTTAACATTTCTAAAATCCTGTTTTTGCTTTGTCATGATGGGGTATTGTGTTTTGTTTGATGAGGAAAATGTTTTAATTAATCAATTTTAGAATAAGGCTGTAACGTAACAAAATGTGGAAAAAGGGAAAGTGTCTGAATACTTTCCAAATGCACTGTATATTCTGAGAAGATCAATAGCCCAAAACAATGAGATCATCTCTTGATGATATATTCATTGCAATCGACATGATTTGTTTCCCCTGAAGAGAAATGCCTTATTCACTCTAGGCCAGGGGCACCCTGAACAGTACTGGCTTGGCTCACTTCGTCCCTACATTGTGAATCAGGCACAAGTCCATTACCCATCTACCCGCTCTCCTCTACTCTCCTCTACTCCCACCTTTCCTGTTCCTCTGGGTTTTCACTCTGTGAGCTGTAAAGGGAGGGAAGACAGAAGATTGTGCTGAATACATCAGTAAATTAGCCTCCTCACTTGTGGTTTGAGTGTTCCTGTCAGAACAAATATCCCATTAAGCTCTCTTCACACTGTGTGTGTGTGCATGCACGCCATTCAGCAATAATAAAAAACTGTCCGAATTGAGTCATCAAACAAGCCATTACTGTAGGCTACTGTAGTCATCAATGGAACGCTCACCGCTCAACCTGTGTTGATTCACAGTTTAAAGGCAAAGCTGTAAGTGTAGGACTTGGCAGTGGTATCAGTAACTCCAGATGTAAAGTCAGTCATCTGAGCTGGCTGAGGTGGCAAAGGAGTTACATTAACATTATGTAATAGCCAGTCAGTTTACCAATGATGATCTCCCACACAACCATGTCCACAGGAACCCTTAGGTCTACCTTTAGAGCTAAAAACTGACAATACCATGGCCAAATCTGATTGTGTCGATGGGAAAGGGGGAACTAACATAAGATTGTCTGTTTCCTCCCCAGAGACGGACGTGTTTGGGAAGCCCCCCTGCTACGAGGAGGCTGTTCTGATGGAGGACCCCCCTCCCCCTTACTGTGAGGTGCTGGCTGACAGCCGGGGGGGTACCTACACCAAGCCCACCTCCAGGATGGAGCAGCAGGAGCCTGAGACCTCCAAGACTCCCCCTGTCACGGTGTTCTCTGAGCGGGGCTACTCCTCCTTGATCCGCCTGCCCACCGCCCGACGCTGGGACTCCCTGGGTCACCTGTTCTCCACAATGGACCTCAACCACAACACTCTCCCCACGGAGCCCATCTCTCTGCAGGCCCAGGCCACCGCCACCATGCCCCGCGAGGGCCGGACTCACACACACCCAGAGCTGGGGCTGAGAAGTATCCATGGGCTCCAGGGGCTCAGGGGGCTAGAGCAGAGCTGTGGCTTGCCCACAGCCTTCCCTCTGCTGGGTCGCAGCACGGCCGTGTAGGCCAGAATAACCCTCCTGGAGGTTGGGGTGAGGCTGGAGCTAAGGACACTGGGTTGAGGTGGACAGGCGTTGGGTTGGGTTTGAGGAGTTGCATCTGGGTTGTAGAGTTGGACTGATGATGAAGGGGGTAGAGGAGAAACATACTCCCAGCAGCCAGAGGTGTTGCCAGAGTGAGATGAGTACACCCTTTCTAAAGATGGTCTCGCTTCCCAGCCTTCCTCTCATCCTCCCTCCATTATGTCTCTTTCTCTCCCTCCATCTCTTTCTCTCTATCTCTTTAGTTGTGTTGATCTCTCTATTCTCTGCAGTGATGCAGAGCAGCTATTATATGAATCTGCTGTTGCCATGGCTCCCTGGAACTGTCTGTTGCCCATGATGCCTCTGCCCCCTAGCGACCTCTCCTCCTCTCATCGCAGAATTTCTAAAGACATTTTCATAGCCTTTCTTTGTAAAACTGCAGGTTGAAAGAGGGGAAATCTTCAATGACCTGCAGTAGCTCTGTGTTGCTGTTTCTCCTGTTGTATAGTATGTACAGTGAAGGACCAAGAAAGACATGTTTGGACATTCAGCCCGAGTAACTATCACCATGCTCGGAGCATTGCAATGTGCAATGGAAACTCTGTTTTGTATTGAAAAAGCTCTTCTTCAGCATTACTGTCATATCTTCAAGATGTTCTGAAGGGGACTATGAATATCAATTTGATAACCCCCAGCTGGGGATTGTTGCTCCTCAGTGTACAGCGACTGCGTGTGTGCATGTGCGTGAGCATGCGTGTGTGTGTGTGTGTGTGTGTGTGAGCAAGTGTATGGTTGCATATGTGGTCTAGCTCCTAAATCATTAGTCCAATCAAGTACAAAGGAAGACAGCAGTCTTTTCTAAGCATGAATAAGTTCTCACTATCTGAAGAATTGAAACCCTTGTATAAATAATTAATAATGTTAATCATAAGATTTCCCCGCTCTCGCTCGCTCTCTTTCTACCTTCTCTCTCTGGGTTGTAAATTACTTCCTAATGGTCACTATCTGTCCATGAGGGAAGAGTTTAATCAAGATTGTGATTGTGAATCCATTTCTCTCTTTCTCTCCCTCCCTCATTATCCCTCTCTCCATCTCAAGCTACTCATCAGGCTAGATGTGACAGACGCTCTCCTTCACATTGCCATGGGGGTGCTACAGTACATACAGCAGACACCATCACAGCAAATGTTATCTGTCATGGTAGTGTAACCGGTGTGAAATGGCTAGCTAGTTAGCGGTGCGCGCTAGTAGCATTTCAATCGGTGACGTCACTCGCTCTGAGACCTTGAAGTAGTTTTGTGGAGCGACGGGTAACGGTGCTTCGAGGGTGACTGTTGTCGATATGTGCAGAGGGTCCCTGGTTCAAGCCCAGGTAGGGGCGAGGAGAGGGATGGAAGCAAAACTGTTACAGTAGCGAGAGAGAGAGAGAGAGAGAGAGAGAGAGAGAGAGAGAGAGAGAGAGAGAGAGAGAGAGAGAGAGAGAGAGAGAGAGAGAGAGAGAGAGAGAGAGAGAGAGAGAGAGAGAGAGAGAGAGAGAGAGAGAGAGAGAGAGAGAGAGAGAGAGAGAGAGAGAGAGAGAGAGAGAGAGAGAATATTTCAGTTTGTCCTTGGTTCTATTTATATATTATGGTAGTTTGTTTATTTCGGATGCTGATATTTAAGATATTTTTCTACCAAAAGTATAGTCTACAGTATATATAAAATTGCATTTAGACAGTCATTTGAAGAGCTTACAGGCTTTTCTTTTTCAGAACAATCAAAACAATCTAGTGAAGCTGATTATCATGGCTCCTGAATGTACTGATTCATGCTTTAAGAGTAACTGAAAATTAACACAGTATTTAATTTGAGGTATTTCTATCCATTCTTGAAGTCATGTTGAATATTATTTTGCCAAAGGTTGTCTGTTTAATCACACAACTTGATGAATTGACAATTGCTTCCCTGAGCTGTCATGCATTGATTCCAGTAGTTTATTTCATTGTACCACGGTTGTTTTGTTTGTGCTGCTTTTATTTTCTGTCTTTCCTCTCACCCGCCACAGGAGAAGGAAAAGGAAGAGGTGTAAACTGTCCTCTTTCCTCCAGTGGCATACGTGTTGCTAGGCAACCACCAGGCCAGAGCACTAGCTAGCTAGAGTCTGTTTAGAGTGAAAGGGAACATCAGCTGTGTGGCCAGTCTGAGCATATTCAGTCAGAGCACAATGGGGATGGTGCACAGGGCTAGGATACATGGACACATTCTATCTACTAGTGTAGGACTGTGACTGTCAGTAGTGTCTGACTACTGACATCCACAGGGTTTCCCATCTCCTATCCCAGGGCTCGCTAAACACAGTTGGAACTGGAACTGGCTGTCAATGTGACAGCCATTTTGAGGAAATCGATCAAATGCCCTGATGGAGTGGACCGCTCCTCTAATATTGGATTGACATCACTTGGAGATCCATCATTTGAGGATGTATCCAAATACACAGACATGTATTTACCATCCAAGGGAGCATATCTGTCCAGATAGGCTACAGATTGATATGGCCTAAAGCAGGAAATGGCCCTGCTATAGTATGGACTCTCTGTGACTGACATCTCACACATACTGTGAATATACAAATTGTTCCGCTGTGAATGAATGTACGTACAACATGTAGCATGCAAAGTATTCTCTATACGTCTGACTGCAGGAGCTGTTCTCTGTTAGTCACTCCTACATCTCCTGCTACTACTGTACTGTATGGATGCGTAAATAATTGCACTCTATTCCCTATATAGTGCACTACTTTTGATCAGGGCCCATATAGGCACTACAGTGCCTTCCAAAAGTATTCATGCCCCTTGACTTATTCCACAATTTGTTGTGTTACAGCCTGAATTCAAAATTGATTAAAAAAAACCTCTACACAATACCCCATGATAATGACATAGTGAAAACATGTTTTTTTAAATGTATTGAAAATAAAATACAGAAATATCTCATTTACATAAGTATTCAAAACTTTGTAGAAGCAACTTTGGCAGCGATTACAGTTGTGAGTCTTTCTGGGTAAGTCTCTAAGAGATATGCACACCTGGATTGTACAATATTTGCACATTATTCTTTTAAAAATTATTCAAGCTCTGTCAAGTCAATCATCGCTAAACAGCCATTTTCAAGCCCATTTAAGTCAAAGCTGTAACTAGGCCACTCGGGAACATTAAATGTAGTCTTGGTAAGCAACTCCAGTATATAATTGGCCTTGTGTTTTAGGTTATTGTCCTGCTTTAAGGTGAATTTATCTCCCAGTGTCTGTTGGAAAGCAGACTGAGCCAGGTTTTCCTCTAGGATTCTGCCTGTGCTTGGCTGTATTTCGTTTATTTTTATCCCAAAAAAAACTCCCTAGTCCTTGCTGATGACAATCATACCCATAACATGATAAAACCACCATGCTCGAAAATATGAAGAGTGGTACTCAGTGATGTGTTGTGTTGGATTTGCCCCAAACATAATGCTTTGTATTCAGGACATAAAGTTAATTTCTTTGAAACATTTTTTGCAGTTTTACTTTAGTGCCTTATTGCAAACAGGATGCATTTAGGTTAGTATTGTGGAGTAACTACAATGTTGTTTTTCTCCTATCACAGCTATGTAACTGTTTTAAAGTCACCATTAGCCTCATGGTGAAATCCCTGAGCGGTTTCCTTCCTCTCCGGCAACTGAGTTAGGAAGGACGCCTGTATCGTTGTAGTGACTGGGTGTATTAATTACTTCACCAGGCTCAAAGGGATATATTCAATGTCTGCTTTTTTTTTTTACCCATCTACCAATAGGTGCCCTTTTTTGCGAGGCATTGGATAAACCTCCCTGGTCTTTGTGGTTGAAAGTCACTGCTCGACTGAGGGACTTTACAGATAATTGTATGTGTGAGGTACAGAGATGTAGGTAGTTATTCAAAAATCATGTTTAACACTATTATTGCACACTTGTCCATGCAACTTATTTGACTTGTTAAGCAAATGTTTACTCCTGAACTTTATTTAGGCTTGCCATAACAAAAGGGTTGAATACTTATTGACTCAAGACATTTCAGCTTTTCATTTTAAATTAATTTGTAGGAATTTCTAAAAACACAATTCCACTTTGACATTATGGGGCATTGTGTGTAGGCAAGTGACACAACATCTCAATTTAATCCATTTTAAATTTAGGCTGTAACATAACAAAATGTGGATAAAGTCAAGGGGTGTGAATACTTTTTGGAGGCATAGGGTGCCATTTGGGATGCAGCCTATGTGTTCCATGTATACCTGTAAGGAGAAGGGTTCTTTTATAGAACATTTCACATTTTAGTCATTTAGCAGACGCTCTTATCCAGAGCGACTTACAGTAGAGAGTACATACATTTTTGTACTGTTACAACTCACAACCCTGGCGTTGCAAGCACCCTGCTCTACCAACTGAGCCACATGGGACCATACCTGGACTATGACTAAGTCAACAGTGCCAACATCTCTTTAATAAAATGCAGTTGAATAAAATATAGATAAAAACAAACATGACAAGTGGCTGTGACAGACTTGTGTTATGTTGTTGGATGTTTTGTGTTCATTTCTGCTTTGAATGACTGAGATATTTGTTTGCAGAGAAAGCTTTGAAATGCATCAGTGGATATCTGAGCGGCCTGGAGCAATCCAGTACTTCAAGATGATAAATTATATGTTAAATAATTTTTAAAAAGTGCACTTCTACCCTACAATATAATGACATGAGATTCTCTGACCAAGATGGCCATCATTTTAGTAATGTTGCCGGGATGCCAATGTTCATTCTAGTGTTCTATTTAATTCTATGATGCTAGCATTTCCCTCTGCACTTCTTCCTTAAGTCATGATAGTATTGAAGTATTCAAGGATGCATTAGATTGGGGAGAACGGGGTGATACAGCCAAAAGAAAAACTGTCAAATCAAAAACACTCTCTCAAGTCATCGTTTGGAGGTTATTAAGTATTTTATTAACATACATCAGCACTTAGCATGTCACAAAAGATCTTGTGCTTATTTCCAAAACAGAGCATGTGAGAAGCGGATGGAAAAGAGGGAAGATAAATAAAATATATCTTAAATGAAAAGAGTGAGAAGACAAGGAACAGCTAAGCCTTGCTTTGGGGCAAAGAGGGGTAGTAGTAGTATAGTACTAGCAGTAGTAGTAGTCTCCTAGTAGTGTGATCAGAAGAGAATAATAATCACTACCCAGGAGGTTATTAGGGTGAAGAAGTATACATTGAAATCATGTAGAAAGGGTGTCAGTTACTGCTAAAGATGCGGGTTGGTCGGCTCTTACTAAGCATTAGGTGATTCTCATTTACAGAAAAAGGCTGCTAGGGATATGGAATTCCACCACAACTCACATTTCATATCTCTCTTCAAAGAAACTTAATTTAAAAATCTCACAACAAGCCTCAATTCAAAGTGTCATAATCATAATAATAAGGGCCACAATGACAAAGAAGTGTTTGACGTTCATTAGTTGTAGTTCTGTATTTCTAAAAAACAAACACTATTTACAGGACAAAATACTACATTGGTTTATTTTCTTATTGCTTGTTGGTTCCCACTCAGAATTCTGTGGTAAGAGCATAGAGCTATAACAACATATAACTGCTATAGAACTGTTCTATATCTATGGGTAAGAATGCCTGGATTGATTTAGAATCAGATCTAAGGTGTGGAATCTCAGGAATGAAACTCTAACCTTGAACAGTAATGATAATAAACCTCCTGTAGATCAAATAAAGGAAGACTGGTCTATAAGTCATGTGGAGAGGGTTGCATCAATAAGCTAGAACCTGTTTCTAAACCTTAGAGCAATAATACAGAGTAAAACGAGTCTTGATGATCAAAAGCATTTATAAGGGCTACTGGCGAAACTAATCCACTGGATTGTTTCTCATTTAGACTGTTAAGGGTGAAATCAGAACCGAGATAACTGGGTGAGAGAATCTGAGATCTGTGCAAAAACAACACAGAGGTAGTCAACAGTAGAATTCCAAAAGTATACAAAATGGTGCTGAGGCCATCTAGGGGCGTGCATGTGAACTACATCATTTTAAAAGAAGGACAAGGGAAATAAAGACACATGGAAAGCGAAAGGGTGAATTTGTGTCATCTACTGCAAAGAAGGAGGTAGTGTTACAAAGCAGTGACTACTGTAGCAGCTCTAGAACCACCTTAGCACAAGACACACTGTTCCGTTCATAGTGCCACAACGTGTGACGAACGTCCTCATTCCCATCTGAGTGCTCTAGATACAGTCATTGCCTAGTTTTCACTGAAGACGTAACAAAACAAGAGACTACCGCTATTGCCATGATTCAACGATCCTGAATTTCAATTTCTAGAACACTTCTAATAGGTAGAAAAATCATACACATTTTCCCCATGTCAGACTTTCTGCTGGGAGAGTATTCCAACCAACACAACGATAAGAAGCTACAATAGATATTCCTTTTCAAAGTGACTTGGCACAGCACAAAACAAGTATTTCGTTATACCTCCCTTGTGTGTGTCAGGGTTTTACTATGGTATAGTACAATAGTACTGCTATCCCAGCCTGTAGTCTTTATCTGGTTCCCCCCTCCCCCTCCTCATGGCCCCAAGGCCAAACTGAAACATCAAAGACTACAGGATTACACTAGGCACCACTCCTCTCTGATCCCCTCTCCCTCCCTCCTTTCCACCAGGCACCACTCCCACTTTTATCTACAACGACTGTAGCTACCCAGAATGAGAGAGAATGGATGGGGGATGTGGGTAGTAGATCCCCTAGGCTTCAGTGGAGAGGGCCAGAGCTAGGATGGAGGCAACTCTTGAGCAGTAAGGAGGGTGGAAGGTGGTGCCTGGGTTTGGGGGAGAGAGGACAAAGGGAGGGGGCTGTGGTAGGAATCATTGTGATTGGGCACAATAGGGTTTGCTCTACATTCTAATAGGCTACCTGTCTGGTACAGGGGGTCATAGTCTGCTGTAGAGGACACAGCCGTGCGCAAGAAAGTATTCCCCACTCCCCACTATTTACTCTGCATAGCAAAACAATGAGAAATCAAAGCAATAAATAAAATAAAAACACAAAACCAAGAGCTCATCATCAATCCATTAGCATCTTTAACAATAACTCAAAAACCATTTTGGTGGCTAACATCCTTAAAAAAAAAAAAAAATCTAGAACATTATACAGATTTTTTTATGCAAGACTTGTTATTATTACTTTTTTTAAAATCTGTTTCGTTGTTGATGATGCATTGTTTCTGCTTCCCACCGCCGGACTGGACTACTCCGCCATGGTCTAGTCGCTGTCTTCCATTACAGGGTCTGTGTCCCAGCATGTGATGTCAATCTCTGTACACACGCACAGGGCATAGAAAAACATCCATAAATCCACTCGGTCAATGTTTGAAAAAACAAACACACACACACACACGCACAAACTTTAGTATTTTTATCCAGGGTGTCTTACAATATGTCAAATAAGGGGGCAGAAACAACCACATACTGTAACAATCAGCATCATAAGTCAGACTGTCTTCAAAAATAAGCATGACAGCAGTTCTTGAATAAAATAGTAACAACAACAACGTGTTTAGCCAGGCTGGTGATTTTTAAGGTACCACTTGTAAAGGGTTTATAAAGAGTTTATAATGATGTTGTTAATGGTTATTTAATTATTTGTAAATGCACTACAAACCATTAATGAATGGGTTATAACGCATTGGTCAAAATAGTGCGATGTTGACCATTGGTCTGAAAACCAACCTTTTCTGTTCCTGGGACAGAGCACTAATGCATCACAACCAAGAGGGAGAAAAATAACTATTGTTTAACTGTGCAGCCATTGAAAATAAGGTTGCATGAATATACCTAAGGGTTCATATTATAAGTATTTGTAAGTGCATTTGTAAACGGTTAATAAAAGGAGGTAAATATTGGCTCACTTTTTGGCAAGCATTGACTAGTTAATTGCACTATTTAACCCAAAGCAATATAAGTGTTTATTAATGGTTTATAATGCATTTAGAAATGACTAAATAACCCTTAATTACGTAATTATAAACCCTTTAAACACTTTACAAATGGTACCTAATTTTACAGTGTTACTACTTTTTTCATATATTGATGTATTTCCAACAGACTAATCTTCACAGCTTTCAGGCAGAAAGGTTATTTTTATGTTTAATCCTCGCATGACGCGCACTCTCTCTCTCTCTCTCTCTCTCTCTCCCTCTCTCACCTGGTGGCTTGTTATAAAACACTGACGTTGGGGTCATTTTAGCAGAGCACTCCTCCTCCTCCTGCGATTGGCTGAAGTAGCCCTCGCTCGCCTGCACAGACAGACAGGCAGACAGAAACATTAGTTAATAACAGTATTGTCTCTCTGCCTGTAGACATATAGGCACACTATGCTACTGCTGCAGTGTCTTCAGAAAGTATTACAATTTAATTTAATTTAATAGTAATTTTTTTTCAACGATCTACACAAAATACTCTAATGTCAAAGTGGAAGAAAGATTATATGAAAAAAAAAAGATTAATAGAAAATAAAACACTGATATATCTTAATTAGAAAAGTATTCAACCCCCTGAGTCAATACATGTTAGAATTACTTTGGCAGCGATTACAGATGTGAGTCTTTCTGGGTAAATTTCGAAGAGCTTTGTACACGCGGATTGTACAATATTTGCACATTATTATTTTAAAATTTCTTCAAGCTCTGTCAAGTTGGTTATTGATCATTGCTAAACAGCCATTTTCAAGTCTTTCCATAGAATTTCAAGCCGATTTAAGTCAAAACTAGGCCACTCAGGAACATTCAATGTTGTCTTGGTAAGCAACTCTAGTTGCTTAGCAGACTGTATATTTGGCCTTGTGTTTTAGGTAATTGTCCTGCTGAAAGCTGAATTTGTCTCCAAGTGTCTGTTGGAAAGCAGACTGAACCAGGTTTTCCTCTAGGATTTTGCCTGTCCTTAGCTCTATTCAGTTTCTTTTGATCCTAAAAAACTCACTAGTCCTTGCCGATGACGAGCATACCCATAACATGATGCCACCTCCACCATACTTGAAAATTGTACTCAGTGATATGTGTTATGTTGGATTTGCCCCAAACATAACACTTTGTATTCAAGAAAAAAAGTTAATTTCTTAGCAAATTTTTTTGCAGTATTACTTTAGTGTCTTATTGCAAACAGGATGCATGTTTTGGAATATTTTTATTCTGTATAGGCTTCCTTCTTTTCACTCTGTCATTTATGTTGGTATTGGGGTGTAACTACAATGTTGTTGAACCATCCTCAGTTATCTCCTATCACAGCCATGAAACTCTAACTGTTTTTAAGTCACCATTGGCCTCATGGTGAAATCCCTGAGCGGTTTCCTTCCTCTCCGGCAACTGCGTTGGGAAGGGCGCCTGCAGCTTTGCAGTGACTGGGTGTATTGATACACCATCCAAAGTGTAATGAATAGCTGCACCATGCTCAAAGGGATATTCATTGTCTGCTTTTTCTTTTTACCCATCTACCAATAGGTGCCCTTCTTTGTGAACCATTGGAAAACCTCCCTGGTCTTTGTGGTTGAATCTCTGTTTGAAATTCACTGCTCGACTGAGGGACATTACAGATAATTCATTGTATGTGTAGGGTACAAATATGGGGTCGTCATTTAAAAATCATGTTAAACACTATTATTGCACACAGAGTGAGTCCATGCAACTTATTATGTGACTTTTTAAGCACATTTTTACTCCTGAACTTATGTAGGCTTGCCATAACAAAAGGGTTGAATATTTATTGACTCAAGATATTTCAGCTTTTCATTTTTAATTAATTTGTAAACAGAATTCCACTTTGACATTATGGGGTATTATGTGTAGATCAGTGACACAAATTCAGGCTGTAACACAACAACGTGGAAAAAGTCAAGGGGTGTGAATACTTTCTGAAGTCACGGTATATCACCGAGCCACTTTGTCCAAAGAAATACTACATGTACAGTACAATTTGTACCATAGATCATTCAGTACTATACTATCTGTGTATGTGTTGTACATTTTTGTTCCAGATCAGGAACACAGAACAAACTGCCATCCTCTCTCTCCCAGGTAACCAGTGGCACTAACTACTGCTGATGTAGAATGCATTTACTGCCATCTTGTGGCACATAATTTTATACTTATTTTAAGATAAGGAATAATACAGTACAGATAGTGCAGACAACATACCTTATTTGTTGTTGTGCAGCTGAGAAATGATATGCTGGTTACCAAAGTATTGGCAAAATGTCAACTTAATGGCATAAGTATAAGAACAACTCCATGCATGTAAAGTGCTGCCAAGTAATTTTGCTCAATATACTGTTATATGAGATAACATGACTACTGCTCCTCTCCTGACCTGAGTCCCTTCTTTGAGCAGCGTCTCCCCGTTGGTCATCAGCTGAGTGTCCTCTGAAGCGTGCTGCAGTGCTTGCTGGTAGCTCATGGTCATATCGTGGGTCCCGGCCACGTCCACTAGGCTGGAGGGCTCATCCTCGACCCCCTCGGAACCCCCCGGGCAGAATGGTACGTCCCCCATCTCGTCGAAGCTCAGCAGGGGCTGGGGTCGCCCTCCAGGGGGTGGGGCCTGAGAGGGGGCGATGCCGGTGGCAGGGCTGCAGTCCCATAGGTCCACCATGGGGTCTGCGGCAGTGGGGGCAGGCAGGGGCCTGAAGCCTGAGAAGGGGTCATAGTCGTCCGGTGCTGAGGACGGGGCTTTGGAGTCTGTGCGGGTCTGGGGTGCCACACTCTGAATGGGCTTGGTGGGGGTGGAGTCCTGGACCGGGCCTGGCTGCTGCTTGGGCTCACCTGGAGGGGAGGAAGGTAGAGAGGGAGGGAGGGGGACTGTTATTGATAACAGTCAAAACTTGTTATCAATAAGCCCTGATAGGACACAAACTGAAACAGTCAAAATATCATCAATATGCCCGGACAAGGTAATTCTAGTCACAATGTTAACAGATAATAAACTCCACTGAAAACATAATTGCAGCAATAGAAAGACCACACTGTTGATTGATGCTCTTACAGTATACCTACAGTCCAATATCTCTTAGGTCCACAACATGACATGAATTATAGCTTTAACTTCAGAGAACACCGCATGGACTCCTACACAGTGATACCCACAGTGTTGTGTTCCTGTTATAGTCATTTGTGTCCAGGTGGTGTACTTTAACACAGTCTACAGTACCACAGTATGTATCAGAGTGCCACTGGGGCATAGAGACATGAGCAGGGGAAGCCCAGCCATCTGTGAAGGCAAATTAGGCCTGGGAAAATACACACAGTCCCAGGGTGTGTGTGTGTGTGTGTGTATGTGTGTGTATGCGTGTCACTGGCGTAGCATACACCACAAGACAGGGGACCCACAAGCTTTGAGGGCCCCCAACCCCCAAATGTTACATTTAATTCAGTTTTAGGGTCCTAAAGCAACTGAGGAAAAACTAAAGTGCTACTGTGTATACCACCTGAATGAAGAAGAAAATGTTATATTTTTGTCAACTCTGTAAAACATCCACTCGGTCAGATTTTTGTCTAACGTCAACTCCGTCAGAGTGCTTAAAGATCTGATAGAATGATTTTATTGGGGATTTTCACATCAATCATTTTCCATATTTTACAAATGTTTGTATTGAACTTTTATTTTTATAGGCAAAAATATGTCTGTTTTGAGTATCTGTTTTGAGTATCTGTTGTTAACTCCGTCAGTGCAACTCACTGTTCTGCAAGATATGCTTAATTTCTTTTAGTATTTGCTGTGCTAGACCTAAGGGATAGGGTTTGCTTTATATATATTTTTAATATATTCAAAAAAAATGCTAACGAAATTAGCCCGGGAGCATTTTATAGTGCTATTAAACAAAATAAAAATACGTTTGTAGATTTGTATTACATATTTGAATAATCTAATGTTAGAATTAAAGCCTTTAAACACTTGTTGGACAATAATTGTAAAAATGAAATGCCTTTTATGGTGTCATCCAGTTAGTTGCATTTCCTGAAATGTTTTTAATTAGGAGGTTGTTCCTTTACATGGTGTGATAGCTGATACTTTGGTCTATCAAAATATATATGCGTATGCATGTGTGTGTCATCTGTGTTTGTTTGTCTGGGATAAATGATATCCAACAGAGTAAGGGCGCTCAATGGCTTTCAATGCTAACATTAGCCATGTACAAAGTAGCCTGTAGCAACGTAATCAAACAGAATTCAAGGATTTAAGTCCTCGTAAGGCACCCAGGCTTACCCCAGTATAACCAAACTCTGCCCAGTCTTACCCCACTCATTCCGGCTGTCATCCTCCGCCTCCTGGATGGGTGTGGTGACAATTTGGGGGACGGGCGTTGGGGACATTCCCACACTGTGATCTAAGCTCCCTTCATCATCACCATCTGGAGGAGGAATATCAGACAACACACATCGAGAGGGTACACCCGAACAACTTCAAACCATCACCACCATACATCACCATCACCCAATCATTTCACTCACAATCAAAATGCCACCAAACAATTAAATCACTAACACAATGAAAATACTGTACCACCCAACAATCAAATCACCAAAACATTCAAAATGTTAACAAACACAGACAAAAGGCCACCACAAAATCACATGAACACAATTAAAATAACACCACTGGTCACAATGTTCACAGTCAGGCTAGCCTGAACACTGCATTCAATTTCACACTGATGACAATGGTGTGGTTATTTGTTTTCAGGATTGACTTGAATGGTGCAGCAGCAGCTGTGTCAGAGTATATCTGCTAAAACTCAAATGTAGCTGGGGATGAGATCATGTGACGTATGGGTAACATCACTGGTGATGGTGAAGCATGGGTCCTTTCCATCAGGCATTTGAGCATGTACACTACATGACCAAAAGTATGTGGACACCTGCTCGACGAACATTTCATTCCAAAATCATGGGCATTAATATGGAGTTGGTCCGCCCTTTGCTGCTATAACAGCTGCCACTCTTCTGGGAAGGCTTCCACTAGATGTTGGAACAATGCTGCGGGGACTTCAGCCACAAGAGCATTAGTGAAGTCGGCAGTGATGTTGGGCGATTAGGCCTGGCTCGCAGTCTGCGTTACAATTCATCCCAAAGGTGTTCGGGGGGTTGAGGTCAGGGCTCTGTTCAGGCCAGTCAAGTTCTTCTACACTGATCCCGACAAACCATTTCTGTATGGACCTCGCTTTGTACACGGGGGCATTGTCATGCTGAAACAGGAAAGGGCCTTCCCCAAACTGTTGCCACAAAGAGGTAAGCACATAATCGTCTAGAATGTAATTGTATGATGTAGTGTTAAGATTTCCCTTCACTGGAACTAAGGGGTCTAGTCGAACCATGAAAAACAGCCCCAGACCATTATTCCTCCTCCACCAAACTTTACAGTTGGCACTACGCATTTGGGCAGGTAGCGTTCTCCTGGCATCCGCCAAACCCAGATTCCTTCATTGGACTGCCAGATGGTGAAGCGTGATTCATCACTCCAGGAAACGCGTTTCCACTGCTCCAGAGTCCAATGGCGGCAAGCTTTACATCACTCCAGCCGACACTTGGCATTGTGCATGGTGATCTTAGGCTTGTGTGCGTGTGGCTGCTCGGCCATGGAAACCCATTTCATGAAGCTCCAGAGGAACAGTTCTTGTGCTGACGTTGCTTCCAGA
The DNA here is from genome assembly GCF_020615455.1 of Coregonus clupeaformis. NCBI lineage: Eukaryota > Metazoa > Chordata > Actinopteri > Salmoniformes > Salmonidae > Coregonus > Coregonus clupeaformis. Next base: position 19,212,931 of record NC_059204.1, on the reverse strand, counting down.
GGCAGTTTGGAACTCGGTGGTGAGTGTTGCAACCGAAGACAGACAATTTTTACGCTTCAGCAATCGCAGTCCTGTTCTGTGAACTTGTGTGGTCTACCACTTCGCGGCTGAGCCGTTGTTGCTCCTAGACGTTTCCACTTCACAATAACAGCACTTACAGTTGACCGGGGCAGCTCTAGCAGGGCAAATATTTGACGAACTGACTTGTTGGAAAGTTGGCATCCTATGACGGTGCCACGTTGAAAGTCACTGAGCTCTTCAGTAAGGCCATTTTACTGCCAATGTTTGTCTTTGGAGTTTGCATGGCTGTGTGCTCGATTTTATACACCTGTCAGCAACGGGAGTGGCCGAAATAGCCGAATCCACTAATTTGAAGGGGTGCCCACATACTTTTGTATATATAGTGTAGAAGTAACACAGTAGAGCAGTAGCAGCAGTAGTGACAATCTCATGCATGAGCTGCAGCAACAGTTATTCCATATGGGCTATATCAGCTCTCCACTACAATATAGTACATGGACTTCAATAAGTACTGTAGGTAGAAGTTGCCCCTAACCACTGATACAGGATCAGATATCCAATGATTATGGTTAGGAATGGAGGTAAAGTAATCTGATCTGAGATCTGTGGTTAGGGGCATCTTCAGCACCTCAAGCAAAAATACCCTCTGACAAAGATCTTCACAGTGATGCTATTTGTCTTGATTTAAACAGTGAATTCACTTTTGGGAGCAGCAATTCTCTGTACAGGATTCCTTTTGTTTATCTGTCTTGACTGATTTAATCCTGCCCCAGTATACATTTTGGGTATGTGTAAAGTCCATCAAAAGTTCAAATTAAAATATGCACTTGAGAAGTGCTTTGTGATTCTCTGCTGTCTGTACGTACTTTGCAAAGAATGACCTGGGGGATTTGACCTGAGGAGGGCGCATCTGGATGAGAAACAATGAATATCCACTCAATGAATAAACCCCAGTAAACACACGATAATGACAAACATCACTGTTACTGGGAACAACAGGACATAGAGATGAATGACCCTACGTGGCTGCTCATTATATACAATCGACAGCAGCATCTTGCTTGGGTGGACTTGCCATTTCCTTTCTAATCGAGGCGCCTTTAAATACTAAGAGAAGAGAGGAGGATAGAATATTGCCCCGTCCTCATCAACACTGAACCATTTATAAACACAGTTTCAATTTAAGGGGTCAATATTTCACACACAGAGGTGAAAAGTTCATGATGGTGGTATAGGAATCAATTTTCAGTTAAACTAATTTCATGATTTAGCTGGTGGATGGAACTACTAGGACCTGGTTGGATCTAGTAGGAGCTGGTTAGAACTAGTTGGACCTGGTTGGAACTGGTTAGAACTGGTTGGCCACCCTCACACAGACAGACCACACAACATTAGGAAAAACACAGTACAGTTACAGTACAATTATAGTACAATACTCCACATAGATCAGGGGTAACATCCATATACTGTTTGGCCACACAGGGCCCACAGGGTACACAACACAGTTCCAGGGCAACACAACGGAACGAGCAGCTCGATGACGACGGCACACACACTCACAGGTAATTCGTCAGAAGGTACGCAAGGTGTGTGTGTTGCGGACGGAGCAGAGCGTCGCAGTCCATCAGGAGTAGCATGAGAGAAACGGGGCAGGGATGCGGGAGATGGGGGTAAAGGTGGATACGAAGTAAGATTGCCAAAACAAATAATGGAGCATGGAACCTATGCAGGTTTGGATTATTCTCCTTCATTTCTCCTTCTCTCCTCCAGGTGAAAACCTGCCCTATAGGGTTCACTATGACTTTTTCCCCTAACCATCCTACCCTCACCCCCACAACACTGGATAAAAGATCAGACCGAGAGGTGACCGAGAGGGATAATGGAGTACACATCATTGGCGTGAAGGATGTGGAAGACTGAAGGCGGTTGACAAGATAGTGTGTTAGTAAGTTAGGGTAGTTAGTGTACAGATTCATTTGTGAAAGGAGATATAAGAGGTACTAACTAGTAGGCAGAACTAAGGGCCATGATCAACTCAGCTCTTTGATATAAGCTGCCATCATCAGCAAGACAACTAAAAGCACACTGCACCAGAGTGGGAGTGTAGAGAAAGTGGCCAAACCAGGAGAGTGCTGACTGACTGAGACACAGCCTTTAGTGGAGAACAGGATCTGTCATCACACCGGAAGGGCTTTTAGCACAGGGCACCGTGCGTTTTAGCACACTGCACAGCCACCCATCTCCCACAGACAGTACCAATCTGGAGATATCTAATTCAGGCTCTCCAAGGACTCAAAATAGAATAGAGCACGTCAAGCCCAGGTTAGCTAACAGTAGGTAGCTACAGCTGTGCTCTGAGCTAGCGGGGGGGTTGTAAGGATGGTGCAGGAGAGGGAGCTGAGTTTGTTACAGCAGCTTCAGGGGATGATTTGGGGTGATGGGGGCGTGTCCTCTACTGTGGTCCTGTGAGGGTGGGTGGGGGCAGAGGGGGGGTCTCTACTTCCTCCCTGCTCCTCCTCCTGTCCAGTACCTACCGGGTGTAGTGGGCTGTAGCCTCGCGTGAGGCGGGGTGCGGAGGGGGGGCGGACTGGGCTCGCTGGGACTGTGCTGCTGCTTCAAAAACGGGCTGTCCAAACGGCCTGGTAACGGGCTGTCCAAACGGCCTGACAAGAGACAGGGCCCAGAGTGACACACACACACACACACACGGAGCGACACACACACACAGCAACGCACACACACATACATACAGACGCAGGGAGGACAGGGAAAGACGAGAGAGGGAGAGTGATAGAGGGGCACAGAGAAAAGAGAGACAGGGGAGAGTAGGAGGAAGACAGGAAGGAGAAAGTCAAGATAAAACGAGGCAAGGCCCAGGAGGATTCCAGGTGAGAAGTGAAGAGTTGTGGGAGAATGGGTATGGTCCCATAGAAACTCATTAGTGAGGAGAGAATAGAAGAAAAGACGCTCAAGGATCCAAAGAACTGAGGGAGACACCGGAGTAAAATTAATTATAAATAATTATAAAATTAACTGATGTATGTGTGGATGAATGGAGAGACGGACGACAAGACAAATGGATGCACAACCATGAATCAAATCAAATGATAGAGAGAGGTCAAAGAGATAGAGGTCAAAGAGATAGAGAGGTCAAAGAGATAGAGGTCAAAGAGATAGAGGTCAAAGAGATATAGAGGTCAAAGAGATAGAGAGGTCAAAGAGATAGAGAGGTCAAAGAGATAGAGCTCAAAGAGATAGAGGTCAAAGAGATAGAGGTCAAATAGATAGAGCTCAAAGAGATAGAGGTCAAAGAGATAGAGAGGTCAAAGAGATAGAGGTCAAAGAGATAGAGAGGTCAAAGAGATAGAGAGAAAGAGAATAATATAAAGAAGAGGGAGAGTTGTTAGTGTGGTAATGACACTCTGTGGACAAAGCATGCAGTAGTAGAAGCACTGCACCAAGCTCATTAATGATGGAGGAAGGAACATGATTTCAGTTCAGTATGTTAAGATGGAATGAACACAGAGGCTTTCTCCCATGGTGAAAATATCCTGTTGCTTGTAGACAAAAACATATATTGTTTCAGGGAGATTCTTGCAGGTGGAGAGGAGAGTGTGTTGTCTTGTTCAGTATGGAGACCCTCACTCAGTCAGGCACTTGTTCCTGTCTCCATCCACTCCACCTGGCTCCTTGGAGCCACCTGTTATCTGTATCAATGTAGCCTGCAAGGGATTCCTGCTACAGCATCTGTCTCTCTTCTTCCATCTACATCTTCTTCTGTCTTCAACTGGATTACTTCTTATCTTAGTCTGAATTCTACTCCAACTGTTCTCCTGCCTTCCAGATCTCTGTGGTATACCCAGGTGTCTGGGTCCAAAAGGCTCTGTCCACACATACACAGTGATGACAGACACACTGGTGACGTACAGCAGAGTACAGGGACTGAGGCCTGTAACGAGGTGAATGACAGGACAAATGGTGGTCGGGTGACCCAAACTCTCCCTCTCTTCCTCCCTCTGTCCCTCTGCCCCTCCCTCCCTCCATCTCTACCCTCTTCTCCCTCCCTCTCTCTGGTCTTACCGGTCCTGTGGCTAGAGGCAGGGGAGATGTCCACACCAGTGGCCACAGCCTTCTCCTTCTGCTTAAAGAACTCCCTGGGGTTGTCCGCTCGCTGGGCAATGAGGGCTTTCGCCTCCTGTCAACAAACAGACATACAGTACAACGTTAGACACGTAGAGCACACACACACCCACCCACACCCACCCACCCACCCACTCACCAACTCACACACACCCACACCACCGTGAGATACTCATCACACATAGGTAATACACTGACACCACAAATGCACACAAGAGCACACACACTCTTTCACACAGCATTTACCTTACACACAGAGAGCCAGAGACAAAAATCCCAGTGTAGCCTGACTAGTCCCACTAACACAGAACCAAAGCCCAAGAGTGCTACTGTCACAATGACACATATATACAGGTCAGGAGTCTGGGCCACACTCTACTTTACTCTCTCAGTCTCAGCCTACTAACACTGGAGAGGCACAGAATCTGATATACAGAGTCGATTTTCTGCATGCAATGAATCCCCCCATTGGGACTGATGGTCTGAAACCCACCTCCACTTCAGACTCCTTCTTCTCCTTCTCCAGGTCCTCATAGCTAAGTTCTGCTGTCTGCAGAGAGAGAGAGAGAGAGAGAGAGAGAGAGAGAGAGAGAGAGAGAGAGAGAGAGAGAGAGAGAGAGAGAGAGAGAGAGAGAGAGAGAGAGAGAGAGAGAGAGAGAGAGAGAGAGAGAGAGAGAGAGAGAGATGGGTACAAGGGTTCATAGCATGGCAGCCATTACAAAAGCACAGACGTACAAGCTGGCATTTTCAAAGTGTTCTGAAACAAAGTGAGAGTCTTAAAATAACGTTGGCTTTTGTGGAATGGTAAGTATGAGAGAAGTTCAAATATTGTGGGGTCCAATATTTGGAGAATAAATGTTGTTGGATTTTTTAAAACAGGAAAATGAAATAGAACTCTTGATTCATCTTAACCTTTCTCCCCAGACAATATCAATGATGCATGGTGACTAGTCTCAAAATGAGATCCGAAATGCTCTCTAAAAGCAGACTGCCTCTTTCAGTGGTGGGGAGTAACTAAGGCAAGACCCTCTTTGGCATGGAACAGAGAATACACATAATACTCTGGTACCCACACACACACACACACACACACACACACACACACACACACACACCTCTTACTACAGCATTAACACACACACACTTACTATGAGGGGCTGATTCCGTGTCCTCTCTTTGGCCTCCTCTTCCTCCTGCATCTTCTTTCTGCTCCACACACACAGAGTTACCACATGGACCAAGCACCAGAGTTTACCGTGATACAGCACATTACCCATAAGAACACTACCTGTGTTCCTCGATCTGCCTCTCCCTCTCGCGGTACCTCTTCTCTCTATCCTCCTGCTCTTTCCTTTCCAGCTCCATCCTCTCCTCCTCGAATCGTTGCCTCTCCTCAGCAACCTTCTTCCTCTCCTCCTCCTTTCTCAACTCTTCCTCACGCTGGTACACACAAAGGATAAATATATTTCAATATTTGTTCAATACTTCAATAACCAATTAGTCACAACATTATAAAACATCAATGACTAAAATGCAAAACAGAAAATGTGGCTTTGGTCCTTCTATTGAGCAAAATCAACACAATATAACTTGTAGAGGGCAAAGCCGCCCGCTCACAATGATTCAAATTAAAATAACCTCAAGGACAGAGAGCAGTGGATGTCATCTCTCATTTGAGTCTGTCTCATTGGCTAGTGGCGTTGCTTCTGGAAGACATTGTTTGACTTTGTTTTGATGCTACTCCTACACACTCAAATTGAAACGACTATTCATGCTATCATTCCTAATCTGAGGAAAAGGTAGATTCTGCTCTTCTTGTCTCCAGAGTCCTTGTCCCAGTCAAACCCCCCTCCCTCCTTCCATTCCTCCCTCCTGACGTTAGCGGGAATCATGTTCTTTCCTACCTTGGCTTGTTCCCAAAATTCCTCTCTATTGATCTTCTTCATCTCGATCTCTGCGTTGGTTTTGGTGTACACGGTGCCCTGGACATCCGCCCAATAGGGAAAGAGGAAAGAGGAAAGAGGAAAGGAGAGAGGAAGGGGAAGTGGTTGGTTACAACCATTAGTCATAGAGCCATGACACACACGCGCATACACAGTTCAGGGTCAGCGTCTGCTATAGTACAATTACTGTGCCCTCCAAATCCTATTGCACCCCACCACCCCGTAACCAACAGGGTCAGACTAGACATATAGTGTCATATTTCTGTACGACACCCGACTAACCTGTACCCCCGCACATTGACTCATTACCGGTACCCCCTGTATATAGCCTCTTTATTGTTATTTTATTGTTACTTTTTATAATTTTTTACTTAAGTTTATTTGGTAACGCTATTTCTTGAACCGCATTGTTGGTTAAGGGCTTGTAAGTAAGCATTTCACGGTAAGGTCTACACCTGTTGTATTCGGCGCATGTGACAAATAAAGTTTGATTTGATTTGAATTACCGTATCCCTTATTGTGCGCCATAGCCTGGATATGATTTATATGAAGTTATATAACTTTAACTTCTATATTATGTATGAAGGGGAGTATCCATTAAGAACAGAGAAAGCACTAAGTGATTTATGATTCAGATACAGAGAGAATAGAACAGCTTGTACCCTTTAGGTGCGGGCTTAAAGATAGATGTTATCCACAGGGTAGCCTGTTCAAAAGTGCCAGTGTGAAATTGTTGGTGTAGAAATTGAATGCTAGAATGGTTGTTATCATTGTAAAACCCTATGACACAATACATTTTGTTAGTCTTGTTAGTTTGTTAATCTACAGTATATATCATTCTTTAAACTCAAGGAATTTACCTCAGCTTAATGTCGTAATGTTTTGGTAGCAATACACTGTAGACGATCTATCAGAATGTAATGTACCTTTAGCGCAGCGGCTAGCCTAACGTCCTGGTTCAGTTGTGTCCAGATACGCAGAGAGAGAATGAGCAAGGAGCCTGCTAGCTGTCCAGCTGAGTGACTCATTCCTTATGGACTCTCTAACACACAGTAAGGCCCATTGTTTAAGTTCCTAAACATTAACAATGCCTCGCTCTCAGAGGCCCGCTCCAACGCTCTTTCTCTCTTTCTCCATCTCTTTCCCCCTCTCTCTCTCCCCCTCTATCTCATCCTCTCCATTAATCTATCTGTGTCTCTCGCTCTCCCTCTCTCTCCCACACTCTCTCCTCTCCTCTAAAACAGTAACATGGCTGTGGCCTTGTGTCACACATCACACTAATAGAGAGCTCTTTCACAGACAACTTGTTTTGACCTCTGTAGTAACGCCCCCTCCTCTCCTGCCAGGCGCCGTCTCACTGTCCCTTTAACCCTTCTCTCAAGGAGGCATTTCTCTATCCCTCCACCTCCCTCTCAGTCATTGTATCCCTTCTCTGGTTCCATCTCTCTACTCCTTCCAATCCTCTCTCTCCATATAGCTCTCCATCTTATCCTCCACCTCACATCCCCTCCATCTCTTCCATCCTCCACCTCTACCCACCCATCCCTCCCCCATCCCTCCATCCTCCCTCTCTCTCGTACCACTCCATGCTCTCCATTCTCCTCCTCTCTGGTTCTCAGCCGGCTGAGGACGGGGCTGGCCACCGAAGCTGTCCCATTTGTCAGTCTCTGTCCAATGGCAGATGGTTCGATGTCCTCCATGGTGCTGGCGTTGATGATGACGTTGACTCCCTGCGGGCAAAAAAAGCAAAACAAGTACCTTCAATGGAAGTATAACTTCCCCCTTTAAATGGCTTGTGTGAGATGGTATCCCACGGTAAAAGGAGCAGGCTCCCAGGGGTTCTGTGGAGGTCATATTTGTGTCAGACTGCAGGGCACATGGGGCACAGGCCTCCTCAGACTACTTTTGATTGGGGCAATGTGCTCAACACACACACATCACTCACTAGCTTTAGAGCCACAGTACACATGGCTGGAAAGAGAAAGGTTGTTATGTCATGTTCAGAGAGGAGAGAGATGGAGGAAGAGAGAGAGGGGCAGACAGATGGCCTAAGAGGATGCAAGAGAGAGAGAGATTAAAAGAGAGCGGGTCGATGGAGAGAAGGAGTCTGTAGAGATATGAGGATGTAAAGATGTAGAGATATAAGGATGTAAAGATGTAGAGATAAGAGGATGTAAAGATACAGAGATATGAGGATGTAAAGATGTAGAGATATAAGGATGTAAAGATGTAGAGATAAGAGGATGTAAAGATACAGAGATATGAGGATGTAAAGATGTAGAGATATGAGGATGTAAAGATATAGAGATATGAGGATGTAAAGATATAGAGATATGAGGATGTAAAGATGTAGAGATATGAGGATGTAAAGATATAGAGATATGTGGATGTAATGATATAGAGATATGAGGATGTACAGATATAGAGATATGAGGATGTAAAGATGTAGAGATATGAGGATGTAAAGATATAGAGATATGTGGATGTAATGATATAGAGATATGAGGATGTACAGAGAGCTAAAGGAGAAATATCTAGCTTATTACTGGGGATAGAAGCTAAAAGGCATTCAAACATCAAAATGATAGTGTTGAATTAATTACAGGATTAATAACATATTTATATTCACCATAGATTACATTCAACCTACACAGCGACACACACTATCAGTTTGCATTAAAGTTTTCCAGTCAAAATGGCTGATCTGTTTGGGAGTGAGAGTGATGCTGTGGGAATCCTGTTCTGTGTGTAGGGATGATCTCTGAGACAGGATAAGCCATACACTGATTCATCTTCAAACACAGAGAAAACAAAGGCACCGGTAGTGTGTGTGTCTGTGTGTGTGTGTGTGTGTGTGTGTGTATGTGAGTGTACCTGCCTGCATGTGTGTCGTGTGAGTACGTGCCTGTGTGCATGCATGAGATTGTGTGCCTACCTGCCTGTTTGCCTGTGTGTGTACCTGACAAGTGTCTGTGTCTCCCAGCTCAATATTGTCTTTTCAACTAGCTAACCCCACATTAAATTCAAGGCCAGAGCCGACAGTGTGATCAAGCAGATCAGTCTGAATGGCCAGAGAAAAGAGCTGTTATGGAGAAGATGCTTGACACTGGCTGGCTAGAGATTCCTCCAGCTCCATAGCCTTCAGTCAGGAGAAATACTCTGCTCTTTATCTCCATCTCTCTCAATCCCCCCCCCCCCACACACACACACACACCCCACACACACATACACCCCCCACACACACACACCACACACACACACTACACACACACCACACACACCACACACACACACACCACACACACACAGGAGATACCATTAATAAAAAGCAGAGAGGATTTTCATTCAGCTCGCTACTACCGCCGAGCGCCTTGTTCACAATAGCCATAGAGAGTGCTGTGTTAGTCATACATACATATACACACGTACCTATACACACACACACACACACACACACACACACTCACACACAGACACAGACACACAGACACACACACACACTACACTACAGTATAGACACATCAGACACCATGCATCATCAGCTGACTGTCAGGTAATGCACGCAGACATGCACACACACACACTATCTCAACTAATCCTGTGGGCAGATCATTGGAATCACTCCTATGCCCAGAGAGCACTGAGGTGAATCTCAATAGGAAGCTAGAAGCTAATGGCTGCTGCTCTGGCTTGGCTGGTAGAGGACAATACTGAGTCTTTCACCCAAATGAATCACTGACATACCCTGAAAGAAAATCTTGGCCAATATTCATAAAACCTCTCAGAGTAGGGAATCAGTTTGGCTTTTTAGATCATAATTAATAAGATAACGGACAGAGGGGAACTGATCAGAGATGAGCACTCTTACTCTGAGATACTTTAAGAATACGGGCCCATAGGGGCAGATAGCATTCATAAGACAACATCAAATATGTATTAATTTAGCTAGTCATCCAGGCTAGTTTTAATAAACAGTAGTTGGGTTTACCTCAGTGAGACTGACCTGGAAAAACTCTGCAATGTTAGCCACATGGCTGGCACACTGACACTTCCTGGCATCAGGCACATCCTCACCAACCTGGGAGAGGAGAGAGGGAGAGAAGAGAGGGAGAGGAGAGGGGGAGTGGAGGGAGGTAGAGGAGAGAGGGAGAGAAGAGAGGGAGAGGAGAGGGGGAGTGGAGGGAGGTAGAGGAGAGAGGGAGAGAAGAGAGGAAGAGGAGAGGGGGAGTGGAGGAAGGTAGAGGAGAGGGGGAGTGGAGGGAGGTAGAGGAGAGGGGGAGAGAAGAGAGGGAGAGGAGAGGGGGAGTGGAGGAAGGTAGAGGAGAGGGGGAGAGAATAGAGGGAGGGGCGAGAGGGAGAGGAGAGGGGGAGTGGAGGGAGGGAGGGAGGGAGAGGAGAGAGGGAGAGGAGAGGGGGGAGTGGAGGGAGGGAGGGAGGGAGAGGAGAGAGGGGGAGTGGAGGGAGGGAGGGAGGGAGAGGAGAGAGGGAGAGGAGAGGGCGGGAGGAGACTGTGTTAGAGCTACTGTGTGTTTCTGACTTCAAGAATACAGTTGTAGTGTCATCATCGCCGTCTTCATCATCATCATCATCATCATCAATCAAAGTAACCACATTGAAAGGATTGGATGCACTCTTTGTATTCCATTCAAAATGTTGTCTTTGTGTCCAGATTAACAGTAGTAATTATGAGTGAATGAAGCATTGTGTCTCAACAGGAACATTCCTGGTAGGATTGCATTACCATGGCCTATTCAAAACAACACAATGGCCACTGATTACATGAAAGGAATAGTGGAATAGTAATCAACCATAAAAACACATGGCTACTGAACTGGTACTGCTGCTGCTACAGAATTATAAAATAATACAATAATTGGTCAAATAATACCAAGTCCAGGGCCATTCACCTCCTAGTTAATATATATATGGTATGAGTTAGCTACCCTTTCACAATGTAAAGAGTTTTGATTTGAGGAAAGCACTATCTACTGCAAATTTAAATCATATGATGGTCATTCTGCTGTGTGCTATGGGTCAGTGCAGAGCAGAGTGGTGAGTGGTGCTGTGACAGAGACCAGTAGCCAGAGGGGATGTCTGGGCCTGTCACAACGATAGGTACAGTAAGCCCATTAGACTGTCTCAGACTGCCTCAGCTCCTATTACTCAGAGCTTCACTGGGCTGAGTGGACACACACTGACAGGAGGGAGGGAGGGCTTGGGCCATCAGAGAGAAAGTGTGTGTGACACACACATACAGTGTACCTATAGAGGCATACACATATAGTTACACATGTACTGTACACACACATTTATAGACATACATATACTAACACACACATACATGCACACATGCACACACACACACACACAGTCTCACCCAGTTGATGAGGACGTAGCGCGGCAGTGCAGCCGTGGGCTCCTTCAGGCTGCAGAAGCCGTACATGACCCGGCCATTATCAAAGGTCACTGTGATCTCTGGTAGACCTCCAGCTAGAGGAGGAGGAGGAGGAGAGGAGGAGGAGGAGAGGAGGAGGGGAAGAGGAGGAGGAGGGGGAGAGGGAGGAGGAGGAGAGGAGAGGAGGGGGAGGAGGAAGAGGAGGGGGAGAGGAGAGTATGATGGGAGGAAGGGGGAGGAAGGAGGAGGAGAGGAGAGTAGGAAGGGAGGAGGAATAGGAGGAAGGGAGAAAAAACGGATGAGAAGAATGAGAGAGGTACAGTATTTACACAAAAACACATCACTACCACTCGCCAGGCTGACCTGACTGTTACCCCCTGACCCAGTCTCTGCCCTCCTCCACATTTTGTGGCCCAGCTGCAGTCTGGTAGCAAGGCAGGCTTATGTCCACTGAGAATAGGCAACCTCCAGTCAACTGTAACAATGCGCTGTTGAAATATTAAAATCTCATCGATGGTAAAGGTATTGAGACAGAGAGACCGCTGACTGTGGTTGGGTAAAGTAGGAGGGGGACTAGAGTGCAGACACATAAACACACACCTGTGTCCTTCACAGGGTCATGATGACCCCTGAGACAAACGCCCACACTCACACCTGACTGCTTTAATGCGAGTCAACCGAGCTGCCACCAACGCCATCACACACTCACAAACACACTTGAAACCCTATCTGTCCAATCAGAGTCAGGTCTCACTGGTCCAGCCCGCCCATTCCACCTACTCTACACCAATAGGATGACTGATAGGTCTGCCTCACCACAAACATAGGCATGGCAATAAATCATGCTTTGTGTGTGGGATGCTGTGTGTGCATGAGTGTGTATCCCAGAGCTTTTCCAGGTTCCAACCCTCCACTAATAGTGGATCTCACAAGACCAGACCAACCTATCAGCATCTCTCCCAGACGATTAACAGAGGAGTGAGAGGAGCAGCAAGTACTGGTATATGAGTTATGGATCACTTTTATTAACAGGCATCATAATCAACTTTGCCTAGCGGTTAAGAGGGTTGGACCAGTAACCGAAAGGTCACTGGTTTAAATCCTCGAGCCGACTAGGTAAAACATCTGCCGGTGTGCCCTTTAGCAAGGCACTTAAGCCTAATTGCTCCTGTAAATGACTAAAATGTCAAATGTACAAAAATGTAATAATGATTATGCCTTCCTCATTGCATAAGTACAGAGTATCAAATATTTAAGAACAGTTTCATGACTAAATAGGTAGCTAACTTTCTTGCCATAAACATAAGACAAAACCACAAGCCTGGTCCAGTCCAAATATATTTACTCAACATACCAACCATCCAGAAAGACTTCTTCACCAGCTAAGCCTACTTTACTAATTGCATCTTGAGAGAAATACGTATTGGGAACTAAAATCATTCAAGAAGTTCTCAGGCAGTACTGTACCACAATGAGAGGTCAGCAGTCAGACCAGCACATACTCTACATATCAGCTCTTTCTTATCTCAGAACCGAGATTAAAAAGCCTTGCACGCTCACGCTCATGCACGCACGCACGCACGCACGCACGCACGCACACACACACACACACACACACACACACACACACACACACACACACACACACACACACACACACACACACACACACACACACACACACACACACACACACACACACACACACACACACACACACACACAGCTTGTAACTGAGCTTGCACAGCAGAAAGGGCTGTCCCTGCAGATCTAGGCAACAGTAATTACATTACAGATATGAGAGATGGAGACTGGGAAGGAGGTAGAGGTACAGGATGCACATAGAGACAGGAGTGGTTTGTAAGGATGTATAGGTATCTGGTACAGTAAGAATTGCCTTCCTAATGGAATAGTTATCATCTTAACAAAACATAATTTCCTTTTCATGCGTTTGTTAACACCAATGGCTGGCTGTCACCATCAATGGAGGCCTCAAAGCAAATAAGTATGCCCTCTACTGCAACATTTCCCCTCCAAACAAAGAGTAATTAATAGTCAATTGCAGGCTCTTTCCCCCCATCTCAATACATGTTATCAAGGCAAGAGGCACAGAGAGTACAGTTTAATCAAATAAACCAGAACAACAATCAATCAATTTTGCTTACCTCCTGATGATGCCAGAGTCAAATCATTGGTGTTGCCCTCATATGAGTACAAGGCCCTGCAGGAGTGAAACACAGAGAGAGAGAGACCGTCAGACATATAGAGACCAGAACAACACAGCATCAAAGCATAACAGCCATACTGTCTTTCACCAGCACTTTCTCCAGTATGATTATATTTAACATTCATTCAGTAGTAACTACATGAGCCAGGGGAGGAAGAGGGAGAGGGCACGGGTTGGAACGCTCTCCACTCAAGGCCAAAACTCTTCACACCAGTTCACAGGGGCTGGTAGCTCCGAGGAGTGGAGAGGAGAGAGAACGGCATCATCTTTTCACTTAGCTGTGTAAGAGGGTAAAGCCTGGAGCGATTAACTAGCTTTAGAAAAAAAATCCCATTTCAATTCACACTGCTGGTTTTACAGCAGTAGATAGATATGTACTCAGGCTAAACTGCCGGTATTATTGTTCCCATTCTGAAGACAATGAGAGGAGATAGAGGCATATAATTATTATCTGAATAGAGCCATGCAGTGAGACTCTATTACCCAGAATTCTACACAAAATGGCTGTGTCTTCACTGTCTAATCCTTTGATTTGTGGGTAATCTCTCTACTACTACTTGTGGCTGGCAGCCACCTCACTCCTTCATCCAAGAGAGAAGGGGGTGGGTGTCAGATAGAGAGAGGCTAGGTGGAGCTGGCTACCATATGCAGAAAGACACAAATAGAGAGAGAGAGATCTGTGTGTGTGTAGGTAGATATGTGCACGTGTGAGACAATAAACAGATTATAAACATGTTTAATTAATGACTGTGGGATTACAGTCTCTCTTCCGCCTGGATTATAGCGAGACCATCGCATACCAACACTCTAGTAATAACACACACACGTACAAATACACATACACATATAGGCAAGGGGTAAATGAAGGTGAGTGGGATTACTGTATACCAGCCAGGCAGCAACAGACATCCTACATTTCCAGATGAATCTGGTTGACCTCTCTCTCTCTCTCTCTCTCTCTCTCTCTCTCACTCACTCACTCACTCTCTCACTCTCTCTCTCTCTCTCTCCGCTCCATAACTGAGTTTTTCACCTTAATCCTCTCATAGGGCCCCATATAGCTCAGTTGGTAGAGCATGGTGCTTGCAACGCCAGGGTTGTGGGTTCGTTTCCCACGGGGGCCAGTATGAAAAGGGGAGAGGGGAGTTCCTTACTAATTAATGACCTTAATTCATCAATCAAGTACAAGGGAGGAGTGAAAACCCGCAGACACTCGGCCCTCCGTGGAATGAGTTTGACACGTGCCCTAAACCCTAAGCTTAAAACAGCCTTTGTCCTCATGGGGACGTGGGAAATGTCCCCATGAGGGAGAATTTTCCTTGTTTTACTATCCTTGTGGGGACTTTCAGGGATTTTAGGTCCCCACAAGGATAGAAGAACCAACAAACACACACACACACCATCGATCATGATAAAGCACTCCTTCATATTACTGTATAATCATCAGAATCACTTCAGTGCCATAAATCATCTTATATCATACTTAATCATCTAATGAATCATAAACTAAATCAGGTTTTTTTCTGGATCAAAATGGGGCTTAGGTGGTGAGCGTGACAGGGGCGTGGCCAATGGTGCGGTCGCCGACTGCTGGACGCAGTGACAAAATGTAGCTGTTTTAAAGCTAATTTCCTGCAATTCTACACATTTTGCCATGGCTTATGCCATCTGAGTGACTCAAACATCATAACAAAATCAATGGGGGCCCCATGCCATGACAAAAATAACACATGGTGTTACATTTTACTGAATGCTGAACCTTCCCTCTGTTCTTTTCTGCTGAATCAATAAAAATAAAAATAAACGTTTAAACTTCTTCCCCCTGCACTTTTCCCACTTACATTATTGAAGCCATACAAATACTGTTTTAGGATCACTTATAGCCTGTTTTATTCCTAAGAACTAGTGCTAAACTCTCGTACAGAATGTCAAAGTCTCTGGTGTTTTGTACACCTCCATCCATGCATGTCAATTAGTTCAAATACCAAACAACCTCATCCAAGCCATCTTTCAGTCTCCTTACTTTGTATCAATTTCCGTCCACAGAAGGCAGTTATAGCAGAGCAGGGATATCTTCGAGCAGGCCTCACTCTGGCTGGCCTAACATAACCCTCCCCATCCCCCTCTCCTCTCCTCTCCCCACCCCAGCACACCACATCCCAGTGCTGCCCAGGCCAGACCAGCTCCATCAGTAGCTCATCTCCAGTCTGTCTGGGAGACACCCAGCCCAACGAGCTGAGAGGAGACTGGGAGGCAGGGGGACAATGGAGAGAGAGAGAAGGGGAGAGAGGGAGAGAGATAGGGAGCGTAAGAGACAGAGAGCTAGAGATTGAGAGAAAGAGAGAGAGAGAGCGGGGGGGAGAAAGAAAGAGAAAGATAGGGGTGAAAGAGAAGGATAGACATGGAGAGAGAGAAAGAAAGAGAGAGAGAAATTGAGGTAGACAAAGCGAGAGAGAGAATGTGTGAGCTAGAGCAGTTCACGTGTAGCACTATAAATAATTCCCTTTAAAGCAGACTCCTTTTTATTATTCATAAAAGACTGGCTTGACCTAGAAACAGCTCTGCTCTGTGGAGCCTATGTCACTGGGCCTGGCGAGAGAGAGAGAAAGAGAGAGAGAGAGGGAGGGGTGAGAAGGGTGTCCAGATGAGAGACAGGGGGGTGTGGATGGTGAAGAGAGAAGGGTAAGGAGATGTAGAGGAAAGGGGAGAGAGAGGGAGGGTATAGGTATGTGAGTGGATGCAGGGGAGGGGGGTGAGGGAGTGAGAGAATGCAGGGGAGAGGAGAAAGGATGTGAGAGCGAGGGTGCTGGGGGCCTCCTCTATTGTCTCCCAGGGTGGGAAAGAGGGAATGACCGGGCTGGGACTGAGAGTCCCTCACTATAGACCAATTAGACTTCAATATTAGAGAGGAGAGCCACAGGACTAAAAACAAGAAAACAAGACTCGGGGGGGCAAGAAATAGAAACAGAGAAAGGGGTATGATGAAGACGGGGTAGAGACAGGAAATGAGAAACTAATAGAGAGTGTAGATAGAGAGCTACAACACTGTGGAAGCAGGTAGCCTATTAGTGGGAGTCACTCAGTCTCCTCTCTGCTAATAGTGCTGTAGATGGAGGGAGAGAGAGTGATGGTTAACTTCTGTATCTTTACTATGATTTATCTAACCATTCCATGTCATGGCCTACTCAACAAACTCACAACACACAGACATACCCAGCCCCTGACATGATGTTGGTTCACCCCATTCCAAAGCCAAACTCTGTTGTGATGTAGGTGTTGAAAACAACCCCAGTTTTCTCCGTCATGGCCCCCAAACCACTTCATGAATGATTCAACCCTTCACTTACTGCTGATCCTACAGACAGACAGGGAGTAGAGGAAGAGAGAGAGACGGAGAGAGAGAGGAAGAATGTGAGAGAGGAAGAGAGGGAACGAGGGAGAGCCCAGGATCCCTGACTTACTCATGACAGAAAGAGCCCCTCTCTCTATTCTACACAGCAGAGGCCAAACGGAAATCAATTCCACACTAATGCAAAGGTGCTGTGTCAGTCTCTGAACTGTGCCATAGTGGTAAACGGTCTAAAGAACCTGCACACACAAAATCTAACAGAATATAGTACATTCATACACAAACACAACACTTACAAAATACACAGATATACAGTACTGTACATGCATGAGTATGCATACAGACACACTGAAGTATATTCTCTATATATATACACAAGTTCTTTCTCTCTCCCTTTCTACCTACATCATTTTCTTGTAGGGCAGTAAAACCTTGCTCACTGGTCTACTCCCCATGGTGCATCACCATGACAACCAACAGCATCCCTGCCGTTGCCTTGGCAACAACACTTCCTTCCCCGGAGGTGGGAAGTTGGGGGGTTGGGGTGTGTCAGGGGTGTGTACAGTGTGGGAAAAAAGTATTAGATCCCCTGCTGATTTTGTATGTTTGCCCACTGACAAGGAAATGATCAGTCTATAATTTTAATGGTAGGTTTATTTGAACAGTGAGAGACAGAATAACAACAACAAAAATCCAGAAGAACGCATGTCGAAAATATTATAAATTGATTTGCATTTTAATGAGGGAAATAAGTATTTTACCCCCTCTTAATCAGAAAGATTTCTGGCTCCCAGGTGTCTTTTATACAGGTAACGAGCTGAGATTAGGAGCACACTCTTAAAGGGAGTGCTCCTAATCTCAGCTTGTTACCTGTATAAAAGACACCTGTCCACAGAAGCAATCAATCAATCAGATTCCAAACTCTCCACCATGGCCAAGACCAAAGAGCTCTCCAAGAATGTCAGGACAAGATTGTAGACCTACACAACACTGGAATGGGCTACAAGACCATCGCCAAGCAGCTTGGTGAGAAGGTGACAACAGTTGGTGCGATTATTCGCAAATGGAAGAAACACAAAAGAACTGTCAATCTCCCTCGGCCTGGGGCTCCATGCAAGATCTCACCTCGTGGAGTTGCAATGATCATGAGAATGGTGAGGAATCAGCCCAGAACTACACGGGAGGATCTTGTCAATGATCTCAAGGCAGCTGGGACCATAGACACCAAGAAAACAATTGGTAACACACTACGCCGTGAAGGACTGAAATCCTGCAGCGCCCGCAAGGACCCCCTGCTCAAGAAAGCACATACAGTGAAGGAAAAAAGTATTTGATCCCCTGCTGATTTTGTACGTTTGCCCACTGACAAAGACATGATCAGTCTATAATTTTAATGGTAGGTTTATTTGAACAGTGAGAGACAGAATAACAACAACAAAATCCAGAAAAACGCATGTCAAAAAATTTATAAATTGATTTGCATTTTAATGAGGGAAATAAGTATTTGACCCCTCTGCAAAACATGACCTAGTACTTGGTGGCAAAACCCTTGTTGGCAATCACAGAGGTCAGACGTTTCTTGTAGTTGGCCACCAGGTTTGCACACATCTCAGGAGGGATTTTGTCCCATTCCTCTTTGCAGATCTTCTCCAAGTCATTAAGGTTTCGAGGCTGACGTTTGGCAACTCGAACCTTCAGCTCCCTCCACAGATTTTCTATGGGATTAAGGTCTGGAGACTGGCTAGGCCACTCCAGGACCTTAATGTGCTTCTTCTTGAGCCACTCCTTTGTTGCCTTGGCTGTGTGTTATGGGTCATTGTCATGCTGGAATACCCATCCACGACCCATTTTCAATGCCCTGGCTGAGGGAAGGAGGTTCTCACCCAAGATTTGACGGTACATGGCCCCGTCCATCGTCCCTTTGATGCGGTGAAGTTGTCGGTCAATACATAATAACACAATATCACTGAGACAGCTTGTCTTCATCACCTAATGAAATTACTTAGTGAGGCCCTTCCAGAGGAATCTATGACTAAGTAGAATAACCGCTGGCTATAAGTAATGTGTTAAAAGCTGCCATTGAGAGAAATAGTCCTAAATATGGTCTCAGAATCTCAGCCTCATCCTGGGTCATTTGGCCTAATTACAGACTGATCCAGTGGACTAAAGTGCCCTCAGTGTATGTGTGTATGTGTGTGTGTGTGTGTGTGTGTGTGTGTGTGTGTATGTGTCGTCTAGCAGGGAGGGTTCTGGGCACGCTCAATGGAGGGCCACTACGATGCCCAGTCTACCACGCTCTCACTATGCTTGAGCAGGTCCACATGCAGACAAAGACAAGGACTGGGCCTGTAAGGATGCTAAGCAACAGTGTCAACACACACAACACCGTCTGAGAGGCGGGGAGCCCGGCGGGCCTGTCTGGTCTCTGAGAGACCCCCCGCTCCACACACACACACACACAAATGCACACACACACACCCCATCCTGTACCAATCAGATGCCCCACTTCACCCTGACAATATCTCTTCTTAAAATCTGATTTTAAATCTGATTTTAAACCTAACCCTAACCTTAAACCTAACCTTAACCACACTGCTAACCTTATGCCTAACCCTAACCTTAAATTAAATAGGCATTTTTACAATATAGCCATGATATACTCTCCAGCTTTACTTTAACACTGAGAATGACTTGGCCTTCTTCTAAGACTGCCACTCTACTCAGAACGGATGGAGGGCCAGAGGCTGAACATTATTAATATGTGTGGGGGAACTACAGTACAGTACAGTAGATTCAAGGGATGTACAGTATCCATTTAATCTGCCCCCAAGTTGCCATGGCAACCTGAGCTCCGCCTCCTCTTCTCTGTGAGTGTGTGTGTGTATGCCTGCATTCATGCGTGACTATGTGTGTGTGTGTGTGTGTGTGTGTATCAATGACAGAGAATGAAGTTAGCATAAATGGTAGTTGTAAATCCTCCAGTGTAATACCATAGAGATGAGAGGACATATTGATTGAGTGTCAGATGAGATGTGATGCGATGTCATGTCATGTGGGGGGGTTGTGCAAATAAAGGTCATAGAGGAGAAATGATGACTGAGCCACTTGTGCCTCCCTCCCTCCCTCCCTCCTGTAACAATCCCTCTATCCCTCTGCAACCCTCTCTCCATCCTCATCCGCCCTTTCTTCTCCTTGTCCATCCTACAAATGTCTGTATCACACCTCCAGTGATGTGGTGGTCGTCACTCACAAAATGGTATCTCACCTAAACTTCTTAGACCTTGTGTGTGTGTGTTTCTGTGTACACACACACTCTCCAGAGGGTGGTGTGGTCTGCCCAACGCATCACTGGTGGCACACTGCCTGCCCTCCAGGACATGTACAGCACCCGATGTCACAGGAAGGCCAAAAAGATCATCAAGGACATCAACCACCCGAGCCACGGCCTGTTCACCCCGCTATCATCCAGAACGCGAGGTCAGTACAGGTGCATCAAAGCTGGGACCGAGAGACTTCAGCTTCTATCTCAAGGCCATCAGACTGTTAAATAGCCATCACTAGCCGGCCTCCACCCAGTACCCTGCCCTGAACGTAGTCACTGTCACTAGCCGGCTACCACCCAGTTACTCAACCCTGCACCTTAGAGGCTGCTGCCCTACGTACATAGATATGGAATCACTGGTCACTTTAATAATAATGGAACACTAGTCACATACTGTTTTAATAATTTCATATGTATATACTGTATGCTGCTGTATTCTAGTCAATGCCACTCCGACACGCCTCGTTCTAATATTTATATATTTCTTAATTCCATTCTTTTACTTTTAGATTTGTGTGTATTGTTGTGAATTGTTCGATATTACTGCACTGTTGGAGCTAGGAGCACAAGCATTTTGCTACACCCGCAATAACATGCTAAATATGTGTATGCGACAAATACAATTTGATTTGATTTCATACAAACTTTGGGGGAGAGGAGGGGTTGAGACAGAGATGGGGAGGGATGTTAGAGGAGGAGGGAGAAGGGTAAGGACAGGGCGTAGTCAAAACTATTTATCTGGTCTGGGAATGCATGGTGAGTAAGAGAGTGAGCTGAGTAAGTGTGCTGAGAAAACAAGCTGGGAAAATAGCCTTATATAGTCATGGGTACTGAGAGGTGCGTTAGTGTTGGGGAGAGTGGCTGGGCTAAACGGTGCACAAATCACAAATAAAGTGACTAATTTCAATGAAGACAGTGTGTGTGTGTGTGTGTGTGTGTGTGTGTGTGTGTGTGTCTGCCAGTATAATAATATAATAATATGCCATTTAGCAGACGCTTTTATCCAAAGCGACTTACAGTCATGCGTGCATACATTTTTTTTGTATGGGTGGTCCCGGGGATCGAACCCACTACCTTGGCGTTACAAGCGCCGTGCTCTACCAGCTGAGCTACAGAGGACCAGTGAAGGCTCCTTGGAGGACGAAGGGGAGAAAATAGTTAAACATAAAAAAAGTTATGATTTTTAGATAAATATATTCACGTCACCAAAAAACGAATTAAAACACACTGTTTTGCAGTGAAAAAAGCTAATCCAGCTAATTTAGCCTACTCAACAACTGACTCAAACAGAGAGGAATGCTATTTATGTTAGCTAGCTGGCTAAGGCTATCGAACACTGCAACTCTTCGAAGGTAAACTTTCGGTTTTACTAATTTATTGCCTTTGTGGCTGCCGGTGTAACTGATAAACTACTTGCTGTAAACACTGTACTGTGTGATTGTACACATGGATTGGAATGTGGGTTTACTAACCCTCACTAACTTTAAGCATCAGTTGTCAGAGCACCTTACCGATCACTGCACCTGTACACAGCCCATCTGAAATTAGACCACCCAACTACCTCATCCCCATATTTTTATTTATTTTGCTCATTTGCACCCCAGTATCTCTATTTGCACATCATCTCTTGCACATCTATCATTCCAGTGTTAATACTAATTGTAATTATTTTGCACTATAGCCTATTTATTGCCTTACCTCCATAACTTACTACATTTGCACACATTATGTTTTGTTTTACCCCATATGTAACTCTATGTTGTTGTTTTTATCGTACTGCTTTGCTTTATCTTGGCCAGGTCTCAGTTGTAAATGAGAACTTGTTCTCAACTGGCTTACCTGGTTAAATAAAGGTTAAATATATATATATATTTTTTTTTTACGCGTTAGTGTGTGCGGGTGATCTGGGGTGTATTCATTCCACGGATTCTGTTGCAAAACGTTTCTTAAACTGAAGCAAATGGAACGAAATGGGGAGAACCTACCTGAAATTGTCCAATAGAATACTTTTGCAACAGTTTGGACTAATGATTACACCCCAGATCAGCTAGATGCAGGCAAGAGTGTGCAAGGCGGTATTGAATGTCACTGTCTGTCTATGTGTCCCTGTCTGTCACCTTGATTACTCAAAATCCTCTCTACCTGTGCACCTACGTTGTAAACTTTCATTCGTAGGCTAGGTTGTAGCAACCTCATGATGGGTATAGGGCAAATTTGAGTATCATGTAGTAGCCTGAATCTATCGATGTTACATTGAGCTGGGTGAATGGAATATGAATGACAGTCATCCAATATGCTGTAATAGAAATAAGGCCATGCTCATAAAAAAATTATTGTCCTCCCTAATCTTAAATGGCACCAACCGCCACTGGTGTGTGCATGTGTGCCACCTGTGAGGGCTGCAGTGCAGTAGCTCAACCATTAACCTCTCAGAAACAGCCAACCATAATCAGCTATGTTTACTGTGATCAGTCAGAAACTAACTTGGGTACAATGACTTGTACTGACACACTGTCACACACTGATACTGTAGGTGGAGGGAGGGAGGGAAGGAAGAAAAGGTGGGAAGGAGTGAAGTAGAAAATGTGTGAGGGAGAGGTGGAGTGTCAGGGGTAGAGAGTTGTGGAGGGAAGGAGGGCTGAAGGGTTAAGATTGGATATCAAATCAGGGTGTGACCAGTGAGGAAGAAAGGGTGTGATGGATTGAGAGATTGAGGAGGAAGAAGGGATGTATTGAGGGATGGAGGGAGTGACAGGGTGGGGGACATGGGCAGGCGTGTGTGATTTTCTGCAACAGCAAGTAGCACAGCTGAAGCTGGATCTGTGACACCCCTAGGGAGTATAGTGGCACAGGGCAGCCGGGGCCGGGACATCTGTGGTTCTGAGGAAGGGGTTCACACAAACACACACAGAAAAACATACACACATAAATAGGCCTACACAAAGATAAATACACACAGAGATGACATGTACACACACACACAGACAGATCCAAAATACACACAGTAGACTAAAACATTAGCACACACACACACAACCACATTACCCACACATTACCAGAAAAACACACAGCCTCTCTTTGATCTTTGACTGCAGGTCACATCTCAACAAGAGTAAGTGTCACCGCATCACACAGCTGTACTCCACAAGCCACACATGCCCTTTACAATGCTGTACACACACACACACACACACACACACACACACTAGTGATGTGCGGGCGGGTTTAGGGTAATGAAATATTGTGTGGATGAAGGGCGGGTGGGTGGGTGGCGGGTGGATTGAATAAAGACAAAACAATGCATTAAAATCCCTAAATGTATAATTCCTGTGCAATTCATATGTGCGACTTCAAGGGAACTGTACTGTTCAGATGGATTCAATGGAATAGTAGCCTAACTTAAGGTCCATAACCTCTCACATAGCCTAATATAATATTAACTCCTGCAGAATTAAGCATTTATTGCAGTAAAATGATACACCAAATGTAAAATTTGACTAGGGAACAGAAGTGGAGAAATATTATTTATTTATTTCAGCATCTTGAGAGAATGAATGCGCGGTTAGGGACCATCTGTAAAGGTGCTATCTTTATCAGCATCATAAAAGCTGATTGGATTTCAAACACATAAAATATGCATCCAAGCCGAACTGAAATCTTATCAGAAACATGTTGGGTCGTTTTAACAGCTTTTAATTTCCTTCAAACCGGTCAAACTTTCCTGTTTTCTTTTGGGGGGGAGGGGTTATTTTATTTTCTCCCCGGTCCCTTAATGTCTTTGCAGAGCGAGAGAAGCAGAGATGAAAGAGAAAACAAACTTTACTGTTGTCAACTAGATTGAAGCATTCATTCTATCGATTTACGGTATTCTGGTGAGCAAGGGTTTATTTAGTCTTCTAGCGCAACAAGTAATGACAGAAGAGAAGCTGCATGTATCTAATTATAGACAAGTTGACAAACAAATAGCCTCCCAAAATTTCAGAAATTATAAGCAGAAACAGAGGCCTATCTAAAAAGGCCTGTCAAAAAAGAATTCTGCCATCTCTGACTGTACAGCGCATTTTCTATATTTGCGGGTTAGATTTGGGTACAGGCCTCAGATTTTCACTTCATCACATATAGTCGGGTGGTTGCGGATGGGTTATTAGCAATTGCAGGAGGGTGCGGGTGAACAAACAGCTGACCCGCAAATCACTAACACACACTACCGTTCATATCTCCCCATTTTTATTGATCTAAATATAAAGTTACATCTATTTCATTCACCCAGTCACAGTAATAGAGATGTACCAGGGCTTAAAAATAACTCAGAGTACAGAGGTTTCTATTCTAAGGTTGAGCATCACTAGCTACTGTACAGCTCCATGCCTCAGTAGACACATGAAACAAGCAGAGGAAGCTGAATCTGTCTGAGGAATACAAGCCATACTAAAAATACTGTAGAAAGGTATCCTTCCTAAAGGTCTTTCTTCCCTCCTTGTTCTTGTTTAAGGTATTCACTGATCTGACATGGTACCTTGCTAGAAGTGATCCAATCTCTAACACATCAGTGAATATCTAAAAGGAAGAAAATGTATGCACTCACTAACTGTAAGTCGCTTTGGATAAGAGCGTCTGCTAAATGACATGTAAAGAGATAGGATATACTACTTTATACTACAGCCTAATACCAATCATGTACACATTCAAGGCAGATATCAGGTATTCCCCTGGTCTACATTTTAGTCATTTAGCAGACGCTCTTACATGAGCAATTAGGGTTAAGTGCCTTGCTTAAGGGCACATCGACAGATTTTTCACCTAGTTGGCTCGGGGATTAGAACCAGCGACCTTTCGGTTACTGGCACAACGCTCTTACCCACCAAGCTACCTGCCGCCCTACATACTGTAGTCTGCAGGCGAGATAATCACTTTTCTGTTTTAAGCAGTCTCTTCTTACCACTGCTAGAGATGGAGACAAAGGAAAGAGAGAAGGAGAGAGTGGGAGGACCATTTTTGGGATTCCAATCTTGTGAGGCTTTGTGGTTAGCTAGCGAGAAGAACATAATTCTTGTGAATCATGCTCTGTATTTCTGAGAGCTGCTGATCCCTCTCTGTAAGAATGTGACACTGAGATTATTGAAATCCCCATGTTTGTCTCTGTCTGACATTTCTGTCTAACATCTCATGAGGCATGTCTAACCTTTCGATTCAGACTCAAGGCCACAGCTCAAAAGATAGAAATCTACTAGTGGTTTTGGAGGGTCACTGACCATTTCTTTTCAAACTCAGCGCTGGCCCATTCTAAGCCACCGTTCCATCTGTCCCACAGTCCACATCGCTAACATGCTAATGGATAATGGCTGCATGCCAAAAAAATTGCTGCATGCCAAACCAGCAGTTGCTGAGGCAGGGAAATTGCTGTATGAACATTTCCACAGATAATGACTAGGGAATTTGGCCAGCGAAGCATGCTGCAAACGTCTCATTTTTCATCACTAAGCTCAGAACCCTTGGACTGAACACCTCCCTCTGCAACTGGATTTCCTGACGGACCGCCCCCAGGTGGTGAAGGTAGGTATCAACATGGGGGCCCCTCAGGGGGGTGTGCTTAGTCCTCTCCTGTGCTCCCTGTTCACCCACGACTGCGTGGCTTCGCACGACTCCAACACCTTCATTAAGTTTGCTGACGACACAACGGTGGTAGGCCTTATCACTGACGATGATGAGACAGCCTATAGAGAGGAGGTCAGTGACCTGCCAGCAAGGAGGTCAGCCAATGTCAGTCAACATCAGCAAGACAAAAGAGCTGATCGTGGACTACAGGAAACGGAGGGCCGAGCACACCCCCATCCACATCGACAGGGCTGTAGTGGAGTGGGTCAAGAACTTCAAGTTTCTCAGTGTCCACATCCCTAAGGAATGAACATGGCCCACACACACCAACACAGTCGTGAAGAGGGCACGACAATGCCTCTTCCCCCTCAGGAGGCTGAAAAGATTTGGCATGGGCCCTCAGATCCTCAAAAAGTTTACAGCTGAACCATTGAGAGCATCATGACTGGCTGCATCGCCGCTTGGTATGGCAACTGCTTGGCATCCAACCGCAAGGCGCTACAGAGGGTAGTGCGTACAGCACAATACATCACTGGGGCCAAGCTCCCTGCCATCCAGGTCCTAAATTGTCAAAGACTCCAGCCACCCAAGTCATAGACTGTTCTCTCTGCTACTGCACGGCAAGTGGTACCGATGCACCAAGTCTGGAACCAACAGGACCCTGAACAGCTTCTACCCCAAAGCCATAACACTGCTAAATAGTTAACCAAACAGCTACCCGGACTATCTGCATTGACCCCCCCTTTGCACTAACTCTTTTGACTCATCACATACAGTGTACACTGCTGTTACTGTTTATTATCTATCCTTTTGCCTAGTCACTTTACCCCTAACTATATGTACATATCTACCTCAATTACCTCATACCCCTGCACATCCAATCGTTTAATTGGTCTCCTGTAGCTCAGTTGGTAGAGCATGGCGCTTGCAATGACAGGGTTGTGGGTTCGTTTCCCACGGGGGGCCAATATGAAAATGTATGCACTTACTAACTTTAAGTCACTCTGGATAAGAACGTCTGCTAAATGACGAAAATGTTACTGATACCCCGTGTAGTAATCGTTACTCTTTGTGTATTTATTCCTTGTGTTATTATCTTTCCATTTTTTCTATATTTGATTGATTTGATTTTCATTGGGTTTCTTTACATGTGAACACTGAATGTTTTCCGTGTTTATGTAGAAGACAGCTCCAAGGTTCTAGGTACAGGCACTGATGCTACTGTAGGTATTGATGCTATGTACAGGCACTGATGCTACTGTAGGTACTGATGCTAGGTACAGGCATTGATGCTAGATTGCTGATGCTAGGTACATGCATTGATGCTAGGTACTGATACTAGGTAGCCTACTAATGCTAGGTACAGGCATTGATGCTAGATAATTATGCTATGCACAGTCATTTATGCTAGATAATGATGCTATGTACAGGTGTTGATGCTAGGTACAGGCATTGATGATGCAATATAGAGATGATAAAGATCAATAATGTGGTCCTCTGTAGCTCAGCTGGTAGAGCACGGCGCTTGTAACGCCAAGGTAGTGGGTTCAATCCCCGGGACCACCCATACACAAAAAAAAAAATTATGCACGCATGACTGTAAGTCGCTTTGGATAAAAGCGTCTGCTAAATGGCACACAAGGCTAATCACAATAATAAGAGAAATGTGCTGAGCTCAGACTAGCACCCTGTGGGATCTAGCCTCTCCCAATCAGAGCATATTTTTGTAGACTCTGAGTGACCTCAGTGTGCCAGTCTGTCAGAGCCACTAAGTCAACACCAGCTAGGCAGCTACCCAGAGCACGTTGTCACCATCACCTCCAGGCTACCTCCCAAAACTCCCCAATCAGCGCAGAGAGGGGCAGT
The DNA here is from genome assembly GCF_020615455.1 of Coregonus clupeaformis. Taxonomy (NCBI): domain Eukaryota; kingdom Metazoa; phylum Chordata; class Actinopteri; order Salmoniformes; family Salmonidae; genus Coregonus; species Coregonus clupeaformis. The sequence goes on along the minus strand of NC_059204.1, from coordinate 19,185,073 downwards.
GTCACTCTCTCTCCTCAACAGATTCTGTCTCAAAGGACAAAACCAGCACAGCCACCGAGGCTGCCAAGTTTCAGTCTGACCTCACACTCAGACAGACAGACAGTCAGACAGACAGAGGTTAGATAGTGTACAACCAAATACTGTATTGAAGGGAATTCAGGTCCATTTTTAAGTAACACAACTCATTGACATTCTACAGCTAGGAAACCAATGTGTTAGTCAAGTTAGACAGTAATAGCCCAAGCACTGCCAACATGTATAATCAATTCCAAGGTCTTAAGGTATTCTGGTGACACATCCATTCTCCATGTGTAATCTGCAGTTTTGAAAGGTACTATAAACTGCTCCTGGCTGCAAAGAGGTAGAGTGGAGAGAAGGGCCATCATCAGACTGTCCTGTCTGTAGTTATATAATCCCATTGATATTTCTGGATCTGCCTCAGAAATAGTCCTCATATTTACCACAAGACAGAAAATCTGTTTCTGAATTCAGTATCATTGTAATAACGGAACATCCCTACATCATGTAAAATGAGGAGGAAGGCCTAAAACGGAGGCAGATTTCTGGTCATGTTCTATACTTCAATTATTATGAGCACTAAAATAAGTTAGTAATCTGAAAAATAGTAGTATGCAGGACCATAACACTGGATAAATGAAGACATGAACACAATGCACCAAGACCCAGTCCAGTCTCCATGGTGGTCTGACCAGCCACAGCACTCAATTGTGCACTAGATGTACCAGTCAAAAGTTTGGACACACCTACTCATTCAAGGGTTTTTCTTTATTTTTACTATTTTCTACATTGTAGAATAATAGTGAAGAAATCAAAACTATGAAATAACACATTTGGAATCATGTAGTATCCTAAAACGTGTTAAACAAGTCAAAATATATTTTATATTTGAGATTCTTCAAAGTAGCCACCCTTTGCCTTGATGACAGCTTTGCACACTCTTGGCATTCTCTCAACCAGCTTCATGAGGAATGCTTTTCCAACAGTCTTGAAGGAGTTCCCACATATGCTGAGCACTTGTTGGCTGCTTTTCCTTCACTCTGCGGTCCAACTCATCCCAAACCATCTCAATTGGGTTGAGGTTGGGTGATTGTGGAGGCCAGGTCATCTGATGCAGCACCATCACTCTCCTTCTTGGTCAAATAGCCCTTACACAGCCTGGAGGTGTTGGGTCATTGTCCTGTTGAAAAACAAATTATTTTCCCACTAAGCCCAAACCAGATGGGATGGCGTATCGCTGCAGAATGCTGTGGTAGACATGCTGGTTAAGTGTGCCTTGAATTCTATATAAATCACTGACAGTGTCACCAGCAAAGCACCCCCACACCATCACACCTCCTCCTCCATGGTGGGAACCACACATGCGGAGATCATCCGTTCACCTACTCTGTGTCTCACAAAAACACAGCGGCTGGAACCAAAAATCTCAAATTTGGACTCATCAGACCAAAGGACATATTTCCACTGATCTAATGTCCATTACTTGTGTTTCTTGGCCCAAACAAGTCTCTTCTTCTTATTGGTGTCCTTTAGTAGTGGTTTCTTTGCAGCAATTCGACCATGAAGGCTTGATTCACGCAGTTTCCTCTGAACAGTTGATATTGAGATGTGTCTGTTAGTTGAACTCTGTGAAGCATTTATTTGGGCTGCAATTTCTGAGGCTGGTAACTCTAATGAACTTGTCCTCTGCAGCAGAGGTAACTCTGGGTCTTCCTTTCCTGTGGCGGTCCTCAGGAGAGCCAGTTTCATCATAGCGCTTGATGGTTTTTGCGACTGCACTTGAAGAAACTTTCAAAGTTCTTGACATTTTCCGGATTGACTGACCTTCATGTCTTAAAGTAATGATGGACTGTCATTTCTCTTTGCTTATTTGAGCTGTTCTTGCCATAATATGGACTTGGGTCTTTTACCAAATAGGGCTATCTTATGTATACCACCCCTACCTTGTCACAACACAACTGATTGGCTGAAACACATTAAGAAGGAAAGAAATTCCACAAATTAACTTCTAACAAGGCACACCTGTTAATTGACATGCATTCCAGGTGACTACCTCATGAAGCTGGTTGAGAGAATGCCAAGAGTGTGCAAAGCTGTCATCAAGGCAAAGGGTGGCTACTTTAAAGAATCTCAAATATAAAATATATTTTGATTTGTTTAACACTTTTTTGGTTACTACATGATTCGATATGTGTTATTACATAGTGTTGATGTCTTCACTATTATTCTACAATGTAGAAAATAGTAAAAATAAAGAAAAACCCTGGAATAGGTGCGTCCAAACCTTTGACTGGTACTGTATATCCTAGACTTTCCCATGGCTCCGGAGCCACTGCCATGGCCATTCTCTTCCTCCTTCTGTTCCAATCAGATCTTGCGGCTGACCACCGGAACATA